>NC_091783.1:41312372-41937372 GCF_029378745.1 Bos indicus
CTCACACTTTGATGTCAGTTTTTTTTTTTTCCTTTTTAGGCAGAATCAGGAGGGAAAAAAAGAAAAGCATATGGAGGATTTTTGTATGGCTCTTGGCAAGAGCACTCATGAATAACTGCATTAAAACAGATAGTGATAAAAGACCCCGAATATTTTTTTTCTTTAAAAAAAAAATCATCCGAAAGCCATCACTTAAACATGGAGTTCTTTGAACAATAGTCAGCTCTCTAATAAGCTGAAAATGCATCTCAGTGGCTAAAGGAAGGATTTGTTTGTTTCTTTGCTCTTTTTTTAACCTCTTAGTGTTCTCTATCCCAGCTGCACAGAAATGTTTCTGAAACACCCAGGTATTTTAGTCCTAAGACAGCCAGCAAAGAGCTGGTGGAAGGAAAGGAAGGATGAGGAGCTTGTTAAAGCATTTGGGGAAATCAGAATGACATGTTAGTGATTTTCTAACCAGCAATTGGAATCTTTAAGGAAAACAAATCGTTAGTACTTCTGCGGAGCACTTCTTGTAGGTTTTAAACTTCCTCATTAGAAAGGAAACTTTAAAAAAAAAAGAGAGAGAGAGAGAAACAGCCAAGTGAAGTGTGTGCTTTGAGAGTCCTGCAGTTCTGATTCTATTTTGAGAGGATTTACATCAAGGGACCTAAAGGTGAAAAATAGGTTTGGGCTTCATTCTGCAAACAAGCAGGAAGGTTTGCAATTTGAAACTGATCAATGCCTGTTTTGCATGGGGTGGTCCTCTCTCCTTTCCCATGAGGCTGATGACCCGGAGCTGAACAGATGTTAAATGACAAAGTGCCCATCCTGGCTAGAGGAAGACAGCTGAAAAGCTTCTGTGGATCTAAGCTGTCAGGGGAATCTATCCTCACTGATGCTGGCAGCAAGGAAGTTGGCTACAGACACCAAATTCCCTCTGCAAGGAGGTGCCTGGGGCTCAGAAAAGCAGGAATATGGCCTGAAACCTGTCAGAAAGAACACGCACCTAGGGATTCATTATCCCACACTTATTTATCAAGCACACTCTCTGGATTAGGCTCTACTAGGCGTCTTCCTTCCCATTAAAGTACAAGGAGAATGAAGTAAATACCACACCTTCTGTTGTTGTTGTTCAGTCACTAAGTTGTGTCCAACTCTGTGACCCCATGGACTGCAGCAGATTTTCCTATCCAGACTTTCCTATCCCTCACTATTTTCCGGAGCTTGCTCAAACTCATGTCCATTGAGTCAGTGATGCCATCCCACCATCTCATCCTTTGTCGCCCCTTCTCCTCTTGCCCTCAATCTTTCCCAGCATCAGGGTCTTTTCCAATGAGTTGGCTCTTCACCTAAGGTGGCCAAAGTATCGGAGCTTCAGCTTCAGTATCAGTCCTTCCAATGAAGATTCAATTGATTTCCTTTAGGATTGACTGGTTTGATCTCCTTCCCAAGGGACTTTCAAGGGTCTTCTCCAGTACCACAGTTCGAAAGCATCAACTCTTTGGCGCTCAGCCTTCTTTGTGGTCCAACTCTCACATCCATACATGACTACTGGAAAGACCATAGCTTTGGCTATACAGACACCTTTACATAGCATTAATATTTATTACAATTTATATATATAATGATGATACTGATTTATACCACATTAAGTCTTGTTGAGCAAACTCTGGGAGACAGTGGAGGACAGAGGAGTCTGGCATGAAACAGTCCATGGGGTCACAAAGAGTCAGACACAACTTAGTAACTGAACAACAACAAAATCTTGTTAATGAAAAACAAAAATATACTTGATGTCAACTTGCAACATGTTGGGGCTGTGATCACCAATCACATCTATGATCTATCCCCCCAAATATATTACAAAACAGCATAAGAGGGAACTGCCGCATCCGTGAACAAGAGTGAGAAGTGACTCAGAAGCCACTCCATTGCTCGTCTCATCAGTAGTGAGCACATTAGAGATCAAGGTTTATTTTGGAAAGAGGTTTGCTGCATCCCAGACACTGACATTTACCCTGCTAAGAGAATAAGCCTTGCATCAGTTGGCCGCCCCTTTCCCACCCCATGATGGATGGAGTTCAGAATCTGGGGATGCTAGATCTGAAACCTAGAAAAAGAAGTGCTCAAAAAAATTAAAATTAACAGTGTATCGGGGACATAAGTGCTCTCTTGTCCTCTTTGGAATGAAGAAATATTTGTTATAGGCTATCCCCTTTCCTGGGACCACCCTTGTGCCGTCGTCCTACGTAAACCAGGGGAGCACTCGGGTGGCACAACCTCACCATTTGTCTTCTGATGGAGGCTTTGGCCAACTGTCATCATGGTTTCAGCAAGAGGAAATGTGGGCTCCTAACCACCTAGGAATCTTGCTCTGAGGTCACAGAGCGTATTTAGCAGATGACAGTGTTGATTTTCCTTTGTGAATCCCTGACGGCTTAATTCCTTAATGCTTAAACCAACTAAAGAACAGCATGATTTTCTAAGAGAAATGAAGCTTCCACACTTCTGTGTTATTAAACCAAGACAAATGAACGCCCTGATAGCAGACAACTCTTATCTTTAGAACATATAGTTGTTGGCCTCTTCTGATCTTTCAAAGCACATAAATTTCTTCCTGGCTAAGTTTCCACAAACTGTGACTGATGGTGAACAAAGGGTTCCTGGACGGTTTGTGTTGAGATAGTAAGACCACCCCCAGGGCCTAACACAGAGATGGTGTCCAGGAAACAGTGCTAGAAAGAGAGAAGGGGGAAAGTCAAGTTTTATCTCAGGTTACCTGCAGCCTTGATTCTGGAAGTAATTGTTTTCAAAACAGACTCTTGTTTTAAAACACAGTCTTCCTGCATAGATTCATAGTTAGGAAGAAAAAAATGGATAAAAATCAATTTAAAGTACTTAATTGCTCAATCACATCCAATTCTTTGCAACCCCATGGACTATAGCCCACCAGGCTTCCTGTCCATGGGAGTCTCCAGGCAAGAATACTGGAGTGGGTTACCATTTCCTTCTCCAGGAGATCTTCCTGAACCCAGAGATGGAACCCATGTCTCCTTCATTGGCAGCTCAGATTCCCTGAGCCATCAGGGAAGCCCATAAATCAACTTAGTTATTCTCAAAACAAAAGTAAATTTTAAAAAAATGCTTGAAGTCTGTTTCCTTCTGCCTCCCCTTCAGTTGTATGGCAGACCACCCTCCCTCTTCAGTTTACTGATCTAACATAGAATTCCAGCAAAAATATCTATTGGTTTCCATGGTCCGTATATGCTAACATGCCTACTTCCTGAAAGCCAACCACTGAAGACACCTCTGTCACTCTAGACCCTGGAGTCAGACCTGAAGAGCTGCGTTTGCATCTGATTGTTGGTGACCAGATGCATGGATTCAGTGTTTACCCCAATTAGAAACAGAAGTCTAACAAACTTGAGTTCCAATGAAAAGTGGTCCTCTGGCCTGTCTGGATGGAAGCTGTCCTAGGAGCCTTCCTGTACACATAGGCGTGTGCACAGCCCAAGTGCCCGGCACAGATGGCACCAGGACACGGAAGAACTGAGCAGGAGTCTGCATCTCAGCTGCTTGTCTTGAGACATAAAAACACCTTAGACCCCTCCCACCCCCAATCTGTGTCTCGGGGCTTGCTCCTCACACCATAGGGTGTGAGTGACACACAAACGGTTAACAGAGCCTATGGCTTAGAAAGGAGGCTCGAGGAGTCTCAGCGCCCACCACTATCCATTCACTGCCGTTGCACCTGTAAACTCGCGTGTTCCCCAAGCATCACCTCCCCTTCCACCCCTACAAACATCTTCCTCCCTGTGATGAGCTCTCAGAGTCTGTGTTACCTTGGAGAATGACTTTCTTCCCAGCAGTCAGTTACCCAGCCCCAGGCTCCCTGACGCTGAGGGTCCTTGGCGCTCTCCTGGCCCCTCATTGTCTATTTCCCTGTGTTCTCTCCTGTGCTGACCGGCCCCTGGCAGCGAGGCGTCCACGAAATCCGAGAGATCAGACAGTTCCACTTCACGGGCTGGCCGGACCATGGGGTCCCCTACCACGCCACCGGGCTGCTGGGCTTTGTCCGGCAGGTGAAGTCCAAGAGCCCACCCAACGCAGGCCCTTTGGTGGTGCACTGCAGGTGAGTGGGGGCCGAGTGAGGGCAGTGGGTTCGAGCCCCCTTGGGGTGATGGAAATGTTTGGGAACTAGACAGAGGCAATGGTCGCACAGCATTGCAAGGGTGCCAGGCGCCACTGAGTTGTATACCTTCTGGTGGTCATTCCACGTTCTGTGAGTTTCACCCCAGCAAGGATCTAAGAGGAAGCAGCAGCGGGGGTCCCTTCTGCCCCCCCTTACTGAGCCCCCCTGTCCGTGCAGTGCTGGTGCGGGCAGGACCGGCTGTTTCATCGTCATTGACATCATGCTGGACATGGCCGAGCGGGAAGGGGTGGTGGACATCTACAACTGCGTGCGGGAGCTGCGGTCTCGGAGGGTGAACATGGTGCAGACCGAGGTACTGAACCCCCGTCCCCCCTCCTCCCCCTGTCCTCCTCCCCACCCCGTCCACGCCCACCGCCAAGGCCCACGTCCCAGGGCCAAGGGGCGGGGGGAGAGAAGCCACGGTTCTGTTTTCAGAAACCCCCAGCAGAAAAGGCGAGGCACATGGCCATCCTTTCTTCCCGCCCTCCTCCTTCCTTCCTTTTCTTTCTTTTCTCATAAACACATGAAAAAGGCCAGGAGTCTGCCAGGTAACAGAATCTGCTCCCCAAGCCCAGCTTTCCCCTTGCTTCTGCGTCAAGGGTCCCCGTCGAGGCTCTGCTTTGAAGCCTTCAGGATTTCGATACCGTTTCTTTTTATTGTGTCTTTTAAACTAGCTGGTAACCAGAGCGAGACCACCCCTGAGAATAGGCAGGCATTTGCAGAGTGATTTTTAAGGGTAATCTCTGTGCATTTCCTTCTCTTTTGACTGTCCTTAAAAATTCTGTCCAGTGAGTGGCCTGGCATCGTGGGAATTTGCCCACTTTCTGGAAGCACTCTGGAACTTCTCTAAGTTAGAATTCAAGGTGTTTCAGGAACTTAAGTGTTTGAGAAAAAGTATTCCACCCTGCTCCTAGGAAATTAATGTTTTTACTAATGTGCGTGCATGTTAAGTCGCTTTAGTCGTGTCCAGCTGTGTGCGATCCCATGAACTATAGCCCACCAAGCTCCTCTGTCCATGGGATTCTCCAGGCAAGAATACTGAAGTCAGTGGCCATTCCCTTCTCCAGGGGACCTCCCTGACCCAGGGATCGAACCCACATCTCTAATGTCTCCTTCATTGACAGGCGGTTTCTCTACCACTAGTACCACCTGGGAAGCCCCAGTGTCTGAGTGGTTTCCATCAGTGTGTTGAAGCCTTCTGTACTGAGCCCCTGCTTACCTCTCCTCCTGCTGGCCTCCGCATATGGCCAATCACTAATGCCCTGCCCTTCCGTTGGAGGATGACAGGATTACTGGCCCTGAGACAGCCCCCTCCGAGCAGCCAGGTCCCCTCCCTGACCTTCTCTCCAGAAGGAAGGCGTGCTCTGGGACGGGTGAACCATTGTTCTCTGGTCCGCGAGGGGCTACCTCCCCTCTTCCTCTGGTTCCTGGGAGTTACCTTGGTTTCTCTGCTTCCCCAGGAGCAGTACGTGTTCATCCACGATGCCATTCTGGAAGCCTGTCTCTGTGGGGACACCTCGGTGCCCGCTTCCCAGGTCAGGTCTCTCTACTATGACATGAACAAGCTGGACCCACAGACCAATTCGAGCCAGATCAAGGAGGAATTCCGGGTAGGTCATGCTAAAGGGATAAGGCTGTGAACTTGCTCCTAAGAAGAGCCTCAGAGTCGGCTCCAGAACCTTTGAGCCCATGCAGGGCTTCTCAGCCTCAGCACTGTTGACGCTGGGGGCTCAGTTGTCCGTGGCCGAGGGGCTGTCCTGTCGGGTGTTCAGTGGCATCCCTGGCCGCTGCCCACTGAATGCCTGAGCCCTGCCCCCTACACACCACCCTGACGGCCAGACCATGTGCTGATGTAGTTAGCGTCCCCACATCAAGACCCACTGGTCTGGCAGAGCCAGGCCCTCCCCACCCCTACCCCTGCTCAGGGAGCAGATGTCAGACCAACCCACAGTGTAACCCCGACAGCTAGACCAAGCCAGGCACATTCAGGGTGCTTGCTGGCAAGAGTGCACGCATTCTAAGTCATTCAGTCGTGTCTGACTCTTTAGGACCCCGTGGACTGTAGCCCAGCAGGCTCCTCTGTCCATGGGATTCTCCAGGCAAGGATACTGGAGTGGGTTGCCCTGCCTTCCTCCAGGGGATCTTCCCGGCCCAGGGATCAAACTCGCATCTGTTAGGTCTCCCGCATTCGCAGGCAGGTTCTTTACCACTAGTGCCCCCTGAGTGCCCTGTGCCATTTCTCATGCTCGCCTTGGGTCTGAATGCACCTGACTCCCCACCTAACTCCAGCCTGACCCCTGCCAATCTCTTCCTCCAAACCCCGGTGTCCAGTCCTAGCTGGACTCATTGGCACTTGATCTGGCATACGCACAGCAGTCCTTGTGTCTGCCCGTGCAGAGTCCTAAAGACTAAAGAGAAATAAAAATCTCATTGTGTAAGTGGGGTCCAGGGAGTGGGGAGTGGGGTCGTCAGCTCCAGGACACAGGGTCCCCTGAGGTCTGCACACGAGACGGGGTTCTCTTCCCGAGCGTGCCTGCTCTGTCCCCCAGACCCTGAACATGGTGACGCCTACCCTGCGCGTGGAAGACTGCAGCATTGCACTCCTGCCGCGTAACCACGAGAAGAACCGCTGCATGGACATCCTGCCGCCTGACCGCTGCCTGCCCTTCCTCATCACCATCGACGGCGAGAGCAGCAACTACATCAACGCGGCCCTCATGGACGTGAGCCCCCCAACCCCCGCACCCCCTCCCTGGGCAGGGCACGGCGGGATGTTCCTCTGGGGGCAGCACCTGGGTCCTCTCCCTGGTTTCCTTTAAAGCTGTGAACTGTGTTTTCAGCGAAGTGCACTTCTGCCTCCGTATCTGCTTCTGTGTCGGGACCGACGTCCTTGGTCTCTGGGAGACCCCGGTCCAGGAGGACTGATAAATGAGGGGTGTGTCGGCGGCGCTCTGAGCACTTCAGTTTTTTAACCTGCTGGCCAGAGAGCAAGAGACAGCTATTAAGTCAGGAAGGCAGTGAAGTGGGATAATATGGTTTGCAGCATTATTTTAGTTCCCATTCCTCCTAATTTAGGCAGTAATTAACATGGGGGAGAAATTGCCTGTCAGCACAGATAGTACACAACCCATTACCTCCTGTCAGTCTATTTACTTCTAACTGAATGAGCATTTGCTATTCAATTGATGGGAAAAGTGAATGGGGATTTTCAGTGCTAATGCAGAAATTTTAATTCTATTGGTGTGATATTGGTAAAAAGGTATTTAAGCTTGTCTGACGCTCTGCAGAGCTGTCAAAAGCGTGTGTGTCCTTGGATGGCAGGAATAAGTAACACCATCTCACACATTTAAACAATAAGTGCACAGATTTTAGGAGAAACAGAACTATCTTAATCATGCATATTTTTTTTCTAATTTTATTTTATTTTTAAACTTTACATAATTGTATTAGTTTTGCCAAATATCAAAATGAATCTTTTAAAGTTAAGTTTTCTCCATTAAATTAGTTATGTGTAGAGTCGACATTGCCTTTCTACCAGAAATACCAAACAAATTGTAGGAGGTACTTATTAAGTTTTCTGAGTATCAAAGTGAGGTGACTTTAGCATTGTTTTTCTGCAGATGAGTCTATTTTTGGCCTGTTTTGGCATGGACCATGGTGATGGAATTCACCAGTTGTTAAATATGTTCAGTGTTTTGTGTCACGAGCTCCCATGTGTACAAAATAACTTTGCTCCCTCCTGTCGCATTCTCCCGGGTCCATTTGGATCTCTCTTGTTTGCGTCTGCAGAGCTATAAACAGCCCTCGGCTTTCATAGTCACCCAGCATCCTCTGCCAAACACGGTGAAAGACTTCTGGAGGCTGGTCCTGGATTATCACTGCACGTCTGTGGTGATGCTAAACGACGTGGACCCTGCCCAGGTGAGATGCATGGACTGCGGCTGCCAGAGCCCGGCCCACAGTCCGGTCTGTGTTTTCTGTGTTTGCACATCGAGAATGCAGTCCCCTGGCAGCAGGTTACAAACCCCAGGCGAGAACAGGGAGCCAAAGATGCCTGTGTTACAAACCAGACGGGGGACTTCCCTGGCAGTCCAGTGGTTAAGACTGCACCTTCCAATGCAGGGGCTGTGGGTTCGATCCCTGGTCGGGGAGCTCAGATCCCACATGACTTATGATGAAAAAAAAAACAAAATACAGAAGCAATGTTGTAAAAAAAAAGAACTCAGTGAAGAGTTTAAAAATAGTCTGCACACACACACACAAAAAAAACTTTACAAAAAATAATAAAAACCAGGTGTAATTAGGGATGGCAGCAGAAAATAGTCTGAGACCAAAAAGATGGACTGAACTCAGAGACAGTGTGAGTGACGGGGAAACAGAGGGTCATAATCTGGGCTGTTCTCGAAGGATGGAAATGCTGACTGGAGAGAGATGCAGGGTAACAGGCAGTCAGGACTGACCCGGGGGCTGAAGGACATAAAGCAAGCCGACCAGAGACGATGAGAAAGGCCGTCAACCTCTAACACAGCCCCGGATCCGGGCTGGGAGTGTCTCCGAGCCTCCTGGCATGGCCCACCTGGAGCCCACAGGTGGCAGTCAGCCTAGCAGGGTGAAAAGAGTGGAGACTTTTTCACATCTAAGGGATAGCAATTACTTTTGTCAACTCTTTGGTAAAGATATATTAAAGAGAAATGAAACTGAGACTGGAAGATAAGGAAAACTGAGAATGATGAACGTGATTTGTTCGTAGCTCCTCTTCTTATACAAAGAGAGATAGAACTGGGCGGTGGTGACTCAGTATTAGTAATGGGCTTAGAAGGATTTTCCTAAAGGGAATTGTCAGGCCAGAGTGAGCCCGGGGGCCCTGGGAGCTGGATTTATCACTTTAGAGCCCAGCTATTCTAGTCACGGGCTGACCTACCGTGACAGAGGCCCTTGTGGGAAGTTTGAACTTGGTGTGTTGTAAGAATAAACTTGTTCTGGAACAGAATTAATTTTCTGTTTCACAGAGACAAATTAAAAAAAAAAAATGAAAGTCTGACATATTGCAGCAGCCAAAGTGGACAAAAATTTTCCTTCCTAAAATCCACTTTATTGTCATCAATCTGCCAAAAATGCCATGGACCTTCACTTCAGTCCTGTAATGCTTTTCATTGCATTTGAAGCAATGCATTGTCTCGTTAAGGCTATAGCCCAAAAGCTAGTTAATGAAATAATAATGATCGTGCTTGTCCTCATCTAGTCCTTTTTACTTAAGAAGCTTAAATATTTCAGTAGTCTCCCTTGGTGATCCTCTCCTCTCCAAAGAATGGGTGGCAACCATTTATAAAAGCAAGCAGACACCACAGCTGGGGACCCTCCATGACACAACCAGAAATAGGACAGAGGGTTCTGGTTTCTAACTCACAATGCCATGCGTGCGGCTCCACTCATTCAGGGTTGCTTAGTCACAGACAGAGGATAAGCGAGTGTTCCCTCTTCAGAATCATTTTTTTCCCCTAATGTGAATACTGAAATGCAGTGATAGACTGTTTTTGTTTTTTTTTTTTTTCCCCGTATGAGTGAACCAGACATCAGTGGTTTACACACGTTCTTTCTGGACGACACTGTTGAATTCTAAAGCATGTTAGTCACTCAGCCTTGAACTCAGATAGTAAAGAATCTGCCTGCAATGCAGGAGACCTGGGCTCGATCCCTGGGTCGGGAATATCCCCTGGAGGAGGGACTGGCTACTCATTCCAGTGTCCTTGCCTGGAGAATCCCATGGACAGAGGAGCCCGGCAGCTACAGTCTATGGGGTCGCAAAATATTGGACATGACTAAGCAACTAACACTTGAATTCTAAAGTCGCGTCCTAACCTACAGTTGTCTGGGCTCTTACCGAGCCTTGGCTGCCCTGGTGGGAGAGACCAAGGTTCCCATCCCGCTCAGCAGATGGAGCTGGTGCTGGTTTGGAGAAAGGATGCTCTTGGGATTCAGCCTTTTAGAGAGCACTAAACGGAGCATTTGAACCGAAAGTCTCTGCAATCGCGCAAGAATAGCACTCAGCTGCTTTAAGTATTTATAGGCCCAGTTCATGGATGTGTTATGCACTATTTAAGCCATTTTCCGCACGGTTTCCTTGGGCAGGATGCAGAATGCCATAATCCAGGGGCCCGTGCCAGCCGGGCCGTTCGTGTTTCTCTGGTGAAAGTGACGAGCTTTAGATTGAGGGCTGAATTGGGAGGACAAACAGAAAGTAAGGCTGGCTCCGTCAGGAGAGAACGGGCAGGACGGTTCAGATGTGCATGCTAGGGCTTCTCTCCCCAACTCAGCTTCCCATCATATGCCTGTTAATTTTAACATGGGTACCCTGGGGGTCAAAGAGAAAATAAACTTCAGCGAGCTGTCTTTTGACAAGGCAGTTTTATAACTTGTCACCGGGAAGCTCTGGTGAGGAAGGAAAAGTTTCGTGGAAGCATGCATGCATGCCTGCAGAGCTTTAGAACAGATTTGTGATAACAGACAGGGGTTTTTTCTCACCTGTCTCCCAAGTTCAGTGTTGCTGCAGGGCAGTGGCAGTGACATCTGCCATCGTGCTTGGCACCCTGCCTGCCACACTCATCAGCTGCGCCACGTTTCAGCAGAACTCCTGGTTCCCCAGTGTCACTAATACCTGGAGTGTGAGACGCTAGGAAATTGAGTTTTTAATTGAAGCCCAAAGCGGTTACTCATTCCGCCGTGTTTTCTAGGTCTGAGCTGGGAGGGTTTGGACCAGAGCATGAGAAAATGCAACCCAACACTGTTATCAGTATTTTGTCACTAAACAGCCCTGTTCTCAAAGTGATTACATACTACTAGGTGGGCCCAGATGGAAGGCTGGAGACTCGGGTGTCAAGTGGGTCATCTCAAATGTCTTTACTTTTGTAACGGCAGCTCAGGGCATCTCCCCAGGGCTGGAAAAGAATGCCTTTCAGCAGCAAAAGAGATCTTACAGCGATGGTATTCAGGAGGCCCACATGACCTCCTTGGGAGGCAGAATTCCTCGTGGCTTAGTGATGCTTTCACAGAAAATAGAGAAAAAAGTACTAGATGGACAGGGAGAATTAACGGCTCAGCCAACAAGAAAGTCAACCGGTCGACTGGGGGGAAGGAAAAGAGAAAGGAAATGAAGTGAATGAGGGGTGTTGGGGCCTGATGCTGGTGGTGACCTTATCCAGACGTGAGCAGTAAATGTATTCGGACCATTAACCTCGCGTTTCTGCGTTTTGAATCCAGTTGTGTCCACAGTACTGGCCAGAGAATGGAGTCCACCGACACGGCCCCATCCAGGTGGAGTTTGTTTCTGCTGACCTGGAAGAAGACATCATCAGTAGGATATTCCGAATCTACAACGCAGCGCGAGTAAGATCCGCAACCACCATGGCTGGTGTTGCGGTTTCATTATTTTCTCATCCATTGACTGGGTAGATGGTCTGGGTCAGTCAGTGTTCTGGGAGCCTGAAGGCCCATCTAGGAGTCTGTGAACAAAACAACGTTCCCTGACCCTGTGGAGCTTACGTTCTAAAGGGAGGAGACAGGAGAGGATGGACACAAAGATTGCCTGCTAGATTTGCTAGAAGGTACTGTGTGCTGTAGGAGAAAAATGGGAAAGCAGAAGGTGCCAGGCCTGGACAAGAGTGTGAGCAGAGGGGCCGTATGAATGCAGCCTGGCGGGCGTGAGGGGCAGCCACATGCTCTCGTGCAGTTGGCTTTAGGGGCAGAAATGACAGTCAGTGCAAAGGCCCTGAGGTGGGGGGATTGTCTGGTGAGTCCCATAACAGCAAGGTGGCTGATGTGTCCGCAGCCCACGAGGAGAAGGCGGGAGTAGCTGCTGGGGCCGAGGTTGGGGTCCAGGGGGCAGAGGTCACTTAGGGCCCTGCAGGCCACCACCAGGATCGGGGCTTCCACGCTGAAGGAAAGGAGGTGCCATCACAGGGTCCCGAGTGAAAGAGTCTTGTGCTCTAATCTAGCTTTTAGAAGGCACGCTCTGGCGTCTGTGCTGAGGACAGTGAGAGAGCGGGTCGGGAGGCTGTTGTAATAATCCAGGTGGGAAAGGACAAGGGTAGGCAGAGTGGCAGTGGCCGGGGGAGGTGGAGGGACTCGGGTACAGTCTGGCCTCAGAGCCAGTAGGATAGGATGGGCTGATCAGGGACTCGGGTACATCCTGGCCTCAGAGCCAGTAGGATAGGATGGGCTGATCGGTTGGATCCCAGGGACTCACGAGCAGCTCTCAGCGTGTTGGTCCTGAGAACTGGGTGGAACAGACATTAACCAGGTTAGGAAAAGCTGTGCAGGTAAGATTGTTAGGGGTCGGAGCACGCATGGACAGAAGGCAGGTCAGCTGGGTACATGCTGGGTTTGAAGTGACTGTTTGATGCCTGCATTGGAATATTGTGGAGACCTTGGAATCTGTGAGGGTGAAATTCAGGAGCAAGGTCTGGAGACCCAGATTGAGGACTCACTGGAATAGTTAAAGCCATGAGACTGAATGAAACCTTCAAGAGAGAAGTGGAGAAGAGAAAGGGACCCAAGGACTGAGCCTGGGGCCTGCATCAGCAAGAGTCTAACAGGAAGGGAGGCCAAGAGCTGTGGGGTTTGGTGGGGGTACAGCCAGGAAGGAAATAAGAGTGATCCCCTGTGTCGGGTTTTACCGGCAGCCACAAAAGATTTAGCCCAAGAGAGTCAGACTAAAATCATGTGGCCTGGTTATTTCTTGACTCCTAAAATTCTATTTAAATCCTCCTGCCAGTGCAGGAGACTCAGGAGACACAGACACAGGTTCTGTTCAATCCCTGGGTCGGGAAGATGCCCTGGAGGAGGGCATGGCAACCCACTCCAATCTTCTTGCCTGGAGAATCCCATGGACAGAGGAACCGGGCAGGCTTTAGTCCATGGGGTTGCATAATTGGATACGACTGAGCAACTGAGCACATACACATAATTCTATTTAATTACGGTGAAAGATCAACTATTGATATCTTAGCAAGAGTCATGCCAGTGAGCAGAACCGTGTTATACTCCCAGGACACAGGGTGTCATCTGTAACACTCTGAACTCACAGACATTGCCAGATCACAATTTATCCTTTACCTTTAGTTTACTTGTAATTAAAGTCCGGCCTATTTACCACTCTCAGCCCAGTGTGGTCAGTGCTCAGGTCGTGTGCTGTTTTTCACATGGCGTTTGCAAAGCTGTGAGCATTCCACTTCGCTTCTGTCTGCCCTCCCATTGGAAACACCTGGTGTTTTATATCAGCTCGCAATTCAGACTCCTAACTCCTTGGGCCATAGATGGTCCATTCGTTAACTACAGGCAGGCCCTCCTTCCCTCGGGCCCACTGGCATGAGGAGGTGGGGTCAGCGCGCTGGAGCTTGGCCCTGAGAGTAACGCCTGCTTTTTTTCTCTCCGCTCCCCTCCGATCACCTGGCCCTCTGCAGCCCCAGGACGGGTACCGGATGGTGCAGCAGTTCCAGTTCCTGGGCTGGCCGATGTACAGGGACACGCCGGTGTCCAAGCGCTCCTTCCTGAAGCTCATCCGCCAGGTGGACAAGTGGCAGGAGGAGTACAACGGCGGGGAGGGACGCACGGTCGTGCACTGCCTGTGAGTACACACGTCCACCAGACAGACACCAGCCCCAACGCCTTGGCTCACTGCCTCTTGTTCATTATAGGGGAGAAGAAGTAAGCAGATCTGGGCGACAGCTTAGTTTGCAGAAAACAAGCACATGCGCCTTTTACCTTTGGAGGGAATGTCGCTGCTATAAATTGAGCCCCAACCTTGTGACTGGAAGCCGCTGCCTCCGGAAAAAAATACCTGGGTGGGTTCAGTGAGCTCCTTCCAGCTCTTGAGAGCACGTTGTTAAGCTTCGGGGAATTTTCTGAGCTGATTGTGAAACTGTTGGTAACCTGAAATCCTCAGCGGCAGACATGTTTATGTCACGGACGTCAGCAAATGCCACAGTCAAGGGCCCCTCCCCGTTACGGCAGAACTGGTTTACCAGCGCACTCATTGGTGATTCTGTTGGATTTCATGACAGAGGTTTCAAAGGAACTGTTTCCTTCTTCTTTGTGGCTTTAAGAGAGTTTTGTTTTGTTTTGTTTGCCTGGGGACAGATATATATTGG
Source organism: Bos indicus (assembly GCF_029378745.1). NCBI lineage: Eukaryota > Metazoa > Chordata > Mammalia > Artiodactyla > Bovidae > Bos > Bos indicus. The sequence goes on from NC_091783.1 coordinate 41,326,692, forward strand.
GAAGATTTGGTTACAGCCAGGGTCTGCAGACTGGTCTCCAGACCAGCAATTTTAACAAGTGCTAAAATGGGAGATCCTTGGCTGCAGAATAATGGTTCCCAACCTTGGCTGCACATCTGGGGAGCTTTAAAAAACAAACAAACAAACAAACAATGCCCAGGCCACAGCAAAACAATTAAATCCAGATCTCTGGGGGTGGGAAGACTGGGCAACAGTGCTTTTTTTAACTCCCGGATTATTTCAGCACGAGGCCGAGGTTGCGAGCCTTGGCTTGAGTCTGCGTGCTTTTCAAAGCACTTTCACCTGCATCTTCTCATGGGCGAGGAGAGGAGCTAATCAACCGGCTGGAGGTGGCTTAATGGGCAGCGATTAGAAAGCCTGGCAGTCTGGGGAGATGGGGAGAGAGTCTGTGGACACTGAGTATGAGCTTCCTTCTCTTTTCAGTGGAGCGTTGTTAACAAGCTCCCAGGGAGCTCTCTCCCAAATTGAAGGGAAGACAAAGCTCTGCTCCGGGGACACCGACCCTGGTTACAGCAACCAGCATGGCCGAGGGCTCGTTACTCTCTGCTCGCTGCCGTATCTTGCGAGATGCCCCACCCTCAGCCCCCACCCCGGGTCTGGGAACCCAGGACTCTGCCACCTCTCAGCACCGAATGTGGCAAGAAACCGCTGTCCCCTCAGAAACAGTCTTATGAAGCAACCAACACTGGCCCTTCATCAGAAGTCCCCCAACTCCTCCCCTCCACCTTCCCCTTCTTTCTCAGGGACCCAGTTCATTAAAATCATCTCCACCGGGAAAACGTCCAGAAGGATCAATGAACTGCTCCCATCCCCGTTTTTATTCCTCTACTTGCAGACTTAACTTCTGATCAGAATAAGATCAGAGGGTCACCTGTGTGAGGTGATACAGCCCTGGCGAGGATAATCGACATTTTAGTGAGAGCTTGTATTCGATCGGTTAGGTTTTCTTGGGGATGCAAAAACAGTTTGCAGTTACCAATTTCTGCATCAGGAGCCTGCTAGCCTCTGGAACTAGGAACATCACACTTCTAGAAGCTTCCTGACCAGGGCCAGCCCTGGGACCCAAATGGCTGCATCCCACATGTATTAAGTTCACCTTAAAAAATGCATTCCGGTATACAGTAGGTGCAGACAAATACTGTTTGATTCCACTTATACAAGGTGTACCTAGAAGAGTCAGACTCATAGAGTCAGAAAGTATTAGTCCCTCGGTAGGTGCCAGAGGTCGAGGGTGGGGTTGAATGGGGAGCTAGCATTTAATGGGGACAGAGTTTCAGTTTAGGAAGGTGAAAGTTTTCAGGCTATGGACGATGGTGAGTTGTACATTGTGAAGGTACTTAGTGCCACAGAACTGCACAGTTAAATACGGTTAAAATAGTATGTTTTATGTCATGTGACTTTTACCACAATAAAAAAAACTTTTTTTTAATCATAACAGGAAAAAAGGAGGGGGCTACATCCCAGTAGTGGGAGATCTGAGGCCCCAGGAGGGGTTTGCGGGGAAAATTCAAAGACCCATTAAGTCACTGCACCTCGTAGACCACCCTGTAGACACTCTCCCAAGGCACAGCTATGACCCCAGACTGAACAGTTCCACCCCCTGCCCACGGGATACCTAAGACAGTGGCTGTTCTCTCACCCAGTGGACACTGCGGGCACCTGCTGCTTCTGCCCTCCTGCCAGCCGAGCCCCCGGCACCTTCTCCTGCTGAGAGATCCTGGACTTCTCCCTGGGAACCATCCTCCCCACAACTCTGAAGTCCCAGCTGTTGCCATGGGGCTGCCATTTACTCTCTCCATATCACGGGGGCAGGGCGTGAGACCCAGGCTGGGGTCAATGCTGACTGTTGTCAAGATTTTAAAATCTTAATCTTAGGTTTTTTAGTTGTAGGAACAGAGTTAGGTTAAATCGGTATCCTTCAGTTCAGGCCAGGAGACGTTGCCTTGACCCACAGGCAACCTGCTGTCCACCCCACCACCTCCGAGATGAGACCTTCTTCCTATTCAGTATAGCGCAGTGCCACCTACTGGCCATGGGCAGAGTATCCATTCCCGGGACGCCCTTCAGGGCTGTGAACTGGATGGTTCACAGAAAGCAAGCAGGGAATTCTTTGTCTTTATACATGTCTTCCAGCTGATAAAACTAGTCAGAATGGGTAGAATTAAGGTCTCATGCTTTTTCAACCCTTGATGAAAGTAATGGATGTAGACAGTGGTCATCGACAGCTGCTGAAAGCATTAGATGAAAAGCCAATGGAGGAGAAACATTGAGGTGTCAATGCAGAGAGAGATAAGAAACTGAAGAGCAGAAGAGAAAATTCAGGAACAACCACACCTCGGGGTCCCCTGACTCACAGCAGGGTCCCACAGCAGCACACCACCTGCAGGGCAGTGATCTCCCTTCTCACGCTACCCAGAGAGCATCTCTAGTGCATGCTGTCTTCGTGCAGACCTGCAAAGGAAGACAACAGAGCTTCTACAGAAAATCTTCACCTGAAGGAGTAATCAGAGATGAGTTACGCAGGACACAGAACAGCGGCCATAAAGGAAGACATTGGTAAATTGGGTCGTTAAAGCTGAGCACTCCCGTTCATCCAAGGAGCGTGGAAGCACAAGACGGGACACTGACATTTGCTCTCCATACATCTGACAAAGAATTCCTAGCCAGCATGCCAAAGAACTGCTGAATTCGACAAGAAAAGGACAGACAATCCAACTGTTGGGCAAAATGCTTGATGAGAACTTCATTTTTTCAAAAAAGAATATCCAAATAGCCAATAAGCATAGAAAAGGCATCATTAGTTTTCAGGAGAATATGCATTAAAATACAGCAAAATTGGGTGCCCCTACATTCTCACCAGAATGTCTAAAATTTAAACAAATAAATGGTTCTAAGTGTTGGGAGACTGTGGAGTAACTGGACTCCCAAACACTGTTGGAACAAAGTAAGCACGTACAACCATTTTGGAACCATTTAAATAGCATATGTGTGTGCATGCGTGCATGCTAAGTCGCTTCAGTCGTGTCCAGCTCTTTGTAACCCTGTGGACTGTAGCCCACCAAGCTCCTCTGTCCATGGGATTCTCCAGGCAAGAATACTGGAGTGGGTGGCCATGCCCTCCTCCAGGGGATCTTCCCAACCCAGGCATCAAACCCATGTCTCTGTCTCCTGCATTGGCAGATGGATTCTTTACCACTAGCGCCACCTGGGAAGCCCTTTAACAACATTTACCAAAGCTAAATATAAATATATCCTCTGAGCTCTTCTGCTGTGAGGTCTGTGACTGCAAAAATGACTCATAAATGCAATAGGAGACGTGCTTATAGCAAACATACTCATAATATGGAAAACTGCAAACAGCCCAAACATTCGTCAGCTCCTAGATAAAGAAATTATGCAGTAGTACATGCACTCAATGGAATTATTCTCAGCAACATAAGAAGAAAAGGCTTCCCTGGTGGCTCAGATGGTAAAGAACTGCCTGCAATGCAGGAGACCCAGGCTCAATCCCCGCGTCCAGAAGATCCCCTGGAGAAGGGAACAGCTACCCACTCCAGTATTCTTGCCTGGAGAATTCCATGGACAGAGGAACCTGGCGGGCTGCAGTCCATGGGGGTCCCAAAGAGTTGGACACGACTGAGCGACTAACACACACAATGTAGGAGGGCAAACTGCTGATACAACGTGGGTGCTTCCCACACAGTTAATGTTAAACAAAATAAGCCAGACTCAGAGAGTACATGCTGTATGATTCCATGTGTACAGAATTCAAAAACAGACAAAAGAAACTAATGATGCCAGACCTGAGAACAGAGATTATCTTGAAGGTGTTGGTGGTTTTGGTGAGGAAGGAATACTGGGGAGAGGGGATCCAGGGGGCTGATCGTGGTCAGTATCTTGATCCAAATGGTAGTTAATGGTATATGCATTTGCAAAAGTTAACTGCGATCTATACTTAACCACTTGTGAGCTTAATTGTAGGTATCTTATACTTTATTTAAGAAACTGATTTGGAACTTAAGCATGGAATGATCAAGCTGGCATTGGAACACAGTGATCAATCTTAAAATCACAAGACAAGGTGATGTCCTATGCCTGCTTCCTAATGAAAGTTCACTTATAAAGTATATTTATCCAGAAAGAAAAAAATCCTGAATTTCTTATGAAACTCTGGAGCTAAATCCCAATTAACAGAAAGCACAGGATTAGAGATTGGTGAATGTGGGGCTGTCTGCAGGGAAAATGACCCCATTTCCTCAACAAATAAATTGCCAAGAGGAAACAATGAGAGAGCAAAAAGAACCCACAGATTAAAATAAACTTGCAAGACTTGTCAACCGAATGCAGTGTAGACTTTGCTTGGATGAGGATTTGAAAAAGTCAACCGTAAAAAAAAGTCTAAACAACCTGGGAAATGTGGACAGTACCTAGAAATTTGATTCTGTTAAACTGTAGTGTTTATTTTAGGTGTAATAACAATGGTATTGTGTTTATTAAAAAAAAAAAAGTCCTTTGCATCCTTGGAAAAGTGGTTGATTCCAGAGCTGGTACAAGGGAGAAGTTACAGGACCAGTTAGAAAATCTCATGGTTCTAGAAAGTAAGGACGTGCTTGAAAAAGGTTGGAGGAACCAGCCTGATGGAGCTCCTAATGGCCAAAGCCAGAACAATTTCAGCAACAAAATAAACATGGATACTATTTTAGCTCAAAGAAATGATATGTATAAGTCTAAAGTGACATAAATAATAGAAATAAATAAGCAAATAAAATTTCAAACAGTGCCTGAGAGTTCTCTCTTTAGAGCAGGATGTAGAAGGAAAGAGTGATGTGGACACCAATTAGACAGGTGTCAGAGACGTCACTTTGCTGACAAAGGTCCGTAGAGACAAAGCTGTGGTCTTTCCAGGAGTCATGTATGGATATGAGCGTTGGACCATAAAGAAGGCTAAGCGCCGAAGAATTGATGCTTTCAAACTGTGGTGCTGGAGAAGACTCTTGAGAGTCCCTTAGACAGCAAGAAGATCAAACCTAAAGGAAATCAACCTTGACTATTCATTGGAAGGACTGATGGGGAAGCTGAAGCTCCAATACTTTGGCCATCTGATGTGAAAAGCCGACTCATTAGAAAAGATCCTGATTCTGAGAAAGAATGAAGGCAGGAAGAGAAAGGGACAAGAGGATGAGATGGTTGGATGACATTACTGGCTCAATGGATGTGAGTTTGAGCAAATTCAGGGAGATGGTGAAGGACAAGGAAGCCTGACGTGCTGCAGTTCGTGGGACTGAAAAGAGTCGGACACGACTTAATGACTGAAGAACAAGCAGCACAGTGAACACTGTTGCAGACAGGATCCCTAAATGGGCATGAATAACAGCGGATGAAGCTTTGAGGAGAACAAGATAGTTACATAATCCCAGTGTATTTTTCCCAAGATACTTATTAACTACAAAGAGAAGCATCATGAGTACATGGTGAAAAAATCTGCCAGACATCCACCATCTTAATAAGCAACCAAGGCCAGCATCGCCAGCAACAAGACAGTCAACACCATGAACCTTCGAAGGAGGCGACAGCCTTTCCATGGTTTTCTTACCAAAGTGCATAACCTCATGTTCAATGATAAGAAAGCATCAGAGGAATCAAAATGAAGGTACTTTCTACAATTTGTATTTTGTGATGACTTCTCAAATCGTGGATAGGGGACCATGGCTCTTTTCTGCATCTCATTCTGTATTCCATATTCTGCAAAACAACTGACCAGTCCTCTTTCAAAGTGTCAAGGTCAAAAAAGACAAGGGAACACTGAGGACGCAGCTCATAGGAAACACTAAATGCTAGGTGGGTCCTGGACTGAATCCTGGACCAGGAGAAAGGACAGTTGTAGAAAAACTGGACACCCTGACCAAGGTCTGTAATTTAGTCAATAGCATTATACCAGCAGTAACTTCCTGGTTTTAACCGTTTGCTACAGTTATGTAAGACCTTCACATCAGGGAAGGTGGGCATACAGAGAACTCTCTGTGCTATTTTACAGTGATTCTGTACAATTAAAATTAATCCAAAATAGAAAGTTTTATTTTGAAAGAGCCCTTATGAAGCCGTTTATCTCGAATTGGGACTGGAACCCAGCCAAAATCCACGGTCTTCTGACTGAGATCACAGACCGAGTTTCAGGACCTAATGAAACTCAGGTTTTCAGGTTTCATTTCTCATCGCAGAAAGTATTCCGTGAGAGACAAAGTGATAGGTAGGAAGTGTATTTATTCAGAGAGAAACACGCTCCACAGACAGAGTGTGGGCCATAGCAGCAGCGAGTGTGGCAGTCTCAAACTATGGTTGTGATTACCTTTTAAGGGATGGGTACTTTCCTAGGCTAGTGAGTGGGAGAATTATTCCAACTATTTGGAGAAGGGGCGGGGATTTCCAGGGATTGGGCCATCGCCCACTTTTTGGTCTTTGATGGTCCACTTTGGAACTGCCATGGCACCTCTGGGTGTCATTTAGCTTGCTGATGTTTTGCATTGAGCTTGAACTGAGGATCAAGGTTTAGTCAAGTTGACTTGTCTGCCTTCTAGTACCCATTTGGATCGAATCAGTTTTTGCTGTGTTCTCTAGCTGTGTCATTCTTTCCAAGGTTGTGTGCTGCCCTCTTCCCTCCTGTTTCATTTATTTTAGAGACAAAGCATGAAATGCTAATAGATTGTCTGAGGCCAAATCCATCTTTGAGCATAACCCACACCCATCCCAGTTTTCCTGCAGACACTGCATGAGATGTTTGTATATTGAAAATTTTCCTGCAGGTCTTATGCAGCCGTGGGGGCAGAGGTGGAGCTGAGAGAGCAGGCCAGGTTCCCATCACCTCTGGTCAGGTGATCTGTGGGCTCTGGGTTCTGGGCTCTGTTTGCATCAGGTAGAGGGACTTGCTCGGGTGAAGCATCCCGGCCAGGAGGGCTTGGGCAGCAGATGTGACCAGGTGGTGTGAGCCATGTGCTGTGATGGTGACCCAGACCCACCACCTGCCTCTCCTCTTCCTACAGGAATGGGGGCGGCCGCAGTGGGACCTTCTGTGCCATCAGCATCGTCTGCGAGATGCTCCGGCACCAGCGAACGGTGGATGTCTTCCATGCCGTGAAGACGCTGAGGAACAACAAGCCCAATATGGTGGACCTGCTGGTAGGCCCCGGTCCATCTATCGTCCCACTTGGAGTTGGGGGGGTGATGAGGAGCCATCCCTGGTTAGCTCAGTCTGATCCCTGGTGGGAGAGGCTCGTGCTCACGGTGCATTCGCTGTGCTTGTCCGAGTTGTTCTCCTTTCTTCTCCCTTCCTCTTGCCTTTTCACCAGTAGGCTTCTCTCAACACATCTGACACGTAGAAATAGTTGAAACTCACAAGCGCACATTCTGATTAATTGCCATTCTCAGCAGCACCTTCCACATGTCTAAGCACTTCGTCTTCACAGAGAAGAAATAATCATAGCACATGAAATGCCAGATTTTCAAATTACAGATTTTATAAATAGCTTAATCACCTAATATTTATCAAAGCTGGGAATTGGAGTTTGACATCCGGACGATTGCATTTAATTACGGCGGGTATCTGAGGAGAGGATGAAAGAGGTGGAGAAACAAAGGACGAGGTGGAATGGTTTTCTTCGGGAATTTCGTGAAATCTCTTTATTGTGCAGAGCTGTTGAAATGCCGGCTGCTGTGACTCCAGAATAGGAGAACAGTTTAAAGGAGGAAGCTTTTCAATGAGGTTTTTGTATTTCTCTGTTAGTGGAGGAAGGATCTGAAGGAGACAGGGGGATTAATCCCAAGGTGGGGAGAGTGGCCTGGGATGGGGAGGGAAAGACAAGGTGGAGTCCCTGAGGAGCTTGGAAAGCTGCTATACATTGTAAATACCTTAACGGGACTAAAGAGGGAGTGGAGAGTCACGCTGAAGCTGAGGAAACAGCGATGGCCTCACCCATGATGGCCAGCTCCTGGGACCCACCCGAGCCCTGCTCAGCATCCAGGGCCATCTGCTTCCCCCACAGACGTGCTGGGTGCTTCATGAGCTGTTCTAGTTTCCAGATGCATGTGCTGCCCTGGGAATTTAACAAACAGGAACCTCTTTGGCCAGGTGCAGACTCTCAAAACCATCAGCAATTACCATGTTGGCTTCTGCGAAAAAAGGGCTGTACCCCCCACACCACTACTCCCCACCCTCCCCTGGGTGGTTGTTGTTCAGTCACTAAGTTGTGTCCGACCCTTTGTGACCCCATGGACTGCAGCACGCCAGGCTTCCCTGTCCTTCACTATCTCCCAGAGTTTGTGCAAACTCATATCCGCTGAGTCGGTGATGCTATCTAACCATCTCATCCTCTGTTGCCCCCTTCTCCTCCTGCCCTCAATCTTTCTCAGCATCAGGGTCTTTTCCAATGAGTCGGCTCTCATCAGGTGGCCAATGTTTTGGAGCTTCAGCATCAGTCCTTCCAATGAATATTCAGGGTTGATTTCCTTTAGGGTTGACTGCTTTGATCTTCCTACAGTCCAAGGGACTCTAAAGTGTCTTCTTCAGCACCACAATTCAAAAGCATCAATTCTTCGGTGCTCAGCCTTCTTTATGGTCCAACTCTCACATCCATACATGACTACTGGAAAAAACCATAGCTTTGACTATATGGTCCTTTGTCAGCAAAGTGATATCTCTGCTTTTTAACATGGTATCTAGGTTTGTCATAGCTTTTCTTCCAAGGAGCAAGCATCTTTTAATTTCATGGCTGCAATCTCTGTCCATAGTGATTTTGGAGCCCAAGAAAATAGAATCTGTCACTGTTTCCATTTTTCCCCCCATCCTGCCCTGGGGATGTCCCTCAAACCTGCCTTCTACTCTCAGCTCTACTCATTCAAGTGAAGTGACCTCAGACAGATAACCTTGACATCGCCTTGGGCATGTCACTCTCCTGAGCCTGAGTTGTAACCAGGGATGATGTTGGTTTGTTGAGATCATCCCCTGTGACGACATGCATGAAAGTGTTTTGGAAGTGCCCCAGGTGAGAAAGCCCGTCCCTAAGACTGCAGGTGTCTACAGGGCACAGTGTGACCAGCAGCACACCTGATGCAGGTAAAAAAGCACCAGGTGCAAGCGAGGAGGCTTCAGGAGCAGGAGCATGTGTACACGTGGCACTTACAAGTGCCTTTCACACAGTCCAGACTTCACGTGGATGGGCCAGGTGCTGTGCCCAGACTTCACTGGTCAGAGGACCGTCTCACTCCCCGGGTTGTTGTTCAGTCACTAAGTCATGTCCGATGCTTTGTGACCCCATGGACTGACTGCAGCACACCAGGTTTCCCTGTCCTTCACTATCTCCCAGAGTTTGCTCAGACTCACATCCATTGAGTTGGGGATGCCATCTAACCACTCCTCGGGACCCCCCTGAATTTTAGAGTTCCCCCACCCAGAATTCTCCATCTTCTGGGCTGAGGGCAGTTAGAGGGGGCCCGAGTTTAGGACAGATAAGCAGATTGGCAGAGGCTGGAAACAAATGCATAAATGAAACCATTCTGAGACATCATTCGGTATTTAATGCCCTGATTCAGGGACAGGCATGTAGCTTCCAAACATTAGTTGGCATCTGAGTAAAGTGACCTTGACTTTTTTAAAAAAGTGTAATCCCCTTCTCACTGCAGCCTGACTTAAGCACATCGTTAGAAACAGACCCTTCCAGGTCTTTCCCTGAATGGTTCTGCTGAGCTTCCTTCACTCACGAGTTTTTTGGGCAGAAGCAGCGAGGCTTTTCCCAGATCCATGGTGCAGACTGCAGGATGGGGTGCTTTTCCATGAAGGCAGCTCCTGACTGCAGCCCACGTTCCCATCATAACCTGGGCGTTTCTCTATTCATGTGCGGTTCTGAGGGAGAAACAGGATTCTTGGATTCCCAGAACCCCAGAGATCCACACCAGTTTTATGATAAGCTCCACGGCTGAGAAATGTAAGAAAGTCCTGCAATTTCCTGAGGAAAATGTCTGATGAATCTGTCACGGTGCCTCCTGACGGGATAATAGAGCTTATCTGGTAACCAAAGGGAAAATGTCACGGTCCTCTTTTCAGTGGGCTTGAAGATTCTTGAGTTGAATCAGGGCTCTTGTCGCTGGCATATTTGTTTTTGCTGTGAGTATAGTTCCTGTTTAGTTTGGCACTCGTGTGTGTGTGTGTGTGTGTGTGTGTGTGTTGGCTGAGATAACTAATTCAGGTCAGGGTGATAAAACCTGGTACAGTTGTATTGGACATAAAAGACCACCCAAGACTTGAGTCTTTCCTAAGTAGAGAATGTGATACCAGTAGCTGAGAAGCTGGCTTCTAGCTGTCTCTTTGCAGGAGGAGGCTAGAGCCAGGGCACCCTAGAGCAGACCCCATGCTGGCCGCCAGGAGGCAGGCAGGTGGGCGTGGGGAGGCAGGAGGGCCAGGCCCCTCTGGGTCTGCTCATCCTTCCATTCAGACCCCAAAACATGCTGCCACAACCCCCATCCCCCAATCAGGGCAGGATGAATGTTCCGAGGGGATCAAAGTGGTCCCATCTCCATCTCCCCTTGAGGCTCTGATTATTTTTCAAAATTGTGTCTGAGTTAGAAACTTCCCCGTCCATTTTGAAGCATGGCACTTTCAAGGGAGAGTCAGAGGGCCTACGGATTTATTTCTTCAACTGCTTAGGTCTGGAGGCTCCAGGGAAAAGGCAGTGGATTGCCAGGAAGCAAAATCATTCTAACACAAGACTAGATGTCTTGATGGGCTTCCCTGGTGACACCATGGTAAAAGATCCAATGCCAATACAGAAGGCCCAGGTTCGATCCTGGGTCGGAAAGATCCCCTGGAGGAGGAAAGTGACAACCCACTCCAGTATTCTTGCCTGGGAGATCCCAAAGACAGAGGAGCCTGGCAGGTTACAGTCCATAGGGTTACAAAAGAGTCCAATAGGACTGATCGACTAAACAGCAGCAAGGTGTTTTGACGCAGCAGGGCCACTGGGTTTGTCTCCTGACCCCTCTTGCTGCCGAACTTCTCAGTGATCCACCTCTTCAGCCAGCCCCCAGCCCTCATCAAAGGCCTGGATCCCCGAGGGGCCTCCTGCCACAGTGCAGCCTGAGACTGGCGCTACTTAACTGGTCAGATGCAGACGGGGTCCCCCACGCTGAGCCGCTTTGCCTCTCGTACGGTTGCTGGGAAACCAGCTGCTTCAACACACAGTCCGCTCTCACCTTTGCTTCTGCACTTGGCTTTGAAGTTCCCAGGTCTCTGTGTTAACAGAGAAACAGCCTTTAGGAGCCAGATCTTACCCGAGAAAGTTACTGTCCCTGGGAGGCAATGGGAGCTCTGGCCAACGTGCTGACTTGACACACTCACGTTGTGGAGTGGTTCCCTAGACCACGGTGATCAGCACAACTGTGGGCTCTCGGAGTGAGTGCAGCTGACTCTATGTGGTCAGAATGCTTGTGATCCATGGTCAGCAAGTTTCAAGGGTACAGTTCCATATCATTAACTCTGGTCGCCGTGCTGTATGGTAGAGCTGTGGAATTCACTGCTCTTATAACTGAAAATTTGTACCCTCACCAGCATCACTCCACTTGCCCCTCCCCTGACAATGACAGTTTTAGTCTCTATCTCTATGATACTGACTTCTCTGTAATGGGACCTTTAAAAAATTCTGAGCCCCAGGCCCACCCCAGAGACTGATCCAGGTGACATGGACCTGGCTTCAGCAGCCGTGGGACAAGCGCCCCAGGTGACCTGATGTGCAACCGAGGATAAGAAAGTTCATGGGTGGTCGAGAAAGGCCCTCGGCCCGTCCACACGTTGGATCAGCTGGGGCACTTCACAGATACAGGAGCAAGGCTGCGCCCCCGAAGATGGGGGTAGACAGAGCCTGTGTGATATGCCACAGGTGAGAAACACAGCTCAGGAGGACGAGAGGCCAGTCCTGCAGTATGGCCACAGTGGTGGCGGGGCAGGCCAAGCCCACTTCCCATTTCTTCTCTTTACTGGACCCAAGAACAGGGATCTGAGCTGCTTCCAGGACCAGGGAAGGCAGTGGCCACAGGCCAATGGGTCTGACTAAAGAACCAGATGCACAGACAGCATGTGGCCTTGGAAAGGGAGAAAGTGCTTCAGACTCTTTCAAAGCTATACTGAGTGCAATGACCCATCCATCTATCATCAGAGACAGGCAGCTGCCCCCCAGGGGTCTCATAGGCTGGTCACCCAGTGCGACCCCCTGGGAACACTGATCCAAAGAGTCCCGCCTGAGGGTATTGGCACATGGGCCCACTTCCCCTCCTGGCAGGCATGTCGGGCAGAAGCGTTTTTCTGCTTGTCAGCAAAGATCCAGCTTAGACTGAAGCTGGTGTTCATTTCCAAAAGCAGGTGTGTGTGTGCAGGGGTGGGGAGGGGGAAACTCTGCCCCAGGTGAGTGCACAATCTCTTTGAAACTTCTCAGGCAACGTGGAGTGTTTGAAGTGACAGGCTGACTATGGGGCCATGTTCCGCAGACAAAGGCACTGTCCGGCCTTTGGGGGAGCCGCCTGCAGCCACCAAGGCCTCCCATGCCCTCCCTGAGGGCAGGGACTCTTACAGCGTGACCTCATGTGGGGTATCCTTTCAAGTTTCACTTTCTCCCTGTTTTGTGAGAGCAAGGGGCATCTGAAGTGAAGGTGGGGGCTTGAAGAGGAGTTGCCAGTTACTCTGGTTGCAGTCTAGCACAAAGATGCTCACGTCATCAGCTAATGTCACCCAGATTGGGAAATCCTGGGACCAAAGCATAAACGCCCTTTCTCCCCTGAAGCAGAGATGGTTCATGTGGCTTAATTATACTGTTCAAAAGAGAGAAAACCGCCAAAGATGGGCTGTATCTGGTGATCAAGTGTAATCAGGTTCCAAGTGGGAGGATTTCAGGTGTTTTTCGAGGTGCCTGGGGGAGGGGACCAGCAATTTGTGATCCTTCTGCTCATTCCCTGTACGGAACCAGTCATCACAGTCTGTGGAGCTAGCAGCCTATTTAGGAAGGATGAGATGAGAGAGACAACTCATTTTGAAAAACTGTAGTCATGCCTATGATGGGGCACCTTCAGTGATTCCCCCCCCAACAGCCGACCCTTGGGATGAACCCGAAACCCCTTCCTGGCTTCCTCGTTCACCTTTGACCCAAGGCAGCAGCCACGTGGCCCTTTAAGTGCATCTTACTATGTTAAGGATCAGCAGTAAAAGAGCTGCCTGCCAATCCAAGAGGCGTAGATTTGATTCCTGGATCGGGAAGATCCAGGAAATGGCAAGCCACTCCACTATTTTTGCCTGGAGAATCCCATGGACAGAGGAGCCTGGTGGGCTACAGTCTATGGGGCCGTAGAGAGTTGGACACGACTGAGCAACTGAGCATGCATAACACTCTGTTAAGAAGACGGTCCCTAGTTGGCATTGAAACTAACTGCACAGCTAGCTTTGTACAAAATCATGTTTCTGCAAGAAGGAACTGATCTCTTAGGTTTCCACGAAAAAGAAAAAAGAATTGTCTGTGCGATTCACAAAAACAGCAATGATTGGAGCTCGCCTTAGCCAGTGTCAGCCATGAGCTGACAGCATCAGGATTTTGAAATTCGAGTGATTTCTTGTAAATATTCTGAAAATAGAAGTATCAGATCCCAAAATAATAAATCCTAAAATGTGGATTGAAAGCTTGCGCAGGTGCTGGTCCGGGATCTGAGAAAGCTGCACTCAAGAGAAATGAGTTCACTGCCCCATTAAGAACTGGGATGTGGCTCCCAGGGGGCATCAGACGTTGCCCCCAGTGCCTGTCCCTGTTCTGCCATCTTTACCCGGGCAGCCTGCCAGGAGGACCACAGTCAGGAGGCCCCCAGGCTTTACCATTCAGACTGGGACACTTTTGAGAGCAAACAAGGCTTCAACTCTCCATTCCGCCAAGATAACAGGCATCAGTCAAGACTGTCCTGGGCAACCCAAGGCACTTAATATCCACCTCCCCCAGTCCACATGCTCCTCCTCCAGCTCCCCATCACCTGCCACCCCCTCACATCTCCCCTGAGAACTGCTGCTCCCCGCTCCACTGCACCCATGTTGGGGACCATTCGTGGGCCCCACTCAGCTCTGCCTCTTGGGGGCCCTTGGGTCCCTGTCTCATCCTCCTCATTGGACCATGGACTTCTCAGAGTCAGGGGCCAGGTCAAGGTACTTGGTATTTAAGAGGTGCTTAATAACTGTTCATAAACCAGAGGGAGTCCTGCTGACTGACAAAGGTAAAGCCAGGCCAGGCGTGAAGCCACGTTTATTCACTGAGCAAATCAGGAAGGCGCATCTCCAGCCTCCCTCCCAGTACACCTCTTGGCTTTCCCATAATTTGTCCTCAGGATGTTGATATAACAGGTGCACTTACACGTGTGGACAAGCAGATGTGTTCCAGTTGTCTGGAACTTTCCAAGAAGTCTCACAAGTGTAGATGTCAGAATATTTCTTTCATTGGCCTTGTGTGTAATATCTACAGTGAATACGTGTGTGGTCCAGGATTGTGACGTCCTAGCTCGTTTCTGATTCACCTCCTTCTCAGGTTGATTGCTTCCAATTAAAGCCCTAACTGGGGCTTCTGAGCAGTAAAGAATCTGCCTGCCAGTAGAGCAGGTGCAGGTTCGATCCCTGGGTCTGGAAGATCCACTGGAGAAGGAAACGGCAACCCACTCCAGTATTCTTGCCTGGACAGTCCCACGGACAGAGGAGCCTGGCGGGCTGCAGTCCGTGGGGTCACACAGAGTCAGACTTGACTGAGCACGCACTCACGCACAGCATCATTGCTTTCAGAGAAATGGGGCCCGCTGTGGCCGCGCTGATGTTCTGTCCCTTCTGTGTTCCAGGATCAGTACAAGTTCTGCTACGAGGTAGCCCTAGAGTACTTGAATACTGGCTGACGGCGTGAAGAGCCCCGCACACCAACCTTCCATCCTGCACAGCCAGGAAGTGCCACGGTGTTTGTGCCGATGAGATGAAGACAGCTCCATATGCTTATTTTGCTTTGCCTAATTGGCTCTTTTTAAAAAAGAGTCCAAGAAAAAAAAGTGTTTATAAAACTGCTTGCACTGCCCGATTCCCAATAGTGCTGTTGCCTGACCGAAACCCACCCACAGCACCCAGCGGTCCAACCCCGTCGTCCTGGGCACCGGCCCCTTCGAGCAGCGCGGACAGATGGTAAATTGAAGAGCACAATTATATTCTTATGAAGGAATTTGTACCTTTGGGGTATTATTTTGTGGCCCGTGAACGTTTCTTATTGTCACAGCTGAGTGTACATTTTCGTTCTGTGGAGAATGCTACCTGGCATTATGATAATATATTATTTTAGTTAATATTTGTATTTTAACATGTCGCATAATATATGTAGCTTTCCAAGACTAACAGATAAACGTATAATGAACCAAGAGATGTTGTATGAGTTGTTGTTTCTATCAGATTTGTATCGTTTCCGAGGGAAAAGCTCGGGAGGCGTTCGGTTCAGGAAGGCGGAGGTCGGCGATCAGGTTCACAGATCTGAAGTTCTTCAGTTCTTCCTGTGTGTTTATATTGTAAATATTTTTGATTTCATCAGATTATTTATTCATTAAAAGAAATTTTTGTGAAGCGCGGTGAGTGACAATCATTTTTATCCAGCCCTGGAAATCATTCACTGTATGATGCTACCTGTGTGAATTCTCAGCTCAATAAATAAAGACGCGTGAGCAGTGTGGTGTCTGCCTGGTGTCCTGACACCCCGCGGGGCAGCTCTGGTCACTCCTGGCCTCGGGCAGAGAAACCATGGCTGGTCTGCTGGATTGGAGCAGGTGGAGTTAGGATTTCGGAGAGATCTTTTGTCAGGGAGAAATCGAGACCCATCCTGAGCTGCTCCTCTGAGCCCCAGAGGCCACCGGCCAGTGAGCTCTGACCTGGCGGGCAGGCTCTGACAGGAGCTCTGGGCTGGACTCCAGAGTGGTGATTTTCTGAGCAGGAGGAGAAGCCTCTGCCTTTCTCTGGGGGATCATCTCCATCCTTTCCAGGCTTCATTCATGCCTGAGACTCACTGCCAGAACACTCTTTAGAGAGTGGCAGGACCAGAGTGCATTTGAGCTGGACACCACGCTGGACAGACGTTTCTTGCAGAAGGGACTGCAGCCTGAGGGCTCTGCTGGCCTCTGAAGGAGGAGGAAGCTGGGCGAGGTCACACACCGAGTGCAAGCTGAGCCCCAGCCTGTGTGACCCGTGGGTGACAGGGACAGTCCTTCGAGAACACCCGTCTGTGCTGAAAACTGCAGGGGCTTCCTCTAGTGGCAGCAGGTCCTTCCCCCCAATGGTAGGACTGGACATAGTTTGGAGCCATTGAGCCATCGGATAGCTGAGAGACTTGGTCACAAGAGACTGAGCAACGTGTCCAGGGTCACCCGGCCTGGTGGGTGCCGGCTGCCTGCAGGGCCCGGGGGAGGTAGGGGCAGCGTCCTAGCATCACACCTGTGTCATTTATACAGCACTCGGGGTAGGACCTGCCCAGGGGCTTCCCTGGTGGCTCAGCTGGTAAAGAATCTGCCTGCCAGTGCAAGAGAAGTAAGACGCGGGTTCGATCCCTGGGTCCGAAAGATCCCCTGGAGAAGGGAATGGCAACTCACTCCAGTATTCTTGCCTGGGAAATCCCATGGACAGAGGAGCCTGGTTGGGTACAGTCCAAGGGGTCGCAGAGTCAGACACGACTGAATGACTACCACAAGGTAGGACCTGCCCCTCCTGTGAGACAGGACACAGCCCACTGCCCACTCTAGGCATCTCGGTGACTAAGACTGACAAGGTCAGAGGTTGTCCATCAAGGGCCCGAGGTTGACCCTGAATCTGAGACCTGCCGTCTTCTGCACTCTGAGTACACTGTCCCCTAGCCCCCTTGAAGGGGAAGGAAACCCATACGTGCTCGGGAAGTGCTAGCTGCCACCGATTGGGTCTGGACCAGATAACTCACTACCCAGGTCCCCCAGGTCCCCGTAGAAAGTGGCCTCTATGCATCACCACGCCAACCCTCTTGGACGAGCTCCTGAAAGATGAAAAGCCTCTTGCTGTCTACCTCTCTGGGATTCAGGAATGGGGACCATTCCCGTGTCCAGGGCGCCCTTGTACCAAGGCTGGGTTGTGAGAGAAGTGGTGCCCTTGGTCCTCTTGGACAAGGTCGTGGTGGTCTTTACTCCACGAAGCGTGGGAGGAGGAATCATTCCAGGAGGGCCCAAGATCATGGGTGTAGGAATGCTGTTAGCTCTTGGTCCCTCCCTTTTAGGTCAAAGCCGTCTCACCTGGGAGCAGTGGTTTCCACCAGACTTCTGAACCTGTTAGATTTTCACCCTCCTTTCGCTTGTCTTTAGCCCTTAGCAGAAATAGTGCTGGAGGAGCAGTGACATTTGGAGACTGTTTCTCATCCCGTGAGGCGGGCTGCAGGGTCAGGATTCCTGCCGCTTTCTGGACACAGCAGAAGTCCCTGCCCTTTGCAGATGAAAGAGGCCGACCGCTCAACTGTGTCCCTTCTCTGTCTTCTCTCAGGACCCGGGGTCCCCCTCCCTGTGGCGTCCGGTGACAATGAGGTCCAGGTCCCTGACTTCTGATACGGTCCTGCTCAAGGACAGCCTCATCATAGCGTTGGGTCTGGGTGCTGTGGTGTCTGTAATGTGTAAACTTGGCCTCAGTGGACCGCGTTTCCCAGGATTCCATTCTCTGTGTTTCCAGGTAGGTGGCCCCCGGAGTCACCCAGTGCCTGATGCAGAGGCAGGAGTGAGGTGGCAGCTCTGCTGTTTTTACCCTCAGAGGCCCAGCAGTTGCCCCAAACTGACTGGGTGACCCCGCAGTGACTGGCACCCAGCATGAACTGCTCACCATCTGGATCCAAACCTATGCCTGTATGGTTAGGTTTTTCTCAGACCTCCCAGTTCTGGGTACCAAAATCAGCACCAGTTATCTACTGCTGATTAACAATCATCCCAAAATCCAAATGCTAAAAACACCAAAAAACAGTGATTATCTCATGCAGTTTCCATGGGTCAGAAATCCAGGAATGGCTTTGCTGGATGGTCCTGGCTCTAAGTTCACTCATGCAGAGACTGTCCAAGTGTTAGGTTAGGGCTGTGGTCATCTGAGAGCCTGCAGGGGACAGGGACCCGCTTCCAGGGTGGCCCCACACACCTGACAAGTTGGTGTAGGAGGCCCCAGTCCTCTCCACATGGGCCTCTTCACAGGCTGCTCTTGTCCTTGCAGCATGATGAGGTCTTCTCCCAGTGACCCAGGCAGCAATGCAGAGGTCTTTCATGACCTGGCTTTGGAAGTCATGCCGTCATTTCCACTGTATGCTATTGCTTTCTAAAGTCAGCCCTGTTTCGTGTGGGAGGGGACACACCAGGGCACCAGTCCCAGGATACAAGAGTCCTTGAGGCCTCCTGGAGGCTGGCTATCCCCCTGCCAGCCCATCTCGGACCCCCACCTCAGCTGGAACCTCTCCAGTGGGCTGGTCAGCTGGACACAGTAAATCTTATCCCCAGATGCTAAGCCTGTCAGTCAAGGTCACTCCTCTCATGTGTGGTACACTCCCTGTTGCTGTACGTCTTTATTGTACCTGCTTCTTCTGCTGACATTACCTCTAGTCGCCTTTGCTGTGTCCTAAGGAACTTTTATTTTATTCCATTGTAAAGGAACTTACTCCACAGCCTGGATTCCCATGAGGCGCTCTTTTCCCACCTTCCGAGGAAGCACCCCTCCCCCCAAGTAGAAGCAGCTCATTCTTCCACATTCCAGGTGCTTCCTCATCTTCAGCAGCTGCCCTTCATATGCCACTTGAGCTAACAGATGGCCACATCCTGCAGCTGGTCACCTCGTATGGCCTCGCCTCTGAAATCTTCCAGCTTGCCAGACTCTGACCCCAGCCTCTTCGGCTGCCAGCTTCCCCTTGCCCTGTCACCACCTTCCTTGCTCTTTGAATGTATGAAGCCCTTCAGGTCGTTCTCTGAGCAAGGCTCCCCTTCTTACCTTCTTTCCCAAAACAGCCTAAGCCTCATAATGCAGTGCTTCATCCAACAGCCTCGGTGCTCTTGACTCCTTACAGTAGCATCATGTCTGTCCTACAAATGGTCAGCTTTAGAGAAATCTATCCAGGACTTCACAGAGAAGGCAATGGCACCCCACTCCAGTATTCTTGCCTGGAAAATTCTATGGAAGGAGGAGCCTGGAGGGCTGCAGTCCATGGGGTCACTGAGGGTCGGACACGACTGAGCAACTTCACTTTCACACGCTGGAGAAGGAAATGGCAACCCACTCCAGTGTTCTTGCCTGGAGAATCCCAGGAACGGGGGAGCCTGGTGGGCTGCCATCTATGGGGTTGCACAGAGTCGGACACGACTGAAGTGACTTAGCATCCAGGACTTCAAGTCCCAGACGAGCTAGAGTAGCAAAGACTAGATTTATCCTCCTAATTGAAACCAAAAAAAGCGGTGGGGATGGGGAGTGGAGTGTGAAATATCTTTTAAGATAATTCTCAAGGGACTTTCCTGGTGGTCCAGTGGTTAAGACTTTGATTTCCAACACAGGGGGGGTGGGTTCAGTCCCTGGTTGGGGAGCTAAGAACTCACATGCCTTGTGGTCAAAAAAGTTGAAGTGTAAAACAGAAGCAATATTGCAACAATTCAATGAAGACTTTAAAAATGATGCACATCAAAAGAGAATCTGAAGAAAAAAGAAAAGATGGTTTTCAAGACACTGGACATCAAATAATGCTGGGAACAGAAAACATGTTAAATGAACCCTAGGATCACCCAGCTTACAGACTTGAAAGAATATCCAGATAATGGATGCACAGAGGGGAAGTCCAGATGGAGCCCAGTGGTTCCCCTCATTGTGTGAACTGAAAGTTCAAAATAGCCAGAATGCCTAGTTTGCAGAGCAGAGTAGCAGAGATAAGAATGCTGCATACAGAAGGAATTCTGAACATCTGCAAAGTCCCAATCAAGTCTTCAGCTAAATATTGATCAGGATAAACATCAGGAAAGGACTTGAGGCTGAAGAAAGAACCACCCAAAAAGACAAGAGTGAAGAATACTCAGTTCACATGGGGCCATACAGCTCCTGTTCCCACTGGACAGAGAACCCAAGAAAGTTTGGCCTCGGTAGGTGGGGAAATTATCTCTAGACTAAACACAGCTGTAGTCCTGCCTAGCAAAGCAATAACCAAAAGGATCAAACTGTTTCCAAGTAACTTAACTCACCACAGAAGAAAACTCAAGAATATTTATAGGAATACAAAAATACCCAGTACCCAAGAAAGCAGACATCCAATTCAAAATTACCAGGCACACAAAGAAGCAGGGATGTATGACACACACAAAAAGAGGAGAAAACTAATCAATTGACACTAACTCAGAAATAACATGGATGACGGTAGGCAAATACATTAAAGCACTTATTTTATAACCTTATTCCAGGTGACGAAGAATCCAGAGAAAATATTTAGCATATTTAAGCAAAAAACATGGAAGAACTTTTAAAAAGCCAAAGAGAACTTCAAGAGATGAAAACTACAAAGCCTGAGATTTTAAAAAATATTCCAAATGGGATTAACAACAGATTTGACCACAGAAGAAAAATATAGTGAATGTAAGACATCAATAGAAATCATTCAAAATAAAGCACACAGAAAAGACTGAACAAAAAATGATCAAAGCACCAGTGAACTGCTGGTGTCTCCCCAAAGTGGAGGGAAAGAAAGAATGGCAGATTTTTTCCAAATTTGATGGAAATTATAAGCCCATAGATCCAAGAAACCAAATCAGCCTCAAACACCAGATATATAAAGAGAGCTACACCAAGGTACATCATAATCAAATTGCTTAAAACCAATGACAAAGAGAAAATCTTAAAAGATTTTCTTAAAAGAAGCCAGAGGGGGTAAAATGTTGTGTGCAGAGAAAGATGAGACTTACAGCAGACTTCTCTCTGGACACAATGCAAGCCAGAACATAGTGGAGCAATAATGTAAACACTGAATGAAAATAAAAACTGTCAGCCTGGAATTCTATACCTTGTAAGAATATTTGCCCAAAAAAAAGTCTAAATATAGATGTTTTTTGACATTACAAAAGTTGAAAAATTCATCACCAGAAGATCTATGGGTATAAGAAATGAAGCTACGTTGCAGGTGGAAATCTGCATCTATACAAAGAAATGAAGAGCAGTGAAAAGAGTGAGTACCTGGGTAAATCTAAAAGCCTTTCCATATTGTTATTTAGATATCCTTAAAAGATAATTGACTGTTTAAATTTAAAACATGATAACAGTGTATTATGTAGTTTATAACATAGGTAAAAGGAAAAAGTATCACAAAAATAATAGAGTGAAGATGGAGGGGATGAACAGCAGTTCTGCTGTAAGATTCCTCTGGTGCAGAAATGGTAGGAAGTCATTTAGAGGTAAACAGTGAGAATTTAAAGATCAAACTCTAAACCTTATGTCAACCACCAACATGCCACAACAGAAAGCTATGACTACAACAAAGGAGATAAAAATGGAATCATAAAAAAAGGCTCAATTCATCCAGTAGAAGGCAGGAAAAGAGAGAAAAATGGAACAAAGAACAGATGGGACAAATAGAAAACAAAGAACAAGATGGTAGATTTAAATTCCACTACATCAATAATCACATTAAAATGTAATTGGACTGAATTGCCCCAATTAAAAGATTGTCAGATTGGATTAAACACAGCAGACCCAATTACATACTACCTACAAGAAACCCACTTTAAATATAAACAAAGAGAAATCGATCCATCTGTTTTCTTTAATATAACCAAACTACTGAGAGCTGCTAGATAAAATGTATGCATATATTGAATATATGCAAATAGGCATATTATTGCTGCAGTATATCCAAAGTGTCCATCTTTCCTTTCCAATTCCCCATCAATAATCCAGGACTGTCTACACTCAACTGTATTCACTCAAGTTGTATACTGCAACAATGGCTTTATTTCTTCCTTCAAGGGAAAAATAAATTGTCCACCCTCATATCTATAGAAGCATTTATCTCTACAGCCATTTTCACCTCCTTTTCACCAAATTCAGAGAAACAAGCCTTCAAGAGACAGATTCTGGAGGGCAGGGACCATCTCTGAAGTCTCAGGCATAGGACTGTATCAGGGATGAAGCAGTGGGTTTGCTTTCTCCTGGGGAGATCCTTCTCACTGTCTTGGTATTTGACCCTCTGTTCCCCAAGTTGTTTAATCAGGAAATCTGAGCTTTTCAGAACTACCCACCTAAGCAGCTCCCAGGTTCTTGACCCTTGGAAAGTTTGTGAGATGATACATATTTTAAGCTACTGGGTTTCAGGGATAATTCTAGTACCTAATAGGAGCTTTCAGAAAGAGGTTCAGTTCAGTTCAGTTCATTTCAGTCGCTCAGTCGTGTCCAAGTCTTTGCAACCCCATGAATCGCAGCACATCAGGCCTCCCTGTCCATCACCAACTCCCGGAACTGTCCATTCACTCAGACTCACGTCCATTGAGTCCGTGATGCCATCCAGCCATCTCATTCTCTGTCGTCCCCTTCTCTCCCACCCCCAATCCCTCCCAGCATCAGAGTCTTTTCCAATGAGTCAACTCTTCGCATGAGGTGGCCAAAGTACTGGAGTTTCAGCTTTAGCATCATTCCTTCCAAAGAAATCCCAGGGCTGATCTCCTCCAGAATGGACTGGTTGGATCTCTTTGCAGTCCAAGGGACTCTCAAGAGTTCAAAAGCATCAATTCTTCGGCGCTCAGCTTTCTTCACAGTCCAACTCTCACATCCACACGTGATCACAGGAAAAACCATAGCCTTGACTAGACAGACCTTTGTTGGTAGGGCAAAGCTGATTGTTTAATATCTAAAAAATGCTAATTGTCTAAAGTACCTCAGGAAGAGGTACTTGTAGCCAAGAAATTTAAGGTGTAGATCACTGCTCTTTATTACCCCCTAGGTTCTAGAACCTTCTGCTCAGGGATTATTTCCTGAAGTATGGCACACAGACCCCAGGTGGTTCACATGACAATTGTAACTGGTACAAAGATGAGCATTTATTCTGATCACAGTTCTGAGTATTTCAGTATGTACCAGAAAAGTACTGGCTTTCCATTTTCAGTGCTGATGGAATTCTTAGTATTGGAGGGGCATCTGTGCAAGGAGAGGAATAGACACTGCTAACTGTAATTTAGGCTACACCCCAGTTATTAATCTTAGGAATTTATTAGACAATTAGCATTTTTTAGATATTAAACAATCAGCTTTGCCCTAAATATTTATATTCACTTACAACTAATAAATAACATATTATAGATTCAACAAAATAAATGTTCCCAATCAATAAAAACCCTAGATTACAAACTTACCCCAGAACTTTTAGGCATTTAATTAAAATCTCAACTCCAACATATTAATTCCCTTCAATATGCTAAGACTCTTTAAATGCAAAATGGTCACACAAAAAGTATAAAAGCTACAGAATCAATTAATGTCCTTACACTAAGAGAGGTTACAAAGATTTGGTGCTATGGCTTTCACTGGTTTTCTTTTTTGGTCCTCACTCTTTTTATTGTATATTCCCAGTGTCACACGCTTTACACTGTTCTAGGATTTCAATATCAGCTCAATAACCAATATTTTGCACCTTTCTAGAATTTTGGAAATTTTACCAGACCCCAAAGTAAAGGACTATTGCCTTGACTGCCCTGAGGGATCCAGGCTTTGAGCTGGAGACCTATTGATTCTTAGTGGGGACTCAGTTGAACAGACCAAGTTGATTCAAACCAAAGCCAGTGGTCTTTGGGGTGAGTTTCCTTTTCTTGCAAGGAAGCTGCACTTGTTCTATCAGGGAACGTTTAGGTTCCTTTCTTTCTTAACCATGCTGACTTTGAGATTTGGAGTCTTTCCAGGAATAAAGTGGCCTCTAAGATTCATGTGCACTCACTGTGCAATCATTGAGATGTACCAGTCTGGTCTATTACCATAATTGGACATATGTCTTATCTGTTGTTGTTCAGTCGCTCAGTTGTGTTAGGATTCTTTGCAACCCCATGGACTACATACAGCACAACAGGTTTCCCTGTCCTTCACTATCTCCTGGAGTGTGCTCACTAGGATCTCCCTGTGCTGCCAAGGGTTTCATTCCTTGAGAAAAGACAGAGTAAGTCTGGAGTGGGCTTTCTTCTGTTAAGGACATTTGGCTATTCTGTTATCTGGGAACACGTGTTTGGATATTTGTTAACTGGCGAGATCAGTGACGCTCACTGATGGCTACTTCACTTCCCACGTGCCATCCACTCTTGCTCTCGGCACCGTTCCTTTATTCACTGGGGTTACTGTAGCTGACTCACCAGTTTTAGTCACTCCTTCTGCTTCTGCTGGTCCATATCTAACATCTGATAAACAGACAGGAGCTTTCCAAAGAAACATGAGATCCACAGGTAGCATAGATAACACTTTTACATTATGAAAAATAACGAGGGTGAGACATGTTCCATCAAATTCACTTTCTTTGAATAACTTCATTCTTTCATCTTTTATATTGCCTATCTGGATATTTTTTATATGCGTGCTCCAAAACATGCCTTCAATCCCCAATTCAGTTTTTTTTTTTTTCTTTCCATTGGAAAAGAGTGTTAGAGACCAAAATCTGGGCCCCACAAGCGTCCATGAGCTTCAGATATTCAAAGAAATGCCGTTTCTCTTGTTGTTGGGACATTTTTTCCAACAGAAACGTCAATGGTATTTAAGTCCATATGTATATATGTTGACTTCTCAAAGTTAGTGTATAATCAAATTACCCAAATCTCTCTAATAATAATAATGGATCTAATTGATTCCATCAATCACCAAGACTAGGACTTCCCTGGAAGTCCAGTGGTTATGACCCTGTGCTTCACCTGCAGGGGACAAGAGTTTGAACCCTGGTTGGGGAACTAAGATCCTATATGCCACGAGGCACAACAAAAAAATTAAAAATCACCAAGACTGTCTCTCCAGGATTGATGTACAGTGGGGAGATAATGCTTCCTTTTATAATATAAAGCAATTAAAAAGACACTGCAAATAATATTACTGGGGTAAGACAAACACCCTGAATGTGGATTGTGACTGAGGGAGGCTCTGTGCTTGCCCACCAGTCTGTCCACCTATGAGGTACTCCCACCCAGCCCAGGTGGGTGAGGGTCCTGGACCTGCTGTAACAGACACCACAGACTGGGGGGCTTAAAACAACAGAAAAGTACTGTCTAGGCTCTGGAAGCTAGAAGTGTGAAGCCAAGGTGTCTGCAAGGCCAGACAGTCTGAAACCTGCTCAGGGAGCATCCTGGCCTCCCGGGGAGAGCAGGTGACGGTGCTTCGGGATGGCACTGGGGCCCATATGTGACTTCCAGGGGGTGAGAGCCAGCAACATGAGGAATCGGCCTCGAGCTCCCCAGAGAGGCGGCTCCAGCAAGAGGCCAGGACTGCGGGACGAGCAAGCAGGTGAGGCCACCCCTTCCGCCACCCCCAGAACCCCCATGCTGGAGCCCGGCCAGCACCCAGTCCAGGCCAGCCTGGATAGCTGTGCTCCTTGGAGGTCTGCTCCCGGCTGGCAAGAGAATCTGCCATTGAGGAGCCATTCGTGAGTGTTCTGCATCCTTTCAGTGCCATCAGGTCCCAGATCATCTGACCTAAGGGCTCCTGGCTGCTTAGCAAAGCCCAGAAACTGGTGGCAGCCTTCCCTGGGCTGAAGAGAGGTTGTCCCAGCACTAGAAACTGACTGGGTTTGGGGTGTGCATGACCCAAGAGCTGGCTCCCCAGCCCAGCCTGGGGCAGGACACTGGGTTTCCCATCACCTGCTGATTTAGCGAGGGGTCTGTGTCCATCGAGGCTTCCCAGGTGATGCAGTAGTAGAGAATCCACATGCCAGTGCAGGAGCCACAGGAGACATGCATGAGGAAGATCCCCTGGAAGAGAGCATGGCAACCCACTCCAGTATGCTTGCCTGGAGAAGCCCATGGACAGAGGAGCCTGAAAGGCTATAGTCCACAGAGTCATGGAGAGTCAGAGGCCACCGAGTGACTGAGCACACAGGCATGCTGTGTCCATCTGCCGAAGTCCCCTCCCTTCTTCATGCTATCTTAGCATCTCCATCTATTTTGTAAAACACTAATTTATCAGATATTACCCTCATTTTCAATTATGTACATTGGTTTAAACATAATTCACCTTCTCTTTCCAATCCCATTAGGTTATAAAAGCGTTAGCAAATTGTCACACATTTAAATGACCGCGTAATGGGTATTGGTTTTAATTGTCAGTACTTAAGTGGCCATTAGAGCTAAGTGTTGTGCTTTGTAAGTCAGGTAAGCCCCTCACTCTCCAAGGAAAAGTGCCTTAGACTTGGCGGCTGCAAAGCTCAGAGCTAAGTTTGTTGTCCACACACAGAATAGGACATTTTTGACTTCAGCTTAAAAAAAGTCAGAAACTTAAAGAGTTTTTTGTTGTGGCTGTTGTGAGAAAATTTACATAGCATCAAAACAGAAATAGATTCATAGATACAGAGAACAAGCTGGTGGTTGCTAGAGAGGGCAGGGTGGAGGGTTGGGCTAAATAGGTGAAGGGGATTCACAGACACAAACTGCCA
Organism: Bos indicus; assembly: GCF_029378745.1. Taxonomy (NCBI): domain Eukaryota; kingdom Metazoa; phylum Chordata; class Mammalia; order Artiodactyla; family Bovidae; genus Bos; species Bos indicus. The sequence continues at coordinate 41,353,406 of NC_091783.1, forward strand.
GTTATAAAATAAGTAAGTCACGGGGATGTCATATACAGAATAGGAAATAAAGTCCATAATATTGTAATAGTGTTAAATGGTGATAGATGATAACTGGACTCATTGTGGTAATCAGCTCATGATGTATATAAGTGTTGAATCACTAGGTGGTACACCCGAAACTACTATAATATTTTATGCCAGTTATACTTCAACTTAAAAAAAAAAAAAAAGCATTGGGAGCATATTGACCTCAGTTTTAACTTCCCATGGAGCCTAGTAGGATACTTGGCACATAACAGGCACCCAAGTGTCTTTTTATCATTGATTGTGAGTCTCATTAAGTTACAATCTGTCTCTTTATATTTAAAAAAAAAATAGTTGATCAGTCGTGTCTAACTCTTTGTGACCCCATGGACTGCAGCATGCCAAGCTTCCCTGTTCTCTGTCTCCCAGAGTTTTCTCAAACTCATGTCCATCAAGTCAGTGATGCCATCCAACCATCTCATCCTCTGTGGCCTATATTAGATGTACAGCTGTAAAGAGAGAGATAATAGATATATCCAATATAGATAGAAATATAAAGCATTGACTCAAACGCATCTCTCCCCCAGCTTAAGTGTAGAAATAGGAAGTTTGCTGCCTCTCCTGCCGGACCTGGCCCTTCGAAGTCTGGACTGGACATCCCACGTCCTTTCTGTGGGAACAGACGTCTGGGCCTTCCTGTTCTGTAGAGGAAGGTGTTAAGTCCGTCTTCTTGGGGGAAGTGTGGTCTCCACAGTGAAAGAGGTTCAAGACCTACTTCCCTGCTTCTCTGTGCTCAGGTTTCCTTCCCAGGAAGGAGAGAACAGCCCACAGCTTCCTCTTGCCACACTCTACGGCTAGTGTTCCCTGTAGGAGGCCTAGCCCTGCTGCAGCGGCGGGGGGCTCTGTGGCCCAACTCCGTTGTAAAATCACCTGCTTTGCTGGAATCATGACAGTTGCATACGCTGTGTCACCCAGAGGCCACAGCATCACTGATGTGGTTTAGAGTCCAGTTCCTTAGTGTGTGTGTGGCGGAGGGGGGCGGCAGGGACGGGGTTAACGGCAGTGGGCGGGGGGGCGGGGCGGTTAGTGGGAGAAAGCAGGGCTTCCACTGGTGAGAGTAGGAAACACCTCACCATGGCAACCAGGAAGGATGGCTGCCAATATAAATTTTCCCATCAACAAGCATAGAACTTACCCATAACTTGATCACTGTACCCAAGGCCCTGCTCCAACTCCTATCTTCCTTGTGGTTAATAACGTTTTAGCCACCAGACGCCCCATGAAGCACTCCTCCCTACGGGGAAGTCTGCTGCCCAGAACTGAAAAGCAGAGTAATGTAAATATAGAGTGATGGGTTTTGTCAGTCAGTTTATGTCAGAATGAGGCGATAATGTTCCCACCCAAATTAATGTATCTGAGCAGATGTTTAATTTTTGAATATCCTGTTTTGAATATATATTACCTGATGACGTATAGATACTGAAACTACTTTTTATGTCCACTCATTAAATCTCAGTCAAACCAGTAAATAGCCAAACTACAGAGGCACAGAGACCCTGTTTCGCTTTTTGTCACGTGGCGGCAGTGTGTTGTGGTGTAAGACGAATGAACTGCTGGTACAGTTTTAACATAACGGCAGTGACACAGCCAAGTGTGCAGGAGTCCTAAGTGTGGGTTGCTCAAAGACTGGGAGGTGGTTGCGGGGAGAGGGGGAGAGCGCCAGGTTGAACTCTGGTTGAGCCAATCATCGGGTGACCTTCAGTGGCTACTTGGTCTCCCCAGGCCTCTGTCCCCCTCTGCAGACAGCGACAGTTATTGTGCTATTTGGGGGGATCCACTTGAAGAAAAAGAATGCAACCTAGGGATACAGAAGGGGCCTTGGAAGGGGCCCATGCAAGCAAGGGGGCCACCACCCCCCAGGGTTTTATTTCATGAGTTTCATAGTAAATCTGCACTGGAGTCAATAAATAAACCCATCGGTTCAGTCAGTTCAGTCGCTCAGTCGTGTCCGACTCTGCGACCCCATGAATTGCAGCACGCCAGGCCTCTCTGTCCATCACCAACTCCCGGAGTTCGCTCAGACTCACGTCCATCGAGTCAGTGATGCCACCCAGCCATCTCATCCTCTGTCGTCCCCTTCTCCTCCTGCCCCCAATCCCTCCCAGCATCAGAGTCTTTTCCAATGAGTCAACTCTTCGCATGAGGTGGCCAAGGTACTGGAGTTTCAGCTTTAGCATCATTCCTTCCAAAGAACACCCAGGGCTGAATGAATAAATGACACTTGGTATCAGGTTGTCTGAGTTTTAAAAATTGGTTGGTATTTTTATTGGGATCGTGTTCAATGTATGAATTAAAATAGAACTGGCATATCTATGCTTCCCTGGTGGCTCAGACAGTAAATAATCTGCCTGTAACACAGGAGACACAGGTTCAGTCCTTGGTCGGGCAGATCCCCTGGAGAAGGGAATGGCTACCCACTTCAGTATTCTTGCTATATTGCTCAGTTGTACTATTCAAGAGCCAGGGGTGTGTTAGTATTTGTTCCAAAGGTGAGAAGTCTGTGTTTAGAAGTCTGAAATTTAATAATTTCAAATTACTTTATGTTCAAATGACCACATTATGTGAAAGGGGCTATGTTTCTTTTTCTGTGATGTGTTTTCTTTGTTGCTTTAGTTTTTCATCTTCTTTTGCTATTTAGGAAGGTTTATAGTCTATTCTAGGGCTTACCTTTGTAACTCACACCTTTTTAATTGTCCCCAGTCTCCAGTTATTTTATTTATCTTTCACTTTGTCTCCCGCTAATTGCCTAGACAGCAGTGAGGTTATTTTGCTTTCTTCTTTGCTGCTCCTTTCTCCTTCCACTTTTGATTGAATTATGTCTCCTTCGTGATAATATATAGCAATGTACCTGCGTGCTCAGCTGCTTCAGTCATGTCTGACTCTTTGCAAACCCTATGGACTGCAGCCTGCAAGGCTTCTCTGTCCCTGGGATTTCCCAAGCAAGAATTTTGGGGTTGGTAGCCATTCTTCCCAACCCAGGGATCAAACCACATCTCTTATATTCCAGGCAGAGCCACTGGGGAAGCCCATATATATAAAAATAACATGTAGCACATAAAATATTATTCTTCCACCCTTGTTGTGACTTTTCTGTATTCATGAATCTACGTTTATATATATTAAGTTGCTTTACTATAAGTCCTCTCATTGAAGTTTTTCCCTTCAGTTCTTTCTTTCTATTTTGTTTTGTTTTTTTTTTTTTGAAGGCCATAACTGGGGTTTTTTGTTTGGGGTGTGTTTTTTTTACCTTTAATTTGCTTTAATTCATTGAAAATCAGAATCTTTAAAGCATCTTGTAGTCGCTCAGTCATGTCTGGCTCTTTGCGACCCCATGGACTGTAGCCCGCTAGCCTCCTCTGTCCATGGGATTTCCCAGGCAAGAATGCTGGAGAGGGTAGCCATTCCCTTCTCCAGGGGATCTTCCCAACCCAGGGATCAAACCGAGATTTCCCACATTGCAGGCAGATTCTTTACCATCTGAGCCACCAGGGAAGCCCCGGGGGGAGATGGGCTAGGGAGAAACAAATTCTCGGAGGATGCTATGGCTCTCTTTGACATTATACCAGGCTGCCTCTGAGGCCCCCTTCACCTCCTCAAAGGGGTAAGCCTCTCCTGTGAGTTCTGCAGTTTTTGCACCATCATTTTCCAGCACTGCCTCAGGTTGAATATAGGGTTTTCTGGGCTGGATTTTGGATGCAGTCCTCTGGGTTGTGGGTCAGGAGTTGTGGCTGGAGATGAAAGACCTGACCTCAGCACTGTGACGTCCTGTGGGATTTAATGCATTCCACCTGGTAATCTCCTGGCAGGAGGCCAAAGAAGTTGGCTACTTGCTGGATCACAGAAGCGATTAGATTGCGGGTTTGTTGTGAGAGGATTAACTCAGGAGCAGTGAGATGGAAGAGAGGCACAGGGCAAGGTCTGGGGGAAAGACACGGAGCTGCTGTGCCCCTGAGAGCAATAGAGCATCTCCTTAAATCTCCGTCTGTTTACCAATCCTGACGCTCTCCCCTTAGTTCTTTCTCTTTTACAATATTTGGGTACACTTTATTTTTATATGGGTTAACATTCTGCTATATTTCATTTCATTCATTCTTTCTAAGAAACTGAAACTTGAAGATCATTTCCAACCAGTATCTGAGTCTTACAGTATCTCATTATGCAGCCCTTTCTTCCCGTTATTTATATATATATATATATTTTTTTTTGCAAATAATAGTCATTTTGACCCATATCCAGCATAAATAACTTTTCACCTAACTTAAGACAACTGAAATTTACAATCATGTGGCAGTATAAATTTTTAAATTATAGTACATATACTTTACAATCAAGGTAGTCTGAAGTAGGAAAAGTAAGCTTGCCTTTAGCTGAAGTACCTTTTTAAATATTAGACCTGCTAGCTAGTCTACAAAAAAATACAAGTTTTGGACGTTCTTCAAATACCTTTTGTATATGTCATCTGCTAGTAAACAACACATGCGGGTTTCTAGATTTCCCTCTCCCCTTAATTCTTGACTGATACAGTTTATCCTGTGGTCCATTCCTTAGACAGAGGATTTGCTACATGCTTGTTTATTTAAAATTCTCTTTTCTGTAAACTTCATACGTAAAGAATGGCTTGGCTTGATATAAAATCATTGATTCCTACATTCCACAACTTTTTCTGAAAATAACAGCCTTAAGGCTATGTCGTTTTTTAGGAACAATGATGCAATTCTTACACTTCTTGCCCTTTTAAATTACTCGATCCTTCGGCTTGGAAGCCTTGAGGATTTTATTTTTTCCTTTCTATTTTTTAAATATAATTTTATTTATTTATTTATGGCTATGCTAGGTCTTCAGTGCTACGCGGTCTTTTCTCTAGTTGCAGCAAGCGAGAGCGGCTCTTCATTGTGGTGCTCCAGCTTCTCATTGTGGGGGCTTCTCTTGTTGTGGAGCCTGGGCTCTAGGGCGCACAGGCTCAGTAGTTGCGGCTTCTGGGCTCTAGAGCACAGGCTCAATAGTTACAGCCGATAGGCTTAGCTGCTCCACAGCATGTGGGATCTTCCCCAAACAGGGATGGAATCCATGTCTCCTGCATTGGCTGCTGCTGCTGCTGCTGCTGCTAAGTCGCTTCAGTCGTGTCCAACTCTGTGCGACCCCATAGACGGCAGCCCACCAGGCTCCTCCGTCCATGGGAGTTTCCAGACAAGAGTACTGGAGTGGGTCGCCATTTCCTTCTCCGCTGCATTGGCAGGCAGATTCTTTACCACTGAGTCACCTGGGGCCTTTATCTTTGAGTGCGTGCTAAGTCACTTCAGTAGTATCTGACTCATTGAGACCCCTGGACTGTAGCCGCCAGGCTCCTCCATCCACGGGATTCTCTGGGCAAGAACACTGGAATGGGTTGCCAGGCCCTCCTCCAGGGGATCTTCCTGACCCAGGGAGCAAACCCACGTTTCATTATGTCTCCTGTATTGCAGGCGAGTTCTCTACCACTAGTGCCACTGGGAAGCTCTCCTTTGTCTTTAAATTCCAGTAATTTCACCAGATGTGTCTTGGAGTTTGCTGGTCTTGGTCAATTCCCCCAGGGACTGAGTTCCTTCAATATGCAGATTCAGGTTTCCTCTTGCTCCTGGCAGGTTTCCTCACATTCCAATTTAAATATTAGGGTTTTTCCGTTGTTTTGTTTTCCTTTGTCATGGTTTCTGATGATGTCTGTTGGTTTTTGTTTGCCACATTGCCTTTCGATGGCTTTCTCTCCGAGCCTTTTTGTTCTTTTCTGTACATCTGTTTTTCTTCTTCAAGCAATGTCCCCACCTTTCTTCCATGCACCTTATTGAATATGCATGGGCATCTTTCTCCCCTTGCAACTCATTTTTCATTTCTGAGGTCATTTTGTCTTTTTCGTCTTTTTTTTTCTGGAGATCAATCAACTCTTCATTTCTTCCTGTGTCTGCCTGATTCTGGCTTTGACTTTGGAACTTCTGATTCAGAGTGGGATTATAGATCCTAAAATGCTTGATGACATTTAGTTCAGTGCTGAGGATGATGTTACAGTTATCTTCTGCTTTGGGGTCATTTGGTGGAAGCAGATTTTTAGCAGCTGAGGACTTCTTTATGTTATGGTAGTTTTGCATATGTTTAGTCTGTTTCCCTATTCATTGTCCTGAGTGGCTTAAAGATTCCTCGTTAGCCCTACGGACTTCTCTGGTGGTCCAGTGGTTAAGACTCTGCGCTCATAATGCAGGGACCTGTGTTTGATCCCTGCTCAGGAAACTAAAGGCTTCCCAAGTGGCTCAGTGGTAAAGAATCTGCCTGCCAATGCAGGAGATGCAAGCAACGCAAGTTTGATCCCTGGATGGGCAAGATCCCCTGGAGAAGGAAATGACAACCCACTCCAATATTCTTGCCTGGAGAATCCCACAGACAGAGGAACCTGACAGGCTAGAGTCCATAGGATCGCAAAGAGTCAGACACGACTGAGCACACACGCAGGAAACAGATCCAACGTGCCTTGAAGTGCAGCCAAAAAAAGAAAAAGATTTCCTCATTCAAGAGCACCTCTCCTGTCAGTGTGGGGAAGTGTGGCTTCTGTAATGAATAGTTTTTCTGGATGGGTTTGAGTAAGGGATTGTGTGAATGTTTTGCCTCTTTCCTGCCCTTCAGAGCCCATAAACTTCTTGGGCTTCTTCCTTCCACCCTGCCTGTCCTCCAAAGTGTGCCTCTTCCTTCCTTTAGAACTTCTCCCCCAAAAAGAACTTCTCTCTCACCTTTGAAGACTGCCCCTTCCAGTCACATTCACTCCCGGGGCATGTTTGTACCTCAGAGCTTTTAGATGACTTCCCTGGTGGCTCAGAGGGTAAAGAGTCTGCCTACAGTGCGGGAGACTCAGGTTCGATCCCTGGGTCGGGAAGATCCCCTGGAGAAGGAAACGGCAACCCACTCCAGTACTCTTGCCTGGAAAATCCCACAGACAGAGGAGCCTGGTAAGCTGCAGTCCATGGAGTCTCAAAGAGTCGGACACAACTGAGCGACTTCACTTTGGGTCCTACCACTAGGCTCCCAGATTGTCATCCACTCAGTTTATCCCAGGCTACTCCTGCCTTCAAGAGTCTTGAGGCGGGATGTGGAAACAGGCTACAGAGGCTGGGTGTTTATTTTGCTACTCAAAGTCATTTGTGCTTTGTTTTTGTGGGATTTCTTTTTTTTTTTTTTTTTTGGTCTTAAGGTATGTGGGATCTTAATTCCCTGACCAGTGATTGAACCCACATCCCCCCTGCTTTGGAAGGCAAAGTCTTAACCAGTGGACACCAGGAAAGTCCCTCAAAGCCTTATTTAAAGCCCAGGCATTCCGTTGTCCCTCTCTGCTGGCAGCTGGGTTCCATTTGCCCTTCTTGTTGTCTGCCTCTGGCTTGGGGAGGACATACTGGAAGATCTGGATGTGTGAAGCTGCTGTTACTTCAACTGCCCAGAATCCTTCATATTTTCTGGATGAATATAAAAGGAAAAAATTTACCTTGTATTTTAAAATTTTAAAAACCTTCCAGCAAAATGAGATGTATTAGAATGATTTTCAGCTTATTGGAGGTTCTGGGAGGGTCTTTGGTTCTAACATAACTCAGTGCCATGTGATAAACAAAGCTTCCCAAAACCTGATGTCCTCAGAGGGAGAAGCAATGAGATGTGTCCCCAGTAGTGTCACCGTCAGGAATCTCTGGAGGGACCCTTCCTGACTCTGAAATGCCACGACTCTGTCCACCCCACCATGAAGCCGAGGCAGGGGTGCCCCAGGCACTGAGCTCAGGGGAGTGGACATGGTCCTGTCCCAGCAGGTGGCCCTCAGTCTCTGCTCCTGGGGGTGTCTGGGTGTCTGGCTGGGGCGTTTCTGCTCTCATAGGCACCAAATTGACCTGAGCTCGATCCCTGGGTTGGAAAGATCCCCTGGAGGAGGGAATGGCTCCCGTATACTTGCCTGGAGAATTCCATGGACAGAGGAGCCTGGCGGGCTACAGTCCATGGGGTCGCAGAGAGTCGGACACGACTAACTGACTAACACAAGACAGGGCGCCAAATCACGGTCCACTGCATCCTGCTATTTGTCTCAAAGAGAAGAAAAAGCATGAGTCTGTGACCGGGTGCAGTAAAACAGTCTGCAACTTCTTCACCGTTTTTTGCCCTTGCCCTTAATCATCCTTCCTGCCAGATGGAGATACATACACAGACTCAGACAGAGAGGCTCAGGAAGATGAACTGGGCCAGGAGTCACCCAGGTCTCCCGGGGGCCCCCTTCAAGCACAGTGGGGACCTAGGATATGACAGTCCTTAATCAGAGAAGCAAACGGAAGCTGTGGGCATCTCTTCTACTCCAAGGCTCCCAGCTGACGGGGCTGCACAGAGGGCCTGCCTCTCGGCCATCACTGCATCCCTCGGGGCCTCCATCAACCAATTCCCCTCCATGGGAACTGGCTCTCTCTTTGTTAGAGAACCTTGATCCTCGTGGAGTCATCCTGCATTGATGCAAGGAGTATGAGATGGAATATGTCTCTGTAAACATCTGGTTTCGGATGCAAATTGTGACCATCCAGAACAGAGCATGGGATGGCTCCCAGAACCAGTGGCCTCGGCCTGCTTGTCCCCTTTCTATGGAGCTGGTCCCATGCTGTCTCTTTCCCCACCTCCTGTGAGCAGCTGCAAAGGGCAGCCTTCCCAAAAGAAGAAAATTACAACACGGAATTCCACAGTTATAGCTGCAGCTCCAAAGATTTCTTTTGTGTGCAAAAACAAAAAGGAAAAAAAAAAGTCTTTAATCTGCCAAGATTTTTACTTATCACATATGAAAGGGTACCGTCTTCTACACATTTTGAAATGCTTTAAAAATGGGTATCAAAGAGTCCGAGGCCCATTAATCTAAATTGCTTTAACACTTAGAGAAGAATAAAAGGCACTTTCTAAAATCTGCAAATGAGTGTAACCTACAAAATTATAGATTAAATGCTGGGGGCTGTGGGGTGAACCTGAGTTTCTCAGCTTGGAACAAGCATCTTTAAAGGGAAAAAGAAATATTACTTCAATATTTTTAAATCATGTTTTGAAATAGATGAGAAAAAGAAAGATATGTACTTAGACATGATGGAAAGAGGGAAAAAATTTTTAGTTTGGCTAAAACTGGTCGCCATTAAGTTCCATTCAATAAAGATTCGCAAGCAGGGCTGAGCTCCATAAATGGTTTATTTTTTACCACCTTTGCAGAAACCCTTGAATCTCAATTCTCTCCCCAGAACAAAAGATGCACAGTTCTCAAAATTCTCAGACCTGAATTCTCAACTGATACAGTTGGCAGGAAAGAAGTCATCTCACTTTTCTGTCTCTCCATTTAAATTTATTATCCAGTACTGTGATTGTAAAAATAGGACAGAAAGCCTATAATATTTGATTGTCTTGATTTCACAGCCCTAGCCGGGATGAGAAAGCCATAATCATGTAATAACACCTTCAATTTACATCCTCTGTGTCTCTAAAGAACTAATTGACTCTTACCAGGCAATTTTAAAATCTGATTAATCCCATCGTCATCCTGACACGTAGGTTCTGTGGAGAAGGTGTCTGCCGTCCTCAGTGAACAGCCCGTGAAGTGTCATGGGTGAGGAAGACCAGGATACACGTGTGCCAGGCTGTGTCTCGCCATTTGCATTTTTTCTCTCGTTGAATTCTCCTGCCATCACTTTATGGTTGATGCTTGCGACAGATTGTAGATAGCCTCAATTCTCCAGCCTTCCTGTAAAGCAGGTCCAGGCCCCAGCCCCTGAGGTCTGGCTGACCATGGGACTTACTCTGGTGAATGTGAACAGGTGGGATATAGGCAGAGACTTGGAAAGGTGTGCACACTGGGCTTCTTGAAACATCATCACCAGGCCAGCCTAGGAGACATGGAGCCTAGTCACCCCATTATGTCCAAGTGTCAGACTTGAATGCGGCTACCTTGGACCAGCCAGCCTGCAGCCAGCCTGCCCACTGTCCTCACACACAGGTACAAGCCCAGTGGAGACTTGCCAACTCTGTCTAAACCAGAAGAACCACCCACCAGAATCACAAGCTTAAATAAATGCTTTTTGGAGACTCCCTGGCAGTCCACTGGTTACAACTCAATGCTTCCAGTGCAGGGGGCATGGGTTCCATCCCTGGTGGAAGAATTAAGATTCTGTATGCTACATGGCATGGCCAAAAAGTAAAAAATAAATGAAATAAAATCTTTTTCACCCATGACATTATGCAACAACAACAAAATAATAATAATCAATACAGCACTAGCCCCACTTTACAAAACAGAAATGTTGGGCTCAGAGAGACTTTGTAATTGGCCCAAGGTCTTCAAACTCAAACTGTCTGATTGTAAAGTGTATACAGAACCCATGCCATGGGAAGAAAAGTTGGGGAAACTCCATGTGTTAAACTTGAAAATATTTAAATTTTATGGCTATCCTCAAAGATTTTGAAAACAATTGAACAGAAGAAAAGTAGACCTATATTTTGGGTTGATTCATTTGGGCCAAGGAATAGAACTTTAAAGAAAGCAAAATTTAAGTTTAAAAAGAGGAATCACATGACAACATCCAGGGTGATTTACAATACCATGGTCGACCACAGAGGGAATTACCTTGGAGGCTAAGTGACACCCCCAGATCAGTGATTCCCTCCCTGGGAATGATGTGTTGTAGGGATGGAAAATGTACCTTGCCTACTCCAGGGTCCAGAGTGACACCATGCTTCAGACCTTCTGTTGGCATCTGCACAATCCTAAGATGTTGTGTGTAAGACCTCTGGGATGTGAATGAAACCTGGCCAGATTGGAAATGCATGTCACCTCTGATGTGTCATTTCCCCCTGGAAGTCTTGTCACCCACTTCCTTGGGTCCTGCTGTGATGCAGATTTTTATGTCCCACAGGTGAAGTTTGGCCACATGTCTAATGGGGCTGGAGTTCTGGTCCTCTCTGTCACAGGGAGCCTTGTCACTGTCCCCCCAACCCATGCAGTGCAGCAGAACTGTGGCTGGTGTCACCACAGGGAGCTGTGCTGTTAGGGGTTACCCCCCACTTTCCGTTCTCTGTCCGAATTCACATGGGTCTGCAGATCAGAAGTCTTTTGACTTACCCTGGTGTGGGTGAATGTAGGCTCACCTCTCAGGATGGGGTGGGAGTCAGCTTGACCTTCCTCCCATGGTTTTGTGCATTTCATAAAAGGCCACCCGAACACCTCTGTGCAGAACCTAGTCAACACCTTTCAGTGATGCTGGTCTTCGCTACATGCGTGCTAAGCACTTCAGTTGTGTCCAGATCTTCGCAACCCTATGGACTTAAGCCCACCAGACTTCTCCATAGGATTCTCCAGGCAAGAAAACTGGAGTGGGTTGCCATGCCCTCCTCCGGGGGCTCTTCCTGACCCAGGGATTGAACCCAAGTCTCTTACGTCTCCTGCGTTAGGAGGCATGTTCTTTACCACTAGTGCCACTTAGTGATCTACAAATCTTTTACATGTTAACCGTGTTCTAATATGATTCTGTGTTACACAGTGTCACCCGTTGGTGAAGAGAATTATATGATTGTCAAGCATTTTGGGGGCTTCCCAGGTGGCGCTAGTGGTAAAGAACCCGCCTGCCAATGCAGAGTCACGGGCTCGATCCCTGGGTCAGGAAGATCCCCTGGAGGAGGGCACGGCAACCTACTCCAGTATTCTTGCCTGGAAACTTCCATGGACAGAGGAGCCTGGTGGGCTACAGTCTATGGTGTTGCAGAGTCAAACACGACTGAAGTGACTTAGCACACATGCATGCAAGCATTGTCAAGTGTAAACCTGATAATGTGTAAAACATAAATGAGACATACCTATCTGGACTGTGTGGAGAAATTGGGGGTTGGGGGAGAGTGACATAACTGTGAGGAAAACTGCTTTGGGTAAAAATAACGATCACTCAGAATGTTGATTTCTTTGCGCTGGATGCTGGTTTAAGGAGGAAATCTGGCTCTGTGGAAGCCTGTTGTGATATGACCCAGCCACTAAGAGGGCTTGTAATTCTCTTCTCATTAGTTTATTCAAGTATTTATTTGCTTGAAGGCTGCTTCCTCTAAAGAAAGAAATTTGCATGCAGCGACCAAAGCAAGCAACCCAGTCTCTGTACCTACTTCCCGTTGAGTTTCTTAGTTGTATATTGTTTTTTAGACTCCATCCATCAGTGGGAATGGCTCTGGGGTCTTCTGTTGAACCTGAGTTTATATTTCACATTTGAGTGAGCTGTTTATGTCTGATGTAAAGGAAGTTTGTGCAGTGACCACCACCCCGCCCCCGCCATAGCCTTCTGATATGCCCATCAACATAAAAACCTGATGTCATTTGGGGAAGAAGCTGAAACCGAGCACACACTCCCCGTGGCTTAGAGATGGGAGGTACTCTGTTCCATCCAGGAAGCTTCCCCCTCATTTGTCCCACACCACAGCCATGCACCCCCACCCCCTCTTCCAGGATCTACACAGAAGACTAATCACTTTTGGTGATGCTTATAAACAGCATGGAGCTCCATTTAGAAACTAAAGTACAGAACAAAAGCATGACCCTAACAATTTTCTGTACCGCTTTTAGCTCCTCACGGCAATAGAACAGACATCACCACTATTAGGCCCTTGTTGGGGTCTGAGCAACACACCTCTCACATTTTGGGATGAGAGCAGCAGAGTGTTGAACCCTGACTGTCACTTCTGTTTATTCCTAATGATCTTTATCCCCGGAAGGAGCCGCCCCTGACTTCTTCTCCTGGGTGATGGTCATTTAGACCCCGTGGCCCACAGCTTCTCCATTTCTCCAGTTGTCACTTCAAGGCAAGTGGATTCTCTTCTCGCTAAGCCAGCATTCCTACTCCATCCTTCTCGTCCTTCTTCCTGGGCTCAGAGTAGAGACCTGCACACCTCTCGCGATAGCAGCTACTTCTTTCCCACGAGATGTGGGCTGGTCCAGCTCTGGGGCCATGAGCATCAGGTGAGAGGAGGGAGGAGGTAGGTGAGGGAGGCGTTCAGAGACAGCGCCAGCTGGAGGGTCCAGATTTAGGATGAGACGAGGAAAACCTGTGGTCGTGCAGCCCTTAGCTCAACCCTCTCCGCAGGGTGAGAGCTGGCGCCATGTTGAGAGGAAAGGAATCCTACAGAGAACTTGCTGGTGACGGGGAGATGGAGGAGGTCTCAGGAAGAACCCTCGGAGAGCTTGACCCTCTGGACTGCCCTGAGTGCTGCAGGCTGACACCTGGCCGGGAGGTAAGTGGGGGCTGAAAGCCCTGTTCCCTCACCAAGCCCAGCACACCCCGCTATGTTGCCGGGAGGAAAGACGCCTCCTAATTTGCCGAGAGCATCACTTACACTCCCCTGGCCTGGTTATTTGCATCTCCAGCCAGCTCCCAGGTGATGCTGAAGCTGCTGGCTCTCAGACCCTCTTAGGGGAGCAAGGGGGGCAGAGAAAGGAGGGCTGCAGTGTGGGCCACAGATGGCTGCATGGCCTAAGAGCCTGCGTCCAAGCCCAGCTGGAGAGGAGCAGTAGGTGTGGGCCTGGCTTGGCTGGCCTGGCCTGGGGGCAGCAGTCCCTGCCTGCGGGCCTGTTCTGGATGGTTGAGGAGACCCTCGAGGAGAAGGCTGGCTTCCCAGAGCAGAAGAGGGTTGAAGGGCAGATGCAGGGAGAAAGTAAAGCTGTCCTGGTGTTATGCAAAGCCCACCAGGCCTCACTGTGCAGCAAGGGGCTGGTTCACCACTGTAGAGAACAGGAACGGATAGACAGGCTGCATTTCATCACACCAGCAAATATCAGTAAAAATCCCACAGACAGTGGTACTCGAAACTGGGAGGGTGCCACGAGATGGGCGCCCTGATCTAGGAGCATTCCAGTTGTTCAAAACCTTGTGAAAAGTAAAGTGGCAACAGATAACAACAGCCTCACAGGTATTGAACCAGCACGGCTCAGTAATTACTGTAATTATACTTTTAGGGCTCCATCCAAGGGAAATAAGAAATAAAGATCTTCTTTGCACATAGAGGAAAAGCATTTTTAAGTGACCCAAATGTCTAATGTTGGTATAAAATGTTATTAATTTTTGTTATTTCAATAGAGTATTTATAGGCATTAAAATTATGTCTATCAGGCACTTTTAAGGCCTAAAACAATACTTAGTGAAAAAGTGGAATTCTAAGAATGCGTAGGAAAAAAACAGGCCAGAAGAAAATGCACTGAAATGGAGTGGTTCTCGCTGGTGATGGGGTTGTGGGGGGCTGTGTTTTCTTTTCACTTTATATTTCCCACAATAGACATATATTATTCTTCCAACTAGGAAAAAAAAAGGAGAAAAAGCATATTGAGTGAAAGTCCTGGTGGCTTGTGGTCTGGTACTTGGTGGGCTTGTGGCCTGTTGGCTTGGTGGCTTTGGGGGTCTTGGTGGCCTGTGGTCTGGTGGCCTGTTGGCTTGGCAATCTGGTGGCCTTGTGGCCTGTGGCCTGGTAGCCTGGTTACCTGGATGCCAGTGCCCGTGGGCTGTGGCAGGTGAGGCACGTGGCCAAGCGTGCGGGTGACCCTCTGGGACCTGGTTTTGCCCGGCAGGGAGGCTCAGTTCTGAGCAGCCTGGGTGCTGGCAGGAGGCCATCTCGACGGACCTGGAGTCAAGGCTGAAGCAGGCTGACACAAGCAGGCTGCATCGCCACCTCAGGCTCAAGTGGGTCCCCACCCTGAACTCAGGGGTTGTGGGAGCTTTCCTGAAGCTCCCATTTCTGAGGAGCAGACCAGTCACCAGAGGATCTTGTTATTAAATAAAATGCAGACTCTGATCCAGAGTGTCTGGGGTGGAGCCTGAGACATCCATTCCTGCTAAGCTTCTGGGTAACAGAAATGCTGCCCATCCAGGATCCCTCTGAATGGTGTGGCCCCAGGGCAGTTCCTCAGTCCTCAGTGTCCATGAGAGTCCCTCCGGCAAGTTGTAGACTCTGAGACCTGGGCCCACAACCAGAAACTCCAGACCCCTCAGTCTGGGCGGGGCTCGGAAATCTGCATTTCTAACAAGCTCCCAGGTGATGGGCCCACATTGCAGTCCTCTCCTACTTCCCCAAGAGGGTCCAAGAGCCAGCAGCATCAGCATCACCAGGAAGCAGCCAGAAATGCAGATTATACCAGACCTGGGGAATTACAGCTGCATTTTCACACCATCTTGGGTGATTTTCTGCACAGACTTCCCTACTGGCTCAGAGGGTAAAGAATCTGTCTGCAATGCAGGAGACCGGGGTTTGATTCCCTGGATCGGGAAGATCCCCTGGAGAAGGACATGACAACCCACTCCAGTATTCTTGTCTGGAAAATCCCATGGACAAAGGAGCCTGACAGGCTATAGTCCATGGGGTCACAAAGAGTCCATGGGGACATGACTGAAGAGACTTAGCACGTATGCATGTACAGGAGACTCTCAGAAAGTCTCATCAACCAGGGTCCTGCCATTCCTGCCCTCCCTCTCTGGGTGACCAAGGCTCTCCTCCCTCTGAGACCAACAGGGCCACTTCCCAGTCTCCCTGCTGGTCATGCCATGATAGTCCCTAAATACCAGTACAGGGATTATCCCTGCCCTCAGGGACAGTGTCTGCCCTCGGCTCACTTCCTTGTGGTGCTGGGCACCACAAGACTGAAAAACATCTCAGTCACCATGGAGTTCTTGCAGCAATTCCTTAAATCTGAATCCTTGTCTAGATTGTTGTGGGTGACCAATGGAAAACATTTTCCAGGAAGGGGAGATGGTACAGGATTGCAACAAGGAATTCTGGGAGCAGCTAGAAACATAACTCGTCAGTTGCTGCTAGAATAAGGGATTGCTTAAGATCCTTGGCTTTGGGATTTCAGAACCTGGAGTGAGAGAGAGACTTCTTATGTTCTAGGAGACTTCTTATGTTCTAGGTAACTTCAAAGCAGTGCAGTGCTACACAGAGTTGTGTCATTTCACTAGCATGATCTCCTTTGAAAAATATCCTGTCCCCTGCTTCCTTTTAATATACTCTAACTTTAAGGAAGAAATCTTCCCCAGGAAGGTAGGCTAATAGAAAAGAAAGAAAAACTGCTCTATTTATAGGGGACATTTATTTGCTAAAGTATTTTTCTTAGCCCTGGGCAGAATAAAATATACAATCTGGACTTTTCTCTTGGCTTGAATTTAAATGCAGTTGTCATATTTCATGCTAGTTGAAGATTTTGGTGTTTTTTTTTTTTTTTTTTTTCTAATCTGACAGGAAGAGGGGGAGGAAAGCTACTACTCACCAGTGGCTATTTGAAGTTTACTGATTGCTCAGAAGGGGGAAAAAAAACACTCTGGTGTTATTTTTAAGCAATGACTATTTTGCACCAAACTAAGAAATTACTGCAATTTGACACATGGAATCTAAGACATAGATAAGGGTGATCTTTAAAAATTGTCTTTTGGGAGCTTGATAGTAACAAAAAAATAATCATGTCAATGCTACAGGCATTTGGTCATGGTTTAGTGAGAAATCAGCCCATGCAGCAGGCACTCTCTCTGCGTTGTAACAGGGAACGTGGAGCTGACTGCTAGAAATTACAAGGGCAGCCACTCTGCCCTTTGGACATGGCAAATCCTGGTTGTCGCCTCCTTAAAGAAAATCACTTCAAATGACTTTAAGGTGAATTATGCAGTCTGACGTACTTAAAATCCTGCCTCTTTATACAAGGTGTAGAATTACCCCATTAGTGTTCTCGCTCTGATTTTCCTTTGGAGAAAAATCCACTTGTTCCCTAAGTTAAATTGAACACATTTACACAACCATATCGATTTTTAAAACTTGCATTTACTGATAGAAATACCAATACAGGGACTGTCACAGCAGTCCAGTGGTTAAGACTCTGCCTCCCAATGCAGGGGGCACAGGTTTGATCCCTGGTCAGGAAACTTAGGTCCCACATGCTGCAGGGTGCAACTGAAAAAAATTTTTTTAATTAAAAAAAATACAAGATACAAATCTCTGAATGTAACTGTAGCCTTTGAAAATGCTTTCACACAAATTACTTCTGGGTTATCGTGTAAGCTGTCACTTTCCAAAGGTGATGTCATAGCAACTTTTGATCCTACACCGTCAGACAAGGGTGGAAGTGCATGGCAGGATGCAGGGGGATGGTCTCTATGCCTCTTGGATATGAAGGCATAAGCACAGTAACCTCTTTAGATTTTGAGAACTTTCACTGTGGAATGCATGAGTGTGCGAATGTGGTGGGGAGAGTGGGTTTTGTCTAGTTTTGCCAATTAGAGTCAGCTCTTGTGAAAGTTTCCTACAGTGCCAGCTGGAACCTGGCCTTAGTGGAAAAGGAAGCAATCAACAGTTGACTCCTAGTGACAATGACCCAGGCCTAAGGGGCAGACAGGTCCATTGGGTCCATCCTGCCCTGCCCCTTGAACCGCAATCCGAACACTTCCAGTGGCCTTTGAGCATCAGAATGAAGACTTCTCACCAACTGCTCATCCTTTCTTTGCTGTGTCATCAACTCTGTTCCTTTCAGAGATAATGTTATTTGAGGAAATCACAAGCCTTTGCACTCTCCATAGAATGTACTTACAAATATCCCCATCAAGTGGAAGAACTGATTCTAGAAACTGACTCATGGTGGGCAGAGACCCCACAGGGACCACTCCTACCAACAGTGTTACCTTATGGAGTTGTGGGGGTTTGTCTTGTGAGACAGAAAGAGGAATAAAAATGGTTTTGGAAAAGACCTTGATGCTGGGAAAGATTGAGGGCAGGAGGAGAAGGAGGTGATGGAAGATGAATTGGTTGGATGGCATCATTGACTCAATGGACATGAGTTTGAGCAAACTCTGGGAGATGGTGATAGACAGGGAGGCCTGGTGTGCTGCAGTCCATGGGGTCACAAAGAGTTGGACACAACTGAGCAACTGAACAACAACAACAATTCATCTTTTGTAACTTAAGAAAAATGTGTAAAATAAAAGCAAAAACTTTCTGTGAATTTCACGTATCTGTTGTGATCAGTTAAGAGTGGACACAGATGAGAACAGTCCCAGGGAGGAGGAATCAAGAGAGGAAAGGCATGAACGGGATGCAGAGAAGCTGAGGCAGCCTGAGAAAGATGAAGACCAGCAGGAGCATCAGGATTTCCTGGTTAAAAAAACAAGCAAAACAAAAACTGGTTTCATTTGGCCTTAAGCTCAAAGCACAGACCGGAAAGTCTTCTCTCTCCCACACTGAAACATACTGAGGATTCTCAGCAGGCGTTTGGAGAGCTGGCACCACCTGTCACCTGTCTTCCAAAGCCCGCCTTTTCAAATAAAAATGTTGCACGTAACAGTGGGACCTCCGGTAAACTTTATCAGATCCTCTGGAACCCAGTGCATAGACGCTGATACATGTTGAACAAATCATGAAAGGTACATTTACATTGATTGTTTATTAATGGGGGGAAGAGTCCCTAAACATTGGCACAGCACTGCTAAAGAAATGTAGTGAAAATCGTCAGGGGCTGTTTGGATGTGTGGTTTCAGGGGTGCTGGGAAGGCCAGAGGCTCCTCAAATGTTCCCTGGTCCCTCCTGACCACAGCGGCCACTCTGCTCTTCACAGCCCCCAGATCCTTCTTTTCTGTGACTTCCTCCCTGTGAGGTCCAGAAGTTCCTCCCTGGGAGATGTATTCCTTTAGCTTAACACTTGGACTCCTTTTCACCTAGAACTAGTATAATGTTATATGTTAACATTCTTTTTTTTTTTAATTGTTTTTAAATGTTAACTATACGTCAATTAAAAAAAAAATAATGGTAACATTTATTGAGTGTTTGCAAAAAAAGAGACTTGTCTCTCTTTAAAATTGCAGGCAGCAGGGTCAGAGTCCCAGGAAGGAGAGCTCCAAGCCCTGAGTGCAGGCTTTCCCAGGGAGCTTGTGGGCACCCAGGGATCAGGTCTCCACTCCAAACACGCCGTTCGCCTGCCGTCCCATCTCTGTTGCGACTCTGCCCTTTGACCCAGCTTTGACAGGGCGCAGGGACAAAGTGACAGTGGTTCTAAGCAGGACCACAAGTGGTGAGAGCCGACTGGCCTCGTGGGTCAGTCCTCTGACACTGTCCCAGACTGCGGGACCTGAGCTCTGTAACAGAAGAGGAACCTGCCAAGATCCCAGGCGCCAATCCCAGCAGTGGCTCTGCAGGCTGGGGCGTGACAGGTGGATAGGGCGAGGGGGACAGTGAGCGCCTGGAGTCCTGAGGATGACCCAGAGGAGGGAAGAGCAGAGGAGGCGGCTCCGGAGGCTCCTGGCGGGTGACCAGAGAGGCGGGGCTGGAATGAGGGGGGTGCGTGGTGAAGGGACATATTTGCTCCCCTATTCCTCCTGCCTGCTGGCTGCTCAGAGGCATTGCTTAACCTCTGGTATTCCTACCAGAGATCTGTAAAATGGGGAGAAAGACCCAGTGACTTGGCCAATTCCCCCAGCGGCTGATGGTCACACAAAGCTTTCACATCACTCGGGGCAACTTCCAAAGTCTCAACCAGAAAGTTTTTTCAGTGGTAACAGCTCCCAGAGAGGAGATGAGGTGTGATGTGTCCTGTTTGATGGAGGGACATCCGGATTGTGGTGCCAATAAAAGGGTCGGAGCAGAGAGCAGTGGGCAGTGCCCGGGAGACCAGGAGGGCCAAGCTCCTGACAGGCGGCCTCCATGTCTCCGCGTGATTTCTGATTAGCATTCTACTGCGCTTGTGGTAACGGTGGCCCAGAGGATCAGATTAATCAAAGAGGAAAGCCTTTCTCTCTATCATAAATTGCAATTACAACCATTATTTATGTTATTAAAATTAATTGATCACTATTGATAGCCTTTACTATTTTTATATCACCTTGGGAGAGCCGGACAAACCAACCTCCGGTCCCTCCCAGGGGAGGCAGCTGCTGGCCAGGAGGCAGGGCTATTCTCCTCGCCACATGATGGAAGAAGAAAGAAAGGTTGTGCAGTTATTAAAATTTAATGTGCAATTTCTATGTAAAGCAACACTTGATTTATGTTCTCATATTTTCTTGGCCAAGAGCTTAGGCGCTCTTTAATAGACCTGTGTCCCAGACATCAGTCTCCCACATCAGCATCACACTGGGGAGGGCCTGAGGACACTTGCTGCCCTTGCCCCTCTTCAACCCATAAACCAGGAGGTTTCTCAGGCCCAGCACCATGACTGAAACTTAGCGGGATTGTCAGTGTGTTGAACTGAACTGTTCATAGAAGTGAAATACCGTGTCTACAAATGTTGCCAACGTAAGCCCTTCATCTACCCACTTGGTTCCCTGGGTTTCTGTTGGGTAAGAAAGTGAGTGATACACTGAAAAGCAGGTGAAGAGTAAGATCAACAACAGCCTTCAAAACAACTTCTCCCCGTCTGTGCACTTCTGCCCAGACACCAGGATCATTTCAGCCTTGGTCTCAGGCCCAGTTGGTTAATGTTACAGATAAAAAGACTTCTTGGCTCTCAAGTCCTGTTTGACTTTGAAAGCCCCTGCTAGGATGCAGAGCAGAGCAAACTCCATTTTCGGCTTTTTCCTGGGATGTTTTGTGTTTGGCTGTTGAGCCAAGAGAAAAGCTTCCTTGAGGTTGTTGATGATCAAGTGCTGACACCAGCAAGCACTTCCCCGCTTCCCTGGCAGAACAAGGTACCCAGGATGGAAACCTCGCGGCTGGATGAGCCCACTTCCGATTCTACCCTTAGTGCTGCTTTGAAACTCTACAGTTCACCGAGCAGCGTTGTCTGAAGTCTCGGCAGTCCAGTGGTCCATCTACCATCACAATTGCGAACAGTCCTGCCCTGATTACCGTAACCTAGATGGCCACGCTTTCTGCTGTACGGGAGAAGCTAATGACATGGAGCACTCTCTCGGAGGCGAACCCGCTGGCCCAGTGCCTAACGTGCAGTGTGGGACCTCGGGGAGCCCGCCTCCCGGATTGCCGACGTGCCTGCTCAGAGCCGAACTTGCTGATGTGCATATCGATCTCAGTAGGGTGGAAGTGGACTGTGAAACAGAGCAGGAGATGAGCGGAGACCCTGGGGGACACAGCTGAACAGTCCTCTCAGCACATGTGCTATCGCTGTCACCTCAGAAAAGCCTCTTCCTGGGAACAGAGCTGTTATCTGCCCTGTGGGTGCGGGAATGGTGGGCTGCTCCAAACACGAGGAGCAAAGCCTCAGGTCTGGACACCCACATCAGTGAGCAGAGTTTTCACTTATTCTCAGAGATGCTGTGCCTCCCAGCAGCTGGCTGCCTTGTTGTTTTTGTGATTAAGGTGAGTTCAGATGATAGGAGTTGCTGGCAATAAGCTCTTCACTGAACTTGCTCTTTTCAGCCCAAAGGGAAGGGGATAAAATAGACCGGAGATCCAACCAGTCCATTCTAGAGGAGATCAGCCCTGGATGTTCTTTGGAAGGAATGATGCTAAAGCTGAAACTCCAGTACTTTGGCCACCTCATGTGAAGAGTTGACTCATTGGAAAAGACTCTGATGCTGGGAGGGATTGGGGGCAGGAGGAGAAGGGGACGACAGAGGATGAGATGGCTGGATGGCATCACCGACTTGATGGACGTGAGTTTGAGTGAACTCCGGGAGATGGTGATGGACAGGGAGGCCTGGCGTGCTGCTGTCCAACAAAGAGTTGGACACAACTGAGCAACTGAACTGAACTGAACTGAAGACACGGATGCTGGTTCCTCTGCACCAATCAAACACTAACAGAAGGGAAGATGTGATGACAAGAGCCTGGGTGGATACCCTGATGGTTCTCCGGAAAGGATCAGAAGCTTTCAGAAGCAAGAGTCCAGCTGGCTGTCCCACACACCCTGTCCACCTCCCTGACACAGGGTACCGTGCTTGATGGTGGGTCACGATCATGATAAATGCTGGAACTGCAACTGCCTTTTCCTACGTACTACCTATAACATACAAAGCTATGGTTTTTTCAGTAGTCATATACGGCTGTGAGAGCTGGACCATAAAGAAGGCTGAGCGCCAAAGAATTGATGCTTCCAACTATGGTGCTGGAGAAGACTCTTGAGAGTCCCTTCAACATCAAGATCAAAGGAGTCAATCCTAAAGGAAATCAACCCTGAATATTCATTGTGAGGACTGATGCTGAAGCTGAAGCTCCAATACTTTGGCCACCTGATTAGCAAAACTGACTCATTTGTAAAGACCCTGGTGCTGGCAAAGATTGAAGGCGGGCAGAGAAGGGGGTGACAGAAGATGAGATGGTTGGAGGGCATCACCGACTCAGTGGACATGAGTTTGAGCAAACTCGGAGATGGTGAGGACAGGGAAGCCTGCAGTGCTGCTGTCTGTGGGGGCTGCAAAGAGTTGGACAGGACTGAGCCACTGAACAACAGCAAACAACACATACGATACATTTTATTCAGTCTACTTCTCTGCCAGGATCCGACATCATTAAATGAGGCGAACAAGAGAAAGAAATGCTTGGCCCTGGATCTTCCCTCAGAGACACTGAAACCACTTTCTCCACTCTGCTAAATCCGCGTGAGACTCCATGGGAACGGCAGACCTAACACCTGTTCTCCTCCCATTTCCGTCTGCTGGGCTGGGGGCCAAATTAAAACCCTGCGAGGGAGCAGCCATCAGCACACCTGTGGCCTGTTCTGTCCGGATGCGCTGTCGCCTGCGTTTAGTGGTGGCACCCCGCAGGTACGTGGGCTGGACTGGCTTCCCCAATCACAGGGTCTCCTGGAGAGCTTCCCGTGCTCTCAGCTCTGTGGCCTCCACTCTGGACTTGGAAACCAGAGCTAAGCAGGTTCAGCCCCATACGTGAGAAGGAAGGTGACGTTCTGTGCAAGACGAGGCACAAAACAAAGCAACCCCAGTGAAGCACAACCTGGCACTGCTGCAGAGATCGGGGGGCGTCAGAGCCAAGTGACCCCTTCTTCCAGGCTCCCTTCTGAGCCAGCAGAAGGACCCCTGCCATGTGTGTGGCAGAGACCAGCTGCAGGCACTTGTGCTTTTTTAGCAGCGGTCTTCCCGCTTGACTCCAGGCTCATTAGATGCAGACATTCTGGAGCACTCTCCTCTCCCCCGTAGCTTTGTCATCCTCGTCACCCCAGCCTTCTTCCAAGTTCCTGATCACTGCTTCCTGCTTTCACCATGAGAGGGACACTTTGACTCCAGCCTGGGGACTGATGCTGCTCTGCGCTCTGCAGGGTGGTTGCTCACAGGGAAGGGCTGGGCTGGGCAGGAATGGGACTTGCCGATGCTGGTTGGGCCACCTGGACTAAGCTCTCTTACAGCAGGGTTATCTCAGCATGCTGTGATCTGCCTCCAGTCACAACAGAGAGGTTTTTCTGTGTGTGATGCTTCTGAGCTGGAAAATTGAGGCCAGCACCAAACCTGTCTAGGTCCCATCAAAGCTGGAAATAGGTGGCACGGTGGTAAAAGAATCCACCTGCAATGCAGGAAACACAAGAGACACAGGTTTGATCCCTGGGTCAGGAAGATCCCCTGGAAGAGAAAATGGCAAGCCACTCCAGTATTCTTGCCTGGAGAATCCCATGGACAGAGGAGACTGGCGGGGTCACAAAAATTCGGACATGACTAAGCAACTGAGCACACATACCCTCACTGAAGGGCATCTCTGGATTGACTTTGATGGGCCCATAACTGTTTTCTGAGCCTGTCCTTCGTGCTAGATGCTAAGCTGGATGCTCAGAAAGTTGGTCCTCTGAGTCCTTCCAGGAACTGGGGATCCACAAGAGGGCTAACCTTCAACACCAGGAGACAACACACAGCGTGAGACAGAAAATAACACAGGGACAGAAGGGCCAGAGGAGGGGAAGGCACAGGGCACTGAGACAGAGCTGCTCAGCTGGTCTCTCCATCCCCTGTGCTTGGCAGCCACTTGTGTCATCACAGGTGGCAGTCGGGCCCTCAGTGAAGCCACACAGTCCATCCCTCTTACATGAGACAGAATCCTTTCACAGGAAATGAAATCCTGTCGGTCTCAGTGATTAGGTGAACTGCCGAAACAGAGTAAGTGTTTGTTATCTGAATTAGTGAATTGCAAAGCCTTCATTCCTGCATGTGGCAAGAAATGGCTCCAAAGACGGATCTTGCCCTCAGCAAGCCCATGTCCACCTATGCAGAGGGCCAGCATGGCGTGTTGGTGCCCAGGGATCATTCAGAGGTGGCTTCGTGCCCCTGGGTCCACCCTGTCAGCTTAGGGGAACAGATGGTTAAATGTGTGTGGACTTTGTAGCCGGTGGTAAACCACTGGTACCTTGAAACTGACCAGAAGTGCAATGTGACACCACGGAATTCTACAAACACTGTCGGGTTATCTTACTTTGGTGTGTTTCTATGTGCGTGTTACCAGTGCACTCTTGGTTTGGAAACTTAGCTTCTCAAAGCCTCAGTCCCCTCATCTGTTAATCTGAATAATGATACCAGTTTCAGTTTTGTTGGGAGGGGTGAGAGAGAAAACGCACATCATGAGTGAAGTTCTGTGTCCAGCCCACGGGCTGGTCTCACTCAGCACAGAGGAAAGACTGTCCCAGGGCACAGTGGTTTCCAAGCCCCCGTCCTTCCCAGAAGGAAGCGCACCCCTGTGCTAGCGGCTTTGGGCCACCTTCTGGGATGTGCCAGGCCTGAGAAGTCTCGCGGTATCAGAAGAACTACAGGATGATTCCCATGACCGGGGCGGGTGGCCCGAGAGTCCCCACCGGGAGGATGAGGCATCATGTGAGTCACTGAGCCCTTTGAAGCTGCAGGAAGCTCAGCCACTCCTGTTTCTCCGATTGATCAACAGGAAAAATAGATACTGTGCCCTTTTATAAAAACCTGGCCTCCGCTCAGCCCATCATCCCCTCCCCAGACACGATGTCAGCTGATCTGACACACTTCTCCAGCACATAAACCACCATGATAAAAAAAATAAATAAAAAATAAAAACTTAAGCCTGAGTAGTACGTTCATGGTTGATGAATGTTGTTAATGGTGGCAAAACCCCGTGTGTCCCCATGTCCCTCATGGGACACCCTCATGGAACACACCTCATGGAGGGCCAGGTCACGGGTAGGGCAGATTGCTCTGGTCTCCCCCACCTGCTGCCCTGGGGAGTAATTCCCTTCCACTCCCTTGCGTCAGGGTTCCACCAGCTGCTGCCAGTTGATGAAAAGAGTGAGCTAATTTTAAGATTCTTGGAAGGGAACTTCATGTCTCTTATCAAGTAGTGTGCTCTAGTCTGCTGCTATGTATCAGGAGGCCCTCTTATTTGGTGTTTTTCACATTAAAAAGCATTTTTTTAATAAAAGGAAATCCACAATTCTCTATAGAAAAATAGGAAACGGGCTCTCCTTTTAGGATAGATGATATTTGTATTGTGAGTCTGTTCAAAAGGGGCCATACCAGTGTGTGTATCAGAATTGGAACAAGTAAGACAGGAAGAAGCCAGTTCAGGCCCCTGCTGTTCAGGGGTCTTTATTAGAAGGGCCAGGAATGAGCTGGTACATTGAGGGGCACTTATTTTGATGATGAGACTATGTATTAAATTTTTTCCAGTGCCTTTGATGACAAAAATGGCCCCAGACCATTTAGACCGCTTTTCTCTGTTGACAGATTCTTCAGGCTGACACAGCCCTCCTCAGTGGGCACCCAGCTTCCAGGAGGCAATGAGAACCTGACCGTCCTTTGCACTCAGGAATACGATTTCCTTTAGAGTCATCAGAAGACTAGTTCATTAAACTAATCAGAGACCGGAGGCTGTGCTATTATATCTTCAAATATGCAAGTTGGTCAGCTAGGGCAGCCTAGTTTTGATTATTTGCATCTTCAACCCCGCTGTCATCATCTTGGAAAATCAGGTTGAGTCTTTTGAGGATGAGAGCCAAATAGCATCAGGGAAAAAATACCAACAACCCCGAGAAAAATGAATATATCTGGATTTATCTGGAACAGCCATTGAGTTTGAATTTTACTTTATTTTTTGGTTAGATAATCCCTAGGAGGTGATACTCAGGGATGTTGATGGAATGAATGGGTAGACAGATGAATGGTGAAGGCCTCTCTGGACTGACCCGAGCCTCGACGGTAAGTTCGTGGTTGATGAAAGTTGTTAACGATGTTATGGGACACACCTCATGGGGGCCAGGACCCGGTTAGGACAGGCAGCTCCGGTCACCCCCACTGGCTGCCCTCAGGGTTATTCCCTTCTATTTCCTTGCCTGCTGGTACTGCTAAGTCAGTCTTCTCCGTATTTTCCCACTTGCCATCTGCTCTTCCTTTTCAGCAAGCATGGCGCTGTGGCTGGAGAAGGAAGTCCAGAGAAGCGTCACTGCCCCCTGATGGTCCCTTGAAGGCTGAGGAGTCAGAAACAATGAGTCTCTCTCCTACCGAGTATCTTGATTGACAGCAGGACAGACGAGAAGACGCAGTCTCATCTTAGAAACCTCGGAGTGGCTCCGGGTGGTGGTGAGTCATCTGGCTTCCCAAATCCCACCTGCTCAGGTGGGATGAGTCCAGCCACCCCTCGGAATGCTGCAGTCTGGTTTCATGTGGAAGGTGGTACAGCTTGATATGTCTCAGTGTCATTGTCCCAGTAAAGCAAAAGGACGTGGGTCCAGTGTGGCATCAGCAATGTCCATACCACATGCCTCGGCCCTAACAGTCAGGGTATCTTGAAAGATAGTCCCGCAAATCTAAGAGAGAGAAATTTTCTTACTTTTGTTGGTTCACTGTGTTTTTATTTTTCCATTTATTTTTATTGACCTATAGTTGTTACAACGTTAGTTTCAGGTGTACAGCAAGATGATTCAGTTATACATATATCTATATTCTTTTTCAGATGCTTTTCTCATAGGGACTGGGGGTGTTTTAATCTGAAAAAAATAATCCACAAGTGGTCACTTTATGAAATACCTTCTACATATCTTTGATCCATTTTATAATAGAGCCATACACAATGACTTCTTATCAATTGTTTCAAATGTTTGACTCAGATTCCATTTATTTTTTATCATTGTTCATTATACTTTAGTGTTCTCCCAGCGTCTTTGATAGCCAGTGGGAAAAGGATTAAAACGTATTTTAAAAATCCAACAAGATGCAGAGTTTGAGGCTTACAGGCTTGACTCATGATAATATCACTCTAATGCTCTATTCTTACTTAACACCTTTCAAAAAGAGGTTGAGGAAAATCTTGAAAACAGTAACTTAATTCTTGCAGTGTCTCTATAAAAGGAGCATTATAATCCCTGATTTATAAATGAGGAATTAGGGCTAAAAGCGGTCAGATCACAAGCTATATCCTGTTACAGATTTATGCCCACACTTCAGATGTCAGAAAGCCTGTAGTGCAAACTGGGTCATTTACACACACACACACACACACACACACACACACACGTACACACACACACTCACATGCGCACGCATGCCCCAGGATAGCACTGGGAAGAAGTGGGAGTTCTTGCTTTTCGTGGTTCAGTTCAGTCACTCAGTCATGTCTGACTCTTTGCCACCCCATGGACTGCAGCACCCCAGGCCTCCCTGTCCATTGCCAACTCCCAGAGTTTACCCAAACTCAAGTCCATTGAGTCAGTGATGCCATCCAACCATCTCATCCTCTGTTGTCCCCTTCTCCTCCTGCCTTCAATCTTTCCCAGCATCAGGATCATTTCAAATGAGTCAGTTTTTCTAATCAAGTGGCCAAAATATTGGAGTTTCAGCTTCAGCATCATGGTTAAAGATATGTTATCCCCCCATTTCCCCAGAGCTCACCCTGGGCTCCCTTCCCTTCCCCCCTCCCCCATTGAGCAGAGCTGCCTCCCCCATTCCCGGCACAGGTAGATAACATACCCCTACTCTCAGAACCTAGATAACACCCCATCATATACTGCTTGCTAACTTCCGGCCACCAATGCACCACTCAGCAAGCACTGACTCAGTGAAAACCACCATCCCGCTCTATGGAATCAGACATGAAGACCCCCAGCCAAGCTGCAGAGCCAGGACCATGCGGTCCTCCCAGCTGGGCTCAGGCCCCTCGAGGGGAGGCCAAACTCAGTCCTTTGCTCTGAGCCAGGCGCTAGGAGGCAGGAGTCCTGAGTTGCTCAAGAGGCCCCAGGCCTCTGTAGGTACACACACAGCTGGTGTTAGGGGAAAACGTGAGGGGCACTCCGCCAGCCAGGATGGGCCCCTGGAGGCTTCACAGACGCCATGCTGGTGGCTGAGTCTGCAGGCTGTATGGGAAGGGCCACGCTGGGTAGGTGGGATCACCCTGGCCACTGGGTGAGCCCCAGGGGGCTGTCCCCCGGGACACAAAGCCTCCAGTGGGGGTGGGTGGGGAAGAGGCCCCACAGCTGGTCAGATGGAAGGTCATGAGGCCTTGGGGCCCACCCTACCCTGAAGTAGGAGTTGGGCAAAGCTGAAGCGCGCTCTCTTTTGTTGGGGTTGACTGTGGGGGCCAAATTCGGCAGGTCAGTTCTGAGTTTGGTTGAGGTGCCTCTGGGACCCCAGCTGCTAAATCTATGATCCTGGCCCTGGGGGTGCCCTTGGGCCATGGGAGAGGCTATGCTCGAGTGAGGAAAGGGGGCAAGGTGGGAAGCAGAGGGGACAAACGCCACCCCAGGGGACACCACCACTCAATGGGCAGTGAGAAAAAAGGGAGGATTCCCAGGGGTCAGGGAAGCAGAGGTCAAGCAGTTCTCAGGAGGAAAACCTGAGAAGGAAATGATGGAGTCGGCTATAGGAAGCAGATGGTTTGGTCAATGGTGTCAAGTGCTGTCAAGTCAAGAAGTAAGAGAAGCGTTAAAAAATGAGCCCCCAATTAAGCCACAAGGGGGCCAGTGGTGGCCTTGGAGGAAGCAGCTTCACCTGATGGTTAGGGCTGCAGGCAGGATGCAGGTGGAAGAGGGGGCAGGAGGTGAGGAAGCGGAGAAGGTGAGAGGCTCTTCCCAACATCCAAATGCTAGGACAAGATGTCATATTTAATAGACCCAGGCAGGAAAGACAAGAGATGATAAAAATGTGGAAGGAGGCAAACAGGAAACTGAGGGTTTCATGGCCATTATGCAGCTGGTGATGGGACCACCTTCTGAGAACAGGCAGGACATCAGGACCGACAGTGACGAGACTGTCAGCAAGTCCCCTCACATGCCTGGCACAGCCCCCTCATCTCTAACCCTTGGACCATCCTCTACTGGGCAGTTACCATCACCCTTTGACAGATAGGACCACTGAGGCCTGGAGGACATTGGTGGCATCTGAGCAGAGCGCTCAAGGAGCTGGAGAAGAAAGTTCTGTGGCAGGAGCTGGGAGAGAGCTGACAAGGGAGCCACTGGGGGACAGCTGAGCAGTGCTGAGTACCCGGCAGGGACTGGAGACACTGTGAAGCTAATGGTCCGGAACCCAGTGGTGCTGTGCGTTCGGCAATCAGGTTTCAAAGTGGAAACAGAGAGTTGGACGATCGGGGGCTGGGGTTTTGCTGCCTTGGCAGAAGCTGAGGGGACGGACGTGGGGTCAGGATGGAGCAGTCTCCATTCTGCCTGCATTGCAGAGTCACCTGGGGCACTTACAGTGCTCAAGAACACCTGTCTCTAGAGATTCTGGCTTAATAAGCTCGGATGGAGCCCTGGGCTTGTGGGCTTTAAAGCTCCCCAGGTGATTTGAATCTGCAGTCGGTGCTGAGAAGCCCCCAAAGCTGAGCTTCTCCAGGGCAACCCACATCCAGAGCGTCAGCACCACCTGCCTGCCTCTCAGAAATACACAGTCAGTGGCTGCATCCCAGCCCTTTGGGGTGGGACCCTGCCATCTGTGTCTTAGCACATCCTCTAGGAGATCCTAATGTCCCCTGGAGTTTGAAAGCCATGGGTTTAAGGGGTCTGAGAAGAACAGTGGCGTTTAAGAGCTTCCCAGCTGGGGTCAGCCAGGTTTTAGGTCCAGGATGACTCTGATGTGGAATCAAGACTCAGGTCCCTGGGGTTCGTGGCACAGGGATGCTGGGGCAGGGATCTGTCATGGTGAACTGAGCTCATTCGAGTGATGTGGAACTTTTTAAAAAAACTTTTTTTCAAGTCTAGTTGATGTGCATTGCTGTTAGTTTCAGGTGTAAAGCAAAGTGGTTTGGTTATGCACACATATATGTGTATGTGTATATATATTCTTTTCCAGATTCTTTTCC
The DNA here is from genome assembly GCF_029378745.1 of Bos indicus. NCBI lineage: Eukaryota > Metazoa > Chordata > Mammalia > Artiodactyla > Bovidae > Bos > Bos indicus. The sequence goes on from NC_091783.1 coordinate 41,383,673, forward strand.
ATTATAGGATATTACAAGATGTTAAGTAGAGTTCCCTGTGCTCTACAGTAGGTCCTTGTTGTTTATTTGTTTTACATATAGTACTGTGTATCTGCTGATCCCAAATTCCTAATTTAGCCCTCCTTTCCCCTGCCACCCCCCCGCTTCCCAACTGAGCTCACTCAGGTGATGTGGGACTTTCCATAGGTGCAGAGCTTGGACATGAGTTTAAGCAAACTCCAGGAGATAGTGAGGGACAGGGAAACCTGCATACTGCAGTCCACGGGGTCACAGGGTTGGACACGACTTAGTGACCGAACAGTAACAACAGAGTTTGGATCCTTGGTGCCGGGGGGGTGTAAGGAGGTGAGAAAGAAGGCTGCATGGCAGGTGCTGTGAGCAGAGAGCTTTGAATGGGGTCGGGGTGACTCAGAATAAACCCGAGACTGCTAGCAGAGAATATGAGGAATAACTCGAGATCCACAGTAGTTGTGATAGAGAGATAGGGTGATGGTTGAATTTTTTGATTAACTTTTAAAAGTTCAGTATTTGGTAAAGGTGTTTTCCAAAAGAAAAACTGTTTCTTCAAAAGTTTGCATTGGGCCAGCCAGGGCCTCAGTAAAACTAAACATGAATTCACATGTGTTCTGGTTCCCGGGAATGGCCCTGGGACCAGTCAGACCCAGCCCGGCCTTGCCTGGATTGTGGGTTGATGGAGGGACAGAGCTGGAAGGAACCATAGCATCATTCACCCACCCTTATTCTGCAAGCTCAGGGGTCAAGGCTGTGTCCACATTCCTATAACCAGGCAATGGCACGGTGGTGACTGGTCTGTAGACGGTATGATGACCAGCAATGTCTGGCATCGGTGCCCCCAGCAGAGGGTCGGCACTTACTGCCCACCCTGACTCCACAAGCCCTGGCACCGTGGCTCCACAAGCCCTCGAGGCAAGACAGCTGCCAGGCCCCCTCAGCGATAACCCTGTGCCCCACCAGCCCCCAGGTTCCCTCCGTCCTTCAGATTCAGCATCACCTTTGCTGCCCTGAGCCTTTGAGTTGCTGATCTCATAAGTGCATCCTGCCTATTAAGAGCAGAAAACAACCCATTTTTTAAATTGCCATGAGAAATGTCTTTTTGGGGATTTACAGGACAAAAATTGCTCATTTAAGCACAGCTTCTTTTTCTATTTAAACAAAGTTTGTAAGAAAAAAAAAAATGGTGGTTCCTAGAACAGCTGGGTACAAGATACCTGTTTCCAGACATGCTTTTGTATAGCATTGGTATCCTGAGGGTTAACCCAGTAAAGCCTCCTGGTAACAAAGGAAGAAACCTTTCAAGGAAAAGAGAAAAGCACTATCTCTAGACCGGGATGGATAGCATCGTCATTTGCCCCACGAGCACCACCCACAGCGCCGGCCAGCGCCTGGCTCCCGCTGGCAGCCTCTGACCCAGACATCGTGGGCTCTAGAAAACCTTTGCTGTAGCTGCAGAGCCATCTCGTGGTGCTGTGCAGTATTAGGGCCAGGAGACACACTGCACCCAGCCCGTCTCTGTGTCACAGCTCTGCTCAAATGCAGCTGAGACAAATCCCCGTTTGTAATCAATGACATCCATCCCTCCACGCACAGATGCATGTTTGCAGACCGCTTCCGAGGAAGGGAACATGGATAATGCGGAAAAAGGGTGCTTATAAGCCGATGAGAACTTGAGCCTGGGGAAGTCTAATGTTGGAGGAATTAGATGCTCTATCCACGGTCCTAACAACTGACACCTGGCCAAGGCTGGGAGAAAATGCTGCCTAGCCTTGTCTACGAGACGAGGAAACAGTGATGGTAGATATAGGACATTGCACTTTTTTTTTTTAACAATTCTCAGAGCCCGAAGCCTGGCTGCCTTTGGGAAAAGAAATTTCAGCAGGATGCGTTTGCATTGCTGTGTTTCTGTCCGTAGCACAGGTCACCATCCTGGCTCTGGGACTCAGGCTCTAGAGGTTCCTTGCTTGGTCTGGATCATCTCGCTTTTTGGGGGGACACATGCAGACTGCCGGCCAGTGTGCTCTCTGGCCTTCTGATCTGAGGGATTCCAATTTGAGTGACAGCTGGTTTGTTAATTATGACTGCTGTGAAGCCTGGAGAAAACCTAATAAAAACCTTTATCAAATAATTTAAAAGGAATCTCATGGTAACTTCTCGAACCACTTGAAATAATCCCGAGACTGCTAGCAGAGAATACGAGGAATAACTCAAGATTCACAGTAACTGTGATAGAAAGATAGGGTGATGGTTGGACTTTTTGATTAACTTTAAAAAATTCAGTATTTGGTAAAGGTGTTTTCCAAAAGAAAAACTGTTTCTTCAAAAGTTTGCATTGGGCCAGACAGGGCCTCAGTAAAACTCACCATGAATTCACACTCCCAGGAACGGCCCTTGGTGTGGAGCAGCCAGACCCAAACCCACCCTTGCCTGGGGTCATGTGTTGACGGAGAGACAGAGCTAAAAGGAACCATTATATCTTTCACCCACCCTTCCCCTGCAAGCTCGGGGGTCAGGGCTGTGTCCAGATTCCTTTAACCAGGGAGTGACACCGTGGTGAGTGGAACAGAGACAGTGCAATGACCAGTAATGCCCAACATCAGTACCCCCAGGAGAGGGTCAGCACTTACTGCTCAGGTGTCCGGACACCATAAGCCCTCAGGACAGGACAGCTGCCAGGTCCCCTGGGCTATAACCCTGTGCCCGCCAGCCCCTGGGTCTCCTTAGTCCTTCAGATTCACCATCACCTTTGCTGCCCTGAGCCTTTGAGATGCCAATCTCGTTAATCTTTGGTTCTGATTTGCATTTTAAGATGACTTCCCTGGTGGCTCAGATGGTAAAGCATCTGCCACAGTGCAGGAGACCAGGGTTCAATCCCTGGGTCAGGAAGGTCACCGGGAGTAGGAAATGGCAACCCACTCCAGTTCAGATGGTCAGTTTTGCGGCTTTTCGGCAAAAGGGTAGGTACCTGCAAGACTATAAGTGTGCTCCTCTGCTTGCCCAGGGACTAGAGGACAGCGACTCGGATGACATAGAGACCGTGGCCGTGGAGAGAAGGGAACGAACTCAAGATGTGTTTTGCCGGGAGAACTGACAGGACTGGCAGCTGGATTCGCATGCAAGTGAGGAGCCCAGTATGGGGCCCGGTTTCCAGTCATGATGTCATTTGCTGTCACAGGCACAGCTGGGGAGTGCAAGCTGGTTTGGGGGAAAAATCAAGAGACTTTGAAGACATGTTAATTTTGCCCTGTTTCAGACAGGCATAACTGGAGGTTCTCTGAAGATGCCAAGCAGACAATCTGAATCCTCTCTGGTCTCAGGTTCCTACTCTGGAAAATGAAAAGATGGGGTACAATCCATCGCCCCTCACCCACCCGAACAGCCTTTACCCCAGCTCTGCAGTCGAGGATGGTGTCTCTCTGTGGAAGTTACAGCTGGACTTGTTGGGGTTTGTCTCAGAGAAGTCCAGGGTGTGACATGCACTGGGGAGATGGCGGCATAAGGATGGGACTTACATTCAGGAGAACTTATGTGCTCATCTGAAGAATTGATGCTTTTGAACTGTGGTGTTGGAGAAGACTCTTGAGAGTCCCTTGGACTACAGAGAGATCCAACCTGTCCATCCTAAAGGAAATCAGTCCTGAATATTCATTGGAAGGACTGATGCTGAAGCTGAAACTCGAATACTTTGGCCACCTGATGCAAAGAACTGGCTCATTTGAAAAGACCCTGATGCTGGGAAAGATCGAAGGCAGGAGGAGAAGGGGACAACAGAGGGTGAGATGGCTAGATGGCATCACTGACTCAATGGACCTGAGTTTGAGTAGGCTCCAGGAGTTGACGATGGACAGGGAAGCCTGGTGTGCTGCAGTCCATGGGGTCACAAAGAGTCGGACACAACTGAGCTACTGAACTGAACTGAACTATGTGCTCATCCAGAAAGAAAGTGTGGGTAGAAGAGACCATGTGGTTCAGGATGGGCTGAGCCCCGAGGGAGCCCACGTGAGTGGTGAGAGAGAGAGGAGGCCCCTAGTCATTGCCGTTCTTCAAGCATCTCCAAAAGAAAGTGGACAAAGTGATAGAAAACATAGTAAAATGCACGTGACTCACCATTTCCTCTGCTGCTGCTGCTGCTGCTGCTGCTAAGTCGCTTCAGTCATGTCCGACTCCGTGCGACCCCATAGACGGCAGCCCACCAGGCTTCCCCGTCCCTGGGATTCTCCGGGCAAGAACACTGGAGTGGGGCCCACTATTTCCTCTAGCTGTGAGTAATAACCAAGAAGTTCCTCTACCTATGAGGCCAGGGACCTGGTTAAACCCAGAGGTGCTCCAGACCCCAAGGAAAGGCTTGTTTTTTTGTTTCTAAGACATTTCTATTGAAACTCCTGGAAACTGAAGATATGATTTAAAACAGCCTGACAGCTGATTCCATGGTGGAATGTGTTAATGAAGCATAAGCAAACAGTTAATGATAGAAAACATAATCGTTTCTGAAGGAGGGAATTACCAAAGGTTGTTTGTGCCTCAGTAATTCTTCAAGAGGCACCAAACACAAGCTAATGGTGAGTTTGCCCACATACAGTGAAAAGCTGCAAGTCCAAACAACAGTGGATACAGATCCAAATTACGTAATTCATACAGTGAGCAATTCTGTCATTTTTTTAATGTAAAATTGGGTGGCTTCCCCAGCATCTTTCTTTTTCTCATCAAGATAAGTCAGTTTTCTGCCCCATTGGGTATCCGGCTAACTTCCAGCTTCTTTGTATATTAGAGGTAAATTTAGAAACTACAATTGGATTTAAAAGAAGACATGCTGCTTACTCACGCACTTTCATCTTAAACAATTCAATTTCTGAAACTGCTACCTAAACGAAAACGAACAAGATCATTTTCATTTTCAAATTACAGGTTACTACAAAACACAACCAGTAACTTCCAGCTCAGGAAAATCCTCTAACTAGGAGTCTCCACTAACCATTTGTGATGATGAAAATGGTTGAGATTTTTTTTAATTGAGATTTTTTTCAGACTCTAAGTACTACTGCTGCTATTCTTTGCTAAAAAATAACCTCAGTGGTATTCTGTCCTCCAAAACAATAGTTTCTGTCTCCATATCAGACCTCCCAGAAATATATCAGAAGCCAGTAAAATAAGAGCATCCTTTTTTTTGGCCATGCTGTGTTGCAGATGGGATCTAGTTCCCCTACCAAGGATTGAACCCATGCCTCATACAATGGAGGTGCAGAGTCTTAACCACTGACCCACCAGGGAAAGCCCAAGAGTATAGTTTTAATGCAAATAATTCAGATCCTTTTTGAAAAAGATTAATATCCAACTTCTATAGCATAGCATTTTTCTGGCATTATTTTAGTTTGCTGAAAACTAGAATATCATATGTTCTATAAAAATGACTAATACAATGGAAAATAATTTGGCTAGCTTTATTGTTTGGGGAAAAGGAATATTACAGGTTCATTGTAAATTAAAATATAAACAATACAGAAAATAACAAAAGGAAATACAGCTCACCTACAATGGTATCACCCAGAGATAGCTACAGTTGGCATTTCCGATGTATACTTCCAATCTGTTCCTCTGCAGGTAACTATGTACTCCACACCCATGTGCACTTCATTCCATGCACACAAAGTTAGATTGTATTGTCAATACTCCTTGAAATCTTCTTTCATTAATACAGTGATCCCTAACCTTTTTGGCACCAGGGACCGAGTTCGGGGAAGACAATTTTTCCATAGATTGGGAGGGGGGCAATAATTTGGGGATGATTCAAACACATTAAATTTACTGTGCACTTTATTTCTAATTGAATGCTGCTGCTGCTCCGACAAGAGGTGCCGGTCTGCAGCCCAGAGTTTGGAGACCCCTGCCTTAATAGATCATGAACCCCTTCCTTTGTCACTTAACAGTCTGCTCATGAGTTTTCATGTCTACTTAGTATCCCATCAGAGAGCCATAGCAACATCTACTTGCCATGCCCAAATTGTTGAACCTGGGGTGTGTATTTTTCCAGTTAAAAATAACGGTGCAATGAAGACACTGTATATATAAAATTTTGTTTACAACGCTGATGACTTCCTTAGAATAAATTTCTAGATATAGAGTAATTATATCAGAGAATGTTACCCATGTTAAAAAATTTTTTTTGTTAAAAGACTTTTTTATAAGGTAGGTCCTTATCCGTTATCCACTAATTTTTTTCTTTAAATTCTTTTGTATTAGAGTATAGCTGCTTAACAATGTTTCAATAGTTTCCAGGTGAACAGTGAAAGGACTCAGCCATACATATACATGTATCCATTCCCCAAACTCTCCTCCCACCCAGGCTGCCACATAACATTTAGCAGAGTTCCCTGTGCTCCACAGTAGGTCCTTGTTGGTAATCCATTTTAAATATAGAAGAGTGTACATGTCAACCCCAAACTCTCTAACTACTGTATATCATGGGAAACTCTGTTCAATATCATGTAACAACCTAATTGGGAAAAGAATTCGAAAAAGAATAGATACATATGTATGTATAACTGAATCACTGCCTTGTACAACCTAAACCCAAGACAATATTGTCAATCAACTATCCTCCGATATAAAATTAAAAAGCTTTTTTAAAAGACAAGGGCAGTTTTAGGTTCACAGCAACTTGAGAGGAAGGTACAGCAATCTGCCACACACCTCCTGCTCCCCACAAGCAGAGCTTTCCTCATCATTCACACCCCCGTCAGATGGGACATTTGTTACATCTAATGAATCACATTGTGTGTAAGTGTGCTAAGTCACTTCAGTGGTGTCTGACCCTTTGCAACCCCATGGACTGCAGCCCTCCAGGCTCCTCTGTCCATGGGACTCTCCAGGCAAGAATACTGGAGTGGGTAGCCATTCTCTTCTCTGGGGGATCTTCCCAGCCCAGGGATTGAACCTAGGTTTCTTGCATTGCAGGCAGATTCTTCACCACTGAGCCACCAGGGAAGTTAATCTGGTTATACATATTTTTTTTTTTTTTCACTTTACAGGGTCTTTATTTTTGCTTTAAGTAATTAGTTGTCTTTTAAGCAAGTTATGAGAAGAAAGGAAAAAAAGTCTCTCATGTTTCCCATTATTTATCATTTCCAGTGATCTTCATTTTTTCCTGTGGATCCAACTTTCCATCTGGTATCACTTCCCACTTGCCTGAAGGATATCCTTTAGGATTCTTTTATTATACAGTTCTGCTAGCAACAAATTCTCTTAACTCTTCTCTATTTGAAAATGTCTTTATTTCATCCTCATTTTTGCAGGATATTTTCCTTAGATAAAGAATTCTGGGATGACAAGTTCTTGGTATTTTCTTTCAACATTTAAGGAGCTTTCATTGTGTTCTTTTTGTTTATGGTGAAAAGTCAGTGGAATTTCTTACCCTCATACACAATGTTTCCTTTTCTCTGTCTTTCAAGGTTTTCATTTTTAAATTTCACAAGTTTCTGATGTACCTAGGTTTCCTCTCTCCCCCAATATTTATCCTTATTACAGTTTGCTGAGCTTCCTAGATCAGTTAATTTGTTTCCACCAAATTCAAGAAGTTTTCAGCCATTATTTCTTTTTTTTTTTAAACTTTATTTAAACTTAAATGCATATTGTCACAAACATTACTTCTCATCATTTTATTTCTCAACAAAGACAAGGTCTTGCTCTAACTTCTCCTTCCCCTCACCCAAGTTGCCAACCCCAAGACTCACTACTGTTTATTTTCACAGTAATTTAGCTTTCCAAAAGCCCAGAGATTAGACAATACACTCTGATAAGCTACATATTTTAAAGGCAATTTAAAAATTATCTAGGAGTAGACCAATTCATATTCTACCAATATACATGAGAGTTTCTATGTACCTAAATTATAATACTAAGAATTATAAGAAAAAAGCAACCTTGCCAATTTGATAGCTTAATGGTGATATCTTATTTTTTAATGAATTTTAGTGGTACATACGGAGAAGGCAATGGCACCCCACTCCAGTACTCTTGCCTGGAAAATCCCATGGACGGAGGAGCCTGGTAGGTTGCAGTCCAAGCGGTCGCTGAGAGTCGGACATGACCAAGTGACTTCCTACTTTCACTTTCAACTTTCATGCATTGGAGAAGGAAATGGCAACCCACTCCAGTGTTCTTGCCTGGAGAATCCCAGGGACGGGGGAGCCTGGTAGGCTGCCGTCTATGGGGTCGCACAGAGTCGGACGTGACTTAGCAGCAGCAGCAGCAGTGGTACATATAGTTACTGGTTATTTGAATTGTATACCTGCTCATGCCCTTTGCCTATTGTAAAGTTGTGTTACCATTTTTATTGCTTTAAAAGAAATATTTTTATTAGCTATTTTCATGTACATCATAACTATGTTTTTTCCTAGTTTAGGGATGACCTTTTACTTCCTATATTTAGTGATGGTATTTTATTTTTTAACATACTGAAGTTTTCATTTTTATGTTGTCAAATTTGTGGGGAAAAATATAGCTATAAATGCTTATATTTTTTAAAAAATCGAGGCTACCGAGAAATATCAGTAGCCTCAAATGTGCGGATAACGCCACCCTTGTGGCAGAAAGCAAGGACGAACTGAGGAGCCTCTTGATGGAAGTGAAAGAGGAGAGTGAAAAAGCTGGCTTAAAACTCAACATTCAAAAACCTAAGATCATGGTATCCGGTACCATCACTTCATGGCAAATAGATGGGGAAATAATGGAAACAGTGACAAACTTTATTTTCTTGGGCTCCAAAATCACTGCAGATGGTGATTAAAGCCATGAAATTAAAAGACACTTGCTCCTTGAAAGAAAAGCTATGACAAACCTAGACAGCATATTTAAAGGCAGAGATGTTACTTTGCTGAGAAAAGTCCATCTGGTCAAAGCTATGGTTTTTCCAATAGTCATGTATGGATGTGAGCATTGGACCATGGGGAAAGCTGAGCACTGATGAATTGATGCTTTTGAACTATGGTGCTGGAGAAGACTCTTGAGAGTCCCTTGGACTGCAAAGAGATCAAACCAGTCAATCTGAATGGAAATCAGTCCTGAATATTCATTGGAAGAACTGATGCTGAAGTTGAAGCTACAATACCCTGGCCTCCTAATGCAAAGAACTGACTCATTGGAAAAGGCCCTGATGCTGGGAAGATTGAAGGCAGGAAAAGAAGGGGACGTCAGAGGATGAGCTGTTCGGATGGCAACACCAACTCGATGGTAAGAGTTTGAGCAAGCTGCAGGAGTTGGTGATGGACAGCGAAGCCTGGTTTCCTGTGCTGCAGTCCATGGGATCGCAAAGAGTTGAACACGACTGAGCAACTGAACTGAACTGGAAAAAAAAAATCTGAAATCCACAACCGAACTTTACACTTAAGAAACTAGAAAAAGAACAAACTAAATCCAAGATGGCAGAAGGAAAGGAAATAATGAAGATTAATGCAGAAAGAAATGAAACAAAGGACAATAGGGAAAATCAAGGAAACCTAAAGCCAGTTCTTAAAAAAAAAAAAATTAACAAAGCTTTCACTATATGGACTAAGAAAGAAAAAAGACTCAAATTACTAAAATTAGAAATGAAAGCAGGGACATTACTACCAATTGTATAGAAATTAAAAAAAAAAAATTCTGAGAATCCTATGAATAATTGTACACCAACAAATTGGATAACCTAGATTCAGTTCAGTTCAGTTCAGGCGCTCAGTCGTGTCCAACTCTTTGCGACCCCATGAATCACAGCACGCCAGGCCTCCCTGTCCATCACCAATTCCCGGAGTTTACCCAAACTCATGTCTATCGAGTCAGCAATGCCATTCAGCCGTCTCATCCATTGTCATCCCCTTCTCCTCCTGCCCCCAATCCCTCCCTGCATCAGGGTCTTTTCCAATGAGTCAACTCTTTGCATGAGGTGGCCAAAGTATTGGAGTTTCAGCTTCAGCATCAGTCCTTCCAATGAACACCCAGGACTGATATCCTTTAGGATGGACTGGTTGGATCTCCTTGCAGTCCAAGGGACTCTCAAGAGTCTTCTCCAACACCACAGTTCAAAAGCATCAATTCTTCGGCGCTCAGCTTTCTTCACCGTCCAACTCTCATATCCATACATGACCACTGGAAAAACCATAGCCTTGACTAGATGGACCTTTGTTGGCAAAGTAATGTCTCTGCTTTTTAATATGCTATCTGCTGCTGCTAAGTCACTTCAGTCGTGTCTGACTCTGTGCGACCCCATAGGAGGCAGCCCACCAGGCTCCCCGTCGCTGGGATTCTCCAGGCAAGAACACTGGAGTGGGTTGCCACTTCCTTCTCCAATACGTGAAAGTGAAAAGTGAAAGTGAAGTTGCTCAGTTGTGTCCGACTCTTCACAGCCCCATGGATTGCAGCCCACCAGGCTCCTCCACCCATGGGATTCTCCAGGCAAGAGTACTGGAGTGGGTTGCCATTGCCTTCTCCAAATATGCTATCTAGGTTGGTCATAACTTTCCTTAACCTAGATTAAATGGACAAATTCCTAGACACAAAACAACCAAGATTAAATCTCAAAGAAACAGGAAATCTGAATAGATCTATAAGTATTGAATCAGTCATCAAAAATCTCCTGATAAAGAAAAGCCCTGGATCCTGTGGCTTCTACTGGCAAATTCTACCAAACAGTTAAAGAAGAACTAATACTAATCCTTCTGAAACTTGTCCAAAAATATGAAGAGAAACACTTCCTAATTCATTTTCTGAGGCTAGCATTACTCTAATACCAAAGCCAGACAAAGACACTGTAAGAAAGGAAAACCATAGACCAATATTACTAATGAACATTGTTTCAAAAATCCTCAGCAAAGTACTACCAAACCAAATTCAGCAGCGTGCTATCAAATGCACAGAAAACACTGCTAATTGTTACACAGAGAAATATCTAAGTGCAACTTTGTCTTAAGTATGTACAATAATGGTTGCTGGAAAGTATGAGGCTTGGAGTTAGACCTAGCTTCTCACACTGCCCTTAGCAGGTAGGCTCTGTGATTTTGGGGAGAAGAGGGGGTTATCACTCTTCTGATGGAGATGGCATAATAGTGCTTCTCTGCAAAATCAGAGAGTTAATGTATGGGAACATGCCTGGCACGTACTTGGTAAGGACTTAATGTGTTTTTCCTGCCCCTGCTTTATGTCAACCAATTACTCTTTTGACACATGTAACATAATATTTACATTCCATCTGTCAAATCAAAGTGAGGTGGTGTGAATATTTAAGATATAATAATACAGCCTAGTTACTGCGTGTCTGCTGTTTGTATTAGGTAGTGAAGAAGATACAGAGACATAAGAGAAACTAAAACTGCACCTGCTTTTAACCAATTTAAAACGATAGTTGGAATGTAAGAGGTATGTCTTAGAAAATAACAGCAGGAAAAATTAGAACGTGATAAATGCTGCAAAGGACGATGGGAGGAAGGAGAGGAAAGAAGACAGCTGACATGGAGGGTGGCTCAGATATGCCATTTCTTATTTTCTTAAAGAAATGAAATCCAAATCAAGCCTTCATCTCCCTGGACTAGCAGGAAATTTCATCCCAAATATGACCTATTCCTCCCCCAGACTTTCCTCTCTTGTAAGTTACACCCCCACCTATAACTGCTTAAATCTACACTTAAGGGGAATTCCCCGGTGTCCCAGTGGTTAGGACTCTGTGCTTTCACAGCCAGGGCCTGGGTTCAATCCCCTACACTCCAGCTAGACTCCTTGATGCCTGTCCCCCTCCCATCGCACTTCACATCAATGCTTATCAACAAATTTGACCCTCCAAAGCCCACCCAGCCCCTCTGTGTCCTCACCCTATCCATCCCTTCACCTGGACCACTTCTCTGACTGCTCCCCCCAGGTTCCCTCCTGCATCATCCGTTCCCACTGCAGCCTCCAGAGAGTCCAGAATAATCTTTGACAAGAGTATCTCAGGTCCCACCATATTCCTGCCCAAGTTCCGCCTGTAACTCTCTGTTCTCCTTGGGAAGATGGACAATGGTCCCATTTCTCCTAACCAGCTTCAGAGGCCTTCGTGGTCTCTGGCCCTGCCTGCCTCCTGGCCTCCCCACCGCTCTCCCTGTGGGAGCCTCCTTTTTGTTCTTAGCTGTCTCCCGTTTGCCCTCCCTGGGTCTGGACCGCAGCATAGCTGCCTCTGCAGCTGAAGTCGTTCCCTCTGAGGCCATGCCCTGCCACATCATCTGAATTGTCTTTAAATTACTTTCCATAATAATAAAAAAGTTAAAAGCAACCTTAACATCCACCAGTAAGAGATAACTTAGAATGGTGAAATACAGGCAGACCTCAAAAATTATATTGTAGAAAAACACTTCATGTTATGAAAAACTGTTCACTATTTAGACAGATTTTTAAACAAAAATTAAAAAGGGGAAAGTGCCGGGAGCCGGCATATTGCATATTGAGTGCAGCACTTTGCACAGCATCATCTTTCAGGATCTGGAATAGCTCAACTGGAATTCTATCACTGCCGGGAGCCAGCATGAGGAACTCCGCCCATGACAAAGGTCATGAGGAAGGAGGCTCGGCATACGCAAAGGCGGGATCGAGCCTCAGGAGTCCCCCTGGAAATTCTCAAGCATCTACCCCCAAAACCAGAGTCTGTCTACTTTCTGCTTTGTGCTCTCACCTACACCTCTGACTTTATGGGGAGCTGTCCCCCACTACCTCTCTCTGAAAAAAGAGTTAGCTTACAGCTCCAGTTAACAATTCGTGGCTGTGACAGTGTTTCAACCTACAAACTCCTTTGGAAGTCCTCTAGCCTGCCTGAATAGGTTTTTCCGGCCACATGTGATTGTTCAGAGCCTCCCAACTGTGAGAGGCAGGAGATGTTCTAAACTGTCTAAACACAGATTCCTTTGAGTAGTTAAAAGATTGATTAGAAATTGTATTGGTGAAGGGTTTTTCACTTATTGGGCCAATGTTTGCTGCTAAGTCTCCATACCCCTTACCTACTGTGTTCTTGGCAGTGTATTGATTGATATAATGGGTGTATAGAAATGTAAGTAGTAGCCTCAATGTTTGTAACCTTGGACCCTTGAGTTAATTCTTTTCTTGATCGAGCCCACCTCACCTTTGCCCTATAGGAATGCAGCTTTGTCCAATGCTTTTTTGGAGGCTGGTGCCTGACTTTGGAATAATCACCTTTAGAGAAAAATAAGTTTCTTAAAATGTTAACAGGCCTCCTGGCCAGAAGATGATGTAATTCACCTGAACTTTTGCATATGATACGTTTGAAAGCCTGGCTTCGATTAGGACCATGAACTGCTGTCCTTGCATGACTCCACCCCTTCCCCCATTATCCTCTATGCACAACTTAAGGTATAAAAACTACTTTGGAAAATAAAGTGCGGGCCTTGTTCACCGAAACTTGGTCTCCCCATGTCGTTCTTTCTCTTACCTTCTGGCTGAATTATTCAGCCTCTTTTCTTCACTGAATTTTCCTACTGAGCTATCCTTATTTCAGCCTCTTTTCTCCACTGAATTTCCTCACCGAGCTATCCTCATTCTATTACTTTTTATATCCTTAATTAACATTTAATTAAGCAGTTGTTTCCTGATCCTCGCCTACGCCGTCTCTCCTTCGAATACCCTGGATCAGCCAGGGCTGGACCCCGGCAGGAAAGATTACAAAACAAGAGCTCATTTCGGAATATACATATGTATATTTAAGAAAAAAACACTTCAGAGTATGTAGCCAAATTTTAGCCTTAATTATGATTCAATCATGGTATCAAAGGTCAAATTAATTTTTTTGTGCTTTTCTTTTTCCTTTTTTTTTTTTGGATAAAAAACCCACAACAATGAACATTATATATTATTTTTCCAGTAAGGAAAAAGATAGGAATAGAGAGCTTACTTGTATGTATGTGTGTGTGTATGTGTGTATATATATATATACACACACATATATATATATTTTTTAAGACCCTTGATGGTGGAGGGCCAGCATCCCAGCTGAGGTCCCCCAGGAGCCCTTGCTGGAGGAAGGAACAAGGGGAAGCAGGACTACAGCCTGGACAGGCCCAGGACTTGGGGCACCTGTGGTTTCCTGTTACCTAGGTGCTGGCAGCTGAGATGGTTAGTGAGAACCTCTTAGTTAGAACTTCTTCCAGTCCCTTTGCCAGGATGCCTTGGGGAGCCCAGTACATTTAACTGAAGTATTGAAGAAGCAGTTACCATGTGCTGAGCATGGCTTTTGGGCTTTCAGCAGGCGAGAAGTGGCTCCAGCTAGAGAATCACATGAGCCAGCTGGGTAGACTGGATCTCAGATGCAAGCCGCTGAAACCAAGAGGATAAAGCTAGTGCTGAAGCAGAGAGCTGACGGCTGTTCTCACGATGGGATGAGAATTGATTTAGGATCTCGGTACTTCGATCTTGTGTCAACATCCTGGGAAGGTAACGCACGGTGACTTCATCTGGCCTGGTCTCTCAAGCTGCTGAGAGCATGGGTTGACAAGCAGAGACTTGGGCACATCTATTAGCTCTGAGACTCAGGCACGTTCTTAACCTTTGCATGTTCAGTTTGTGCTTCCATAGAGTGGAGCAATGGTGCCTGCATCAGAGATGATGGGATGCTGGCAATAAATGAGGTAGCTCCTGTGATGTGCTCATGGCTTTACTCCTGGAGCATTACAGCAGTGGCGATGACAATAGCATGGCCGTCTGGGATCGCCTCCAGGGGCCCGGCTCTAACCACAGTCTGCGCTCAAGCAGGGCCCCAGCGGCCAGTGTCTTGGGGCTTGAACCCAGTAACCTCAACCGCCAGGAGCCAGGAAGGTCCATGTGGCCTGGGTCAGGGTCACTTTGCTCCTGATTTCTGGAGGGAGGGCAGGCAGTGACTGACCTCCTGCCTCACAGGGCAGCAGGGCCCCCGGTCTGGCCAGGACAGAGCAGGAAACCCCACCCTCTCCCTGGCTTGGCCTGATTACATGCCGACTGACGTCAGTCTCAGCTGCCTTCCAGCGGGTCTGGGAGGTCTGTTTCTCCTGTGAATTACAGCCTCTCCCTTGCTCCTCCTGCCTGTGTCCCTGGCTCAGCCATGCTGCTGTGGCCCCTCCCCACCAGGGCCTCTTGGACACCAGCTGTGCGCTTACAGAGTGCCCAGCCTCCTGTCTCTTTGTGTCCCAGGCCACTCACGTGGTCACAGTGTTAACTCTGTGTGTGTGTGTGTATGCGTCTGACCTAGGATCTTCTGCCAAATTAAGCCCTGTCCATACTATCTTTTACACCTTCTTTTCCATTATCTGTGACCTTCTTGGGTTCCATTCACCTGGAGTTTTGATATTTGGTGCCCTGGGCTGGATTTGAACCCAAGCCTGGCGGTGTGACCACCACTTTGCCTCCCACCCTGAGATCCTCTCCTTCAGAGTGATGGAACAGTACCTGTCACAGGGGCTGCCAAGGGGATTAAATGAGGCACAGGGACTCACCTGGTGTGAGATCTAGTATACAGCAGGTGCTTAATAAATGCTCTTTACTTCCTAGTTAGTTTTACAGGCCGCCCCCCCCCCACCCACCTTTTTAATATTTATTTGACTGCTCCGGTCTTAGTTGCAGCACAGAGGATCTTTACTTGCAGCATGTGGGATTCGGTTCCCTGACCAGGGATCGAACCCTGACCCCCTGCACTGGGAGTGTAGAGTCTTAACCACTGGCCCACCAGGAGTCTCACAAGCCCCTTTAAACTTTCCATGCAGGCTTTTACCTCGGATGCCATCGGTCAGGGTGTATTGGTTGCAGAGCCAGGCTGGGGCAGGAAGAGACACGAGCCTGGGCTAAGCTCATGCTGCCCCTTCCTTCCCCCTTCCCAAGGAGGGGGTGGTGGGTGACATCCCAGAGCTGCAGGCCCTGGAGGACCTAGTGACCTTGGCTCTTGCACTAGCTGAGAGGACTCCTCCCCTCTCGGCCCAGGGGCAGCCTCATCGGGAAGACAACCTCCAGGACACAGACGGAATGATGGGGATGATCTTGAGTAGCTGCCTCCAACAGAAGGGGCTTCTAATACACTTTCCATCCGCACTCACTGAAGTGTGCTCCATGGATCTCAGTGGGTGATGAAAACAAGAGCCCTGAGGAGGGAGGAGGATGGAGCAGGTTCCACGTGTGTGGGACATCCTAGGGGGAGGGCAAGCTGGGTGGGTGCCCTGGTCCCAGGCCTTTCCGGGGACCCTGCCAATCTCTCAGTGGGAAATAGCTATAGTCTGCCCCACGCACAGTTGACTGCAGAACTCCTCTTCACACTTTGTAGAAATAGGATCCTGCTGAGAAATATTGCTGGAAACATTGCTTCTTTTATACAACCTTATTGAAGCATATTTTACAGATCATATAATTCACCCATTTCAAGTATACAATTCAATGCTGTTTAGAAAATGGAAGTGGTGCGATCATAAATCAGTTTTAGAGCATTTCTGTCTCCTGCTACCCCATCCAAATTCTCCTGCCCATTGACTGCTCATCCCTGTTCCTAGCCCCCTGCCCCAGGCAATCACTAATCTGCTGCCTGTCTCTATAAGTTTTCCTTAAGAACCTTTGCTTTGTTGTTACCATGGTAGAATAAGTTGATACATACTGAAATTTACCTTTTGTTTTAAATTTGGCTGTGCTGGGTCTTACTTGCAGCACATGGGATGTAGTTGCGCCATGCAGCCTCTAGTTCCCTGATCAGGGATGGAACCTGGGCCTCCTGCATTGGGAGCCCAGAGTCTTCACCAGCCTAATGAGTGTGAAGTGGTAGGTCATTGTGGTTTTGATTTTCATTTTCCTTAAGATGAGTGATGTTGAACATCTTTTCATGTGTTCATAGGCCATCTGTATATCTTCTTTGGAGGAATGTCTATTCATTTCTTTGTCTATTTCCAAATTGGTTTGCTTGGGGCAATGGCACCCCACTCCAGTACTCTTGCCTGGAAAATCCCATGGGCGGAGGAGCCTGGTAGGCTGCAGTCCATGGGGTTGATAAGAGTCAGACACGACTGAGCGACTTCACTTTCACTTTTCACTTTCATGATTCGGAGAAGGAAATGGCAACCCACTCCAGTGTTCATGCCTGGAGAATCCTAGGGACAGGGGAGCCTGATGGGCTGCCGTCTGTGGGGTCACACATAGTGGGACACAACTGAAGTGACTTAGCAGCAGCATGTGTTGTAGG
Organism: Bos indicus; assembly: GCF_029378745.1. Taxonomy (NCBI): domain Eukaryota; kingdom Metazoa; phylum Chordata; class Mammalia; order Artiodactyla; family Bovidae; genus Bos; species Bos indicus. Next base: position 41,400,876 of record NC_091783.1, read on the forward strand.
AGTTCTTCATATATTCTGGCTATTACTCCCTTGTTAGATATACGATTTTCAAATAGTTTCTCTCATTCAGATGTTTGTCTTTTCATTTTCTTGATAGTATCCTTTGATGTACAAAATTTGTACTTTTGACAAAGTCCAGTTTATTTACTTTTTTTTCTTTTGCTATGTGTGATTTTGATGAAAGAAATACTGCTTTTTAAAATTCAACCAGAAAAAAAGAGAGCTTACCTTGAAATTAAACAAAGAGGAAATCCCCTGCTATGATAAAAGACATTCTTATCTTTCTTCTAGATACAGTTGGTTTTTTTAAGCTAAAAACTCCTGAATATTATGCTGTTTCAACCTTGTGACTTGGCAGATAGCTAAACAACAGTTGTTGCTGTTATTTAATATTCGTTATGCACCAACAGCTTGTCAGACACCATCAGAGATGAAGATTCAAGCAAGTCTCAGCTCTGGAGCTGTCTGTCTTAAGTGGGATGAGAAGCATATTTATTAGTAAAAACTTTCAGTTGCAAGTGACAGAAAACCAATTTAAAATAGCTTTGATAGGAGAATTCACCAGAAGAAACTCCTGGACAAGGAGGAGAAGGACAGTCACTGTAATGTTCATGTCTTAAAAACATAATAATTTGAAGGGAATATGACAAAATATTAACACCCATGTTCACCTGGAGTCATGAGTAAATAGATGCCTGGTTTTTACAAAGTATTTATTCATTTAAATTAATTTCCTGTCTTTAGTGGGACTTCCTGATGTATATCCATTAATTACACATTAATTCTCTAATGACATACCACCGTTACATGAAATTTTTAAATTAGAGACAGAAAGGTTTTTAAACTACTTTTCCTTTCCAGGCAAATGAACAGAACTGGCAGGGGGAAAAAGGGGAATTCACTGGCTCATGTTGAAGAATATAGTGCTTTTATCCAAATCCAGAAGCTATATCTCAATTCTCTGTCTCTCTGTTTATTGGCTCTGCTTTTCATCCTCCTTTTATGCATTGGCCTCTTTCCCTCCTATGGTGTATAACTTTCTTTATGCATCTCTGGTAGGGTCATGAACATATGTTACCATAGTGTACAATTCTAGTAGTTTAGATCTTAAATCCCAGTGAAGACACTGAAAGAGCCTCTTTGGACCTCATGTCCACCCCTGAATCAACCACTGTGGCCACAGGGAATAGACTACTCTGACTGGCTAGCCTGGGTCATGTGCCCAACCCTCTGGCCTGCAAGTAGGGACTCAGAGATGGTGGACAGGGGTCTCTAAACGGGAGGGTCCGCACTGTGACTCTACAGGGATATACAGGACCACACCCGCTGGGTATTTGCTGGATTCCTTTTAGTGCAATCTTTCTCCCAATTTTTCTCATTTGTTAGGATTTTTGTGGATATGAGTGTGAGCATTATGGTTTTATAAAACTGAGGACTATCCTTTGATCCCTGAAAGTTCCAATTGGAATATTTGAGGGGCTCTTTGGACTAGAGGATAAATCACTTTACAGATAGCAGAAATGTACATGTGAGCAGCACAGCTGAAGGGGCACAACACAGTCAAGTGAGAGGTTAGGACAGAAAAGCTGAATGATGATGATGAATCTTTCAGGAAACAAGATTGAGAGAAATAATCGTGAAAGTGGCTAAAAGAAGGAAATGTCAGGATTCTTTAGGTTGCAAGTGATGGACAACTGCTCTGGTCTAACTGGCTTAGGGCAAAGAAGGCAGTCTTCCATTCACATAACTGCAAAGTCTGAGGATGCTTTCAGGTATAGCTTGATCTAGGACTTACTGTCAGCAGGAGCCATCTCTGAGCTCCACATCCACTGGCTAGGCACCTTCTCAGGGTTTCATTGAACCTCCAATGGAGCTCCAGGCACTCCACCTTATGGGTGCAGCAGCTCCAAGCCTCCTATCCATGCACCCCTGAGCCCAAGAACAAAACATGTAGGTTCCCCAAAGTGGGCCTGAGTTCTCTATGATCAGGCAAACTGAGGCCGTGGGCCACCTCTGGGTGAGTCAGCATGAGAGGGGGACCTCGTGGCCTCTCCTTGAGCTACATCCCTGGCACTGGGATCTAGTGGGGGGCAGGAATATTCAAATTGACCCCTAGACTGGAAGATGGAGTCAGGCCCACTCAAACCCCATGGCTGAGAACAGAGGAAGGGCTGGTTTTAAATACCAAAACAAAACAAATGAAAACTTAATACTTACCAGGAGGGAGGTGGGGGGCAGTGGAGGGGACAGGGAGGGCTCTGGCAGCAAACAGGTGTCCACTATAGGGACCATAATCTGATTACTGAAGATGAAGGTAACAACAGAAGACGGAACCGAAGGACCAGGCAGGTCAGTGTTGAGTAACAAGGCACCTCCGGGGGCTAATTGCAAGATCAGTCCAGGTTCCCAGGGACTGAAAATGTCATCCATGCCTGGCTTTGAGGAGAGTCAGATGAAGAGAGAGACTTGTATGGCTCGAGGTCCTGAGGATGAAATCCCCGCCAGGCACCCCCACCACAGACACCAGGCCAGTGCCAGGTGGGCCAGGATGACCAGGTGGAACCCATGGATGTCATCAGGAGGCGGAAGCTGCAGCTGGGAAGGAAGCACAGGGTGGTGTCTGTGTCAGTGCACGACGTATCAGTGGTCCTGTGTCCTCCCTGCTCCTCAGTGATGGCCCTGTGCCGGATGAGCGAGGCGAGTGTCTTAGAGCAGAGCAGCTTGGAGCAGGGCCACGGGCCGTGCAGGAGGGGACGTTGCCCAGAGCAGGTGTGCAGGGCGTCACGTGGAGAACTTCTAATCCGTTATCCAGCTGGGGTACCAGCCCAGGCATCCGGCTAATTGATGGACTGAGGTCCTTCTAAAGTACCAGCACAGAGCCCATTCCCCAAAACTGGTCCTCTCTTCCTTCACTGGCTTGCCATTTTGATTGAAGACCTGTGCCTTTGATGCCAAAGACATATTCCTAACACAGTTTTCCTGGAGCATGTGATTTATTCTGTTATTTTAAAAATCCAGTCCATCTCATCATCTATTATTGTTGTCATCATATATATTTAAACACATTGCTTCAGTGGATTTAAAATGCTTTTATTTTATTCCCTTAATAAATATTCATTTCAAGGTGACAGCCAGATGGGCTTTAAGCAGAAAAAAATAGTTTATCCTTTGAGCAAATTTATTATTGGTGCATTTTCTTCTATGCTGTCATAAAGGCCAATCTCTCACTGCACATTAATTTTATGACTTTATTTGTACTTCACGTGAACGCCAAACTCCAATTCACTTTTCTATTTACTCACAGACAGAATCATTTTATTCTCCCGTGCAGAAAAGAAATATTATATTAGGCATGAATTTATAGCAGGATTAAAAGTTAGTTTGCTTGGAGAGCTCTTCCAGGAGGCAATGTCTATTTTAAAAAAACGATTTCCGCTTCATTGTAGGACAAGAACTTTCATATTTTTAATCATGGGATTTTTAGTAGAAGCCTTGCTTTTATGTGCTCCATCTTTGTTTACTGGCTGTGTTGGGACTAATTATGATACCAGGTACCCCCTAATCCTTACTCCTCCAAGTCTCAGTAGCTCACGTCCATTTCCTGCCCTCATTCTGCTCCATCCTCTGCGTCGTGATGATGCCGGCAGTGATGAGTGTAGAAGTGATTGGTACTGACAGCACAGGTGAAGGAGCCGTGAGGGTCAGGAGGTGCCCAGCCCCCACCGCCCCCCCACCCCCGCACCACAGACTCCACAAGCATCTCTTTGAGGGCTCTCGTCTGCATCGAAAATCAGATTTCATCTCTTCCTCCTAATCTAATCTTTCTTTTCTTTATTTTTGGCTTTGCTGGGTCTTTGTTGCTGCGAGGGCTTTACTCTAGTTGCAGGGAGCAGGTGCCACTCTCCCGTTGTGGAGCACAGGCTCGAAAGTGGCGCACGGACTTAGTAGCTTTGAGTCATGTGGGATCCTTCCTGACCAGAGATTGAGCCCAAGTCTCCTGCAACGGCAGGTGGATTCTTTGCCACTGTGCCACCCATGAAGCCCTCCTGATCTTACTGAACAGTTTCTCCTTTTCTCTGTTCTCCAGCTTCAGATGTTTCCATCCTAGGGGCTGTGATAATTTGTACTGCAAAAAATAAATAATATTTACTATTTAAAACATGATGAAGATTAATGCCATGCAGAGATAAAACTGTTGCATTTAACCAGCCTTTTAAATCTTGGGATAAATTATTGGCACGATCTGAGAGAGGGTCAAAGGGCACACATAAACCTTAAATCCACAAGCCTGCCTTGGGGTTCCCCTCCTAGCAGTGCACTAGACCTGACCTCTGATACAGCCCCCTCCCCAGGCTGTAGCTGGAAGGTGCTAAGGCAGAGTATCCAAGGACCCCCAGAGTGGGACCCTGCACGCGGCCCAACCTGCTTAGCTATTGGTGCTAGGAGTTCCCCCTATGAGAGCTGCATGGGTCCTGTCGTGATGGACTGAGTATGTGGGTGATCTGGAAGGAAAGCTATGACAAACCTAGGCAGCACAGTAAAAGCAGAAACGTCACTTTGCCGACAAAGGTCTGTCTAGTCAAAGCTATGGTTTTTCTAGTCGTCATGTACAGATGTGAGAGTTGGACCATGAAGAAGGCTGAGTGCCAAAGAATTGATGCTTTTGAACTGCGGTGCTGGGAAGATTCCTGAAAGTTCCTTGGATAGCAAGGAGATCAAACCAGTCAATTCTAAAGGAAATCAACCCTTAATATTCATTGGAAGGACTGATGCTGAAGCTGAAGCTGGAGCTCTGAGAGTGTCCCTATATATAAAGATAGATACAGATATCCCTATATATATATAAATATATAGAGATCCATTTAAAAAGAATGGGCTTCAACTTCAGTTTTCAGAAATCAATCACTTTAGTCACATTCTCAACACTGCTTTCCGGTAACTCCCCCTCTAGTCGAGTCCAGGCAGAAGCTATAGCAGCTGACCTTGATTTCGTTACACCCTTGGATGCTCAGGGTGGGGAAACTCAGAGGTCTAGGTCAGTGTGTGCTCTCTATGCAAGCCCAGCTAAGAAAGGATTATCATTTCCACTGTCCATAAAAGCAATATACATAAACATTGTAAAGCAACTATACTCCAATTAAAAAAAAAATAGAAAGCACAGTGAAATGTCACTGAAGGGTTCAGAATCGACTGACTATTGTCACTTAGGGTATTATAATTTCCAAAATAAAATCTTAGGACAATTTTGTAAAAAGCACATAACTTCCAAATGACAATACTGAAGCTGTTATCCAGTACTTCGACTGCTAAAAAGTTGGTTGTGATGGAAAACCAGCCATCTCTGTTCTTTTATAGTAAATCAGAAATGATTTAAACACACACACACACGCGCAGTACACTTAAACTCCCTTCTACTACTACTAAAACTTAACTTTTTTTTAATGGAAACCAGGAAACAGTGAAAGATGAAGAGCCAGCTGCTCATTGTGCTACGTGTGTGTGTTCCTTTTATCCCTTGCCTAAAGCCACTTTGCATTTAGAGGCTTAAATCCTGAGGCTTAAATGACCACGTCAAGATCTTCCTAAAGCTGTAGCCTGAGCAATGCGCTGTAATTTTCATCTTCATAGTGAACTGAAGCAAGAAATCTCCGCTGCCACATTCACACTCTGATTAGCTCTTATTCACTCCTCCCCATGGCGAAGCAGAAAGAGAGTTTAAATGAGTGTTAAGACCTGAGTTTTTAATCATAAGTCTGCTCCTTCCTATCTCGGCTTCAAGCATATCACCTGATCATCTCTGCAGGAGATGTATCTCTTCCACTGTCCCCAGCCCACTCCACACCTTCTCCACACTGTTCTGTGTCCCAGGGGCTGACCTGGAAGCCAACATCAACCTCCCTCCCTGTTGTCTGGCTTTGTGTTAGGTTCAGCCACAAAAGGGAGGTCATCACAGGTCAGAGGGCCAAGGGGAAGAAGGACAGGCGTGTGTATTTCCACCAAATTGCTCTGCTTGGCTGGGTCCCTCGACGAAAAGCTCCCACCGGGCAGCCCTAGTAGCTCAGAGCTACCTGCTTTGGGCTCTGCTAACTGCTTCCCTTTGCATCTTCAGACAGGGAGAAGACAGCAAAATTTTCTTGGGAAAATTTCATGAGTTGCCAAAATTAAATTGCCTACCAAGTAAGTGCTTAAGTGAAAGTCGCTTAGTCATGTGAAAGGAAGGTTATTTAACTCTAGCCAGTGTAGGTTATTTAACTCCAGCACAAAAATAAACTTCTAACTTTTTAAGCCCCTTTTACTTTAGGGGTTTGCTATTGTATATAGCAACATCTACTCCTAATTATAGGACCCAGATAAAAGTGAATTTCTCATCAAGCAGGTACATGATATTTCCTTTGCAATACTGTGTTGGCTCACAGATGTAAGCCATGCTCTTCCTCATACAGGCTTCAGCTGCCATATACCTTACCATCCTCAAACCTGCCCTCCCATGAAGTGGCACTTTCTTTTTTAAAATATTAATTAATTAATTTGGCTGCACCAGATCTTAGTCGCTGCATGCAGAATCTTTAATCTTCACTGTGGCATTCAGGATCTTTAGTTGCAGCACGTGGGATCCCTGATGAGGGATCGAACCCAGGCCCCTGCCTTGGGACTTCGGAGTCTTAGCCACTGCACCACCAGGGAAGTCCCTACTTTTTTTCTTAATGTTGCTGCTGCTGCTGCTGCTAAGTCGCTTCACTCGTGTCCGACTCTGTGCGACCCCATAGACGGCAGCCCACCAGGCTCCCCCGTCCCTGGGATTCTCCAGGCAAGAACACTGGAGTGGGTTGCCATTGCCTTCTCCATTGTGTGAAAGTGAAAAGTGAAAAGTGAAAGTGAAGTCTCTGTCGCGTCCGACTCGTAGCGACCCCATGGATTGCAGCCTACCAGGCTCCCCCCTCCATGGGATTTTCCAGGCAAGAGTACTGGAGTGGCTTGCCATTGCCTTCTCCATTTCTTAATGTTAACATTTGGCAATGATTAAAGTCTGCCACAAGTCCTGGATCCTCCTGGAAGCTTACCACAGCAACTGGCTGGTGTATTCTGCTTGGATGGTGTCCTCGAGGGGCCAGAGCTAAGCCTAGACTCTGCTCCCCAGGAGTCTGTGTAGGAAGTGGGAAGGACTTGGCATGGGGGATCAGGTCTGGCAAACTTAGTGCCAACCTCCAGTGAAAAAAAGATCAGAAAAAAAAGAATTATCTGTTAAACGGGTAAAAACAGTGATACAAACAAACACCTTTTCCTGTCTCATGTTACCGGCTGTGCTATTTTAGGACCAGAACACAGACTGTACCATCCTATTTTTAAACAATGGGTTAATGTAATAAAAATGTAGTCTGTCTATAAGGTAATTGAACTGGGTTTTTTCTTCTGAATTAACCAACTTTTAGGTATTATAAGCATGATCTTTAAGTTTACTAAATAGGTCCTGTGAAATAAAAGTAGCTGAATAACCACAGAGATCATCTACACAGAGACAGACATCACCTCTTGAAATCTGTCAATGTGTCTATCATTCCAGGACAGTGGTTTTTGGAAATTTGTATTTAATGCCTTTTATCAGTTACAACTCTAATAGAGAAAGGAAAGAGGAAAATGCCTCTTTTCTTCTTCTTGACTGGGCTAATTTAATTTTTATTGTCGTTCAGTCGCTCAGTTGTGTCCTGATTCTTTGTGACCCCATGGATTGCAGTATGCCAGGCTTCCCTGTCCTTCACTATCTTCTGGAGTTTGCTCAAACTCATGTCCATTTAACCTGGTTAATTATAGAAAAAGTTTTTGCTGTTTTAATGAAACAAATATGATCTAGCTGTGTAAATCTAAGTAGAATTGCAATATTGTATTTCAAATGTAGTGTATCACATGAAAAGATGCTCAACATCACTCATTATCAGAGAAATGCAAATCAAAACCACAATGAGGTGCCATTTCATGCCAGTCAGAATGGCTGTGATCCAAAAGTCTACAAGCAATAAATGCTACAGAGGGTGTGGAGAAAAGGGAACCCTCTTACACTGTTGGTAGGAATGCAAACTAATACAGCCACTATGGAGAACAGTGTGGTGATTCCTTAAAAAACTGGAAATAGAACTGCCTTATGACCCAGAAATCCCAATGTTGGGCATACACACCAAGGAAACCAGAATTGAAAGAGACACGTGTACCCCAATGTTCATCGCAGCACTGTTTATAATAGCCAGGACATGGAAGCAACCTGGATGTCCATCAGCAGATGAATGGATAAGAAAGCTGTGGTACATATACACAATGGAATATTACTCAGCCATTAAAAAGAATATATTTGAATCAGTTCTAATGAGGTGGATGAAACTGGAGCCTATTATACAGAGTGAAGTAAGCCAGAAAGAAAAACACCAATACAGTATACTAATGCATATATATGGAATTTAGAAAGATGGTAACGATAACCCTGTATGCAAGACAGCAAAAGAGACAGAGATGTATAGAACAGTCTTTTGGACTCTGTGGGAGAGGACCAGGGTGGAATGATTTGGGAGAATGGCATTGAAACATGTATAATATCATATATGAAATGAATCGCCAGTCCAGGTTCAATGCAGGATATAGGGTGCTTGGGGCTGGTGCACTGGGATGACCCAGAAGGATGGTATCGGGAGGGAGGTGGGAGGGGGGTTCAGGATGGGGAACACGTGGACACCTGTGGCAGATTCATGTTGATGTATGGCAAAACCAATACAATATTGTAAAGTAATTAGCCTCCAATTAAAATAAATAAATTTATATTTTAAAAAAACAGATAAAGAAAAAAAACATAGTGTATCAGAAAAGAATGCGTTTGAAGCCAGAGCAAATGCTTATTATTACAAAGATAGTAAGCTGCGTTTGGTGTCTTTGAGGTGTTGCATATTAGCATTGATCCCCAAATGGAATTAATATCTCTTGCCTTTCATATCTGGCTGTGGGAGTGCCCTGCTGCTTAACTTGAAGTTTCTTCAGATCAGATCAGATCAGTCGCTCAGTCGTGTCCGACTCTTTGCGACCCCATGAATCGCAGCACGCCAGGCCTCCCTGTCCATCACCAACTCCCGGAGTTCACTCAGACTCACGTCCATCGAGTCAGTGATGCCATCCAGCCATCTCATCCTCTGTCATCCCCTTCTCCTCCTGCCCCCAATCCCTCCCAGCATCAGAGTCTTTTCCAATGAGTCAACTCTTCGCATTAGGTGGCCAAAATACTGGAGTTTCAGCTTCAGCATAATTCCTTCCAAAGAAATCCCAGGGCTGATCTCCTTCAGAATGGACTAGTTGGATCTCCTTGCAGTCCAAGGGACTCTCAAGAGTCTTCTCCAACACCACCGTTCAAAAGCATCAATTCTTCGGCGCTCAGCTTTCTTCACAGTCCATACATGACCACAGGAAAAACCATAGCCTTGACTAGACGAACCTTTGTTGGCAAAGTAATGTTTCTGCTTTTGAATATGCTATCTAGATTGGTCATAACTTTCCTTCCAAGGAGTAAACATCTTTTAATTTCATGGCTGCAGTCACTATCTGTAGTGATTTTGGAGCCCAGAAAAATAAAGTCTGACACTGTTTCCACATCTATTTCCCATGAAGTTTCTTAATTGAGATCAATTCTCTCCCTTTGCACAGGGCAGGGTCTCAACCTCCAAGGAACCACCAGGGTCAAAGGTGGTACAGACCCACATAGATCCCCACCCGCTCCTGCTTTCCAACACTATTGTACAATTCGCTGAGCTAAATTAAGATGTCCTTTTTAAAATAGAAACATCTATTTTTCTGTCTCAACGTTTACTTCTTTAACAGAATTTTTCATAGAAATAATTTTTGACTTAGTTCTAGAAATAATCACATCCGCTTATAAATTGTTGGAGGCTTTTTAACTGAAGCATATTGATTTACAGTGTTGTGTTAATTACTGATGTGTAGCAGTGTTGTTTAGTTCTACACACATATATATTCTTTTTTAATATTCTTTTCCATCATGGTTTATCATCGAATACTGAATATAGCACCCTGTGCTATACAGTAGGACCCTGTTGTTTATCCAGTCTGTGTATACAAGCTTACATCTGCTAACCCCAACCTCCCACTCCTTCCCTTCCCCAGACCCCCTCCTCCTCGGCAACCACGTCTGCTCTGTATGTCTGTGAGTCTCTCTCTGTTTCATAGATATGTTCATTGGTATCGTGTTTTAGATTCCACATACAAGTGTTGTCGTATGGTATTAGTCTTTATCTTTCTGCCTTACTTCACTTAGTGTGATAATCTCTAGTTTTGTCCATTTGTTGCTACAAATGACATTATTTTATTCTTTTCATGACTGAGTACTATCCCATTGTATATATGCTCCACATCTACCTTATTCATTCATCTGTGGATAGACATTCAAGTTGTTTCCATGTCTTGGCTGTTGTGAACAGTGCTTCTATAAACACAGGGGAGCATGTATCTTTTTGAAGTACAGTTTTGTCCAGATGGGGCTTCACTGGTGCCTCAGACAGTAAAGTGTCTGCCTGCAATGCAGGAGACCAGGGTTCAATTCCTGGGTCAGGAAGATCCCCTGGAGAAGGAAATGGCAATCCACTCCAGCACTCTTGCCTGGAAAATCCCATGGACGGAGGAGCCTGATAGGCTACAGTCCATGGGGTTGCAAAGAGTCGGACACAACTGAGCAATTTCACTTCACTTCACTTCACTTGACTTTGTCCAGATATATGCCCAGGAGTGGGATTACTGAATCATACGGTAATTTTATTTTTACTTTTCTGATGAACCTTCATACTGTTTTCCATAGTGGCTGCACCAACTTATCTTTCCAGCAGCAATGTAGGAGAGTCCCTTTTCTCAACACCGTCTCTAGCATTTGTTACATGTAGACTTTTTGATGATGGTGATACCTCATTGTTGTTTTGATCTGCATTTCTCTAATAATGAACAATGTTGAGCATTTTTTTCATGTGCCTATTGGCTATCTGTATATTTTCTTTGGAGCAGTTTCTATGGAAATATGTCTTCAGCCCATATTTCAGTCTGGCTGGTTGTTCGTTGTTGAGTTGTATGAGCTGTTTGTATGTTTTGGAAATTAAGGCCCTGTCAGTCACATTATTTGCCAACATCTTCTCCCATTCTGTAAGTTGTCTTTTTGTTTTGTTTATGATTTCCTTTGCTGTGCAAAAGCCTGATAGTTTGATTAGGTCCCATTTGTTCATTTCCATTTTTATTTCTATTGCCTTGAGGAACTAACCTAAGAAAACACTGGTACACTTCATTTCAGAATGATCTGCCTATGATCTATTCTAGGAGTTTTATGGTGTCGTGTCTTATGTTTAATCTTTAAGCCATTTTGAGTTTATTTTTTGTGTCTGCTGTGAGCGTGTGTTCTGACTTCATTGGTTTACATATGACTGTCCTGCTTTCCCAGTACCACTTGCTGAAGAAACTGTCTTTTCCATATTGTATATTCTTGCCTCCTTTGTCGAAGTTTAATTAAGCTGTTTACTGAGTGTTGGATAGGATTAGTAACTTGGAACCAGATGCCAGCAGTGGCCTCACAGCCCTTGTTATCATTCACACAACAAGAATAAATCATTGCCTAGACTGTCTTCAACTCAGGAACATATCTGATGCCCTCACAAAAGAAATTATTTTGAAAGTGAAATAAGCAAGTGAGTGACTGTTCTAAATTTGAAAGGTAATACACAGGGAATTCCCTGGTGGTCCAGTCACTGGGACTCAGGGCTTCTAATGCAGGGAGCGTGAGTTCAATCCCAGGTTGGGGACCTAAGATCCCACATGCCCTTTGGTGCGACCAAAAAATTAAAGAAAAACAATAAAATAATATATGTGTAAGCTATATTATTACTATTTTTTAAAAAGAACTAAAAAATAAGAATGTTAAAGTAACGATATATGTTAATGTAGAAGTGACTTACAGCATATAGATATTAACAAAAGTGATGTTACTTGAGAAGCATCATTGCTCTCAAAGTCCGTTGGTCATTTCCTCCCAAAGTCCACCCCTAACCCCTTCCCCCAATAGCACCCTTCTGCCCTCCTAACCTTTCCCCATTTCTCCTCTTCTCCACCTACCAGGATCCCCAGACTTCATCTGCCAGGAGGAAACTGAAATTTTCTGGTTCTTAGACATCCAGAGTAATCTACCTGTACCTTAACTCAACCATCTTCTCCCAGGCAAGACAGACACACACGCAAAAAGCAAACTACTGTCAATGGGCCCGTCTTCCCACAACAAGTGCAGATGGAAACAAGAGGGCATGGAGACCTAGGTCAGGCCCTAGTGTTTGCTCTAAGCAGACCGTGGTGGCTCGGGCTGCTGGATGGTCTACTCTGGCTTCCTAAGCTGTGGGTGCCTCTTGGCATCAGGCTTGACATCGTGCTGTAGAGGGTCACACAGGACCACTGTGGCCCCTGCACTGGCAGAGGCAGCAAAGCAGAGTGCAGTCTGAATGCTCTGATCAGGTATGCGCCTTGCGACCTGAGTCACTCTGCGGAAGGGAGAAGGCCCTCTGACTTGTATACGTGAAAGCAGAAGGCATCAGTATTTTTCTTATGATATCTAATAACATGAGGAAGGTGTCCCCGGTGGTTCAGTGATAAAGAATCTGTCTGCCAATGCAGGAGACACAGGTTCGATCCCTGACGCAGGAAGATCCCACATGCCAAGGAGCAACTAAGGCTGTGTGTCACAACTACTGAGCCTGTGCTTTAAAGCTCTGAAGGTGCAGCTACTGAAGCCTGTGCCCCCTAGAGTCTCTGCCCCAAAACAGGAGAAGTTACCATGATAAGCTGCTGCACACTGCAACCAGAGATAGCCCCCACTTGCCACAACTAGAGGAAAGCTCGTGCAGCAGTGAAGACCCAGCACAGCCAAAATAAACACCTAAAATTATTTTTTTGAGAAAAGAATAACATGAGAAGAAAATAAAATAATGACACAAAAGAAGTGAAACAGGATGAACCAACAAGTTAAAAGAGCAATTGCTTTTTGGTAGGGAATTAAAAACATTAGAAAGGTACACGAGCCCTGTGGAGTAGAAGGTACTGGGCAGTATGGATGGGAGGGAAAGCTACTCTGGAAAGAGGAAAAGTCCCAGGACTGAGGAGCAGAAGCAGAAAGCCTGGATAGTTGCCAGTTTGGGCGGGGAAGGAAGTGGCAGAAGGGGGAGCAAGGCCAGAGGGGAGCCTGGAAAGACCAGGAATGACTTGCATTCTTGTGATCACGAAGGTGAGGTCAGCCGGGAGCAGACACAGTGGGAGTTTGACTCAGTGAAACATCATGAGTCAGAATCTAAACTGGACCTGGCGAGGGGCCCCTCTCATTATGTAGATGGGCTGTCACGAGGGGAACCACAGAAGTCCAGGTAAACAGTAATCACAGGCAGGGCTCGGCCAGGCCTGGTTAATCCCACCAGGGGGCCCGTCTGGAGAGAAGTTCAGTGGTCACCTGTCCCTCAGGTGAACAAGGGGGAGGACGAATGGGACTTCTTTTCCCTAACTGAGGTATAGCTGATTTACAATGTTGTTAGTTTCAGGTGTACAGCAGTAATCCGGGCATACATATTCTTATTCTTGGATTGTTTTCTATTATAGGTTCTTACAAGGTATTGATTATAGTTCCCTACGCTATATTTGCTTATTTATGTTGGTTTTTTTTATGTTTACAATTTTTTTAATTTACTTATTTTTAATTGCAGGATTATTGCTTTACAGAATTTTGTTGTTTTCTGTCAAACCCCAATAAGAATCAGTGATATATATACATATATCCCCTCCCTTTTGAATCTCCCTCCCATCTCCCACCCCATCCCACCCCTCTAGGTTGATACAGAGCCCCTGTTTGAGTTTCCTGAGCCACACAGCAAATTTATATTGGCTGTCTATTTCACATATGGTAATGTAAGCTTCCATGTTACTCTTTCCATACATTTCACCCTCTTCTCACCTCTCCCCATGTTCGTAAGTTTATTCTCTATGTCTCTTTCTCCACTGCTATCCTGCAAGTAAATTCTTCAGTACCATTTTTCTAGATTCTATATATATGCGTTAGAATACGATATTGATCTTTCTCTTTCTGACTCACTTCACTCTGTATAATAGGTTCTAGGTTCATCCACCTCATCAGAACTGACTCAAATGCGTTCCTTTTTATGGATGAGTAATATTCCATTGTGTATATGCTTATCTATGTTATACAGAGTACTGTGTATCTGTGAATCCTTAATTTATCTTCCCCTCGAGGATCTGGCTTATTGAAGTTGTGTGCTTCAGAGAACCGCTGGGCTCCACTCATTGGCTCTTTGCGGAGCTGTGAGCTTCAGGGATATATGTGCCTGTGGTTCCACCTGCTCTCACCATCTCAGGGGAAATTGGCTAAGGCCGCAGTGCACACTCCGGGAACCCAGGGGAAGTTGTCAGGGATCCAAAGCAGTGCAGGCAGCCACAGCCCTCCCTCTGTCCCTGCAAGGGAAGAGCTGACCCCAGGACATCTCCCTAGACAGTGGAAGCAGCTGCAAATGACATCATCTTTTTAGTCACATCCTCTTCCTTACAGTTACAGGTCCAGCCCAATCCAGTCTCTCCTTGTAGCCTTGATACGACATTCCAGAAATTCTCTGAACTCCGTGTTCTCTTGTTGAGATGTTCTCTGTAAGGCACTCCAGTTCCTTCAAGTGGAGGTGAAATTGCCTTTCTTGAGCAGGAAAATCTTCTCACTGTTTTTCCTAAATTAGAAAAGTATTTACACCTCATTTAGGGTAGGACAGGCAATCCCACAAAGCAAAGCAATTTTCTACTAAATGTTATTTACCATTTTCGGTGAGAATTCTGACGTGCTGGGATAAGCACAATTTAAATTTATTCAGAGACCACATTTAACGCTAAGCAAATTGAAAACATCTAAAAAGATCTCTTGAATATTCCTCTCTTCTGTCAACATGTTCCACCTGGCACAGCAACCATTCACACTCGATTTTGTGTAACTCACAGATTCAGAGCACGCTCGGCAGTCGTTGGGATCTGCTGCTTCTCTGCACATCAGCACCAGCATCGAGTGGTCAGGATTCTCTGCACAACCATGTTCAAGATGTGTTACAAAGAGCATTTGTGCCCAGCCTCCTAATAGGTAGGGAGAGTGCGGTTTTGAAAGCATACAAAAAATTAACTTTTGTGGCAGAAAACCCCAGTTCCACATTAACAAGCCATTATTCCAGATGAAATGACCAGTCCCCATGGAAAGCAGTGACCTCTGCCTTGGGAAATGAAGTTAAAGCAGCGATAAGAGAAGCACATGTGGTCTGGGTGACAGAAGGTCCTGCACCCAGCCTTCCTGCAGACGCCCTGCTGGTCACTGGGGGCCGCCCTCACATGGAGAGCAGACAGGCCACACCTCTGACCCCAGCAAACACGTGCGGTGTTCACACACAGCGCTGTCCAGTTTAACCTTCAAGTTCAAATGCTTCCTTTCAAGGAAGGAAAAGAGAAAGCTGTTTTTCTTTTCTTTAAAACATGAACATCAGTACGTACATGTAAAAGAATATTTGAGACAAA
Organism: Bos indicus; assembly: GCF_029378745.1. NCBI lineage: Eukaryota > Metazoa > Chordata > Mammalia > Artiodactyla > Bovidae > Bos > Bos indicus. Next base: position 41,416,488 of record NC_091783.1, read on the forward strand.
GAAGAAAACTATACGTAACCTCGATTGAGGTACAGTCTTCCAAAGTTTTAAATTCTTTGTGTACCTTCTCATTTGCTTACTTGCCGGACACAAAGGGATACATTATTCATAAGGCCATCAGCAGTCCTTTCCTGCCTTCTGATTCTGAACAGCTGAGTGTAGAATAAGCAGTTTCGATGTACTCCTTTTTAAACCCCAGAGTGCAGACATTACAGGCATGCTCACTTCCGTTTGAAGCACCGCAGGATGCAGCCCTCAGCTGTCCAATGTTCAAGGATGGATGGACCAACTAACAACCAAGTCAGTTTGCATTTAACATTTTTCTAGACTAAAAGCAGCTTGTAAGGGTGCATCTATATCTACTTTTTAAAATTAAAGAAATAAAAGGGGGAATTCCCTAATGGTCCAGTGGTCAGGACTCCACACTTTCACTGCCAAGGGCACAGGTTTGATCCCTGGTCAGAGAACTAAGATACTGCAAGCCAGAAGGAAGGAAAGAAAGGAAGGAAGGAAGGAAAGAAAGAGAGAGAAGAAAGAAAAGAAAAAAAGGGGGTCAGTTTGAAGTGTATGTGAGTGTGCGTGTGTGTGTGTATGTTCAGTTGTGTCCGACTCTTTGCAACCCTATGGATTGTAGCCGACCAGGCTCATCTGTCCATGGGATTTTCCAAGTAAGAACACTGGAGCAGGTTGACATTTTCCACTCCACAATTTCCAGGGGATCTTCCCAACCCAGGGATGGAACCCATGTCTCTTGAGTCTCCTGCATTGGCAGGTGGGTTCTGTATAATACAGTATAAAATTGCGGGTTTGGGCCGAGACCCTAAGATGAGAAGGAACACAGGCCAACTTGAGGTTCCAGACAAAGATGCTGACCTGTAGGGTTGGTGGTGAGAAACTGTCACCCTTTCCCCAGCAGCATGCTTCCCACCTGCTAGAGAAGAGACACCTTAATGATATCAAGGTTGAGTTTAGAAAATTACAGGCCACTGGAAATACTCATTTCTGTATTGAGACAACTTGCATGACTAAAGTGACTTCCAAAAGTCAGAACACTGCTCGGCTGCCCCAGCTTTTACCCAGGCACAGAGAAAAGCTAGTTCCACTGGAGAAATTTAAAAGAACAATGACAGATAAAGTTATTTCATGATGGCAGTTCATGAGTCATATGTTCTATGCATGATTTATGTAACTGGTAACACAAGTTACAAGTGTTCAGAAAACTTGGCTGTCTTTTGAAATACCTCTCTTATTTTCAAATATAGATTATTTTTTTAGATTATAAAAGTGAACTCTTGAGAATTTAGAAAATACACAAAAATGTTTAAAAGAAAAAACTTTAAAATACCTTCATTATCCTATCCCTATTTCTTAAAGTCTGAATAGAAAGTGCCCTTTCTCAGTGAAAAAAAAAAATGGCATTCAAATGCTCCAACTATTATCTTTAATGGTGTGATTATAGGTTTTTCCCCCTCTGTGTTGCCTGTTTGCAGAAGCGGAGGGCTGTAATTTTGTCTCCCCAGCTCACCGCCCCCAGCATCTCAACCACCTGTCCGCACTTTCCGAGAATCAGCCTCCCCATCTGTGAATCTAGTTACATCACGGCCGCCAGGCTCCTTGGTGATGCTGTGTCCTCTGTGCCTCTTCGTGGTCTAAAGATGGAGCCCCAAGGAGCCAAGAAAGTCAAGGGCATCCCTGTGAATTTGGCAACAGAACAAAGAGATGTAAGTTTATACTCTTTCTTTCTGGGAGCAGCAGATAACAGCCCCTTCCTGCTCTGGGGACTGGGAACAGAGCGAGATAAGAGATAAGCCCTGAAATCAACACCCAGAGTGGGGCCTAGGTGAGGTGGGAGGGGCCTGACAGACTTGGAGACCTCCCCAAGGTCCACATGGCCTTTCTGAGTTTCCCTGTGACTGGCCCACATCCTAAAACTAAATTCGCCTTGTTTACCAAAGCTGGTCAGTTCTGTCATCTGAAAGTCAGTACAATAGTTAATATCTTTACATTGTCTTTAATAACTCGTCATTTCCTTTTCTGAAAAGAAGCACATACCCTTGGGCTTCCCAGGGGGCGCTAGTGGTGAAGAACCCACCTGCCAATGCAGAAGACACAGAAGACAGGGGTTTGATCCCTGGATCGGGAAGATCCCCTGGAGGAGGGCGTGGCAACACTCTCCAGTATTCTTGCCTGGAGAATCCCACAGACAGAGGAGCCTGGCGGGCCACGGTCCGTGAGGTTGCCGAGTCAGACACAACTGAAGCAACTTAGCACACAGGCAGGCACGCACACTTGCTTAGGAAACTTTTCCAAGGACCTGAGACTGTCCTTATTTACATGTGGGATCTGCATCCACTCTTAGAGGCGCAGAAAAAGCACACTGGTGATTCCATTCTGCACCCATGTGTGTGCATTTTATCTGTGCTTAAAATAAAAGTAAAAATAACAGTACTGTATTTTAAAAGGGAAGAAGAATCACAAAAATGACAGCTGAGAGGCTCTGTGTGTGCATGTGTGTATGCATTCATGTGTGCATATGTGTGTGCTTGTGCATACATCCATATGTGTATGTGTGTACACATGTGATTGTGTGTACATGTGTGTGCATCTGTGGCTGTGTGTGTGTGCGTGTGTGTGCTTTGGTGTAACCTGTGTACCTGTGTGGTTATGTGTACATGTGTGTGCATCTGTGGCTGTGTGTGTGTGTGCATGTGTGTGCTTTGGTGTAACCTGTGTACCTGTGTGGTTATGTGTACATGTGTGTGCATCTGTGGCTGTGTGTGTGTGTGCATGTGTGTGCTTTGGTGTAACCTGTGTACCTGTGTGGTTATGTGTACATGTGTGTGCATCTGTGGCTGTGTGTGTGTGTGCATGTGTGTGCTTTGGTGTAACCTGTGTACACATGTGATTGTGTGTACATGTGTGTGCATCTGTGGCTGTGTGTGTGTGTGCATGTGTGTGCTTTGGTGTAACCTGTGTACCTGTGTGGTTATGTGTACATGTGTGTGCATCTGTGGCTGTGTGTGTGTGTGTGCATGTGTGTGCTTTGGTGTAACCTGTGTACCTGTGTGGTTATGTGTACATGTGTGTGCATCTGTGGCTGTGTGTGTGTGTGCATGTGTGTGCTTTGGTGTAACCTGTGTACCTGTGTGGTTATGTGTACATGTGTGTGCATCTGTGGCTGTGTGTGTGTGTGCATGTGTGTGCTTTGGTGTAACCTGTGTACACATGTGATTGTGTGTACATGTGGTGCATCTGTGGCTGTGTGTGTGTGTGCATGTGTGTGCTTTGGTGTAACCTGTGTACCTGTGTGGTTATGTGTACATGTGTGTGCATCTGTGGCTGTGTGTGTGTGTGTGTGCATGTGTGTGCTTTGGTGTAACCTGTGTACCTGTGTGGTTATGTGTACATGTGTGTGCATCTGTGGCTGTGTGTGTGTGTGTGCGTGTGTGTGCTTTGGTGTAACCTGTGTACCTGTGTGGTTATGTGTACATGTGTGTGCATCTGTGGCTGTGTATGTGTGTGTGTGCATGTGTGTGCTTTGGTGTAACCTGTGTACCTGTGTGGTTATGTGTACATGTGTGTGCATCTGTGGCTGTGTGTGTGTGTGTGCATGTGTGTGCTTTGGTGTAACCTGTGTACCTGTGTGGTTATGTGTACATGTGTTTTCTGTGCATGTGTAAATATGCATAATGATATGTGGTTTCTGTACTGTGTGACTGTGTGTGCATGTGTGATGTCATGCATGTGTGTGATTTGTGTACATGTGTGGTTGTGCACATGTGTTGCCTCTGTGTACATGTGTATGGTTGTGTTTACATGTGTGTTGCATTGTGCACATTGTGTACATGTGTGTAATTGTGTGAGGAGCTCAGTCCTGCTCCCTGGTGATGGTTAAAGTCATCACCAACTTCTTTTATGTCTAGTGGTGTCCAGCTTTGGGGGTAGGCTTCTGGAGCCATGTCCTTTCCATGTCCATTTGCCAGCCAAGAGGAGGGGGGATGTGAAGTGTGGTCCAGCCCAGAGGGCCATGCTCTGCTGGCCTTGTCTGGTCCTTACACCTGAATCTCTGTGGGTTGCTCACTTCCCAGGCTGCCTGCCTTCCCCCTGGGTCTGGGGGTCCCTCCTCATGGGCATTTCCACTGGATCAGGGGGAGGGTCCAGAGGGCCCACCCTGCACACATGACCCTCCTCACCACCAGCTACAGCTCTTGTTACACCAACTGGACATTGGACCCAGCTGGGTGGGTCAGGTGCCCTCTTTTGGAGACTCCAGATAAGCTGGTTTTAGGCACAGGAGCTGAGAGTACCACCCAGAATCAAGCTGCTGAGACCACCTGTGACATATGTACCTCACATCAGAGAAAAACACCTGCCTGTTGACACAGAGAATGAAGCAGCTGAGCCAAAAACATGGAGAAGAGCCTGTGGGCCCCACAGAGCAGGGCTTTCCAGAATGAGAGGACCAGGAATGTGACTGCTGCCTCACCTGTGAATTTAAACAGCAACAACTTCCAAGCTCCTCTCTGGGTTCTGATTTTGAGCTAAGCCTCACCTTTTGGAAACATCTTCTTCCAGCTGAAATCTGCCTTTGGGCTCCCGTCTGAGACGCCAAGCCCAGAATGCTGTCCTGGGCACCCCTGCGTCACCAAGGCCACCTGCACAGACACGGAAGTCACCCTGTGGGTCTCAGTTTCTGAATTTGGGGGCCTTGAATGTGCTGTCCTGGTTCGAATTTTTACTTTCTCAAGGGAAAATAGAGGATAGATTTTGGACAGAGGAGTGTAAGAAGGTTCAAGAGATTTCAGGGTTGAGCAAGTAAATAGACATGACCACCAGGTGGCAGCAGCCCACACAGACTCTGCTTGGACAGGTCTGCACCAGGGAGTCCGTGGGGTTGGGACCACCCTGAGGCTCCTGTGCAGGAGACCACAACTCGGAAGACGAGGAGGGCAAGGAAACTCCACCAGGGAGACAGGGTTTACATGGTAGGTGACATTTCCAGGCAGAGAACTCCAAAGGGTACAGCAGCCTGCGGTCTTTATATAGTTGCTGGAAGCTTTATCTTATCTCTAGTGAGAAGATGTTAAGCACAGTTTCTCAGGGTATGCAAAGCAAGTATGTTCTAAATGGCTAAAAATCTGCTTACTGGGGCTATGTTTAAAACAACTGGATGTATAAACATTTGAGTTTGGTTCCAGCAGGTTTCTGAGCTAACACGTCTCAGCTGCTGTGAAGAAATGAACAAGCTAGGGCCAACATACCAAGGCCTCCTGTGGCTCAGTCCTGTAACAAGGAGGCAGGGCATTCTGCAAAGAAGAAAGAAGGTTGGTGAGTCATACACATTTCATTCTTTTAAAAAGAAAGCCAGTAATTAGTGAAAAACAAAGTATTATGGAGCTTCTAATTAAATGACGGAAGGAATTCTGATTCCGCAAACTCCCTGGGTGGAGCTGAACTGCACTATCAACCAACTTTGTCGTTCAGTCATGTCTGACTCTTTGTAACCCCATGGGCTGCTGCACGCCAGGCTTCTCTGTCCATTACCATCTCCCAGAGTTTGCTCAAACTCATGTCCATCGAGTCGTGATGCTGTCCAACCATCTCATCCTCTGTTGCCCCCTTCTTCTATCATCTATATTTATCTCCTTTGAAGAAAAAAGACTTACATTTAAATCATTTGACCCAAAGAGGGTTCCTTTGAAACTCTATACAGGAGTTTCTTTAAAAGCATCATGTGTGTGAACACATTTCTTTTCATAATTCAGAGTGTTAGATTTTGATGTAGACTGCACTGTGTCAGTTACTTCCCAGATGTCTAGATTTCCCATTTTTTTGTCAGGAAGAAATATGACACCATCACCCCCACAGATATGCATTCCAAGGGACACTTGCTTAGGCATCGTAATTTGCAGTGATATGTTATTAAATAATAAAAGGGAAATAAATATTGTTTTCTTGAGCCATTTCACAAAAGTGAGAATATTCAAGTCCAGTGAAAGATAACATCCAAAATTTCACCTGAAAATATTGACATGTGGAAAAAATGGACATACTGATACAACATAATCAAATATGCAGACAGCGTGTCATTAAGAGGGCTTGAGGTGACCTGCAGAAGTCCAACGGGGGCAGAACTTAAGGATAAAAATGCACTCTGACTTCCTTCCTCTGATCACCTCCTGTTGCCTCAAATGGCCCCAACCCACCAGGAAGGGAGCAGGGGGTAAGGGGTGGGGGAGGAGGGGCTGACACATGGCCCCGACAGGTCACCTCCCAGGCATAGCAGGGAGGGTTGGAGAGGGCTCTGGGAACGTCTGCCCAGCGACTGGTGTGGCCGTCTTGTCCAGGATCACGGCCCCCAGATCTCACACACCAGCAGGCCCACGGCAGGTGCTCGACCTCAGGTGTTCTGAATAAGTGGGTCGATCTATCTGCTCTGTAGTGTGTCTCTTCTTCCAAAATTCCCAACCTGCTCACTGGTCCCAGAACACATGCTGAGTTAGCACTTCCATCTCCGCATCTTGTCGGGGCCTTACTGTCCACTCAGGCTGTTCTTTTCCATCTCACTGTGGGGTCAGAGTTAGGGGTCCCAGCCAGGAACCTGGGACGGCAAGAGGGGAAGCCTGAAACAGAAGGAAGGCGGGCAGTCATGCAGGCTGGGCCTTTTCAGAGGATGGGCTGGCCAGGGTGGGTCTCAGACAGACAGGACACAGGTGTGGAAGGAGGCTGACCATGTGCTTTGAGTCTGAGGCTGAAACTTATCAGTTGGGGAGTGACCCAACATCCATTCTTCCCTTCTTCTTTGCTGGCAAAGCCCCAATTTCATCTGGGTGTCCAGCGCTCCCCTAGAGATTCATGGAGACTGACCGTGTGCCTCACTGGTGGACCTATTTTTGGCATCAGAACTGGCATTAGAATGGGCATGTGACCTCATTCCAGCCAAAGAGAGTTGAGTTGAGCCCTGCATCCCTGGGACCACACCCTCCCATTGCTTCCAGGATTTTGGTCTATCAGTTATTCCCACAATAAATTTCACACTCTTTCTTGTCAAAATCTTTTACAGAATTCCCAAATATGAAACAGATTCTTTTTAGTGTATACATATTTTATACATTCGTATTTAAATTATTGAGTCATCGTAATTGAGTAAAGAAGAGGAAAAGCTTACTTCGAGGTTGGTTATAAAATTGTGGGCTTCCCTGGTGTCTCAGACAGTAAAGAATCTGCCTGCCAATGCAGAAGTTGCAGGAGCTGTGGGTTTGATCTCTGGCTCAGGAAGATCCCCTGAAGGAGGAAATGGCAACCCACTCCAGTATTCTTGCCTGGAGAATCCCATGGATAGAGGATCTTGGCAGGTTACAGTCCATGGGGTTGCAAAGAGTCAGACATGACTGAGCAAGTAACACTATAAATTATAAAATTGCAGCTCTGGTATTTCTGCAGCTACAGACTTATTGTAAGTCATGAAGCTTAAGCCTCAAGGCCCTTCATCTGCAGGCTGATCTCTTCCTTGAGTCTTTTCTTAAAGCACATTTTAACCAGATGCTCTATTTTCCTGAAGATTTCCCTGCGTGTCTCTTTGGCCAGAGATTGGTCATATGTCATTGTGGTGCTGGAGAAGACTCTTGAGAGTCCCTTGGACTGCAAGAAGACCCAACCAGTCCATCCTAAAGGAAATCAGTCCTGAATATTCATTGGAAGGACTGATGTTGAAGCTGAAACTCCAATACTTTGGCCTCCTGAAGCAAAGAGCTGACTCATTTGAAAAGACCCTGATGCTGGGAAAGACTGAAAATGGGAGGAGAAGGGGATGACAGAGGATGAGATGGTTGGATGGCATCACCAACTCAATGGACATGAATTTGAGTAAACTCCAGGAGTTGGTGATAGACAGGGAGGCCTGGCATACTGCAGTCCCTGGGGTGGCAAAGAGTCGGACACAACTGAGTAACTGAACTGAACTGAACTGACAAGGAGAATAGAATCTGAGTGAGTGACTCAGACAAACCAACATTCCCCCCAGATCCTGACGCTTGGATAAACTCTACCCGGAACAGATGGATTCACAAAACAACGTGAGTCCATGGACAAAAATCCATGTTCAGTTAATGGAGAAGAACAACGCAATCTGATTCCCACCCTCACTGTGATGAAAGCTTTTCAAAACAGCCCCTTCAGTGTGGTTCTGATAAGCAGGAACTTTGGTTACCTCAATTTAGTTAAATAGCTCCAGTTATTAAATAGCTCCAGTTATTATTAAATAACTCCAACATCAACAGTTCAAGTTTCTATGACCATGGTATATTAACTACGAGTGATTGCAAAATGCACAAACTTCACAGCTGGCTCTTCAGGGTGCTACATAAGCACCAGGTATGCGCAGTAACCAGTGACCATCATGTCTGCTGTGGCCACTCTGAGGAACAGGGATGGATTGCCCCAGAGCGTGGTTTGGATGTCAAGATCAGTGACGCCATGCACACACCAAGAAGGCATGCTTGACGTTGACATAATCAGAGCATTCCAGGGAGTACAGGGTGGGTCTTCTAAGCTATATAGTTTGAAAATGACTTGAGAGCAGGGGGAAGGAGGTGGGTTCAGGGTTTGCTGTGCTGGGGTAGGGGTCAGGGACAGTGGCTAGGGTGACATTTCCTGCACATGGCAGGGGCTTGCATGGTTTGAATCTCCCACCAGCTCCACAAGAGGGAGGGCCCAGACTTTCTTATCACTTGCCCGGACATGGAGCACGAGGGCAGGAGGCAGGGGTGAGGCTTAAAAGATGTCAGTAGTCAAACATCAAAAACTGGAGTCAGAGCCTCCTTTACGATGTCACTTCTTTCAGAGTCTGTTGGTGACTGGTCGCTGTGGGGTTACTCAGTGCCCCACACTGACTCAATGGACATGAGTTTGAGCAAACTCCAGGAGATGGTGAAGGCCAGGGAAGCCTGGCGTGCTGCAGTCCGCGGGGTCATCAAGTTGGACACGACTTAGAGGCTGAATAACAATGATGACAACCTTCCTTTGACAGCAGAGTGTGTCATTGTATCGCCTCCTTGTCTCCCACGCTAAACCCACATGACATTTCACAAAAACAGGTAGTCGAAAGAGGAAACCAGTCACCAAAAAGGAAGGTGCATATCAAAGAAATAAAAAGTGATCATATGGGAAGTGAAACTGAATCTGTGTGAGTGGAGGTAGAGAAGAAATGGCTGAAGGGGCTGAGGTAAGGGATAGACTGGGAGTCTGGGATTAGCAGATGTGAACTGTTACATATCGCATGGATAAACACCAAGGGCCTACTGCACAGCACAGGGAACCCCAATATCTTGTGATAAACCATTATGGAAAAGAATATGAAAAGGAATGTAATACATGTGTAACTGAGTCATCTTGCTGTGCAGCAGAAGTTACCACAACATTGTAAATCAACTTTACTTTAATAAAATAAATCTAAAAAGAAACAGCTGACTCTGGGATGAGTGACCCTGCCGCCTTTCAAGAAGTTTCAGACACGCTGACAGAGGAGCTCAGGGAAGACTGGTTTATTGACACAACAGAGGAAAATGGTTGTGATGAAAAAGATGAAGCCATCCCAGAGGAAGTAACGCCAGCAAAAAAATGTAACATTTAATGAACTGTTGGAGATAATTCATAACATTGAGCATGCAAAGAACAAAATACTGGAAGCTGATCCAAGCTTTGGAAGGATTGCAACAATTCACCACACCATGGAAAGATGTCCACGGCTTATCCTGAGTCTCATGACAAGAAGATGAGCACTGTTCAAGCTATTCTTGATAAGGTTTCTACAAAGACACAAAGCACTTTATCAACATTTCTGATGTGTTCAATGACACTGTCCTAAATAACACTAGTTTTATTATTTCTTTCATTTCTTTATACTGATAACTGATGATGTTTTTCATATCCCAAGAAAAAATGTGTGAAGGTCGTGGAACAATCCTAATTTTCCCATTCATTATGAAGATCATTTCAAACTGTTTGAATCTGCACAATCATTCTCACGGTACCTCAATGCCACAAAAGTCGCGGCATGACTGTACTACTGTGACGCGGCTGGTCTGCAGGATTTGACTCTCGTGATCAGTGCTACCTTTGTAAACCACAGTGCTCCCTGCGTTTCCAGGACCCACTATCTCGAGTCCTCCTGTCCCCGCCTTCCCCAGGTTCTTCGGCTTCTCTTCTTTGCCTGTCTTTTGGGGATTGGTGACCCACTTTCTATGCCCTTCCAGTTCTGGTCCTTTGTCAAAGTTATAGCTTCTCTGGTCTTAGGTGGTGATGATGGCGCTAAACTGGTAGTGAAGGAAGGGGGTCTTATAAAATGATAGGGAGGAATTTCCAGGGGAAAAGCAGGTGGGCAGGGTATCCCCTTTATTTCACAATCTGCATTTAGGACAGCCTACAGAGCCCGCTAATTATATCAATAGGAAATGTCCTTCATTCTTTTACAAACAGCTACTGAATTGTACTATGTATCTGGTTCTACGGGCTGGAACATTATGTAATAACAGATAGTGCAAAGCAACACTAAGGATTTTATCTAGGCCCTCTGGGCGGGCTACCCAACTCCCTGCCACTTAACCCATTAACTATCCCAGTGGAGGACATATTACAGAGTTGCTTCGTGAGGAAGATACTATATTACAGGCAAGAGGGTCTTTGGCTACACAACCCACACCACAAAATGTTGCCTATTGGGACAGGAAGTGCTACAAATCAGGATAGACCGAAGTAAAAATCTTGAGATTACCTCTGCAGATGTGTCTTGCTTTGCGAAACTGAAATATCTCTAGAAAGCCTTGAGTAAACCAGGTTCTTTAATTCCTTACATTAGTGGAGTAAGTTACTGTTTGTAACAAACGCTGCATAGGTTGTCAGCAGGTGTTTTCCTGACAAGGCTGAATACTAAGAGGAGTCACTCTCATTCCTATAGAAGGGGAGAGAAATCTACAGCTCAGAAAGGCTCATTGACTGTTAGGTGATGGAGCCATGCTTAAAATAACAGATCTGGTCATATTTTAAACATCCTAAGTGAAAGTATGTTAGTTTGCTCAGCCTGTCAGACTCTTTGTGACCCCATGGACTGTGGCCTGTCAGGCTCCTCTGTCCATGGGATTATCGTGGCAAGAATACCGAAAAGACTTCTATTGTGATTGCTTTTGGAGAGCTAAGAATTCTCTCATACGTGTGAGCTTCCAGTTTACCCTGTGGGCAATGCTGCACTTTCACAAATCAGGTTAGTAGAGTAATACCCACATGGACTAAGCTGGTACTAAACCTAGTTCTAAATAAAGCTGAAATTTGGTGAGTTACACGATCATGCTGGGCGAATGTGCCAGCTCCTATCATGTTTAGAACCCTGTGTTCTGAGGTGCTCAAGTTCACGCCGAGGAATTTGCTAAACAGATCCCTGGCGAGGGATCAGAGCAGTGATTTTCTGAATCCTTAAATCCTTCCAAACAGAAGTGGCCAAACACACAGCCCGAGCTCAGAGTCCCTAAACTTCTGGAGTGTCAGTCTTGGAGTTCCTTACTACTGTTTGAACTCACGGGCTTCCCCAAAGGAGTAGCCTATTTATTTTATTTACGAGTTAAACGGACTGAAAACGTATGCACTTTGCATTAGGCAGAAATCAGGACTAAAAATAACTGATTTCGGCGAGTTTCCTATGGAAAATATCAGACGTGGTCAGTCTGCCTTCCAAGAGGGGTGGGTGGGTCCGGGCCTGAGCCGGGGCGGGGGTGCAGGGGACACCCCCCAGGGGGCGGGGGTCGACGCGGGGGCCGGTCGGGGACGGTCAGTGCGAGTTTGCAGCGGTGATGTGGGGCAGGGTGGGGAGGGGGACTATCTCAGAGTGCATGCAACAGGTTTGGGGGAGACGGCTATCGCACGGGCCTAGTGTTTGTGGGCTGCGCTCAATGACAGCAGAGACAGGAGGAGGGAAGAAGGAAAAGAGGGGATGCGGATGGAGAGGAAGCAGAAGGTGAAAGTCGCAGAAAGAAAGGCAAGGGGGCCAGAAAGCAGCGGAGGCCAAGCAGGGAGCGCGAGCAGGCAGCGGGAGGCGCGCGCGGGCGGTCCTCCGGCCGGCAGGGGGCGCGCTCGGGGGTCTCCGCCCCGCCCCGCCGCCCGCCCACCTGCGCCTGCGCCGTCGCGCCGCCTCGCCCGGGATGCTGCTGCCGCTGCTGCGGAGTAGCTGCTTCCCTTCCTCCTCCCCCGGCGGCGGCGGCGGCAGCGGTAGGGGCGGCGGCGGCGGGGCGGACGCTGGGGGCCGGCCGGCGGCGCAGCTGCAGCGCGGAGCCCACGGCCCGCTGGGGCCGCTCGAGCGCGCGCTCGCCCAGCCCGGGGCCGAGCCGCGGCGCTTGGCGGAGGCCGAGGGGGCGCGGGGGCTCGGGGGGCCGCATGCGTGCATGGATCCGGGCGCCGCGCTGCACAGGCGGCCCGCGGGCGGCGGCGGGTTGGGCGCGGGCTCCCCGGCGCTGTCGGGCGGCCAGGCCCGCCGGCGCAAGCAGCCCCCCAGGCCGGCCGACTTCAAGCTGCAGGTCATCATCATCGGCTCCCGCGGCGTGGGCAAGACCAGCCTGATGGAGCGCTTCACCGACGACACTTTCTGCGAGGCCTGCAAGTCCACCGTGGGTAAGGCGGGCCGGGGGCGACCCCGGGGGGCCCCTGCATCCCCGGACCGACGGAGCCCCCGCCCTGGCCGTCTCGAGGCCGGGGATGCACGGGGCCCGTCCGGCCGGGGACGGTGTGAGCATCTCTCCACGGGAGCACCCCCCACCCCCCCCCCCCCGCCCAACTCATCAGGAAGAGGAGCGGGGGCAGGCGGGCAGCGTGGTGGACACGAGCTTGTGCCCTGGCTGGATGGCCGGAGTGGTCCCCTCTGCAGAATTTTGATGCCTTAGTTTTGCCTTCCTAGGAGGAGGGGCCTTTCCACTGTCCGCGCGACTTGTTTTTCTAATTTTGAACTCAATTTTATGTTGTGCTGAAATAATGGGAATTTTAAATCCCTTGTGGAGGAGAGTCTGTGGTTAATATTCGGAGTAAGACTAAGAAGTTTCGTCTTTTAACTATAAATGTGGGCAGAAGGACTTCAGCTGTGTTTTTCTGTGACTTCAAATAACCTAGGGGACCCGCAAGTGGGAAGGGCAACCCCCCTGCCCCGCCCCCCGCACTGCCAGGTGGGTGAAGGGGGCAGCCAGGTAACTACAGGAACCCCCTGGGCCTGGAAGTGGCCTGTCCTCAAAATGTAAAATTGAAACTGCAGGGAAGTTTTCTGATGGAGTCACATGTATAGGCCTTGGCTTTGAGGTCTGTCTGGGCACTGTGTAACAGTAGTTTCTCTGGAAAACCCCTTAAAAGCTGTCAAAGATAGGGGAACCGCGCAGATGAGATAGTTGTTTGAGGGGAAGATCAGTCACCTTCAGTAATGGGTAGGTGGGGGGGAGGATTCCCCTCGGGGAGGTCCAAGAAATAATACATAGTATATAAACATGAAATTCAGAACTGAAACATTCATTCCACACACCACTTGTGTATTTAGATAGTTCCAAGGTGATACAATTTGGAGATTAATTGGCCTTGTTGTCCTGTTACAGAAGACCCCTCCATTTGAAATGGCTTATTGAAAGATTAATCTTACACTTCTCATGTTGTCATTTTGTTTGTGAGAACTTGTTTCCTTTCATACTTTTTAATAATAGACCATTTTGGATGTATTTGTGCTCTCTGTACCGTTTGTTGTTAAGATCTTGGCCTTGAAACCATGAGATTAAAGTTCAGTAGTGTAGCTTAAACCTGTTTCAAATATCCACTTTTGGATCATATAAAGTACGTGAAGTTATTCAACCATCAAAAGAGGGTTTGTGCTGTTAATTTTAGTACCTGGCATAAGTAAAATAGAACTAAAAGTAATTCAGCATTATCCATCTTTTATGGCTCAATACTTAAAAATATACAAAAATGAAGAATAACACAGTTGTACTATGTGATGTAGAGGAAACCAGCACAGGCCTTCTGGGTGGATAATAGGGTTTGGTGGATGGAGAGTGAGATGGAGGGTGAAGATGTGCTGTAAAGCAGGGCAGAGGGGAGGTGGGGAGGGGTTTCCTAAGCTGGGGCCATGTGCAGCAGCACCCCCACATCATTAGGGGACTTTGGGTGAATGCTTTAAGTCCTGGGCTGCCATGAAGCATGGAGGGTGGGCCTTCTGTATCAGCTGGAGCCATAAAGTGCCCTGGGTACGGCCCTGGCAGGGAGGCAGTTTCTTCGGGCACTTGGGAATTAGGAGGGGCCCAGGCAGTCAGTTTCTTTGTCCCCGTAACAAACAAACATAAATGCACATGTATACACGCCTCCCCACACCCCTGCCGCTGGGGTCCCTTGTGCCCTTTGACTTTATCTCACTTGTTTTTGTTTCCTCCATACAGAGCCTATAGTCCTTGGCTTGATAAGTGTTTATTTGTGGGAAGTTCAGAAAAGGATGATAACTTCTGGTCTGACCCAGACTGTGAGAACACTTTGAGAAAGTCAACTAAACCCCCTTCTATCTCTGCCTCTGAGTCGCTTTTCCCTCCCACGGATCAGATCACTTATCGAGCACCTACTGTGCGCGGGCGCTGTGCTACCCATGGGGGCCTCAGTGGTGAGGAGGACAGCCTCTGTCCAGATTGAGGGGTGGGGAAGAGGGGTCCTGGGGATGCCCAAGGGCGACTAGGGCAACGTGGAGATGTGTGCAGACCATCTGGGGAGCGCAGGGAAAGCCCCCTAGTCTGGGTGGAGTGGGGGCTGGTCAAGGCCTTCCTCCACGCTGGAATGTTGTAGAGATAAGTTCATTCCTTGAGTTCCTTAGAAAAGCAAGTGAACGTGCGGCACTGGGTGAGGTGTAGCTGATGTTGCCTCACCTGAATGCCCCCACCTGAGCAGGTGGCTCACAGGGTCCTTCTGGGCGCACTGTTGAGTCTCATCTCCACAGACTCCGCACAGATCCTGTTCCGCCGGCCTCACCCTGTCCAGCTGCAGAGTCTGGAAAAGACCACCCGCCTTGTGCAGGTGCTGCTGACCCAGGAGGGTCACTCAGGTGATGCCCCCAGCCGACCTCAGACTGGAAGTAGCCCCTCCAGTGAGCATTTGATAAAGCCAGGCAGGCTCACCGGACTTTCTGTAAAGAAGCATAGCAGAAACCCTGAGGGATTTGAGATAATAAGCCTATTTTATCAAATTACAACTGAACAAAATGTTGGTTTTGTTGTTGTCGTATTACTGATCAAACCAGAAGTTGTTTTGGTTTAAAAGACACACAGAACTCACCAGGGTATGAAACTGAAAAGACTTTTAATAATTGACCTATTTAGTGAAAATTGTCCAGGTGCAACATTACTTTCAAATGGGATTTCATATTCATGGAATTGAGTTAGTCTGATGTGGCTAGCATGGTTTGTCAGATAAAGCTTTTCGAAGTTTGAGAAACAGGAGAAAAAAAAAAAACTGGTTGGCTGTAGAAATTCACAAGTCTCTAAATACCATGTCGACCTGTGTTTCTTATATAACTATTGGAAGCTCGCTGTTAATTTTGTTTGGATCAAAATGTTTTTACCAGGCAGCACCCCTTACCCCACTCCCAGCAATTTACATTTCTAGAAAAGCACTCTAAAAAACCTAGGCTCTTGATTTAAGCTTTTCCATGAACTAGTCTGTGACTTTGGATAAGTAATTTATTTTGTCTTTGTGTGTAAACAGTTACATTCTGTTAGTGGCAGCTACAGTTTCTTGAGCACATACATTGTACTAGCAAGAATACACTCTTTCTAAAACTCACAACAATCCTGAAAGTTTCCCCATTTTATAGATGAGGAAGCAGAGTCCCAAAGGGTAGACAGCTCGCCCACAGTGGCCCAGCGGTGAGTGAGTGGTCAGGGCCAGGGCTGCAAGTGAGTTCCTTCTGTCTGTCTGTTCCTTAGCTTACTTTGGGATTTAAGTTCACTTTACTCTGAAAATATGGATGAAACTCTTTCCTGCTTATCTAATTTGGCCCCACAACAGCCCTGTGAGGGTGGAGAGTGATGCCATCAATGGTAGCACTGAAACTGATTCTCTGTAACTGTGCCCCCATTATTTGTCACTTTCCTCTGGGAGGAAAAGGTTTAAAAGGTTCATTTCTAAATATTTAATCATTCAACTATCTGAAACTTTTAAAATATTTACTAAAATACATTTAAATACAGGAAAAGGAGGGGTAAGACCATTTGGACCAGAGTATCAGTTTCCTGAACAGTGAAGTTTCTTCCAGAATGCCAGAGGCCAACAGAGGATTGCCAATTCTTTTATTATTTTGCCACGTAAGGACATTTTTTTAACAATCCACTGTCACCAACTTTTCAAAAAACAACAAACAAAGATAACATGAGGTAGACCCCCAAAATAGGAAAGAATTTAAAATATCAGAATATCAGAATTTAAAAGTTCTTTGAACTCAGTTTGAGGTCCTCATGACCCTGTCAACATTTTTCTCGTTTTGCAGCAATAACTTAACCTCACAGCCTGGCCCTGATGAGAGTGCTCGGTGGAGCCCTGTTTGTACTCAGTCACGTGCCGGGGTCTCAGTTCTCTAGCCCATCCCTTCAGGCCCTGTGTTCACTGTTCCCAAGGCAGGGAAGCCTGGTGGTGCAGGTGACTGAGTCATCCGGCCCCGTAGTAGTAGAGCCAGAAACAGAACCAACGGGTCCGAGGTGCAGGTGGCTGTAAATCCCATGCAGGAGTGGCTGTCTGTGGGTTGACCTTGAACGTTAGCGGGCAGGAGGCAGGAGATCCCACCATTAGGGTCTACTCTGCTTTGCCTACACGCGGTGAGTGGAACCACTGGCAAGGGAAATCGCTTGTACTTTATTCTGGAAATTTAGGTCAGAGATTTTTGTTCGAAACCCAGAATGAACATTTCATACTGGATTAAAATTCTGAGCTGTGCGTTTTGTGTTGCTCTTCTGTGATCCTGGGCAGTCTTTGAAGCAATGGCTGAGCTGCTCGACTATTTCACTTACAAGGGAATTAGGGAGAATTGTCCCGAATTCCCACTCCAAAGCCCAGACCTTCCAGCGTCAGCCCCTCCCCTGCCGGGCTGATGTAACAGGATGACTCAGGGAGACGGGAGTGGGCGAGGAGCGCCAGTTTTTATGCCAGCCTGTGCT
The DNA here is from genome assembly GCF_029378745.1 of Bos indicus. Classification (NCBI taxonomy): domain Eukaryota; kingdom Metazoa; phylum Chordata; class Mammalia; order Artiodactyla; family Bovidae; genus Bos; species Bos indicus. The sequence continues at coordinate 41,433,689 of NC_091783.1, forward strand.
GTGTGTTGTGCGGTTTGGCTTATTTAATGAACTCAGAGCACGCTGATAGACTTATGCAGAACGCATTTGTGGAATAAAGTAGCTGTCTTTCCCAGAAAGTGTGGAGAGTTGGCGATCAGGTTGTTGGGGCTGATAATCTATTTAAAGACCTGGCTTACGTGCATTTGGCCTTTATTTCACCATGGAGCTCCTCCTGGAGAAGAAAGGTCTGCCTCTGTAGGATGAGAGGGACCCAGAACCTTCAAGTCTGCCTCCCCTACAGCTGTGGGGGTGCAGGGACGGCCTTCAGAAGGCAGCCTGAGTTCCTTAGACTGCTGGTAGGGCCAGAGCTTTCTCCAGCCTCACGTGCCAGGAGCAGCGTTCTAATTAAGCATTTGTTTGAATCTGCAAAGAAAACATAGCTTTGTACACCATTCAGCAAGTGTTTTCTGAGGGGCGGTGTGTATTTGTGTGAGACTCCATCCCACTGGCTGTTCGTGGGGCTGGAAGCCCACCTGCCTGCCTGGCTGGTCCCTGCAGAAGGGGAGGCAAGTGGTGGAGACGCCCTGACGAAAATCGGGGCCCACGTGCTCCGTGACCTCGGCTCCCCCCCCCCCACCCCCCCGCCTCGCCTGTGAAGTTCGTGTGCGGCATGTCTGTTCCAGCCGGGTGCAGGGCCATCTCCTGTGTGTATGCAGGTGAGGGACGCAGATGGTCTTTGTTTGCAGAGATACAGACCGCCCAGTCTGGACTGGGGAGGCAGGTCTTGTTAGACTCAGGGCAGACGCTGATATCCTCAGGCCTGCAAGCATTGCTTAATGACATGCAATCATTTAAACTATTCTAGTAGCACCTGCTTCTGAGGCGATCCAAGTTTTACAGTTACATTACTTCGGTCCGTTGAGTTCTCATAGCTCGGCTTAAGTAGGAGAAGCCCCATGGTATTAAACTGTGGTTTGGGGCCCCTCCGGGGCAATGCGGGAGGATGGTCTGCCTTGCCTGCCCTTTGTAGGGTGCGCTGCTGGGGGAATGCGTCTGTGCTCTCCCCCAAAAGACAGTGGTCAGGTGGAAGGCTGGCCTCACGGTCAAGAGACCACTTTCTGATAGTAAATGTTCCTCCATCTGGGTGACCGTGACCTTGGCACATTTCTTAGTTTACTTTCTCACTGTCAACTCAGTGGAAATGCAGGGAAGCCTCCATCAGGGGAAAGATTACATCCAGGATGGGGTGACACTGTGAAAGATATATGTCCTTGGGAGAAAGGCCAGCCTGTGATCTCAAGATAGTTGTTATAAATCGGCAGCAACAGTTAATAATTGTCACCACTGCTTGAACTGAGACTTGACTTCAAAGTGTGAAATCCTACAGCCTCCAGAACCTGTTTTGTTGTTGGTTCTTTGCTGAGTGGCGTCCGACTCTTTTGGAACCCCATGGACTGCAGTATCTGAACTGAAGTCAACTAAAATCATACTCTCACACCAACTCCAAGTCCTTGTTGTGGGGGGCGGGGTGGTGCGGGGGGACGAATACTCAGCTCTATCCCAGGCATGGGCCACTGGTCAGTTCTGCTTTTATTAAAGTTTGTGCTGGAAGGGGATGTGAAGAAAGAAACTTCTGTTTATTTTTGCTATTTTCATTTTTATGACTAGTTCGGTTCAGTCGCTCAGTCGTGTCCGACTCTTTGTGACCCCATGAATCGCAGCACGCCAGGCCTCCCTGTCCCTCACCAACTCCCGGAGTTCACTCAGACTCACGTCCATCGAGTCGGTAATGCCATCCAGCCATCTCATCCTCTGACTTTTTATGCCTCAGCAAAAAGTAACATGGTAATGTTCTTTTGGTTATGTTTTGCCTGCCAGGGAGCCTCGAAATCTTATCAGCACTGAGGATGACACTTCTTTATTCTCTTGCTGAGATTTATGAAACATGAGTACAGCGGTGACAGGACCAGGTGAAGCTCTGTTCTTGAAGAGCTTGGTTATGGTGACCCTGGGCCACTTGCAGAAGGTTTCACACTTTTCCCTGTTTCCACATGCTTGACTTTTATAACAGCCTTTGGTTGTGAACAGTGTTAATTAATTTGAACCCAGGTTCTGCCGCTCAGCTAGCAGAAGTGATCTGACCTTGGTCTCTCCTCTGTTCTGTGAGGGTAGCACCCAGCTTGCTGGGCTTCTGAAGGAGTCCTCATGTTGCACGTCAGGCTCAGGGCATCTGATAGACACTGTTATCATTATTAAAGGGAATTAAGATCAAGAAAGACTTGAATAGTTGTGTCTATACAACAGAGGGATTACAGCCTGTGACCTGTGTCCTTCCTGATGGAAATATGTTTAAGAAGACTTAGACCCCTGTCACCCAGCAGGACGTTCCCTTAGTGGATCACTTCCAGTCTCAGTGACTGAGTGAACGGTTACTGTAATAATCCCCTGGGGGACGGGAGTGGCGTGTGTAATGGAGAGGACCTGGGCATGTGAAGACTGACCCTCCTCTAAGGATGGTCCACCAGTAACGGGTTGTAAGGGCTCCCCTGGTGGCTCAGTGGTAAAGAATCCACCTGCTGATTCAGGAGACATGGGTTCAATCCCTGGTTCAGGAAGATCCCCTTGAAGAGGAACTGGCAACCCATTCCGGTATTCTCGCCTGGGAAATCCCATGGACAGAAGAGCCTGGTGGGCTACAGTCCATGGGATTGCAAAAGAGTCAGACACAACTTAGGGACTCAACAACCGCAAGCTGGGATTGTAGGAGAAATTAAATGCTCGGGTTCCAGGGTGATGCATGTGTTCCAGGCACCCTGAATCCTGCTGCTCTGCCAGCCAGATGGGCTCACGACAGAGCACCTGTACTTCCTTCCTACGATTTAAATATGTGTGTGCTTGTTTCCTCATCAGTCCTGAGTTACCTCCAATTTCCTCCTCTTTAGTCGCCCTTTCTCCGTACACACCCAGCGTTTGATGGAGAAGAGGGGCCGGTCTCCATCAGATTTACTGGACCGCTGCCCTGTGCCAGGCAGCCTTCTTGGCTCCGGAGGCCAGAGGTGACTGTCCTGAGAAGGCACCTGTTCCTGTCACCTGGGGGAGACCAGCGGAGCCACGGGTCAGGGCTGGACGGGCAGGGCTGGAGGGAGGGGGAAGGTGAGCCGTCAGGAGGCACAGAAGGGAACCCCTGGACCTGAAAAGGCTTTTGGGCAGATGGGGAGGTTCTCCAGGAGAGGAGAACAGAGAGGGCGTTTGACCAGGTACCTGTCGGTTTAGGTCTGGATGCCTCAGGTCTTCAGGCAGGACTGTCTCCACCACCTGACTAGTACTAGCTGCTTGCTTCCCAGGATGGTCAGGACACTGTAGGAAATGGGTTTTCAATAAGAGCTGCCACTTTTTTTGTCCCTTATCTGTTTATAAACATTGATCCTGGCCGCCCCCTGCTCAGTCAGGAGACTCTGTGCTGACTTTTCCCGAAACTAATCCCCTCCTTGAGGCGGTTGGTGACTTGCTACCTTTTATTCAGGATCATTATAATTTCTGTGACCTGCAAATGTTAACAATGGACACTAAGAGATACTTTTTACCTGATGTAAAAAAGCTTTTTAAAAACGTGTAATAGTATACTTTGATGTTAGGATTTGTTTCCAAGCCATAGGTTGGAGTAAGTTTCCAGCCATCACCAGCTAACCTAGTGGCTCTTACTATATGGTAAAAGAGATTTCGTTTAAGAGCAAGCACTGTTTTAATGAGCTGTTTCCTTTTGTGGAATTTTAGATTTAGCCACTGGATATTTTTCTCTTGTTGTTGATGTCTTTAACCTATTCAATAAAACTAAGTAGTTTGGGCTAAACACGTTCTTCATCCTGTTTGCTGTTCGTTCATCTTTGTTTAACAGTGTATTTATAATCACGATAACATTACCACTTATTCATACTTTTGACTATTAATACCCTTTCCTTTGTCTTTATTCATTAAACTTTGTGATTACAAAATAGCTGTAGTGCAGGAATGCTAAAGTCAGGAAGTTGTTTAAGTTGGTTGAAGAAAAAAGACTTGACATGATCAGACTGAGAGCGGTTCTTAGCAGAGAAAACAGCCTAATCAAAACAAAAGTTATTTGTGCTGTTTCTAGAGATTCTTGTAGTTAACTTGAAGCAGAGCTCACAAGAGAAGTATCTGCTAGTTCTTTTCAGTAAGATGTGGCAGCCGCTGGAACAAGTCCTAACGAAAGTGGCAGCTCCCTTAAGTGAAACTAAAAAAACAGACTAGAAACAAAAGTGAACCACAAGAGTGGCCGTGGTGCAGTGTGAGTTAGATTTGTAAATCACGTGGTGAGGCCCTAGCTTTACGCTGATAGCAGGAAGAAGGGGTTTTGTCTGAGTTGTGCCTTTTCAAAATCAGAGCATAGCACATAGGTGCAGGCTGGTTTCTGTGCCTCGAAGAGTATCGTGTTAGGCTCTGCCCTTCCCTGTGATTGAATCACAAAGGATTCCGCTTGGTCTCTGCTTGAGGATGTTGGTCGTGTACAGACATGCTTCCTGTTCCAAGGCTGTCTGAGAGTCATCTGACTCGGAAAAGCAAAGCTGTTCCAGAACTGAAAGTGAAATTGGCTTCCCCAACATGTGCATGAGCTTTGAGATCAGGGCTGGGGGAGAGAGTGCAGGTGCTGTGGCCTCTTCTCCAGCCGTGACTTGTATATTCCTGCCACGTTTCTCTGTTGTGCAGACCTCAGTCCCACCCAGGCTTGTAAACACATCTTCTGGTTGCATTGATGTCTGCAGCATGTTGCTAATTATAAACATCAGTCACACGCCTTGCCCGTCACCTCAGGAACATCATCTGACTTTGAAGAGCTATGTCGTGCCCCCTCCATCCTCCACCTCACAGCATCGGGACCCTGGATCCATAAAGCAGCCAGAAAATATTAATTGTTCCCATAGAGATTAGGTTTCCACTTCCCACATTTAGTTGGTGTTATTTTTTTTAGCTGGTTATTTTTTTTCTTAGTTGTGAGAATTGTGTAAAAAATACTGTTTTATATTTTTTCACAAATATTGTGACATTTGTATTAAAAAAGTATTGAAGTTTTCTGTAACTGACAAATAGATAAGGAAATATCCACAGGTGAAACTTTGCTTTAAAAAATTATCTGAAGCCTTGAAGGCTGAACTAGGGAGGGATGGGGATTTGTCATGGTTTGCTTGCTACTATTAAAGCAATTTAAAACATGAAATTAATTTGTATGAGTAAAATTTTTCAAAAAGAATTCCTCTTCCACACTACTGGCAATATAATAAAGTCACTTTTGTGAATGCTAAAGAATTTATTACGATAATTTCTTAATTCAGACTATGGCTGTTTGAAATCAAGATTGAGTGCTCCACGTAAGAATTCCCCCCCAAGATAGCATGTGTGTAAAGCCATTGTTTGTGTAATGATTCATTGTGATTTTTAAGTGGATTTTAAGCTGCGTCTCTAGTAGTAGTAAACTCTATTATGAATATCAAGTGCTTCATCTCCAGTTCCGGGTAGAACCTAACATACGCTGCTCGTTGTGTGGAGAAGCACAGAGTGGTGGTCGTCTCGGGGACCTGCGGATTTCTTCTCTCTCCTTTTGGGATTCAGTGTGGTCAGTTTTTTGGTTTTTCCAACAATGGCATACAAATAGTACTGCTCTTCTGACAGATTGCCTTGTTTTTGCTTCATCTTCGTCCGTTTTATTTACAGGTGTTGACTTTAAGATCAAAACCGTAGAGCTAAGAGGAAAGAAAATTAGGCTACAGATCTGGTAAGTGGGGCCCTGCACCCAGTTATCACCGTGTGTGTTCAGCAGTCCACACGCTCGTCTAATACAATTAACCGTCGGAGCGGGTCTGTCTCTCCTGCGTCTCCTCTCCTCTGCTCTCGTTCAGGTGAAATGAACGGAGCTTCCTTCTAGAGAGCATTCAGGAAAGAGCCCCTGTAGCTCAGCCCCGCTTGCCACGGGGGTGGAGATGCATGGTCGTGTTATACTTCCATGGTGACTGGCTTGGAGCCTTTAGTCCCTAGTTTGATGTCATCCGACAAACCGTCATCACTGAGACAGTCGCTCCAGTGCTCGTCTACACGTTTTCAGAGTTACTTACTCTGCAAGCGTCCAGAGAAAGGCCAGCGTGCTCCCTCCCCGGAGCTGCGCATCTTGGGCAAGGCCCCCTCAGGCGTGTCCTCGGTGGCACGCTCGTGCCCTGAGCCCCTCTGTGCCCCATGCGGGGAGCCCAGAGCCCCCTCCCCGCACCCCAGGAGCGTGTGAGAGACTAACCCAGCCGTGTGGGGGCCACTCAGCCACCTTCCTTGGGGACCCGGGAGGAGCCCCTCTGGAGGAGGGACTGTGGGAGCCCCCGCCGCGTGTCCACGTCGCCCTTGTCGCTAACACAGTCACGCCGCAGCGTCTCAGCCACTAACTCCTCTCGCAGGTCGACCTCAGCTCTGTCTGTCCGCCGTGTGTGTGTCGCTTCCATCGCGTTCATTGCTGCCGCACCGGCGGCTCCATCGTCACCTAGCGCTTCCGTGTTAGTGCCATGTCTCATCCCCACCCGCGCCCCCGTGCGGGGCGCCCGCCGGCCGTGTCAGGTAACGTCCCCATGGGTCATCGCTGACTGTTTCACCCGCTTGAAGAATTGGGGGTGACGGGGGTTGTTTTTTTGTTTTGTGTTTTTGTATTTCATATCTTTGGGATGTTCCTTGATCATCTTTGGTTAGGAAAAGAACCATTTTCCCATCTCTGCTTAAAGTGTGTCTACGTGTGCGTATATAGAACTTGGTGTAAGTATAGCTAAAATAAGATGTCAACCCGAATGTAGATTCATGAATTTATATCCACATGGTGACTCAGTGGTAAAGAATCCGCCTGCCAGTGCGGGAGACATGGATTCGATCCCTGGGTTGTGGGTTTGATCCCTGGGTCAGAAAGATCCCCTGCAGAAGGAAAGAAGGAAATGGCAATCCACTCCAGTATCCTTGCCTGGGAAATCCCATGGACAAGGAGCCTGGCAGGCTATAGTCCATGGGGTCACAAAGAGTCAGACACAGTTGAATGACCTCACAGCAGCAGCAGCAGCACATATCCTGGAAATCACGCACAGAGGCTTCCAGCTGTTGTGTTGAGATAGACTTAAAGCTGAGAAACTGGCTTCCTGCCTTAAGGCAAACACGTAATTAAGATGCTCTGTATGGGGGGCTTCCATGGCAGTCCAGTGGAAGTCCCCCATACAGAGCATCCTGTGCAGGGGGTGTGGGTTTGATCCCTGGTTGGGGAGCTAAGATCCTGCATGTTGCATGGCATGCCCCGCCCCCCTCAAAAAGATGCTCCACGTGAAGGTCTCTTGTTCGGTCCAGTGCTCACTGTTGGTGAATTTGGTTTCCACTAGAGTCCCTGTGTCGACATCAAGCTTGTTTCCTTTCATTCTCTGCTTGAAGAGGTGGAACTTTCATACACTGACGTTGATTTCTGTAAATTAAGAATTGTGTCATTTCACCAGATACATTAAATACAGAAAAATGATGGTTTCTCAAAGCATGGTTGTAGTACCAAACTGGGGGGAAAGGATGGCAGGAAGTTTTCAATTTGCCCCCAAAGCAGAGAGAGACATAATAATAATATCATATTCCACCCACAATAAATGATGATTTGGCTGATGTACTGCAAATCTCTAGAAGTCAGCTCTCGGTCATTACAGTGGAAATTAAGATTCATTTAGATAAAAGGTGGGAATATGAGGATTCTACATCTTGTTGGATAGATAAAAGCCCGATCGGGGCATTGGTATTGTATTACTGTCCAGCTGTGTGAGATGTGGAGACTGGGGTGAAATTTTTGTGGTCCTGGCTCAGAGTAGGAATCTAATAAATACTTGTTGAACTGAATCGGATTCTATTTACCTTGTTCTCTGACCATCTGTGAGAGCAGATAATTCAGTGGGGAAATGATCAAAGGAGGCTTGGAGAGGCATAGCCTTGGCAACCTAGATGTTTTGGAAATGTGGATTATTCTCTTCAGTGGAGATGCTTTTCTGCCTCACACAGTCAAGAACTGGTCACAGAGAGATGGAGTTTAGGGACTGGCCTTGATGTTTCCTCGCTGGTGTCTTGAACGCTAACTGTTTGTTGTTATTGAGTCGCTTCAGTTGTGTCCGACTCTTTGCAACCCCCTGGACTATAGCCCGCCAGGCTTCTCTGTCCATGGGACTTCCCAGGTAAGAATACTGGAGTGGGCTGCCGTTTGCTTTTCCACGGAATCTTAATATCAGAAATGCCTATTACTATCCTGATTCTGATTGTTGGGTTTTATTAAAGCCTCTCCTGGGTGTGCTGTGCGTCATGCTTGTAAGTAGTGGTGCTGTGTTGTTCCTGCTTCCGAGGTCAGACCTCATGTTAAGTGTTCTTACCACAGCAGCCTCAAAATGATTTTCCAAAAGCTTGTATTATGTCTGATGTCTCTGTTCTTCAGCCCCTGATTTCTGAATCCTAACTGAGTGAATGTTTAGAGAAACGAATGTGAAATTGTTTTACGCTAAAAGCCACCATAAAACTGCTTATCATAAAGACTCAGGAGAGCACGTAATTCCCAAAATGCTCAGTGAAGACCTTAACCCAGTTGCTGTTCAAATTTGTGGTGCAGCTATAATGTGCTAACCACAGACTTCAGAGTAGAAAAACATGTGTTATTTTTGCTTTTTAAAGAAGTAAGTGAGAGCTGTTTTATCAAATCCTAAGTTGAACAAGCCAGCACTGTGATGGGAAGAGAAACCACAGTCAGGAAAATACTTTTTTTTTAAAGTATTAATTACGCCCCTAAATGCCTAGGGTCCCAGGAATAATTTTGTTCACTGATTCCTCCTGTGAATGAAACGGTATCTGAGTCAGTTCTTTCTCACCTGATTGGAAGGTGCCTTTTAGTGTCTGCAAGTTGGTTTTATTTAATTCTGAATTCTTCAGGAATCCAATTTGGGGGCAGTCTTGAGTCAAAAAATAAAGTTTATTTTGCCTTGAATTGGCATCCACTTTCTGCATTTTGCCCACTAGCCTTTTGTTTTGCACATATAGATGGAGGGCCTGTGGTAGGCCAGGCCCCTGGGCCCTGGTGGACAAAACAGACCAGCCTAAGGCCCTGGGCCTTCCAGCCAAGAAAGAGCACAGGGGAGCCTTACATCCCCTGGGCAAAGTGGCAGCATTGCTTTATGTGAAAATGAATTTGCCAACAGGCTTCATTGTTTGGCATGATGACACATCCCTAAGGGGAGCTAATTTGGTGGCGAGTCTAGTCTGGAACAAAGGCGTAAACTATCACACCTTTGCCAAAAGTGTGTTAGGGACACGGCCCCACAAAGTTCACCCCATCCAATGCACTTGGAAGAGGTTTCAGTGTCTCCCCCTTTGGGAAGCTTAGGCACTGTCCTGTGAGAGTCTGAGCATCTTGCAAGGAAGAACCTCGTTTTCTGTGTACCCCACTGCCCCTCGCTTTCTCCACCACAAGCCACCTGTGTCACGGGGCTCCCAGAGTGTGCTAAGAGTTACGCTTCTTCGGTAAAAGCTAAATTACAGATCGGCTTAAAAGAAATCATTTTGCTGGTCAGAAGGCCTGCTCTCTTGAGCCTCATTTGTAAATTTGTGATAGTTCTCACGCACTTTCTCAGCTTCTTAGGTGGAGAAAGTGGGTCTTGGCCAGCTTGTGTGCACTGTTAATACATGTATGTCTTCCTGTGGAAACATCAGCTTTTCCTGGAGAAGAGATAAAGCTCTAGATTTCAAGGTCACAGTTGGAGAGTAGTCAACTTGACCGTGTTTGCAAAGTTGTGGGGTCCTTTTCCTCCTTTACCTGTTTGAAGGACTAAGAAAATGACAAGACTACAGCCTTTTTCATTAGTGGGGACTGTTGGTCGTCTTCTAAGCAAAATCAGATAAGATACTCACCATTGAGGTTGGTTAATAGAGATTGCCAGGCTTAAGTTGTTTAAATTAAATATCACCCGTATATTTTGTCATTGATAACCACCAAGTTATGGGGTGTTGCCCTTTCCACTGTTACACACGGCATTTATTTACTTTTCAGAATCTTGTTGTGGGAGAAATTGGGGCTTCCTTAAGATTTTGTTTGGACGCACCTAGCTCAGAGAAGCTGCCCCCAGTAATATTGAATGTGCACAGACCTGTGGGGAGTTGCCACGGCTGGGCCAAGTCTTCCCTGTCCGCCCTGTTCGGGGACTGACTTTTGCTGCTCTTTCTCAGGGACACGGCAGGTCAGGAGAGATTCAACAGCATTACCTCAGCTTATTACAGAAGTGCCAAGGGGATCATATTAGTCTATGACATCACTAAGAAGGAGACATTCGATGATTTGCCAAAATGGATGAAGATGATCGATAAGGTAGGTGTTGGCGTTTCTCTCTCAGAGGTGGACTCTCCGCTGTGGGTGTTAATAGTGACAACAGGAAGAAGGGAAACATTCACAGAGCATGCTTTTCCGTCCCGAATGTCATTTAATCCAGATGACAGCTTTCAAAGTAGGTGCATAGTCCTGCATCACAGGTGAGGCAGAGAAGAACTAGAGTGTCTTCAGGATCAGCCTGCACATGAGAAAGCCTGCTTGGTATTCTGGTCCCTGGGCTGTCTGACATCAGAGCCCGCACACGGTCATCCCACATGGGCAGGCTGCTTCCGTGGGATCAGGTGCAGGGAGTGTCTTCAGGATCAGATTGCACATGAGAAAGCCTGCTTGGTATTCTGGTCCCTGGGCTGTCTGACATCAGAGCCTGCACACGGTCATCCCACATGGGCAGGCTGCTTCCGTGGGATCAGGTGTGGGGCCACTTTTATTATTTCTGCAGAAAGTTCATGTGAGTGCTCGCTTTGTGTGTGTCCACAGAGTGACAGCCTCCCAGGGACTGCCTTCTCCACTGTGCCCAGGGACACGCCAAGGCCTTGGTCACCAAACTAGAGACAGCCTTCACCCCCTCATTTTGAACTAAAGATTTTATCCTTTGGATCACAGTTGACTATGTAGAATTAAACTGAGTTTATAGAACCTGTGGGTCCCCCGCTAAGAAATGAGTAGCCAAAATGCGCCTGTAGACACAGCCGTTGAGGGTGAGATGTGTGTAGACAGTGGCCACATTTGAGAGTTGTTTCCCCCTCATTTAGTAATTTGAGGTTTAGCTCCTTTGCATAACGAGCACACTTAGTATATTATAAATTTGATTTCGTTTACAGATGGTATTAAAACCATCTGTTAGATGATGGTGGAGAACGTTCCTCTGCAGGTCTTACCAAGCACATTTTCAATGTGTGTCTCTTTAAAGTGAGTTGGAGACCCCGGTTGCCAGGGTTTCAGAGATGGTCAGAACCAGGGTTGGGTCTGGACTCTGGGATGCTGGGGCCATGGGGTGTGCTCCCGAGGACCCCAGACAGGGGCGTCCTCGCTGCCAGCTCAGAACCCAGTGATGGAGCTACCGGGAGGCGGTGGCCTCCGTGTGAAGGGCACCTCAGTGGGGAACCTGCCCTCCTCCATCTGATACCTGGCTCTCACCTCTCCCTCTGTGCGGCCGTGCTCCCATTTCTTCCCCTTACCAACCCCGTTGGGGGCACTGTTAACTGTCACCCCGTTACTGGCAAGGAGACCGAGCTCCCTGGTTAACCTGGCCAAGGTCGCCCACTTGGGTACCCTGTGTAGAAGTCCGTCTCCCATCATGTGTGAGAATGCCCCTGTTCAGGGAGTTACTTGAGACAACTTTGACCTTTTTAAAGAGAGAGAGTCTACTGTGCCTGCATGTTTTTTTAAAACTTAGAAATGCAGCTTAACTTTTCCTGATCATAAAATTAACAGTACCCTGTCAGTATAGAAACTTTAGAGAACCAAGTGAAAGCACAAAAGTGAATTGAAACAGTCTAGCTGTCACCCAGAAAACCCAGATTGTGTCTGGACTCCATGTCGTTTCATGTCATGGTTACTTCACTAAAAATTCTATCACGGGTGGCTTCCTGTGTCACCTTCATGTTCTTCCAGGTCATATTTTCTGGTTTTTTATGGCTTCACTCTTTTATGTACCTTATTTCATTCTTCACCCACTTTGTGGGATCTTTAGATTCTTTTCAACCGAGTATAAATCTTTGCCTGTATTTTGAGTCATTCCTCAGGGTAGATTCCTAGGAGTCATGAGACCATCCGTGCTTCCTCGTGCCTGTGACCACATAAGTGCCCAGCAGGAGCCCTCTAGGTCAGAGCAGATACTCAGAGAAGGAGGGGCGAGTGGACAGAGGGGCAAGTAGATAGAGGGACGAGAGGTGTGGCCTGGGGTTGTGTCTCCCTCGGGTGTGACGTGCCCGGCTTTGAGATTCAGCTTCTCTTGTTGCGATCCCACAGTACGCTTCCGAAGACGCGGAGCTTCTCTTAGTTGGAAATAAGTTGGACTGTGAAACTGACAGAGAGATCAGCAGACAGCAGGGTGAAAAGGTGAGGAGAGTGGGCAGTGGGCAGTGGGGGGGAGACACCCATGGATGCAGCAAGCACGCTGTGTGCTTGCCCTGCTAATAAATTACGGTTCAGAATTCTGAAAATGCAGTCAGTCACATCCTTCGTCTTTGTTTGCTTTGGTTCACTTCCTGCTCCTTTAAATTCATTTTTCAGATGGAGGGGAAAAGACACATGAGAATACACAGCATTGTTTACTGTCCCTCCTGACGTCTTATACAGAGAGATCTTCTCTTAGCCCATGTCATTGCGTTCATGACGTTCTCCTATTTTAACTCTGCCTTCCTCAGGACATCGATGACACTCACATTTATTTTTTTGGACACATTTTTAAACGTCAGATACGCTACAGTTTAGACGCTTGTGCACGTAATTTGACTTGAGGGTCCTGGTGTCGCCTCACAGCTTGTGTTTTGCTGGTTTCTCATCATGTAGGAAATTGCTGGACTTTCCTGCATTAAAGTTCAAATGTAAATGAGCTTTACATCTGAGGATAAACAGGACTCTCCAGACCTTTCGCCCCAGCCCTTGTCTGAATCCCAAAGCCCGAGAGCTATTCCCCCTCCCGGTTACGGATCCTGTACTTATACTAGGCACGTGTCGTCCCCTCCTCCCCCAGCGTGCACGCATGCACACACGCACACAACAATAATGTGTGCTTGCTCGCAGTTTGCACAGCAGATAGCCGGGATGCGGTTCTGTGAAGCGAGTGCCAAGGATAACTTCAACGTAGACGAGATCTTCCTGAAGCTTGTCGATGACATCCTGAAAAAGGTAAAAAAAAAAAAAAAGAATCCGTGTCCTGACAGCATGTTACCTGGAACCGCTTCGTCATGTCCTTTGCTGTTTGTGGTTGGGAACCTCTCATGTAGAAAGCAAACCCCAGGGATTGTCAGGCTGGAGACCTGGGGTTGCAGACCCGTGCCAAGGACTCAGCCCCCCACAGCAGCAGTCTCTCACCACATCCTCAGGGCCATGTTGCCCATCCTCGCTCAGCCTCGCACACAGGTGGAGTGGGTGTGATCATTTGTGGTTGGTTTTTAGTTGCTCAGTCTTGTCCGACTCTTTGTGACCCCATGGACTATAGCTCACAGGCTCCTCTGTCCATGGGATACTGGAGTGGGTTGCCATTTCCTTCTCCAGAGGATCTTCCAAACCCAGGGATCAAACCCGTGTCTCCTGCATTGGCAGGCGGATTCTGTACTACTGAGCCACCAGGGAAGCCCAAGGGAGACTGTGGGCTGTTTATTTGACAGTCGCTCCTCTCCTGCTCGAGTTTTTCCACAAGGACCCTGTTAGGTGCAGACACTGAGGGTCTTGCCTCCCATCGAGGCTCTTGTGTCTGGTGGGGCCTTTCGTGGCGCCAGACCAGGAAGATGACCTCATTGGACAGCAGCACATTGTTCAAGCATCTTTGGGCTTAATATCCAGAGATTCCTTAGATCTTTAAGTGTTTTTATATTATTATTACACATAATCGCCTCGATGCAATGTAATTCAGAAGCGTTTAGTACAATGGCTGTCTGTATAGCTGCCAAGAGAAGGTACTTCTTCCTTTAGTAATGATATGCTCCCTGAGAACACAGAACCGTTTTTTCATTTTTTTGATACTTTTAAGTTTCCATCACACTGGGCTGTGAAAGGAAATGTCGATGAGGTCTGTCTGCTCTCTTTGCTGAAGGGTGCGAGATGGGCTGCACAGCCTTTGTGTATTGGTTGAAGCTCCCTGAACCTGGTTCTAAGGTTTTGGCTGAATGGCTAACTGAACTCTGATGATTCGAGTTTCCTATAAAAAAACACTTTGGTCTTCTGTAACTGTATAGTCTGCAGAGTCTTTACATTGTTGAGTTACAATGCGTTTGTCTTTTCCTTTATCCCCAAGATGCCCCTGGACATGCTCAGGAACGAGCTGTCCAACAGCATCCTCTCGTTACAACCCGAGCCCGAGATCCCCCCAGAGCTGCCCCCGCCCAGACCACACGTGCGATGCTGTTGACTCGCCGCTTTGGAGGCGAAGTTGGCGCGATTCCTGGACGGGGGAAGGTCGCATTCTGCACTACAATCATTTGACAGTTTCCTCTCGCACTTTGTAATCCACGTCAGAGCTATACACTAACTTGTAAATATGCAGATATGCAGTCCTGGGTAAGTTTGGGTTATAAATGCCATATTTCCCTCCAAATTATTATATTTCATTCATCATCCCAATACCTAGTGTGTGTACACTGGGGAACGTCGTACTTCTGATACGAAGAACAGGAGAAATGAGAGTTCCAGTGTTTCTGGAAACACATAATATAGTTGTCCTTGTTAACTATGTTATGAGGATGGGGATACTCTGATAAGAAGAAAGAACGTGGTGCTTTGCTTACTGTTTTAAAGAAAATTTGTAAAACTAAAGACTTTGGGGGAAGAAAAGCGACCTTGAATGCTTTTTCTTTATTTACATTTCTCCCAGCTGTAGCATCTTTGAAGTATTGGAGTGTTTCCCACAAAGCAAGCTCCATGCTTGCTTAAAGGTCTTGAAGGTTATTTATTCACATTAATGGTAGAACATGACTAGTTAGAATGTGGGACTTGACTTGGTCCTGAGGCCTGGGAATCCCTTTGGTTTCCTGATGAATGCACTCTGTGCTTTTAAGAACTACAAAGATTCAATAAAAGAAATGTTTTTGAAACTATAGAAGATTTTAAAAGAACGCTGCTGTCCTACACAAATCCTGTTTAAAGGAATTTTAAAGAGATGCATTTTACTATATCAAAGAACCTACACGTATTTGCCTAAACATTCTATATACCTTTGTAATGATAAAACCTCCCCCCTTGACGGTGAAGCTTATTCCTATTAAGCCTAGACTGTGTTCTTTTTTTTTTTTTCCTGGTCTGATGATGAATTTGTGAACTCTTATCTTTGGTATATCTTTTATTAAACTGCACTGTTTGTTTAGTCAAGGTAAATAAGTCATTATGTATTTGAATAACTTGGCGTGTCTTGAGTGTTGTGATATGAGAAGCATTGTGGTCCTTCTACACTAATGAAGTGCAAATAAAATTTTGTATTTATGAATGACAGTTGAGTTGCTACACTTACTCGTGCAACCGTAAAATTACGTATCTGATGATATTCTTCCAGAACTCCACATCTTAATCTTTTGAGTGTTTTTGATAAGGAAAATGTAGCCTCCTTCACCATGGAAAACATTTCGATACTTTCTCAAAAGATTTAGGCATAGACCCAGCAATTTCCAGTCCTGAGTGTACACCTCTAAAAGTTGAAAGTTGGGGCACAAACAGATGCTGTACACTAATGTTCACAACTTTATTCACAGTAGCCAAAACGAAGCATCCCAAGTGTCCATTGGCAGGGGAATGGACAGCATGGATGAACCTTGAGGACATCATGCTGAGTGAGATAAGCCAGGCACAGAAGGGCAGACCCTGTACAGTGTCACTCACGGAGGGGTCTTGAACAGTCAAGACCAGAGATGCAGCCTGGTGGGACGAGGGGGCCGGTGTTTACCTGGACAGAGTTTGCCTTTGGAAGATGAAAACGTCACGAGGGATGGCCGTAATGGTTGTACACCCTCGTGCATGTGCTTAGTGTCACTGGGCTGCACACTTTACATGATGAAATACGTGTGTGTTTGCAGACAGCATCATCATGAAAATGTTCTTTGTAACGTCTGTGCCCTTTACTATCAGACAACTAGGCATGGAGCGTGTCGATTACTCACCTGCTGCCTCACTCCACATCACCTTCCAGTGCTCTGGCCCTCCTCTGGAGGACCCCCGCCCTTCCCCTTAGACCGCTACCTGGAGGGGCTGGGAGGAGAGAGATGGGACCTGCACTCCTACTCCTCTGGACCCCCGCCCTTCCCCTTAGACCTGCTACCTGGAGGGCTGGGAGGAGAGGCATGGGACCTGCACTCCTACTCCTCTGGACCCCCGCCCTTCCCCTTAGACCGCTACCTGGAGGGCTGGGAGGAAAGGGATGGGACCTGCATTCCTACTCCTCTTGGGCCCCTGCGGTGACCTCGGACTAGCCGCTGCAGCTCCTCGAGGACCCTCAGCTCAGCCTCACCGCAGGCACCAGTGGTTACTCCGCTCCCTGCAAGTCTTCTGTTTCTCCTTCCTGGATCCGTGAAGTGCTGGGTCAAATCGGTAGGTGGTTTTGTTTAACTAACGGTTTAAAGTTTTGAATATGAAACTGACAGGTGGCACTTCCTGATGGTCCAGTGGTTAAGACTCCCCACTTCATCACAGGGTTCAATCCCTGGTCAGGAACTCAGATCCCACATGCCAAGCAGCTCGGCCAAAGATTAAAAAAAAAAAAAACTCAGAGGCGTGCCTATTAGTTGAGCATGCAACGAAACAAGAGATTCATCTTGCTTGCCTCAAGCTGTAAAACCACCTAAAGTTAGTTGTTTTTTCCTCTACAAGTGACCTGCATTAGCAGGGAGAGAGAAAGTACTTGGCTTACAGATGATTGCCCAAAACTGGTAAGTAGACCACAGACTGCAGCTGAGGGTGGTCAGGACATGACACGCAGGCTGGAGTTGACGCTGTGATGCTTTGGTGAACAAAGGTGACGTTCACGGGTGGTTGCTGTAAGGCCGGCCCTGTGCTTGGAGCTGTGGGGGCGTGATAACCATCAGGTGCCCCAGACCGACCCCTCACGGGAGTGCAGGGCAGAACTTCCGACATGGAAGGGCGGGTGCAGAGCTGGGGAACCGAGGCAGAGGTGGGGGCTCTTCCTCACCTTCAGGAAGGAGCCGCCTCCCGGCCAGTGGCAACACAGACTGGAAGGACAGCGTGTCCACAGGCTTTCGATCTGGAACCTCTGGAAAAAGTAGACCTTGTAGTTACAGCGCGCACTGCCGTCCTCATGGCTTATGGTTTCTGAACACCTGGCCCCTCCGTGGAAATGGGTGATGTTCTCGTGCTAGAGACCAGGCAGTGCCCCACAAATGTAGTGAACCATCTGCACGCAAAACCTGAAGCGGGTCTCTTCCCGTAACGGGACAGTTACTACTGAGAAGCATTCTGAAGCCTGCCGCTGGGAGGTGATGCGTTTAGTCCGTTTGCCAACAGATACACTCCGTTCCCTAGGCTTAAGTGATAACCCTTTATGACAGGCTGAGAACAAGATGAAACAGCCCCAGTCCACCCACTGTTGACAACAACCCACCGCACAGCCCAGCGGGGGGAGGTTCCTCCAAGAGAGACAGCAGGGCCCCAGGGCAGCGAGGAGGAACTGGGGATTACGGCTCGATGGGCCAGGCCAGCACTGCTGCTGCTGCTGCTAAGTTGCTTCAGTCGTGTCCGACTCTGTGCGATCCCATAGACGGCAGCCCACCAGGCTCCCCCGTCCCTGGGATTCTCCAGGCAAGAACACTGGAGTGGGTTGCCATTTCCTTCTCCAATGCATGAAAGTGAAAAGTGAAAGTGAAGTCGCTCAGTCCTGTCCAACTCTTAGCGACCTCATGGACTGCAGCCCACCAGGCTCCTCCATCCATGGGATTTTCCAGGCAAGAGTACTGGAATGGGTTGCCATTGCCTTCTCCAAAGGCCAGCACTAGGACCCCTAAATTCTGCTAGATTTCTTTCTTTGAAAACCTGCAGACTTTTCTAAATACAGCTCCACAAATGCTTGCGGTTATAATGAGGGGATTTTATTATACGAAAAATTCATTTTCCAAAGGCAAGTCAGGGGTGCTCTCCTCCCATCCCCAGATGCTGAAGCCTCTGGGAGAGGCTCAGGGTGTGTCTCAGACTCAGCAGGCCCACGAGTCATCAGCTCTACTTGTCGGGTCAGCCACTGAAGCCCATGGTTAGCTCGGGGGCCCTCAGCCCATTAAGGATCTGTCCCAACTTGTTGAAATGCTCTTCAGCCCTGAAAACAGCTCTTCACTCCATAATTTGAAACAGAAGACTTCATAAAGATAATAGACTAAAAATTGTATCCACACAACAACAACAACAAAACCTTTTATTTTTAAATGGGTAGAAAGTGATCATTAGAGAAATGCCACACTGAGATGTCTTCACACCCTTGAGGATGGCTGTTGCCCAAAGAACAAACAAGTGTTGGCAGGGATGTGGAAAAACTGCCACCTGTATGCGCTGCCAGTGGGAATGTAAAACGGTGCAGCCGCTGTGGAAAATGGTATGCAGTTCTTCAAAATATTAAACATAGAAATACCATGGGATCCAGCAATTCTTCAGGGTATATGCCCCAAAGAAGTGAAAGTAGAGACTCAGTAGATACTTGTACAAGTTCATAGAAGCATATTTCAGAATAACAAGAAATTGGGAGGAACCCACATGCCTATCGATTGATGAATAAACGGTGTGTTCTGTGATACAGAAATACAATGAAATATTACTCAGACTTAAAAGGTAAGGAAATTTCTGACATGTGCTACAGAATGGATGAACCTTGAGGACATTGTGGTAAGTGAAATAAGTCACAAAAGCTGACTGACAGATACTGTATGATTCCACTTAGATGAGGGGCGTAGAGTGGTCAGAGTCACAGCAACAGAAAGTACAAAGGTGGTGAGCAGAGACCAGGGGACGGGGGTGAGGAGTTAGCATTTAAGAGGTGCAGAGCTTCAGTTTGGGAAGATGAAAGTTCTGGAAATTGATGGGGTGGTAGTTGCACAGTAATCTGAATGTATTTGATGCTGAGCTGTACACTTACAAATGGTTGAACTGGTAAGTTTTATGTCATGTATATTTTACTACAATAAAAAACTTAAGTGTGGGGGAAAAGGGTACCTTTTAAAAGTTCAGCGAAATTGACAAACCTTTAGTCAAGCTCACCAGGAATATAGAGAAGAACAAGTTACCCATGTCTGGACTGAAAAAGGAGACATCATTAGACACTTCATACATCAAGAATGACAGTGAAGCATCACAAACTGTTCTGTGCCTGTGCATGTAATAACCTGGATAAAGTGCACAGATGTCTTGAAAATACAAACCCTTTTGTATTTTCTGAAATACACAGCTTTCAGAATGAAAAAAACGGCACTTTCTCAACCTGCCTAGGGTAACCTATAAAAGCCAACAACTAACCTGTACTTGGTGGTGAAAGGCTGATCACTTTTCCTCTAACATCAGGAACAAGGCAGGGGTATTTGTTCTTCAGCATCACATTAGAGGTCCTAGCCTGCAGTGGGGCACTAAAAAGAAAAGGAAATAGAACAATCTCTGTTCTCAGATGGCATGATTGTCTATGTAGAAATTCACAAAGAATTTACACCCAAACCATCAGAACTACTATGAGATGACGGGTGAAGGTGACTGTCCCTCCCCTCCACGCCTTGTCAGGGCCCTTCATCTCCCCTGGGACTGACCCGAAAGTAACTTACTGCAGCCTGTTGTAGAAAAGCCGATGAAGATTCTGTGAGTGTGCCTAAACTGAAAGCCAAGAATGGTGACGAAGGGGCCACCCATTATTAGGCTTTTTATTTTCCATCAGAATTGAAGGTACCCTTCCCATCTGCTGGTGCCTTTGAACATATGGACTGCTCTTCATCAGCTGCGCTGTTAACCAGACTCCAGGCTGTTAAAATTCAAATATCTGCCGCTCAACTTATCAAAGATTATGTGGCGCATAGGGGACAAATCATAGGCCCAGTTCCCTTTCTTCATGTGAATAAATTCCCCAAGTCAAGACCCCAAGGAGAGCTGGATAAAGAACCCGTGGTCTTGACTTTAGGGAATTATCCTCACTGTGCTCTGATGTCCTGGGCAACCCCAGGAAACCTGGGGAATCCATCATCACCTCCAGTGAAGGGATGTGGTTTGGTGTACTGTTAGCTGAATTTCTCCCCCACCCACCCCGCCCCGCCCCGCCCCAGGGAAAGCTACTTGGACCATATTATACAATGAAGCATCAGTAGTCCCAGGATAATCTCAGAAGGGCCTCCGCAATGATGCAACTGTCCAGTAGAGGGAGCCAGAGTACGAATGGAAAAAATACTTCATGTTAAAAATATCCCTTACAAATTGCACAACTGTTTCTAAATTAGTGTTTACTATTTTCACGTTTGCCACTATATATATAAGGCATACGTAATTTAAAAGTATCATTTGAATATATGGTATCATTTAGGAGAGGAATGCAAATCTTAAAACTTAATGCCCTACTTTTTAGCAGTTCTTTGAACACACCTAATGAACTTGGTTTGAACTCGGGAATTTTTCTAAATCAAAGACTGAAGTTTTTTTAGGCCTAAAAAAGTGTTAGAGGCAATAGTACAGTAAGAGTTTTGAAGATAATTCTTCTGGTAAAATATATTGCTGGCTTTTCATCTGTCACTGAAGGAAGACAAAACTGTTTTAGTTACTAAATCTACCTGTGTTTGCTTTTTAAATTGTAGCCATCGACCAGGCTCAGAGATTAGGACTCACAGCTGTGGGCATTTATTGAAGGGCCTTGAGGAAAGGTGGGGAGGTGAACACAGAGGGAAGGTGATGGGTCTGGACTTCGCAGACTCCTGAAAGGGAGGGCAGTGAGGGGCCGGTTTCAGCAAAGTGTCAGAGTCCCTCTGAGCTCGGGGAAAGAGTTTAAAGAGGACACATCAGTGTCGGGTCCAGTGTCGGGAGCAAAGAGGCCGGAAGCACAAAGCCTTCTCGGAGGAAGAAGAGAGGTCGAACTCGCCTGGAAGCCAGCGTGAATTTTCCAAGTCCGTGGCCTTGGCAAGGTTGGAGGGTTGTGCTCTAACTTATACCCGTGGGAGGTGGAACAGAACCCCTCTGGCTAGACTCGCGTTTGGTGATGAGTCAGTTTAGGGGGTAGGAAGAGGAGGAGACATTTGCTCTGGTTTCTGACCTCGGCAGTTGGGTTTAGGTAGAGAGAGTACTTGACGAGGCAAACAGGAGAAAGAGGAAAGAAATGGCAGGTTCCGAGGAAAGGTCGTCGTCTCCTGGTCTCTTAGAAGGCAGGGCATCATCACCAAGTGGCCAGGGATGGGGGGACTTCAGGGGGACGGGGGTCCTGTGGACTGGGCAGAACTGGCTTCTTAGCCAGCAGGCTCTCCTGGAGACTTTCTCGTTTGGTTCTGTTTCTTTTTTTGTGGGGGCCGGGGTGGGGGTGGGGGGGGTGGTCTTTTTTTGTTGTTGTAAATTATTTATTTTAATTGGAGGCTAATTACTTTACAATATTGTAGTGGTTTTGCCATACGTTGACATGAATCAGCCATGGGTGTACATGTGTCCCCATCCTGAATCCCCCTCCCACCTCCCTCCCCATCCCATCTCTCAGGGTCATCCCAGTGCACCGGCCCCGAGCACCCTGTCTCATGCATTGAACCTGGACTGGCGATCTGTTGCACATATGTTAATATACATGTTTCAGTGCTATTCTCTCACATCATCCCACCCTCGCCTTCTCCCACAGAGTCCAAAAATCTGTTCTTTACATGGTTCTGTTTTATATTCAGTTGTTTCTATGGCGGAATCACATACAGAAAAGGGCACAAGGGACTTCCTTGGCAGTCCAGTGGTTAAGACTCTGAGCTCTGAGGGGGCGTGTGTTTGATCCTTGGTCAGGGAACTAAGATCCTGCATGCCATGTAGCTGATAAAGGACACAAATCATAAGTTGTACAGCGGATAAAGTGGACAAGCAAGAGTAGCCTCAGAACCCCCCCAACCCCCCGCCCCACACCATCCTAACCGCTAATACCAGACCCCAGACTGCCTTCTGTTGAACTTGACAGAAACGAGTCCTGTGTAAGGTGCTGTGCTGTGCGGACCTCTTCCACTCGGTGGCAATGTGAGTTTCTCCGTGTCATTGCCATCGGTCGGGCACATTCATGCTAGTAGCATACAAGGATTCATCGTGTGAACCGACCACGATTCATCCACTCTGTGCAGAAGGCCGCTCGGATGGCCTGGGGTTGCTCAATGCGGGGTTGATGCAGACATCATTCTTGCTGTTTCTTCTGGTGAACACAGGTGTGCACCCCTGGTGGGTACACCTGAAGGTGGCTGCTGGGTCCTAGGGTGTGCTTTATACTCAGAGGTACCAACCAAGACGTTTCCCACAGGGCTGGGACCGATTTAGGGTCTGTGTGTCCTATGACTGGAAGTGGGGTCTGGCTGCTCGCTGCCCAAAAGTCAATAAAGAGCCCAGGTTGGTGGAAAGGAAAGTTTGCTTTATTTTGGAGGCCGACAACCAGAGGGGAGGGTGGAATCCTGCCTAGAGGCCAACTCCCCCCTGACTTCAATGGACAAGAGCTTTTAGAGGGGAGGTTCAAGGATGTATAGATGGAGGAAGTGGGTTACAACAGCTCTGATAGTCATCTTGAAATTGGTCACCGGTGGTCTGACCGTCATTACCTTGATTTAAGTATCATTTAACAGTACTTGTTTTAAGTACGTTAGTCTTCAGTTCCAGGGCTCCCATTAGCTTGAGGCCAGTTCTTGGAATTGCTGCAGCTTCTCTCATGGCTACAGTCCGGTCATCATGTGGCTAACTTCTTCCATCTGGTGGGGTTTTTCAGGGTCTAAAAGACAGCTCAGAGGAGATGGCTCAGAGTATTATCTATAGCCCTGGAGGAGGAACTAAAGGTCCTTGACTGTGCTCAGTGACTCAGCGATTATTTCTTCTGTTGGACTGCTTTCCTTTGTTTCTGCGTTTTCTCACTTCTCTGATTAAACTTATTCTCTGACTAAAGTTTTCCTACAGACAAAAGGCAGCTGGAGGACATGTGGGGAAAGGACCATAGGGTCCTGCCTTGCTTCAATCCCAGCAGCTCTATAATCAAGCTGCTGGCATGTTCATATTACTGTAATAATAATTACTACTTTATAACAAAATGCTATAATTATTCAAATAATCAGATAAATATTCAAATGATTAAATAATCATTAATGATAGTTATATTAGTATAATCTCTTAACAACTTGTGTAGGGTCAGGCCACTCAAGATGGCTGCCCTCTTGTCCGAGCAGCCCCTGCTTCACCTACATCCTGTGCATAGACTGACCTTCCTATGTACTTGGCTCAGGCCTCAGCTGGTGCCCGTTCTTATCAAAGGCGCAGCGAGGGGCATGAGCCTCTGCTGGTTGCCCTGGTAACCAAGGAGCACACCTGGCGTCAATCCCCTGTAACTGGTAACCTCGCCCTGCTCCCGTGCCGCCGTGTCCTGCCCGCTGTCTGCCGCACACGGTGGGGTATGGCTCCAGGACCCTGCTTCAGACGTGTTGGCTCCTCATCAGTTAAACCGTCGATGTCTCTGTTTCCAACTCCGTGCTCTTTCTTTGGTCTTGAAGCTGGGCAAGTGCAAGCCTTTCAGGCCTGTGGGGTGCGGTCCAACAACTTGAAATTGCCTGTGTTTTTTCATTTTATCTGTTCTGACGGGTGTATTGTGGTTTTCATGTTTTTTTTTTCTCTCTCTCTCTCTTCTTTTGCCCTTTTTTTTTTAATTGAGTTGACCACCTTTTGCTTACTGATTTGTAGACACACTTTACAAATCCTGCATACCCCACTGAGGAGGTGGTGGCTCAGTGGTAAAGAATCCTCCTGCCGATGTAGTAGATGCAGGTTCAATCCCTGGGTCGGGAAGATCCCCTGGAGGAAGAAATGGCAACCCACTTCAGTATTCTTGCCTGGAGAACCCCATGGACAGAGGAACCTGGTGGGCTCCAGTCCGTGGGGTTGCAAAGAGTCAGATACAACTGAGCAACTGATCACAGAGTCCCCTGAAGTATTCTTACAGAAATATAAATGCAGACTCACAATATGGAGAAACCAGTGTCTCTGAGCAGACAGAGCCTCAGGGAGAGAGTTGTAGATGGTGAGCTCTGCCTTGGCAGCAGCTGGGCTTCCCAGAACTGGAGCAAAGGTTGCAGGTGCCAACGCCACTGTAGGGTCACCTCCATGAAACATGGGCATAAGTTGAACTCACCCCAAGGGACATATGAGTCTGTTACTTACTGGACAGCTTTTTTTTGTTGCATCTTCCAAAGTGTGTTTGAGAGCAAGTTGTGGAAGGAGGCAGCCTTGAGGGTGTGGTCCACATTGTTTGTGTGAGCGTCCTTAGTCACTCAGTCGTGTCTGACTCTTCGAGACCCCGTGGGCTGTAGCCCGCCAGGCACCTCTGTCCATGGAATTCTCTAGGCAAGAACACTGGAGCTGGTTGCCATTTCTTCCACCAGGGGATCTTCCCGACTGAGGGATCAAACCCGTGTCTCTCGCGTCTCCTGGGTTGGCAGCCAGGTTCTTTACAACTAGTGCCACCTGGGAAGTCCATGTGATTTGTGGGCAAAGCAAGCAAGTTTCTTGTCTGGCTGATGACTTGCTTTAGAAGGAGCCCCACCTGACACTAAGCTGAATCCAGGCCCTGCTTCACTGTTTGGAAGCAGTGACAGAGGTTCACTCAGATGAATATATACATTCTGGCCGGGGTCACTCCAGAGTTCGGCCTTTCAGCTTAGGCTGCTGAGCATCAGGAGGGCTGGAGACTCTCAGGGGTGCCCTCAGGCTCGGGTTATAGAGCCGGTGTCTGCAGCATCCAGCAGGCTGCCCGGGGGCCCGGTTCCTTCCGCAGTGACAGTCACTTACCCACCTGACCAGCTCCTGGAGGATACGAGCAGTCGCTTGGAGAACAGACTTGATAAAAGGCAGGAACACCTGCAGGTTTGGCCTCATCTAACAATAAAGCAATGGCAACCCACTCCAGTGTTCTTGCCTGGAGAATCCCAGGGACGGGGGAGCTTGGTGGGCTGCCGTCTATGGGGTCGCACAGAGTCAGACACAACTGAAGCGACTTAGCAGCAGCAGCAGCAGCAGCAACAATAAAGCAAAACGGCTCAAAACCAGCCTGACACTTTTTATGCGTTTTGACCCTGGCATAATTTGTGATGACTGTTTAAAGCTGTCATTTAAACTGAAGCCATTTTCACATTGCAAGAAAGGTCTGAGTTCATAAGAAGAAATACTTTAAGTTGAAGGCAGTGCAAAATCCCCAGGCATCACCCGCACTGATACAAAGCAGCCGGTGAGTCCCTGGGTGCAGGGGGCCGTGGCGCTTTCATTTCTGTCACAAGCCTGGCTTTGTCATCGCCAAGGTCAGTCCTGGCCCCTCGCGGTCACATGCTGCCCCAGGCTGCAGGCTGAGCAAGCTGCCTCAGACTCTCTCATTTCCTTTTGCCTTTGGCTCCAAAGACCCAAGTTCCTTTTTTCCTTTGCCTTTGCTCCTTGGGTAGGGTTTAAGTTGTGCCCTGAGGTTTTCTCACTGTCCCACGCCTTCATTTTTAGTACCCAGCACCTGGTCCCTTTCAAGTTTTTCTCTTACCTCTCCTTTTCTTCACCATTCATGCAATATTTTTCATCTTCACAATTTTATGAATTCTTCCTTAAGGAAAAAAAAATACTGGAAGTCTTACAGATACTTGAAGCTCATTTGGGACTGATAAGCCCACCATGCCCTTCATCTCTCCCCTACCCCTGCCCCTCTGCTTAGCAGCTGCCAGGCTTTTTCCTTGTCCTGGGACCCCACCCTTGGCAGGGGTTGCACTGCCATGACAACCAGCAACCTGCCAGTCAGCTAGCTCAGAGTGTGCTTGCTCACGCCTGGGACTCGGGCCCAGCCTGGGGACCCTCCTCGGCATTACCAGAATCATACCCGTTCAGTGCCCCCCAAGTCCTGGCTGGATCTGCCAGCTCCGTGCACACTGGTCTTGGCAGCTCCATGGCTGCGTGAGGGTCCACAGAAAGTGATGAGTCTTTTCTCTGCAGGGAATCAGTCAGCACTTTGTCCTCAGAGTAAGTTTATCCGAAAGAAGGAAAGCCTTAAGCAGCCATGATGGTCACCACTTGTTGGAGGTGGGGTGGGGGATGGGGGCCTGGAGAGGAGAGAAGGACTCTAAGAAGGTAGAGGGGGAAAAACTGGACTGATTTTGTGCCTCACTTGCAGGGGCAGTTTTTATTATGTTTTGACATTTTGCCATCTTAAACCATAGTAGTTTTGATCTCAGGTGGCCTCGGTCTGCAGCAGCATGAGGTAGAGCTTCAGTTCCCAGCCAGAGATTCAGTCCCAGCCAGGTCCAGCAGCAGCAATAAGAGCTCGGAATCCTAGCCCTTTAGACCAATGGTCAGTGACAACGCCCTGGGCCTTCAGCTTTGCAGAAATGAATGCCCACAAGGAGACAGAATGTAGTAAAACAAGTGAAATATTTATTAGGAGGAAGAAGGGTACCTGTGGATAGACACCCCCAGGCAGGCTCAGAGAGCATTGCACCCTCGTGATGGTTTAAATCACTTTTGTGGGGCATTTCTTCCGGGTATCCTTTGGCCAGTCATCTTGCTCCACCTGGCTCTGAGTCTGTATTTGGTTTAGCTCAGGGTCCTCCCCTGTGTGTGTGCATCTCTCAGCCAAGGTGGATGCCAGTAAAGAGGGCTATGGGTAGTTGACATCACCTCCTATGGGGTGGCGCCCCCCTCTTTCAACATCCAAGGAGACTCGCTGCACGTGTGGAGTCAGGGAGGTCTCCTTGACTTTGACAGTGAGGAGCACATGGTCTCTGTCTCTTACCTGGGCAGGACAAGGCTCCTCGCTGCTCCTGCTCTTTGGGAGTTTCTGTCCACGGGAGGCCACCCCAGCTGCCTGGCCTGGGGCCCGTCTGTCTCCAGCCTCAGTTTCGCCAAAATAATAGTTTCTCTGAGGGAGGGGTTCCTACTGGGGCCCAGTGCAGTGTCTCTCTTGAATGCTCCTTATCAACCACCTTGAACACAACATGGATGGATCACATGTAAGCCACTTTGTTACTTTGTAAGCTCATGAGCCAGCGCTGGTCACTGGGGATACTCCAGAGGCTGCTGGGGGAGCAATCAAGGAGGGAGGTCGCCTTTGCAAGGACAGGTTGTCCTGTGCCGCCCCAGCGGCAGAAGCTGATGCTCTGACCTGAAGATAAAATGGCTATTGATTGACGCTGTCTGGGTACTTATAGATCAGGAAGCAAAAGGCCTTACACTTCACCTCATGTGACTTTGCTGCTAACAATGCTGAGATTAATAGCCAGTCTCAGACTGAAACTCAATTTCCTCCCAGGCTGCAGAGGGAAGCAGGGGCGGCTGGAGACAGGGTGGCTGGGGCTGGTGCAACTCAGGGACGGCAAAACCAGCCCAGCCCAGCACGTCCACCAACTAATTAGGAAAAGGCCCTGGACTCGACAGAGCTTGGTGGTAGTTCTCAGCCACTCAGGAACCATGAATTTGGAAAATTCACTCAGTTCCCCAAAGTGTCGATTTACTACTAAATGAGATTATAAGGATGCCAGGTGGCACTGGTGGTAAAGAAGCCACCTGCCAGTGTAAGGGACACAAGAGACATGGGCTTGATCCCTGTGTCAGGAAGATCCCCTGGAGGAGGAAATGCAACCCGCTCCAATATTCGTGCCTGGAGAATCCCATGGACAGAGGAGCCAGGCAGGCTACAGTCCATGGGATCGCAAAGAGTCAGACATGACTGAAGCAACTTTCATTTTCACTTCAAGATCATATACGTAGGGGCCTGCCAGAGACAAACACTGGCTGGGAGGGTACGTATCCCCCCGCATCTGGGGCCGAAAAGAGGACGAGTCCCTGTTGGGGACTCACCCAATCGGGTTAGTGCCGTTGCCAGGCCTGGATCTGGCCGCCCGGCCGCCCTTGCCCGCACTGTGCCCCAGGTCCTCTGAGGCCCCTCTTTGAGCGCACTCAGTGTCCCCTGGTCCCTCTGCGACACTTCTTGCCACCCGCAGTCAGGAGCCCTACATGAGCCCTACGTGAGCCCTAGATGGCACAGGCAGGCATACCTAGCCCATGGCACAGAGGAGGACTCTCAGGATAGTCTGGGGGCTGAGTGGTGACAAAGGCCCAGGCTCCCCCGTGCTCTGGTGGCGGGAAGCTTGCTTACTCCTTGCACGGCAGCTCAGATGTATTTCCTCCACCCTGGCTCCCACGTTCCCTCATCCCGGGCGGTATTTCTCAGCCCTGGGTTGGTCTCCGCGCTCAGCTCTCCTGTAAAGGCATTTCTCACGCTTGGTTTTGGACGGCTCGTCCCTCTCTGACCCCTGCCACCGCAGACCAGCTATGCAGTTTCTGAACATCGCACCACTGATTCGCCAGGTGTACTCTTGGTGGACTTTGACAAAACGCAGTGCACCTTACCATCCGCTCTGGAGTTGGAGGCTGGTGAGCTCCTCGCTCCTGGAGCCTGACTGCCTGTAGGTTCAGACAGGACCAGCTTCCGGAAGGAGAAGCCTTGAAAAAAAAAACTTTCGACAGACTGCCTGGCGAGAACGGAACACAGCCCGGCGGGGACTGTGGCGACTCAGGTGGCCCTGAGCTGGCTTCTGGGTGCCTCAGATTCGACGTGGCTTCCTGGGTGGGTCTCGGATGTTATCAGACCTGTGGACTCAAAGCAAATCCATATGTGAAAATCCAAGGTGGTCCAGTGGTTAAGACTTCACCTTCCAATGCAGAGGGTGCAGGTTTGATCTCTGGCCGGAGAGCTAAGATCCCACATGCTTCATGGCCAAAAATCCAGAACATAAGACAGAAGCAATATTGTAATGTTCAATAAAGACTTTAAAAAATGGTCCACATTAAAAATTTAAAAATCTAAAAAAGAAAAAAAACAATTAGAGAGCACTTGAGAGCAAGGGCAGTTTCAGTTTCTGTAAACGTCTCTGACCCGGAGCAGACATTCAGTGACCCTGACAATAAACGTGTCTGGCCAGAAAAAAATGAAAGTAGGGGCAGGAGCAGGGAGCGAGGGAGAAAAGGGAAGAAGAGCGAGCAGGGCCTGTGCAGAGCTGTAGGCGTGTGGATGGATACCCAGACACTCGTAAACCACAGCCCTGCGAAGTCTTTGAAGAAATGCTCTGTTTCCTGCGGAGACAGAGGTCTTTACACTCACACAAGCTTCACGTCATATTGTAACTTGAGAATTTAGCATTAACTGCTGCACAGAAAGCAAATGCAACTCACTCGTGGAAACTCAAATTGCACTGCTGTGCTGTTTCGACCTATGAATGCAAAGTGCATAATGAATGGTGAATAGTCAAACTTGCCATTGACTGACATGGCGACCAACACCTGGTGCAGCCAAGTGAATTTTTAAAGTAAATGCATCGAAATAAACCTGCATGTCACTTACTTAAAAAAAAGAACACTTGCCATCGATAGTTTTGGTCGGGAGAAGAATTAAGGCCCACGATCCTCAGTGATGGCTGGAGGTCAGCCTTTACCCACTGAGAGGTCAGCCAAGCACACCCGCTCATTTTTATTTTCAGCTTTTACTTCCTTCTCCTCCCTGTGACTTTACCCAGGGAAATAGCCCTGCCTGTCGCCCAGGAAACTGGCTGTCACGCTGGCAGGTGGAGATGGGTAACCCCCTACCAGGTCGCATTACAAACTCATATTTGCAGCTGGGCTCCAGTGACCAGACAGAAAACAATTCTCTTGATGCCCAGCCCTACCCACCTGGCCTCCAGAGGGCCGGGCTGTCGGCGGGATCTGCCTGTTTAAGCTGTGAACACGCCGGTCTCTCCTCTGAAGAAGCAGGCCGCAGAGTGGTTTTGTTCTGAACAGAAAGGAGAAAGCAGCCTGAGGCCCCGGGTCGTGACCTGCAAGGCCCTGGACTGCCTTCCTGACCACTGGTCCCAGGTTAGCCATGAACTTGAGACTGAGTGAACTGAGGACAAAGGCCTTGGGTCCCACTTTAGTTATGTTAATTGAGAGGAAGGACAGGGTGAGCCCCTGACGGTGGGGCCAGGCTGCGGTGTCTGCGGCTGAGTCTTTATTCTGCGGCTTTGGCGGCGGTGGCTGGGGACAGGGCCGAGCTCCAGCTGTATGCAAAGTGCGGCAGGGGGCTCCGGGAGGGGCCGGCCCATTGTCGCTGTGTCACCACCGCCCTTTAGTCCTCTCCGCCTTTCTGTAGCAACGGCAGCCAGCACCTGTGGCTACTGCTGCTGTTCTAAGCCCTGCGGCTGGTGAAAAGTACAGCCAAGGGTGGGCCGTGTTTGTGCTCTGATTTCAGACTTGGGACCACAGGCTCCCAGTCTGCCAGGCTCCCCGAGTGGGAGGTGGGCCCAGTGGGAAGCGTCCAACTCCCTCCAGGTGGCTCTTCCATCGTCACTCGCTGTCGACCCATCTGTCCCCTGCCATCGAGGGTGACCAGCCAGGTCTGGACCCAGAATTGCCGCCCTGCCCTGCTTGGCACTTCCAGTCCTGAGCACGGCCAAGGCTGGTGCTTCCTGTAGGACCATCTGGATGCCAGGTGAAGTCACCTCGTCCTTGTCTAAAGAGAGACTGAGGACGTCCTGGTGGTCCGGTGGTTAAGAATCCACCTTGCAGCACAGGGGACGTAGGATCGATTCCTGGTAAGGCAACTAAGATGCTACATGTTACGGGGCAACTAAACCCTCAAGCCACAAAGTGAGCTGAAGCCCACGTGCTCAGGACCCCATGTGCCTCAAGGAAGATCCCGCAACTAAGACCTGACATAGCCGAACAGTAAATTATAAAAAATAAAATAGAGCTATATGTGTGTCTTATACAAGGAGAACAATGATGGAACCAAGGAGTTTAACAGGCATTTTAGGAGCAGCTCTGAGCCAGGTGATGCTCTAAGAAGACGGCAGCTGGGATTCCTGCCCGGGGGGCTCACCTTCCCAGCGCGTGTGTGCTAAGTCATGTCTGACTCTCCGTGACCCCATGGACTGTAGCCTGCCAGGCTCCTCTGTCCCTGAGATTCTCCAGACAAGAATACTGGAGTGGGTTGCCATTTCCTCTTCCAGGGTATCTTCCCCACCCAGGGATGGAACCTGAGTCTCCTGTGACCCCTCATTTGTCTCATTGTATCTACTGCACTACAGGCAGATTCTTTACCACTGAGCTACCAGGGAAGCCCATAAAATGTGACGTGTTTCCCTAAATTATGCATGCTGAGTTGATTCAGTCGTGTCTGAGTCTGCCACCCCATGGACTGTAGCCCACGAGGCTCCTCTGTCCATGGGATTTTCCAGGCAAGAATACTGGAATGGGGTGCCATTTCCTTCTCCAGGGGATCTTCCTGACCCAGGGATCAAACCTGAGTCTTCTGTGACCCCTGCATTGCAGGTGGATTCCTTACCGCTAAGCCACCAGGAAAACCGTTCCCTAAATCAGTGGTTGACTAAACTTCCTTAGGTTAAGGAAAGGTTTTAACTTATGAATTCGTTAGACCTTCCTTTACAAAATTGCCATCTTCCCTTTATAAAAGAGATGGGGAAACTTACAAAAGTGTTTCAATCCTGGATGTCAAACCTATGCATTTCATCATCCCTTGAAATTCTCGCCTGGAGTTATGGCCACAAGTAGCAATGTAGGTGGGATGCAATAGCTGTTGCTTCCTTTTTTCCTTCTAGAATTTCTCAGTGCTTATTTATTTATTTTTGCTACACCATACAGCATGCAGGATCATAGTTCCCTTACTGGGGCTTGAGCCCAAGCCCCCTGCAGTGGACGCACAGTCTTAACCACTGTACCACCAAGGAAGTCCCTAGAGAGGCTTTTCAATGTCAGCAGTGAACTTGCACTTACAAATAAATGGGGGCTGGCAAGATCTGGTGGAAAGGAAATTGTACAGAGATAAGGAGATACAGGAGGCTGATGCATAGCTAGGAGAAGGCAATGGCACCCCATTCCAGTACTCTTGCCTGGAAAATCCCATGGACG
This sequence comes from Bos indicus, assembly GCF_029378745.1. Taxonomy (NCBI): domain Eukaryota; kingdom Metazoa; phylum Chordata; class Mammalia; order Artiodactyla; family Bovidae; genus Bos; species Bos indicus. Next base: position 41,465,871 of record NC_091783.1, read on the forward strand.
GAGGAAAAACCCTCATATGCTTTGTGTACTTTCATTTCTGATTCAGTTCAGTTCAGTCGCTCAGTCGTGTCCGATTCTTTGTGACCCCATGAATCTCAGCACGCCAGGCCTCCCTGTCCATCACCAACTCCCGGAGTTCACTCAGACCCACGCCCCTCGAGTCAGTGATGCCATCCAGCCTTCTCCTGCCCCCAATCCCTCCCAGCATCAGAGTCTTTTCCAATGAGTCAACTCTTCGCATGAGGTGGCCAAAGTACTGGAGTTTCAGCTTTAGCATCATTCCTTCCAAAGAACACCCAGGACTGATCTTTAGAATGGACTGGTTGGATCTCCTTGTAGTCCAAGGGACTCTCGAGAGTCTTCTCCAACACCACATTTCTGATTATGATGCACAAAATCTTTATTTTTTCCCATAATTTAGTGAGAGTGTTTGTGAATGACTGAAAGAGGGATTTACATATACAGTATTTTCCCCCTTTTTTAAGACATCAGGTCTAAGCCCCTGCTCCTCCTCTCTGGAGCCCTCCCCCTTCCAAACCCACCCCCAACCCCGGTGCCAAGTCCCAAGAGGACTTAGGATGCTTCGGGGACGGAGGCACTGGTAGGGAAAAAGGAAAGGAGTCCTCCCCAGGAGAACGCATCCCAATGCCTCATGCTGATTTTTATAAGCCATTGTCTCTGTTTGTTGGGCCTAGGAAAGTTTTTTTTTTCCCCTTAAATTGGCCCAAAATGACACTCATGCTATGAATTCCACACCTTCAGTCAGCATTTGGATCACAGTTAATGATATGGTTGAGACCCTTGAGAGCAGGGTATAATTTTACACAGTCATAAGTTTTCTGTCACCTTTTCTGCAAAATAAAAAAGTCTGACAAATTGTGAGGAGGAGAGATGTGTGGCTCTTCCCTGGTGCCCTGAGCTGGCAAACCTGCTCCCAGAGGAGCCAGGTCTGCGGACACGCCCAGGTCCTGCGGTGACACTGTGGTGTGGCTTTAAGGGGCGGATGGGGGCTCTGAAGACCATCCTACCCCCGCCATCCTCCCCACAGGCTTAAGCAGAAGGCTCTTCCCGGTTCCCTAAACCCACCCACCCAGTCAAGTAAAACAAAAGTGATCTTTAAAACAAAAGTTTTGATTAAACAGCCTTTTCTTATCATATCTGGTTGAACAACAATCATCCAATAACCTTTTCCTTTTCCTATGAAACATCCCCGGCAAGAGTGAAATTGCACTAAATTTCAGACCCTGATCGTGACCATCTGCAGAGCTTCTTTAGGCACAGGGATCCATCTTGCCCTGAGGCAGCCATGGTCAACCTCCATCTCACCTGGGAAATAGATTCTCCAGGCCCATCGCAGGCCTTCCCTGGGAGACGGTGAAGGACGGGGAAGCCTGGCGTGCTGCAGTCCATGGGATTGCAAAGAGTCGGACACGACTGAGCAACTGAACAACAGCTACAACTGTAGGCCTACGGCTGGGCCCAGGAACGGCCCCCCGGGTGATGCCGCCCCAAGGACTCAAGCTTATAAACGTGGCACCTTCCAGGCACATCGCTGGGCAGGTTGTGTATAAGTGGAGACACCCATCCATAAACCACGATTCCATATTCTTCTTGACCCAGGGAGGCCTCGGTCTCCTGGATTAATTCTCCCACTGAAAGAGGCCTGGACAGGGACCTAGTGAAAAGCTGGCCTGCAGTTCAGACTTAGCTGGCAGATGTGTTTGGGGAGCTGCCGCCCGGTAGTAACCTCAAGCTGTCAGCTGCCCGGTTCCCCACTTGGAGGAAGAGGTTAACAAGCAGCCTGCCAAGACCTTCTGGTGGGGAACAGGCCTCAGCAGGTCAGCGAGGCTCCAATCTGCTGGCAGTTCTCAGCCTTGCAACACCTCCCCTGTCCCCAGCTGCTCCAACACCTTTAGCCTGGGGATAACGTCACATCCCCAGCTCTTCCCAGGTGGTGAAGTGGTAAAGAACCCGCCTGCCAATGTGGGTTCAATCCCTGGGTCAGGAAGATTCCCTGGAGGAGGCACTGGCAACTCACTCCAGGATTCCTGCTGGGGGAATCCCAAGACAGAGGAGCCTGGCGGGCTACAGTCCATGGGGTCACAAAGAGTCACACATGACTGAGCCCCGTCAGGAAGCTCCAACTTGGCAGGTGGCAAAAGCTAACATTTTTCTTTAGAATGAGGAGCAGGAAAGGGATTTGATGGAGGGAATGCAAATTTGGAAGAGACAGAAGGGGCCACCTCCTCTCTAGACCATCCTTCCCCAGCCCCTCCCCTTTACCAGGGCAAGCTGTTGGCCCTTTCCTCTGCCCCACAGCGCCCCCTCCCTGACACGGGAGCACGCCCACCGGGCTGACGCGCAGGCTCCTTAGCAAGAGTCTGTGAGGCCAAAGCAATGATTAGTCATCTTTGTGTTCTCTGTGCTTGGCAAAATGTATTTGCTGAGTGAATGAGGCTTAACTAGGGCTGATTCAGCTGTTTGGATGGAAAATGGAGCCAGCCAGCAGGTCTGAGACCCGTTTCGGCAAAGCTTCGCAAATATAAAGGTTCCTCTTGGAGTCAGCGTGCTCACGTGCGTGCACACACGTGCATAAGCACACACACATACAAGCACTTCTTTTAAAATTGAAGTCTAGTTGATTTACAATGTATTAGTTTCACGTGCACAGCAAAGTGATTCACTTCTATACACGTATATTATTTTTCAGCCTTTTCCATTATAGGTTATTACAAGATACTGAATATAGCTCCCTGTGCTATGCAGTAGGTTATCTATTTAATATATTGTAGTGTGTATATGTTAATCCCAAACTTCTAATTTATTCCCCCCCGTTTTCCCCTTTGGTAACCATAGGTTTGTTTTCCATGTCTGTGAGTCCGTTACTGTAAATAAGTTCATTTGTATCATTTTTTAGATTCCACACATAAGCAATATCATATGATATTTGTCTTTCTCTAACTTACTTAGTATGATATAAATCTCTAGGTTCACCCATGTAGCTGCAAATGGCATTATTTTGTGCTTTTAATGGCTGAGTAATATTCCACTGTATATATATATACCATATCTTCTTTATCCATCCCTCTGCTGATGGACGTTTGGGTTGCTTCCATGTCTTGGCTATTGTACACAGTGCTGCTATGCACTCCTATGAATAGGAGTGCATGCATCTTTTCAAATTATAGTTTTGTCTGGGTGTATGCCCAGAAGTGGGATTGCTGGATCATACATATGGTAGTTCTGTTTTTAGTTTTTTAAGAAACGTCTATACTCCATAATGGCTGCAGCAATTTACATTTCCACCAGCTGACACACACACACATCTTGATGGTGGTTTCAGGTCAGTGAAAATTCCTTTAGCCTCCAAAAGCTTCAAGAGGGTGTCATAGGTAATTGCAACTTGTAATTGTATAATTAGCTTCCTCTGCCTTCCCTCCAGACCATATGTGGCTACTACTCACATGTGGAGTCATTGCTGTCCCCATCACTGAAGCAAAGAAAAGTCTTGAGAATTCAAGCTGCATCATGTTAATCTGGTCAGTTCCTTAGGGGCTGGTCAGACATAGACTGCTGTGTTCCCAGCGAAGTGAATTTGCTAAGGAAGGGAGGAGGGTCAGTAAATGGGATATTGCGTTCTCAGTTGAGTTCCAAGTTACCACCCAGGGACTGGCAGTGCCGTTTACATATAAACAGTGTAATTGCAGTGAGTCGGAGCTGGCAGAATTAGGCTGGCGCTTGATATGCTAATTACAACTCTCTCTAATCCCTGTAGGCTGTTTGCAAAGAGAATTTAGAATTGGAAAGAACTGAAACCCAGTGAGGATGACTTGCCCAAAGGTCACAGACAGGCCTAATTAATTGGAAATTTTCTGTGTGTTTCAAATGCGTGAAAGGTCTTATATACAACATCTCATTTAATCCTGTAATGACTTTTGGATGGTATTTCAGCATTCTTAGTATCATGCTGTTGATGGAGGAAAGCCATGGATAGTGAGTGAGATCCAGTATGGTCCTCTGAGATTTCAGCTGAGGTCCATCTTTGCTTACAGGGCAGAGCTAAGCCTGGGTGTCCCAGTGCTTGAACAAGCAAAGAACATATGGTGCCTAGTTTCCATTATTCATATACATTAAAGCTGGTTTCTTAAGCCAGAAGAAAAAGAATCTGTATTTTCTATAAATTCAAGTTAGCCTTCCAGTTAGTTCCTGAACAAATTTACTACCCACAAGATATTTCTATTTCATCCCATTCAAAAGCTAATTGGCAACAAAGGTCTTATTAATATTACAAATCAGGAGCAAAAGCTGTGTATGTTTTTTTTTTCAATTTCCCCCTTCATTTGAGATTTGCAGTGTATTCAGTCGGGACTGATGTGACATGTTCTCTGTCCTTTTGAAAATTCAAAAGGTAAACATTCACATCTACATATTTGGAGAGGAGTCCTTATACTTTTGTATAGCAAAGGTAATAAACACATAAATGCATGGGTAAATAAATAAACACATTTCTCCTTCAATCAAGACATTTTTCAGCGACTAGCTGGGCATCTCTTAGACTTACCCTGAAATTTGTTCCCACCCTGGTCCTGGTCCCAGTCCTGGTTTTTCATGCAGGATAAATACAGGAATAAAGGAAAACCATTCACGTGCCACAAGTCCTGGGCTGGCATTCCCTCCCTGAGCCAGCTAGCTAATGAATGGAAGCAGGAGGCAGTCATTGCCCAGAGGCCTGAAGAGAGCTGGATGGGGTTGTCAACTGAAAAAGAAACTACTCGACCTAAAAGTTGAGAAAATGTTTTGCTGAAAGATTTACTTTTGTTTTTGTTTTGAAGGATTCATTAACAAAAGAAACCACTTGTCACACACAATAAACAATTTCAGTACTTACTAGAGGATTATTTGGCTTGATGAAAGTGAAAGAGGAGAGTGAAAAAGTTGGCTTAAAGCTCAACATCCCGAAAACGAAGATCATAGCATCTGGTCCCATCACTTCATGGGAAATAGATGGGGAAACAGTGGAAACAGTGTCAGACTTTATTTTGGGGGGCTCCAAAATCACTGCAGATGGTGATTGCAGCCATGAAATTAAAAGACGCTTACTCTTTGGAAGGAAAGTTATGACCAACCTAGATAGCATATTGAAAAGCAGAGACGTTACTTTGCCAACAAAGGTCCGTCTAGTCAAGGCTATGGTTCTTCCAGTGGTCATGTATGGATGTGAGAGTTGGACTGTGAAGAAAGCTGAGCGCCGAAGAATTGATGCTTTTGAACTGTGGTGTTGGAGAAGACTCTTGAGAGTCCCTTGTACTGCAAGGAGAGCCAACCAGTCCATTCTGAAGGAGATCAGTCCTGGGTGTTCTTTGGAAGAAATGATGCTAAAGCTGAAACTCCAATACTTTGGCCACCTCATGTGAAGAGTTGACTCATTGGAAAAGACTCTGATGCTGGGAGGGATTGGGGGCAGGAGGAGAAAGGGACAACACGATGAGATGGCTGGATGGCATCACCAACTTGGTGGACGTTTGAGTCTGAGTGAACTCCGGGAGTTGGTGATGGACAGGGAGGCCTGATGTGCTGCGATTCATGGGGTCGCAGAGTTGGACACGACTGAGCGACTGAACTGAACTGAACTATTTGGCTTAATTTCAACATACAATCATTAAAATAAGAGAAATAGTAACATTAGAGAAAAGTTAACAGCACATACATCACCAAATTGGGCCGACCCACATTCAGACTAATATCATCATCAGTTACCGGTTTGTGAGCAAAAATGCAGCTCTGGTTTTACTTTAACCTTGTTACAATGCTATTTGTTTCACCTTGTGAGTCACAGGATGGCGTTAGATCCCAGGGGGTTGGCCAGACCTCCAGGGGCTCAAGAGCTCCAAGACCCATTCCTTTCTTATCTAAATTGCCTCCTTACTCGCTGTGCTTGTGGCTGAGGGCCTAAGAGCGGGCATCCCGTTTTGATCCCGAGTTCCCTCAGGGCTCGATGTCGGGTGGCTATAAAGCAGTGGCTTGCTGGCTACAACATCCTTTGTGTACTGACATGGCAGCAGTATTTTTCATTCAAAGGGTACAGAGTGGATCCAAGAGGTTGGGCTGGGGACAGATAAGAGAGATAATGTCTGTGCCTGGTGTACAGAACATGCTCATTGAAGTTTTGAGGGAAGCAGAAGGAGAATATTTATTTGGCTGCAGTGGGCTACAGTCCATAGTGTTGCAAAGACTTGGACACAGCTGAAGTGACCTAGCGCTCTCTCGTGCCGAGTCTTAGTTGCGGTATGCAGGCTCATAGTCGTGGCATGTGGGGTCTAGTTCCCTGACCAGGGATTGAACCAGGGCCCCCTGCATTGGGAGCATGGCGTCTCAGCCCCTGGACCACCAGGGAAGTCCCTGAATTACCTCTTTTGTCTGTGCTTTTGTTTCTTCATCTGTAAAGCTGAGAACAAGCATGTCTAGGACCCATCGTTCCTCTTGATAAGGTTCATTTGCTTCCTCCATTAACACCATTCTTCCACTATTTTAATATTTAAAATGTCTTTCTCTCCATGGCCTTCTCAACAGCAGGGCCCAGTTCTTTCCACCTTTTAGGTAAATGCAATGCCTGTTGCAATATCTTTTGAAAGAATACATGAAAAGTGTGTAGAAATGAATGAAGGAAACAAGTATTTACAGAACGGGTCACAGAGCATCTCTGCATTGTTTTCCTGCCAAGAGTCTGTCACTGAGCCTCCACACTCTAAGGTGGTTGGCTGTCAGTCACATTCATAAACCAGCGAGTTCAGTATTTGTATTTTCCATGTCAGACAGCTTCTGTCAACTTTAAATGGTTTGGCTATCTTAACTTGGCTGAATTTTTGTTTTTGTCTGTTTCTTATATGTTGTTTTCCCAAGAAGAAAGCTGGGGTTGGTGGATTCCAGTTGGATGAAAGGGTTCTGGCATCTTGAAGCTTTGCAGGAAGGGCCAAATGCTGTGAAAATACCAGCTGTGGTTTAATGAAGAAAGCAGTCTCTCAGTGGCATCTTTCAGTCCACTGTATGTCCATTTCAGGAGGTACACTGCCCAAAATCCACGCAAAAATCACACACAGGGACTCTCTGTACATTTCAAACCTCTCAAAAAAATGCCTGCTCCCAGCATTTCTGAATTTACAAATTCTTTAAAGGGTATGAATCGCTTTGTGGTTCATGTTGGAACGTTCCAGGCCTAGAGGAGGCGGGAACTGCTGAAGCATTTGATTTTGATTTCTCTACACTTTATCAGTTGAGATTAAAATGAGTTTCTATATGAAAACAACTATAAGATAACTGAGCTTGTGGTCCATCGTCTCTCCCTGGAAGGATATACAGAAGTGATGTAGACGAAAGCTTTGGTTGCCATCGTTTTTATTGATTAAAGCACAAATGAAATCCAGAATGTTCTACGGGATAGAATATAGTCTAAGATTCTAGAATCTTACAGGATGACTAGTTGGAAGGAGAGATTTAAGCAGAGGACAGTTCTAAGTTGTTTTAAGTAATAATTCCTTTGAACTTGATACCTTTGTAGAAACTTTTCAGGGTAGGAGCAAGGAAAAAAGAAAAGGATTCATTTCTGGGAAAAAAACAAAAAAAAAAAGAAGCAGCAGTGTAGGAGCAAGGAAAGTGTTGTAGCCACACGTTCCGGGAAACAAACTCACTCAGAAGGACAATGTGGATAATGGAGTGCAGCTTATTACACCGCCGGGCCTGAAGTAGAGTCTCCTCTTAGCCAAGGACCCTGACCAGTTTTTGTAGAAACCTTATATACCCTAAGCGTGTGTACCCAAACCCACCTCCCCAAAATTCCTTGAAACTAGCCTGAACAAAGGAAAAAGAAAGATACAATCAAAGTTAACCCATGATTCATATGCCTTAAGCCTAGGTAGTTAACAGTGGACAATTATCAATAGGCTTGTGGTCATACCCCAATAAGCATAGTAGAATGTATGATTCTATTAAGTTACACAGATAATTAGGGTATTAAATAGGGTGTTCTTTTGGGAGACTGAGAGCCCTGAGGCTCTTCCTTCTGGGGACCTGGTTTTTCAGTTGGTATGTCATTTCCATAGATACTGGGCATATCGCTCAAAGTCCACAATCCGGCCCAAGATGGAGTCCTGTTTTCAAGATAGAGCCTGTTCTGTTTCCTCCTTCAAAAGAAAAGAAAGGCGACTTTTATGGTTGTAAACATTGGATTGCCCAAAAAGTTCATTTGGGTTTCTCCATTAAAAAAAAAAAAAACTCAGAGGAACATTTTGGCTAACCTGGTACTTTTTCCCCTGGGGAGTTAAATCAGTTATTATAATAGGCAAAGACCCATTAACCAACCACCTGTTGTGTGCAGATTTCTGTACTGCCCCCTGGCTCTGCGCTACAGAAGGTTACAGTCTATGCGAGAAGTGTGAATAAATCTATAGCTCTGAAAGCAAACCCTCTGCCCAGATGAGAATTTCCTCTACAGCATCCTCGAAAGGTGACCCCTGCCTAGACTGACCAGAGACACCATCCAACTGTACCTCTGGAGACAGCCCTATTTCACTTATCTTTTTATATATATGTATGATTGGTTGACTGATTTTTGGCTCTGCTGGGTCTTCGCTGCTGCGTGGGGGCTTTCTCTAGTTGCAGTGAGTGGGAGCTACTCCCCACTGTAGTGGCTCTTCTCTTGTTGCAGAGCACAGGCTCAGCTACTCTGCAGCACGTGGAATCCTCCCGGACCAGGGATGGAACCTGTGTCCCCTGCATCGGCAGGTGGATTCTTATCCACTGTACCACCAGGGAAGTCCTTTCACTTATCTTTGTAGGGACAAAAGCAATTACAGCCTTCAAATTCTACTTAAGCCGCCTGCAGAAAAAATAGAAATTAATAAACACAACTTCAGTGCAGAGCAGAGAGGACTTGGGAATTCATGAAATCACAGACCTAGATTATAAAATGGCATCATGTTGATGCCAAAGATGACATCCTTGCCTCCCTGTGGAACAAAGGACATTCTCAAAAGACATGTGGAGCTAAAAGACTTTCTCTTCATCCCCAAAATAGGCTTCAGTCTGGGCAATGAGTAAGCAGATTTAGCTGCTCAGAAGATATACAGCCTTTATATATATCGATAATGTTTTTTTCTATATGTATGCAGCCTTCTTCAAGGAGACACAAGGCCCCTTAAATCACAAAAACTGTTTCACACATTGACGTACTTGCAAAAACAGAGAACGGGTGGTATGCTCACTTTCATCTGGATTCCTTGCCTTGTGCAGACAGTCATAATTATCAACTCACCAGGAGCTCACACACTGTGGCTGGTTTATTGTTGGGTTCATCACTCATGGCAGTGGGCACCATGGGGAGTCCTCAGTAGGATTCTGATCCTTGTTGGATGACTTGGAGAAGGTCCAACCAGGTGGGGCTTTGTTGTGGACTGGATGCTGTCAGGAAGTGGGGGCAATTCTATAATTGTGTATCTTAATAAATCTTACCTGGAAGGAGGGACCACTTGAGCAGGCCAGAGGCTGTAACTGGTAAGAAGCAGCAGGTCATATAGCTGGGAGAAAGAAGTATTTGGTCATTTCCATGGTTTAGGAAATGTTCATGCTTTCATCTATGTTCAGACAGACTACAGAGTGATCTTGTCTTGATCCATCTCAGTCCCAGAGTGGTCTTCTCTGATGCTGAGGTTCTGTGACACTCTGTGTTTAACAGGAGATAACAGGGCTCGGCTTTGAGAGCCAGGGCGGATCCTAAGAACCTGGAGGCCGAGGTGATCTAGAGGCTGGCTCTGGTACCTGGACAGCTTTCCTCTTCCTCATAACATTCTCTATATGAGATGCTGAGCCCCATAAAGGCAGATGCCACTTTTTTCATCCCTACGATTCCCAGTCTAGCATTTAAGACTAGCATTTTAGAAGGTGCTCAATGATAATCTTAGCTTTTTTTAATCGAAGTATAGTTGATTTACAGTGTTGGGCAATCTTCGTAATCTCTGAATGATTGAGTATATACATGAGTGAGTGGATGGGCAGGCTATGCAGATTCTTGAATGGGCTTCTCTCCCGATTATCTTTTTAAAAAGAGGTAAACAGTGTGAAAAGAGTTCCTGTTTTCTTAGCATTGGTGGATGTAAACATGAGTCAGTCTGATCCGATATGGAGACATTCTTACCTTGAGGAATGGATGTTAACCACAGGCAACTCTATAGCCTGAGCCACCTGCCTGGGTCTGATTCATGCCCGTTGCCTCATGTAATTAATAAATGCCCCCATTCATTGTCAAATATTCTACGCTCTGGATGATAAGTTATATAATCACCATAAATATAGTTATGAACCTCTTAACTATGGAAAGGAGGCCTGCTTTGGAACGCAGCGGTGGATACCAGGCATGGGGATTTCTAGATAGTGGCTAATGGACGAGAGGATTGCAGTGCTTCCTAAGACCTCTCTCTGAGCTCAAATTCCTTGTTTGTTGTTGTATAGTCGTTAAGTCTTGTCTAGCTCTTTTTGACCCCCATGGACCATAGTCTACCAGGCTCCTCTGTTCATGCTATTTCCCAGGCAAGAATACTGGAGTGGGTTGTCTGTCGTTCCTTTCTCCAGGAGATCTTCCTGACCCAGGGATCAAACCCGCCATCTCCTGCATTGCAGATGGAGTCTTTACCACTGACCCATCAGGGAAGCCCTCAAAATCCTAAATCCTGATATTTAAATTTTTAAAGAGGGAGATATGAAATGGACTTATCCTAAGGAATAACACTATGAAGTAGGGTAATCAGGAACATGTCTAACATTTGTCATATTTATTCCATGCTTGAATTATATATTATTATTCTATGAAAATTAGTTTGTATATTTTGTCTGAGAATGAACAAAGGTGACTTATAGTTTCCTATGGATAATCCCATGTTGATAATTAAAATGGCACTGAATTAAATTTACCCCAGTCCTTAGATACATACGTAAAGCTTCAGGTCAACTCTCTAATTTTATAGATTATGCCTCAAAGGCCCAGGAAGACTGAATTGTCCAAAGTAACTGAACAAACCACTGTGACCAGGCAAACCCACAATGTTCTATATCCTCATTCCTAAAATGTGCTTGACGGTAATTTTATATAGAATTAATCATTAACATGTATTTTGGGGACTTCCCTGGTGGTCCAGTGGTTAAAACTCCACAGTTCCGATGCAGGGATCCCTGGTTGGGGAAATAAGATCCCACAGGCTGTGTAGCGTGGCCAAAAAATAAAAAATATACCTTGTGTGTGATTTTTTTTTTCCATGTGGTCTGTTAATTCTACAACCAGGGGCTGAACCTGGGCCATAGGCAGTGAAAACTCAGAGTCCTGGCCGTGGACAGCCAGGGAAGTCCCTTGCACGTGTGATCTCACACATTGTTCTGTCTCCTGAATTAATCAGGAAATTTATCCCATAAGTACTCTCTGCTATGAAACCTACAAATGCCTGTTCCATTTCTGCTTTCCATGTGAAACTACTCTTATTTCGTATGAAACGATGAGGATTGAAGTTGGGCTGAAATGCCTGAGTCAGCAAGAGGAAAGTCGTTATTGACATCATATCTCCATTTCTGTTCTGAAAGGTTGTAACTAAGTAGGTAAATAAACAATGGTTAATTACAATAAAACAAGATATGCCTTACATTTCAAAATCTGCATGAGGAAATGAGCGACATTCTAAACTAAAGGGTTGACAATGTAAGTCATTAATTTCCCCAATCAGGAAAGATACTTTGATCAGTTTTCATTTACTTATTCATTATTATTATTATTTTGGTGGCACCAGGTGGCATGCAGGAACTTAGTTCCCTGGCCAAGGATTGAACCCATGTCCCTATATTGGAAGTGCAGAGTCTTACCCACTGGGTTGTCAGGGAAGTTCTGAGCTTTCCTTTTTTTCAGCAATATATTTTCAATGTACATCAAGCTGAGAATCTCACAATCATTAAAAAAAATAATTTTACAAATTTTAGCAGTTATGTTGTAAGAGGAAAGGAGTCAGAATTTTTTTTTTCAAGTTTAGCAAGCATGCATAAGGGAACACTGCTTCCTTTATTTAAAGGACGTATCTTAGAATCACCAACCTCCTCTTCCTCTCTGCTTGGAGGGGACACCTAGATTGTGCAATTTTGTTCCTGCGGGGAAGAGGTGCCATCCCAGAACTCACCACGAGGGGGCACCCTCCACAATAGCTCAGCTCTTCAGAAGTCTCAGCACGTTGCCTAGCTTGCTCTTACAAATGCCCTTTACTTTTGTCAAAGAATCAGTGTGGAATCTCTTCCCAAAACATGTATGATTTTAAAAATCAATACAATTCACTATAGTAATATAAAAGATAAGTAAGAAGAAAGTCATCTATATCATGTATTTCAACATAGTTGTTGTTCAGTTGTGAAGTCGTTTCCAATTCTTTGCGACCCCATGGATTATAGCTCACCAGGCTCCTCTGTCCATGGGATTCTCCAGGGCAGAATACTGGAGTGGGTAGCCTTTCCTTCTCCCAGGGATCTTCCCAACCCAGGGATCGAACCCAGGTCTCCCACATTGCAGGCAGATTCTTTACCAGCTGAGCCACAAGGGAAGCTCAAGAATACTGGAGTGGGTAACATCCTTTCTCCAGAGGATCTTCCCAACCCAGGGATTGAACCGGGGTCTCCTGCATTGCAGGCAGATTCTTTACCAACTGAGCTATCGGGGAAGCCCTGCTGCTGCTAAGTTGCTTCAGTCGTGTCCAACTCTGTGCGACCCCATAGACGGCAGCCCACCAGGCTCCCCCGTCCCTGGGATTCTCCAGGCAAGAACACTGGAGTGGGTTGCCATTTCCTTCTCCAATGCATGAACGTGAAAAGTGAAAGTGAAGTCGCTCAGTCGTGTCTGACTCTTAGCGACCCCATGGACTGCAGCCCACCAGGCTCCTCCATCCATGGGATTTTCCAGGCAAGAGTACTGGAGTGGGGTGCCATTGAAGCCCAGGTCCCACTAAACCTCATGTCAAATTCTAGTGCCCAAGGTGAATGGTGTTAGGAGGTGGGGCCTTTGGGAGGTGATTAGCTCAAGATGGTGGAGGCTGCAGGGTTGGGATTAGGGTCCTTATATACGAGGCCCCAGAGAGATCCCTTGCCCGTTCTCCAGGTGAGGACTCGAAAAGATGATGGGCTCTCCCCAGAACTTGACTTTGCTGGCATCTTGAGCTCAGACTTGCAACCTGCAAAAGGTGAGAAGTAAATGTCTGTTACTTACAAGCCCCTAGTCTGTGAAATTCTGTCACAGCAGCCCGTCTGGACTAAGACAAGTAGTTAGGCCCTAGGCTCAGATGAGGGTAGCAGATTTTTTTTAACCTTTGTGAATGTTTCAGGAGGACTTTGGGAAGTTGTGCAGTGATGGTTGAGGGAGGGGGGCAGTTCTCTGAGAATATTGCAAAACATACAGCATCCTGACTCCCCTCAGAAATTCAATTTGTGCTCCTGATCCAATTTTTGCAACAACAAAAAATACCACAAAACTTCCCAGATACTCCACCAGGGAACTCCCTCCTCATGAAGAACCACTGCTCAGGAGCAAAGAGCCTCCTTCCCCCTGCATGTAGCTCCTCGCTCTGGATTCTCAGATCAGAGGGATGCCTACCACCTCAAGACTGGGTCTAGGACAGGCCTGGACACTGCACATTGTCTACAGTTGGGGCTTAAGTGGCTAAGCCTTCATCATGGTCTTTGCATCTCTTATCAGCCAGAATCTCCCACCAGCTTCAGAAGGACTTTCACCTGGAACCAGGAGGAAGTGCAATTGACAAGCGTGTGACGCTTGGAGCTGTGTTAGAAACTAACTCGGGGCTTCTCAGGTGTGGTCAGAGGGTCATCTGCATCAAAGGAATTTGTTAAAAGTTTGGATCCCAGGCTCCATGCCACACCTTCCCAATCAGAGCTCCAGGGCCTGTGGCCACAGAGCCTACATTTATAACACACTCCCCAGGAGACTCTGATGTCCTCAGGGTTTATGGGCCTTGGAAGTCATCAGGAGCTACCACGCCACACACAGGGGCCAGTCTGGTCATGTGAAGGCGTCTGGGGGCCCCTGTAGGGCTGGCCCACATCAAGCCCCATGTGGCATTTGGCTGTAACCCTGCAGAGGCAGCTGGGACGCACCGGGACCCCCACGTGGGCCCCTGACTTCCCATTGTCCCTTTTCAACCTCACCATTCCTGAAACGCCAAAAAAACAGCCCCCTCTGTTAAGTCTCTTCTTTTCACTCTTTTTAAAGAGGCGACTTCTGACTAGATCAGACGAATTCATATTCTGAATGTGCTTTTGTATTAAAATAAGAGGGAAAAACTGGAAAAGAGGTAAGTGCTGTGGTCAAGGTTTTGAGGCTACAGATGTTCTTCAGGTGACTGTTGGCTACATATGTTTTCCCCTCTATGAGTCAAAAAAAAATTATTCCACTTTATATAACTCCGCAAACAGACTAGAATTCTCTCACTCCAAATTTGCTTTGCTTGCATTTTAAGGTATTGGAGATTATTCCACTGGTATTGGTGGCTCAGATGGTAAATCTCCCAGCCAATGCAGGAGATGCAGGTTCCTTCCCTGGGTCAGAAAGAGCCTCTGGAGGAGGAAATGGCACCCCACTCCAGTGTTCTTGCCTGGAGAATTCCAGAGGCAGAGGAGTCTGGCGGGCTACAGTCTGTGAGGTCTCAGAGTCGGACACGACTGAGTGACTGAGCATTCATTCCAGAACAAAGTGCTTTAAAGGCTCCTTTAAATAGCAAACCCCTAATGCCTTTAGACTAACTTGATTATCAAGAAAAAAACATTATTTCAAAATCACCTGTGACTTTAAAACTGTTCATGATGCAAGCAGGTGTCCATGTGCACCTGTAACGCACTGCCTGCTGGGAATAGAGACAGCGTTCCTCCTCACCAGTGTCCAGCGGAAACAGTCGCCAGGCTCATCGTTCAGAGGACGAAGTTTGTTTGACTTATTACCTGAGGGAAAGGAAGCAGGCGACAAAGCTGGCTGATATTTTTAGAAAACTAGCAACATTTTGAGCTGGCCCTTAGCAAGATTAGATGTGGTGTGAGGAGCTGAGTCCTGGATATAATTCTCGAGAAAAAGGAGGGTGCTGGAGACGTCTGGGTGTTTGCAGGAAGGTAGAGGAGAAGGTCCCGGAGTTCAAGGCGGCTGAGCTCCAGGAGGACTGACAGCGGCCACTTTGTGATGATCAAACCACCTGCAGCCGGGAGCGTTAGAGCGCCCTCTGGGGACCGCTGGAGGGACCGGCGTGGGGGCAGGGCGCCGTCAGCCTTTCTCAGTGTTGTCACCGCCTGTGTCCTTTTTCTGCAAATACCCCATGGTAGATGAGTGTGGTCTTCATAGCTATTGCATCAATGATGACTTTATCCTGCATTTTTTGAAGGAGGTGACTAAGTAAGGTGATTTAAGGTTAAGATCACAGACTTTGGAGCCTAGTTTTCTTTTTTTTTTTTGCATTTTGTTTTTAATATTATTGGAGTATAGTTGATTTACAGTGTCATGTTAGTTTCAGGTGTACATCACGGAGATTCAGTTATACAGATAGATTCTTTTTCAGATTCTTTTCCCTTACAGGTTGTTTTTCCTTTCTCTTCACAGGTCTGTCCCCTTTTCCTCTATTCCTACTACCACTTGCCCTCACTGTACTTTGGGCCCCAGCCACTAACTACTCCCTGTCACCTGCCTCCCTCTCCTGGCTGCTGGGTTCCTTCTAAGCAGAGATTCCCCCAGTGGCTCAGATGGTAAAGAAGCTGCCTACAATGCAGGAGACCTAGGTTTGGTCCTTGGGTTAGGAAGATCCCCTGGAGAAGGGAATGGCTGCCCACTCCAGTATTCTTGCCTGGAGAATTCCATGGACAGGGGAGCCTGGAAGGCTAGGTCCATGGGGTCACAAAGAGTCAGACACGACTGAGCGATCAACACTTTAACTTTCTTTCACTTTCTTTCACTTTCAGCATCTTCCAGCAGCTCCCTGCCTTGAGAATAACGTCCAAATTCCCCTTGGGACAGTTGGTCCCATCCACCCTAAGGGTGGTCTTACCTACAACCTCTGCCCTGCACACGTCCTGGGCACTCACTTACACATCCTGGGCACTCACCCGGACTCAGGGTCCCTGCCCACCCCAGCAACTTGTAAGCACTGCCTGCCTTTGCCTCCAGCTAGACTGGCAGACTGACCCTTATTCCCTGGATATTTACCCATCATCCTGTTACTGAGTCCCAACTCTCTCCACTCACCGCCTAATAGGCCAGTAAGTCCAGAGATGAGCTGCTGGCACAAGGAATAGTGAAAAGCTAGCAGCCCCAGAAGTCAATGGCCTACTGTCCCAAAGAGCCATCTCCCCCAGGTTAGGATTCAGACTTCTTTTATACTAAAAAGGGGAGGGAATAGAGATGAGTTTCTGGCCCAACTCTGGAGGAGGCGGGGTGTTATTTCTTCCTTCCAGCAGCCACTCTACAGGTGGGGCCTGGCCAGGGAATCTTCTGAGAGCTTAACAAAGGTGTTGGAGCCTGAAGCTCATTCCCTGGCAGGTAGGGCTCCCAGAGATGGGCAAGCCATTATAACTTAAGTTCATAGCAACATGCCTTTAGTGATTAACTTGTAACAGAACAGGAAGGTTTTTCTCTACAATCCAACGCCTGGGACAAAACCTGCACTCACTGGTATTGAAAAGCACTTTACAGTTGACACAGTGCTTTCTCATCCTCGATCAGACCCCACATTCAGGTGGAGGTACTTTCTAATTGGACAGGGGCGGAAACAGAGGTTTGAAAAGGTCAGTGGCCCACGTTAAGACTCTCCAGTGGTCTACCGGCCTCATTCTCCGGGGGGTGGGCGTGTGGGACTGAGGATTGCACAAGCCCGGGTGTGAGTCCGGGCCAGCATGCACGGGCCACTGCACTGACTTCACCTCCCGCACCCACGCCTTGTCCTTCAAGAAGACAGGAGTTCAGAGTCAGGCTTGTTCCGAGGGTGAAATGAAACAATGCCTGTGGGGCGTCTACTAGGGCCTGGCTCGCAGCCGACACTACATGTGAGTTCCCTTACTGACCTCGGCGAGCTGCGTCGGACAGCGGCTCTTCCCTGGGGCTCCAGAGGCCACTGGGTGCCAACTGTGGAGCCCCGTGCGCCTTCGGACGCGACAGGGCGGTGCGGGGCTGGGGGGGCGGTGGTCACACCGGTCCTCAAAGTAGTGTGGACCCCGGCCCAGCTGGAAAGTGGACTTCGGCCCAGCTCCGGCGGGGCGTAACTCGGAGGCCCTGGGAGGCCGGGCTGGATGCGGGGGCCTGTGGAGGGGGCATTGTTCCACGCCGGCACCCCGAGGCGCACTCCTCAGAGGGCACACCGGCTGCCTCCCCCGCCTCCAGCCTCCTCCCACCACCACCTCGCCTCTGCGCCTGCCCTCTTCCTCCCTCCGCCAGCTCCCGCACTGTCCCCTGAGCCCCCACAAGCAAGAGGGTCCCAGGCGGAGAGGGTTGGGGGCCCGTAGATCGTGCGCCGCCAGGGAGCGCAACCCCGCCCCCACCGCCGCGCCGGCTGGCAGGAGGCGGGACATGCGCACCGGGCGGCGGAGGGCGGGGGGGCGCAGGCCGGGCGGGCGCGGAGCAGGGCGGGCCGTGGGCGGGGAGCAGGGGCTGGAGCGGGGAGCGCGCAGCCAGCGCCGCCGCCGGACTCGGGCGGGTGTGCGAGCCTGGCGCGTAGCTTGCCGGGGATGCGAGAGGCTGGGAGCCGCCGCGCCGGGAGAACGCGTGCACTGGTGACCTCGGCCCGGGGAGAGCCGGGGACGGCGGCGAACCCCGCAGGGATCCTCGGGGCCGGGGTGCGGGGCCGGCGGCGGCGCGGGAGCGCGGGGCGCAGACCGGGCGGGGCTAGCGGACAGTGATGAGCGGGCACGCGGGGAGGCTGCACGCCGCCGCCGCCGCCCGGAGCATCCGCCGCCCGAGCTGCTGCTCGCGGCCCGGGCCCCGGCCATGGAGACGCTGAACGGCCCCGCGGGCGGCGGCGCCCAGGACCCGAAGCCGCAGCCGCCCGGCCAGCACCACCGCCAGCACCACCACCTCCACCCGCTGGCGGAACGGAGACGGCTGCACCGCGCACCCTCGCCAGCCAGACCGTTTCTCAAGGACCTGCACGGCCGGCCTGCGGCCCCCGGCCAGGCCGCCCCCTCCTCGGGCCGAGCCCCGGCGCCCGCCGCCCCGCGCTCTCCCAGCCTCGCGGGCAAGGCGCCGCCCTCGCCGGGGCCCCCGGCCGCGCCCGGCCGCCTCTCCCGGCGGAGCGGTGGCGCTCCCGGCGCGAAGGACAAGCCGCCGCCGGGCGCCGGGGCCAGGGCAGCGGGCGGCGCTAAGGCCGCTCCGGGCCCCAGGAGGGTGGCACGCGCGGCGCCCGCCGAGCCGCTGCCCCGGGTAGGGAAGCCACCGCCCGGGGCCGAGCCGCCGCCCGCCGCTGCCAAGGGCCGCAGAGCCAAACGCGCCTCCGGAGCTGTCCCCGCCCGCGCCGCCGGGCCCCGGGTCCCCGCCGTCGCGGTCCCGGCCGTGATCCTCGCCGTGACTTCCGCGGCCGGCTCCCCGGCCCCCGGCTCGCGCATCAGCCACACAGACAGCAGCTCCGATCTCTCCGACTGCCCCTCCGACCCTCTTTCCGACGAGCAGCGCCTGCTCCCCGCCGCCAGTAGTGACGCCGAGTCCGGCACGGGCTCCAGCGACCGGGAACCTCTGCGAGGAGCCCCCACGACCAGCCCCCCAGCTCGGGGGCCGCCGCCAGACAGCCCCGAGCCCCCGGGACTCCTCGCCGCGACCCCCGCCGCCTGCCTTGGGGGTCGGAACAGCCCCAGTGGGGTCCCCTCGGCGTCCCCGGGGCCGGGCGTGGTGGAGGATGTCGCGGGGCGCGCACCGCCGGAGCGAACGGGTCCCGCGACCCCCAGGGAGCACGGGCTGGGCGAGCAGCACCGGTTGGTCCCGGCGGCGGAGGAGGAGGAGCTGCTGCGGGAGATGGAGGAGCTGCGCTCGGAGAACGACTATCTCAAGGTGCGCAGCCTGCCCCGCCGCAGGTGTCCCGGCGGCAGCCCCAGGTCTGGGTGCGGGCTGGGACCTGCGAGCCCCGGCGTCCCGGCCCCGAAAGCGCTTCCTCCAAGTGCCAGTCACTTTCCTGCGCCCGACACGCCGGGCGCTGGGAACTTGAGCCAAAGTTGTGGAAGGAGCAGCGAGACCTGTGGGTCCAGCCGCTTCTCCACCCACTTAGCTTGTTTCTAGAAAGTCTCGCGTCTTCCCTCGGATGCCTCTGCCCCAGTTGACGCTGCGTTAACTAGAGAGGCGGCTATGACCGCCTTTTGGAGACGCAGTCGACCCCCTGCCCCCTCACCTGTGGGCGCGGCTTGTCCCCAGCCGAGAATCTCTGAGCGGGACCCCGTGCGCCGAGTGCGGGTCTCGGAGGGTGCAGACTCGCCTTCCCCTTTTCCCGCAGTTAAGAAGGCCGGGTGCTCTCCGAGTCTCCCCCGGGCGCAGACAGCCGGGTCACACCGCTTTCAGTGATAAACCTACAGCTCAGGAGTCCCTTGAGCGCGGCCTGGGCGGAGAGGCCACGCAGTCTTGCTGGCCGGTCCTTTGTACGTGTCCACCAGCCGGTTTTTCCGTGTCAGGAGAGGCCACTCGCGCCCGCTCTTTCGAGGGACTCACAGCCTGTGCGTCCATTGAGCGCTTTGCGGCGCGGCCTGCTCTGAGTGGCTTCTGGGTCTTGGTAGCTTTGGGGCACAAGTCTGACTCCATGTTTTCCAGGAGGAGGAGGAGAAGAGCAGGCGCTGCAGAAAAGAGGATTTAGACCGTATGGGGTGGGGAGGTCAGGGCACGCCGGGTGACTCCAAAACAAGGAGGGTGGTACTGAATGCATCTGTCTTAATTTATTGTGATGCTCAGGTTAGTCAACAGCTCCACCGTGTAAATCTCCTCCTTCTGTTAAGATGGTTAAATATATATCTCCTCCCAAATGCAGCGGCCCTCCTCATCAGTACGTTTTGTGATTCTCCCCATTTTCTCAGCAAAGGCTGACTCTCCCTGATGGAGGTCCCCGGGTGGCTGGTGGGACACGGATGTGGGCTTTTAAGGTGCGTGGAGGTGATCTGTGTAGTTAAGCTGGGGTCAGAGCAGTGGACTGAGGAGTGTTCCTATACCCAAGCTGCAGAGGCTGCTCTAACCCACTGAGCCCCCATGGTGGTTTTTATCCTGTTCAAAGAGGCAGAGGAGGATCGCGGTGGGAAAAGAGAGCAGATGGGGACTCCGAATAAAATGTTTCCAGTAGTACATTTGCTCTGTTCACCGACTCTTACGTAATAGACAGCAGAGTGAAATGTGAGAGTATGGAAGAGAAAGGGCCACGGTATTAGCATTACTCTGATGTGAAACCAGGGCTTTTGTAAATCTGCCCTGGAGGTAAGCTCCCTGAGGGTGAGAAAGACCATCTTTGAATTTTGTAGCCTCAGAGCAAATAGATGTTTCTCATGACATCTGATCTCAAGGCAGGCAGTTCAGCATCATTTCAGGGCTCACTCAGGCCGCTGGTTATTTGCTTTATTATTATTTTTTTCACATCATTGGATTCTCAGTGAAGGAAGTAGGTGTCTGACCCTGGAGTCTGCTCTGGTGTGTTTGATATTTCAGCGAATCTCGCAACACAGGGTATCTTTGTTGTGTTTATCACAACCCTAATTTCACTGACAAGGTCGCTGAGATCCGAGAAGATATACCTACGTGTCCAAGTTCACCCAGCTAGTAAGTGATGCAGCTGGTATTTCCCCGGCCTCCAGACCTCGGTTCTCTCCCGGCTCCAGGCTGCATCCTTGTTTCCATCAAGGCTGAGAAGAGCCACGCCTGCCTTAGAGTTGTCTTATTAGCTTGGGCCATACCCAGCATTTAGCTTTTTTGAGGAACCTCTCTTTTTAGGCCAAAGGGCCACAGTGAGCACTTCTCTACTGGACTGTTTGGGGTCCCATAGACCCCCCCTGGCAGTGTTTAATCTGTGGGAAATGTCAGTTGCCATTTCCTGTGGTGGTCATGGCCGAACGTTTCTGACCCGAGTCCATCTCCCAGCAGTTCCTCTGACAGCAGGAGAGAAGAGGCAGAGACAGTCTGGGGAGGCTGGGACATCAGGCTGATCACAAACACATGCGTGAGTTACATGGTTGGCACTTCAGTAGCTTAAGTGACAGCCATTCAATTTGGGGATGAAAGACAACAGTCCTGCTAGACTTTTCTTAAGGTCAGTGAGCCTGCCCACATGTGTGGGATCGGGCTGGGGGCATCCCTGACCTCACAAAGCAATGACCTTTGCTGTAAGCCTGCTTTTGCACACGGATTTTAGAGCCTGCGCCAGTGGTGGTGTTTTTTTTTTTAGATGGCAGATAAATTAGTCCCTGACCTACTCCTTCCTTAGGGAATGTTGCATAGGACTCTGGAGATTAGGAGACTCCACCCAGAAATTTTACTTTGATATATTCTGGAGGATGGTGACCACAGTATTACAGGCTTTCCTGAGTCAGTTCTGTCACCACTATTGTATGAAACTCAAGTGAGAAGAATGAACCGAGAGTAATCAAGCAGAAGACTAAGGATGATGTGTTATTGATTGGGAAATTCGAGTGGAATTTTGTTTTTTAGCCAGACTGCTGTGTTTTTCCAGAAATCAGCTGTCAACAGAGAAGCGCCCGCCTCTGTTGTGTGGCGCTGAATGGGGCCATCCTCGAGTCATTCTGCCATCACCAGGCACCACGGTGACTACATGATGTTGTTTAGTCGCTAAGTCGTCTCTGACTCTTGCAACCCCATGGACTATAGCCCGCCAGGCTCCTCTGTCCATGGAGTTTTCCAGGCAAGAATACTGGAGTGGGTTGCCATTTCCTTCTCCAAGGTATCTTCCCAACCCAGGGATCGAACCATCATCTCCTGCATTGGCAGGCAGATTTTTTACCACTGAGGCACCAGGGAAGCAGGGTAACTAGATGATGAGTAAGTACTCAGTCCGGGTAGTTGGCTTTTTGCATGAAAGCAGTCAGAAAAGCCCTGTTGGCCCTTGACTGCAGATGAACTTGTATGTAATTTGGAAGGCTTCAGGAGTGAAGATAGGAGATTGAAGTCAGTTGTCCAAAGGGCTTTGCTTCTTTCTCAGACCAGACTCAGGTCCATCTTAGTGACCAGGGTGTCTGAGAAACGCTGGCCATCGTGATCTCTGCCTGCCCACCATCACTGTGTTTTGCTCCAGCGCTCAAAGACAATCAGACAAGCCCTGGAGCTCATTGTGAACATATTAATTATGTTCTGTTTCCACAGGCTTTTCAGGAGGGTTTAATTGCTTTGCATTTATTGGCCTATTTCGGAAATGCTTCTCACATTGGTGGGGGATGCTAGCAGGACACCCTTCCCCCCACCCCCAAGTAGTGTACTTCCAAAGGGCCCCAGTCCTGGGGGCTCCAAGGTCGGCCTGGGGAGGGCTGCTGAATTTGCTCTGCCCTTTCGGTTACCTCCTAAGAATTATTTTTGGTGAAAACAAGCAAAGTGCCTGCTAGCTCAAAGCAGACACCATGGGAATGTGGAAGAGCAGTGAGTTCTCAAGGGGGCTGCTGGGGAGGCCATTCGGGTGGAGCGGTTGCACTGCCTCAGCACTGGCCCAGCCTTGGCCTCGGCATCCTGCTTCTCTCTTGGGGTCTTGGGAGTTTCAGGATCTGCAATGATTTGGTTAAATCCAGCCGTGAAGATTCCAGGCACTCTGAATGGCCAGGAAGGGGTGGGGGTGGGGTGGACACTGAGGCAAGAATAAACAGTTCTGGGCATAAAGTGCTTCAGCTCCTCCCTGCCTACCCCCCTCCCTCCTGGAAGGTTGAAGCAGACAGTGTCCCTATTCTTTCCTGACCTTCTGCTTTCCACACCCATTCTTTATTCAGCCTGCAAACAAGCGGCTGTAATCATCTTAGGTGGCGAGATAATGTGGACCAGGGCACAGGGGGGCCGTGGCTGCTGGATGAACTGGCACTTGTAAACAATGGCTGAGCCCCCCTGTGTCTTCTGAGCCTCAGCTGGGACTCTGCAGAGCACATTTCCATTGATGGGAGGGAAAGGAGGTGGATTATTTGTATATTACAGTAGACAATAGTTAAGGGTCTGCAACTCCCAGAGGAGGGAATTATTGCAACAGTAGCCAGCTGACTGCTCACTGTCTAAATTGAGTGTGTTTAAAGAGGGAGTGATTAAAGTAGGACTAGTTATTGATTTTAAGTTGTTTAAAGGGAAGCATTGGAGGAGGAAATGGCAACCCACTCCAGTGTTCTTGCGAATCCCATGGACAGAGGAGCCTGGTGGGCTGCCGTCTGTGGGGTCGCACAGAGTCGGACACGACTGAAGCAACTTAGCAGCAGCAGCAGCACCAAGATCATCAGTATGATCAAGGGTTTTCATCACTTTTACTATGAAACCAAGGATTTGGTTTTTATATTTGTGGATAAACTATCCTCAAAGAGATTTTCTTTGACATTTTAATCTTGGTTTATTTTAGTGCACACATGGTACCTCATTTTTTCTTAAATCTGATGTATGTATATGTATGTGTGTGTGTGTATACACACACACACACACACACGGGGCTTCCCAGACGGCACTAGTAGTAAAAGAATCTGCCTGCCAGTGCAGGGAGATACAAGAGACGGGTTTAATCCCTGGGTCGGGAAACTCCCCTGGAGAAGGAAATGGTACCCAGTATTTTTGCCTGGAAAATTCCACGGATAGAGGGGCCTGGTGGGCTCCAGTCCATGGGGCTACAGAGAGTTGGATATTCCTGAGCACACATATACACACTCACGAGTATAAAATAAAGCTTGATTTGTTATCTGCAGGTGAAGGGGAATAGTTGGGGAGCTCTCTAGTACTTCAAGGTTTCATGCTATACAAAATTCGAAAAGTATATTTAGTTAAAGCTAAATTAGCTTTTTAATGAGATAATGATCTAACATTTGAGTATCTGACAGACCTGTTGTTAATTCAATATAAAACTTGATTAAGGGAAATTTTCTCATTATCTGTATTAAAAACCAACAGTTTTCTGCTCTTACTGTGTGTAAATTTAGTCTAGCAGAAACATTATATGTTCTGCTTGATTGGGTTTGTTAAGCATTTAAATGGCAGACATCTTTAAGGTTCTTTGATACAATGTTTTCTACATTAGAGCATGCTGTCAGAAAATTAATGTAATGTTCGTTTGAAAAATCACTCTCCCATCATGACCCTAATCTGAATAATCACAGTTTTTGCTTTTCAAATGTCTGCTTCCTGCCTACATGGTTTGTAATTTGCTTTTCTTATAACTTCTTTTCACTGAACCTGAAAATTGTTTTTTTCAAGGCTTTTTGAAAAGAGTTGAAACCCTGGCCTCATCCTGTCTCTGCAACAGACAAGTGTTTGGAAGCCATTTAAACGTTTAGGGTTTCAGTATGCTCATTTTAAAAATGGAGGGTATTAATACCTTTTATGCACATTGCGGTGCTTTGGTGAGGACCAGTTGTGAAAACGAATATACCCACACATTGACAATGTCAAGTTCTAAACGTTAGCTTGCTGTTATTTTGCGCCGACAGGCTTTTTGCAAGTGTGATTTAAAGCTTCTTGTTTCACGTGTCCTGGTGGTTGCTGATAATTTCTCCCATTTACTGGAAAGAGTATGTGTGTGGAAGCCCTGGGTTTGTACCTGGGCTTCCAGTTATCAGCCGAGAGGCTTTGGGTGTGTTCACCAGTGTGGGTTTGGCCTCTTTGTCCATCTTGTGGGGGCCGTGTGTCCCTGCAGGCTTATCGTAGGCTTAGTAACGAAGGCGAAATGCTAAAGAAAGGGTGTCTGCTGGTCCACAAATTTAGATAAAATATGAGTTATAAAAGCAGTGATTCAAATACATGCAATTACAATCTCTTCCTAATTTTCTTTTCAAAGCGACTAATGTTAGTGGTTATTTATGCCAAGAGCTATTAGCTGTTTACATCTGGCCTGCTGAGTGATCTGGAGGTGTGGGTACATCGAACCCTGGAACAGGCTTTTTCAGTCCATAGCATGGGTGCAGGCATCTGTAGAGCATAACTAGCGTTTAATCGTAGGGTTGATGAGGGGCCCCCCATTACAAAGTCTGAAAAACCAGAGAACATTTTTTTAAGTGGAAGTCCTACCATATGTTTTTTTATGACTACGTCACATTTTAAAATTCATGTTTGAGTAATAGGTAATTTTCAGCATTAATGACTTGACAAGCTTTCTAGAAAGGGCTGCCCTGCTGGCTCAAATGGTAAAGAATCTGCCTGTAATGCAGGAGACCCAGGTTCGATCCTTGGGCCGGGAAGATCCCTTGGAGAAGGGAATGGCTACCCACTCCAGTATTCTTGCCAGAGAATACCATGGACAGAGAAACCTGGTGGGCCACCATCCATGGGGTCACACAGAGTCAGACACAACTAAGAGACTAACACTTTGAGTAGAAGGAAAAGCCTTCGCACACAGTGCCTTCATAAACGGAGTGCCAACGCCACTGGATATTTGTGGGTACCCCTGGATATATACAGTGATTACTGCTTATGTTGAAATATTTTTATTAGTTACCCAGTGTAATAATTAACTAACTGTATTCAGATACCTAGATTAAGCTTTTTCTCAAAGTCAAATCAGATTTGCAGAAGGGACCTGAGAAGCTTGACCTTGATTTTGAAGATTCAGGACTAACTCTCTTTATGGGAGGATGGCATGCACAGGCCTGTTTGAAAGCTTGTAGGCTGTGGTGGCTGGTCTCCTCTGGCAGGGGTTGGGTCAAGGGCAAGGCTCTCATGGCTCAGTGCGGGGATTCGGCATCAGAAACAGTCTCTCTGCTGCAGGTTGAAAGGCCCTTCCAGAAGTCAGTGTGTTCTCTAGGCCCTTGAAGAGCCCAGCCTGTCCATTCTGTCCACTGTCTGGCCTCTGTTCCACCCAGTAAACCCCAATTCCAGCAAACTTTCCTATTGGAACAAGATTTATAGGAAGGGTCCTCCATGAAGAAGAAGAAGAAAAAAGCCAATGAAACTTGCTTATATGTCATAACATTTTCAACATTAAGATTTACCTTTTTCTAAAAGATTTTTTAATGTGGATTATTTTAAAAGTCTCTATTGAATTTGTTATAATATTGCATCTACTTTACGTTTTGATTATTTGGCCTCGAAGCACATGGGATCTTAGCTCTCCCCAACCAGGGGTCAAACCCACACCACCTGCATTGGAAGGCAAGGTCTTAACTACTGGAGGCAATTCCTTAAGAGTTACCTTTCTTAAGACACATGCTGCTAAGTCACTTCAGTCGTGTCCAGCTCTGTGCAACCCCATAGACGGCAGCCCACCAGGCTCCCCCGTCCCTGGGATTCTCCAGGCAAGAATTTTGGAGTGGGTTGCCATTTCCTCCTCCAATGCATGAAAGTGAAAAGTGAAAGTGAAGTATCTCAGTTGTGTCCGACTCTTGGTGACCCCATGGACTGCAGCCCACCAGGCTCCTCCATCCATGGGACTTTCCAGGCAAGAGTACTAGAGTGGGGTGCCATTGCCTTCTCCGCTTAAGACACATAAGAACACCTTATTTTTTTTTTATATATAATTTTTTTTTTTGGCCCCACTACATGGCATGTGGGATCTTAGTTTTCTAACCAGGAATCGAACCCGTGCCCTCTGCATTTGGAAGCACAGAGTCTTAACCACTGGACCATCAGGGAATTTCCAGACATCTTTTATTTTTAATGAGATTATCGCCACTGGTACAGAAATTCTGTAAGAATCTTTAGCAGACAAAACATTTTATTCGTTTGGCTACTAGGAAGTTGTTAAAGCTTTCATTTTTAACATCCACTTCCCTTCGTGGGCCATTGAAATGGGCCCCACTTGGAGCCATGGTCAGCTGAGTGGGTCATGTCCTTGGTCAGGTGGTGTGGACAGAGTGGAAGAACCTGTAGGCGGCCTTTGGGAGAATCAGATGCTTCACATGTGCCCTTTCCCCTACAGGTGATGGCTGCATACAGGTAGGGTTGGCTGGACAGTGGTTTTCACGCTGTTCGTGCCAATTTGTTATTTTTCCACAAGGGTTCCCAGTTCGTTTGGTACACATCTCCTATGTGATCTTATCCAGGATAAAATAATCTGCAGGAGGTTTACTACTAGTCAATTTCTTGTCTGCCTGAGGCTCTGATGTTGGGAAACTCTTTTCTTTATTGTAAGTAAATCCCTGGTTTTTGAGAATAAATGCAGGATTAGCGAGGGTGGCCAGACTCCAGGAACAAACTGAAAAGAATGAGAGCTGATGAGTTAGGGTGTCCGTGTCTGGGAGCATTTTTTCCCTTTGAGCCTCAGTGTTAACAAAATAAATGAGAATGAGGACTTCCCTGGTGGTCCAGTGGTTTCACTGCTGAGGGCCTGGGTTCTATCCCTGGTTGGGGACTAAGATCAAACAAGCCACATGGCACAGCCAAAAAAAAAAAAAGATGACCAAGAGTATCCTAGTCTGGAGGCGTTTATGCCGTCAAATATGAAACTAATCAAGACAATTCCTAGAATGCTTTTCTTAATCTCCAACCTTCTAAGTTGCTCCTCGCTGAAGCGTTTATTATAGAAAATATACCCTGCATGCTACTGCCTTTTCTGTGGCTTTTGGAAGAGTTGTCCATGATCAGGCTACAAGACTGGAACAAAACAATGTGAGGTGATGTCCAGTCTGCACTGCGTTCAGGAGCTGGTCTTTCTGGGTGTTGACCGAGGTTCAAGTGTATTCATTCCACAAATATGTATTAAGGGCCTGCTGTGTGGCTCACGCTGCTCTGGACACTGGGAGACTCCAGGTGTCTGCTTTCCTGGTGCTTACCTTCCCGTGTGGGTGACAGATGAAGAGTAGGAAGAAACCGATAATATTTGATGGTGGTAGGAAGTCGGAGGGGCTTTAAAGTGGCGCTCGTGGTAAAGAACTTACCTGCCATGCACGAGATAGAGAGGCGGGTTCAATCCCTGGGTTGGGAAGATCCCCTGGAGAAGGAAAAGGGAACCCACCCCAGTATTCTTGCCTGGGAGAAATCCCATGGACAGAGGAGCCTGGCAGGCTACACTCCATAGGGTTGCAGAGTCGGACATGACTGAAGCGACTTAGCACTATGCAGATATGAGGGGCAGGGCCTGGGGCTAGAGACAGTGGCGGTAGGGGGCATTGTGTGCCTTCTGACTGATTTACCTGCCATGAGCTTGGTCACGAGCTGGGGAGGAGCTTGTTAAGGAGAAACCATCACAGGTGATCTGCCTCCTGCACCTGGACCCTGAGAGAGGGCAGGCTGGCCCTGAGGGGAGGGGGCAGCTGTGGCTCCCTGGAGAGGAATGGAGGCGGAATGAGCATGGTGTATGGAGCCCTGGGGAGATAGCCCCGTAGGTTGGACGTTGAACTGACAGCACTGCATTGGCTGGGCTGGGAGGGAAGGAGGGAGCCAGGAATAACTCCCGGGTTTCTTCTGTATCCCAGCATCTTCATGTCGATCCCAGAGTGGAGTGGAGATGGGAGATGAAGGGCAGGGGAATGGAAAAAACCAAACCGATGTGTATTTGAAATAGCGCACAGGTTTTATCTTTAGAATCATGAGTCACGTAGTTCCAAGATTGGTGTGGCGGGACAGCATTTTAAGGACATTTGCGGGTGTGTTATGATTCCCGGGCAATTCATAGGGATGAGCCCCCTGAAGTTTGTTCTTTGCAGGCAATGTCTGACTCATCTTACTGCCTAGCTTGTGTCTTAGGGACACAAGTTCAGGTCAGCGTTTGGTTTGTATCTAGGGTTTGATTACCTGCAGAGACGGCGTCATTTATGATGAGGATTCTGTAAGGAAAGATTGGGAGCGGGGTAAATGCTGAGAGGCTGCGATGACTAAGCCGTGCTCGTTTTTGGTTTCCGGATCCACGAGACCTGAACAGACATCTGGTGATGCTGTCTCGTGTGAGAATTTCCGGAGTCCCTGGGCTGTATTGCACACGTGTTTCCGGAAGTCTACAGGTGACTGCAGAAAGTTCACAGTACTGCAGGGCAGGAGTGGACGGGCGACTCCGCCCTGTCCCATAGACCTGGCTTCTCAGTGCCCTCTGTCTGGCTTGTGTAGGATGAGTTGGATGAACTCCGAGCGGAAATGGAAGAGATGAGAGACAGTTACTTGGAGGAGGAGGTTTACCAGCTGCAGGAGCTGCGGCGGGAGCTGGACCGCGCCAACAAGAACTGCCGAATCCTGCAGTACCGCCTCCGGAAGGCCGAGCAGAAGAGGCTGAAGGTGGCGGAGACCGGGCAGGTGGACGGGGAGCTTATCCGGAGTCTGGAGCAGGACCTGAAGGTGAGCACAAGGTGGACAGTGGGCGGGACTTGCCTTCCCCAGAGAAGCCGGGGGGAGTTTCCATACAATTTCACAAGTTTGCCTCGAAGGTGTCTTAGAGATCCAGTTTAGGGCAGCGTTTGGTTTGAATCTAAAGTTTGATTGCCTGCAGAGATGGCATCATTTATGATGATGATTCCGTAAGGAAAGATTGGGAGCGGGGTAAATGCTGGGAAGGCTGTAAGACCTGAAGTGCAGCCCTCAGGATCCACTTACACGTGGTCTTTTTTTTTTTTTTAATTAATTTATTTGGCTGTGATGAGCCTTAGTTGTGGCACATGAGATCTTCATACTCTCACATGAGATAATCTTCATAATCTCATGGGCTTCTCTCGTGGCTCAGCTGGTAAAGAATCCGCCTGCAGTGCAGGAGACCTGGGTTCGATCCCTGAGTGAGGAAGATCCCCGAGACAAGAGAAAGGCTACCCACTCCAGTATTCTGGCCTGGAGAATTCCACTGACTCTATAGTCCATGGGGTGGCAAAGAGTCAGACATGACTGAGTGACTTTCACTCATTCACTCACATGAAATTTTTAGTTACTGCCCCAGGGCATGTGGGATCTTAGTTTACAGACCAGGCACCCCTGCCAAAAGAATAAGTAAATAAATCATAGATCTTCAATTAAAAAAAAAGAATTAACACCTGCCCCCTCTGGTCTGATCATTCTTTAGAAATTGTGCAGAAACTCCTAAAGATCTGGAATGTGTAAAAAATTGATTCATTATCAATTCAGTTTTAGTCAAAGATCACTTTTAAAAGTTGACCCCAGTCACTTAACATTTTTTGTTATTTCTAGGGTGCAAAAATGCTGAAATTACCGTAACCCAAGTAAGACTTGTAGTAGTGACTTAACTGAAAGAGAAATAGGGTCGCATTTAATTGTTTAAAGTGTCTTTGAGAATCATCAGCAGAAGTGGGAATAAGGTGAAAATACCCCAGACTTTCTTCCTTTGTCCTTTCCACTGAGGCCTCTCTCCTGCCCCAGTTATCAAATCATTTATCTAGAGATGAATTATGTATAATGTCCTTCTTATTATCGGAGTCCCTATGAAATCTCATTTAGCCTTTCATTACAATAACAGAAAAAGAATCTTTGTAACTCAGATTTATAAACCAATAACAAGATGTCATTCAGTGTGATGTAAAGGTGATTTATATTTCTGTTACAAAATCTCCTTAGTTCCTTTTAGAAAGTGAAAATGTTGAACTGCCTTTATAGCATTTGAATGTTTTATTAGAGTAGGCAATTTAAAACCTGACTATATTAAGTATGTACTGAATACAGAATTATTTTTTTAAGCAAGTAGGGTTCTTTAAAAATTATTTTGAGAAACAGAAATGTTTATTTGATGATCTTTTACAAAATTATTTGTTATTCATTTTATTTATTTATTTTTGGCTGCGCTGGGACTTCTCTGCTGCACGTGGGTTTCTCTCGTTGTGGAGAGCAGAGGCTACTCTTCGATCCAACATGCAGTGTGGGCTTCTCTGGTTGCAGAGTACGTTTCTAGGTGCACAGGCTTCAGTAATTGTAGCACGTGGGCTTGGAAGTTGCAGCTCGCAGGCTCTAGAGCGCAGGCTCAGTAGTTGTGGTGCATGGACTTAGTTGCCCCGAGGCATATGGAATCTTCCCGGACCAGGGATTGAACCTATGTCCCCTGCCTTGGCAGGCAAATTCTTAACCAGTGGACCACCAGGTAAGTCCAATGATCATTTTTAATTGATCATTTAAAGCATGTGCTCCTGGGAAGACTTGGCATTCTAAGCAATATTCCAGAAGGAACAGGGCTGTGGCAAAGTGGCCTTTTAATCCAGATGAAAGTCATACTTCCCCTTAATGTGGATTTCATGTTTTAAACTAATACCCCTTCCTTTAAATGTAGGCTTGTTAATATTGCCAGGATCTTTGCTCTTTGGTGTAACACAATATTCCTTAGTGATTCTGCCTCTGAAGTGGTTTGGAGGTGCCCTTAGCACACAGAAGGCTTCCCATCAGATGACTGTGTCTGTGGGTTGATGCAGGTGGCCAAAGATGTATCGGTCCGATTGCACCATGAACTTGAAACCGTGGAGGAAAAGAGAGCTAAATCGGAAGACGAGAATGAAACTCTCCGACAGCAGATGATCGAAGTGGAGATATCAAAGCAGGCCCTGCAGAACGAGCTGGAGAGACTGAAGGAGGTGAGTCAGGTGGATGGGGGTTGCCCCTTGCGAACATGGGACTCCCAAGTGTCCTTTTTTTTTTTTTTTTTTAATTAATGTATTTTTATTTTGGTTGCACTGGGTCTTCATTGCTGCGCGTGGGCTTTCTCTAGTTGTGGCGAGCAGGGACTCTTCTCTAGTTGAAGTACACAGGCTTGTCATTGCAGTGGCTTCTCTCGTTGCCAAGCACAGGCTCCAGGCCAGCGAATTTCAATAGTTTCAGCATGCAGGCTCGAGAGCTCCAGTTCAGTAGTTGTGGCACGTGAACTCAGTTGCTCTGTGGCTTCCAAGTGTCCTGGTCTTACTGTGGTTTAAGGCAGGGGACGGCCAGCTACTGTTTGTATGGCCTGGAAACTAAGAATGGTTTTTACATTTTTTATAGAGTTGGGAAAAAAGTATGAAACAAAGCTGAAAAAGCAATGACGATGTGACCGAAGCTGTGTTGCTTGTAAAGCCTGAAATATCTGCTCCCTGACCCTTTACGGAAAAGGCTTGTTGAACCCTGGTCTCAAGCTATTTTTTATAATTTCCATTCCAATGAGCTGGCTGTTAGTTCCCTTTATGGGTCCATGTGGGGTGTATTATTACTAGAATACAAAATTAGGCAGTCTCTTTTTTCTCGAGAGCCTTCTCTTCCAATGAGCTGGAAAATATGTTATGCTTGTCCATTATCTGTGTCAACAGATGTGGGTGTGTGCTGCCTGTGTCTGTTATGCAGCCAATATGATTTAAATATAGATTTCTTTTACATTTCAGAGAGTGACTGTGTTCTAGCAAAGCGGTCTAGACAATGCATATGTATTTTTTTCATTTGCAACGGTAATGCAAATCCCGTTTTGTTGTTGACATCCAGTATAAGATTAAAGCTGAATGTCCTCTTGGAAAATATCCTGCATATTGATGAAGGTACAAATTGTGGTGAGGGTTTGAGATAATGGCTAAAAAGCCAGCATGTTATGTGCCAACACTTAGCACTTCATGGTTCCTTTGGATTCACTTCATGATTCAGCTGCTAATCCATCTACTGCTCCACCCACACTTCACTCAGACCCTCGACTGGGCCCTGGGGAGGCAGATGCCCTGCCTTCAAGGTGTTTACTGAGCCAACATGTTATGGATTTGTGTAAATTCTGTGTATGTTGCCACTTCCATGAAAACACTGCATGTTCTATTTATTTGTCTTGTCACTGTCCCCCTTTGCGAATGGCCCCATGAGACTTGGGCTCTATGGACCAGGTTCTGTCTGTCTGGGTCACTGTGGGGGGTTCCCACAAGGGCCTGAATCCCAAGGGTTGTCGGGGACTTTCCGGGTGAGTGGGGGATGCAAGTGAGAGCTTCACAGAGGAGGAGATGGGGAGCCTGGAAGGTTCTGTCCTGCTTAATGACCCTCCTCTGGCTGTGACCACTCGCCTCTACACTTATGCATCCTAATAACTTTTTTTCCTTCTTTTCTTTTTGGTCCGAATTTGCTAGGAGGCAGGCTGTAATGATTTCTTTTCCTGAGATTTCCAGTTTGAGCCTGACCTTGAGGGTACAAAAGACAACTTTGAAGTATATTTTTAAGTTTTATACGCGTGTATGTTTTATGTATGGACTTCCCTAGTAGCTCAGTGATAAAGAATCTGCCTGCCAATATAGGAGATGCAGGTTCAACCCCTGGGTCGGGAAAATCCACTGGAGGAAGAAATGGCAACCCACTCCAGTATTCTTGCCTGGAGAATCCCGTGGACAGAGGAGCCTGATGGGCTACAGTCCAGGGGTTGCAAAAGAATCGGACATGACTTAGTGACTAAACAACAACAACGTTTGTGTATAAATATATAAATTATATATATAAGTAAATATGTGTATTTAAAGCAGGCAGGGATTCTTTTTCCCCAGCTGAAATGGATTTGTGAAGGACCTGACATCAAGTCACAAATAGCTCTCTGGGGAGAGAAATGACCACTGATGGTGGAGGCTCAGGCTGGTCTGAGGAGGGAGTGGGGGGTCAGCCCCTCCCTTTCTTTACGGCTTAAAATTACTCAGAGGGGTCGCTCATCTGGAACACAATCACTGTGCTCTTACCTCCAGAGTGGCAGTCAGACTGGTGGGGCCGCATTCTGACACCGAAATGCTCAAGGAGTCCCAAGACTGAGAGTCTGAGGAGGGTCGGGAGCTGGTGGGCCGTTCTGGGTGCAGCAGGGTGCACCAGTTCAGAGGTCGCAAAGACAATGTTCATCGGAACATTCGAGCCGGGGTCTCCGTGAATGGCTGCTTTGTACCAAAGCCAGCATAGACTTAGCCGTAGGTTTTGCTCTAGAGAGAGATAGTGTTTTCTCCGTCTTGAGCCGTGCTGGTGATCGTTCACCCCTGAGGGCTGGTAAATGGATGATGAGCCACATTCTGAGACGGTCCAGGGCGGTTTGTGCATCTCCACCACAGACCTGGGTGCGGATGTGTCTGCACCCCAGCCTCGGAGGACGGTGAGACGGTGGATCTCGGCGGTTGCGGCTTCTCTCTGCAGACCGTGCTTTCAGCGCCTGGGGGACTCCTCCAGGGTGTGTGTCTCCTCGCTCTGCAAACTCACTCTGTGCAGGAACAGACTTGTCCCCTTCGCCCCCTCCTGTACCACACTCTTGTCTTTCCAGCTGTGTTAACGGTGCCACTGTCCTTTAAGTCACCCAGGCTTAATGGCTGGCAATTATCCTTACCCTTCCTGCTCCCCCTGCTGCTCTGAGTTCACGGTCTTAGAAATTCTTTTTCATTGGTATGTGCTACAGGGTTGAACCTTAAAATTATACCAAGTGAAAGAAGCCAGGTGTTGTACGAATACATTTATCAGAAATGTTCAGATAGGTAAATCCATAGATAGCAGATTAGGGGCTGGGGAGGAGGGAGACTGACTGGGGTTTCCTCTTGGGTGATGACAGTGTTTTGGAACTGGGTGGAGGTGGTTTGCACAACATTGTGAGTGTGCCAAAGGCCACTGGACTGTACACTTTAAGACAGTTCATTTTAACCTCATTTAAACTTTGTGACTTTCTTCTATCCGTCCTTTCACCCATCTCTCCAGTGAATATTTTGAGGGCTGACACTCCAGTCACCACATTCAGGGATGCAGCACTTCTAACTGCCCCTTCTGTTTTACCTTCTGTATCCCCCCAATCCGACAGTTTGCACAGGACTTAAACAGACAAACTTGCCTTGGCACGTTGTCTAGCCCTTTAGCATGACACAGGTCCTTTCCTGCTTGGTCCATCTCGGTTTCCCATCCCAAGGCACTAACCTCTGCAATGAACTGAAAGGCAGTTGAGAAGGATGAGAAGAGACATGCCCTCTGGGCCTCGAACTCCTAGAGGTGTGTCACTTTCTCCATGGATAGAAGAGATGCTTAAAGAGGCCTGGCAGGATTAACCCTCTGGAATTGTCCCTTCTGGTCAGCCAGCTCACTGACTTCCTGTGTTGTTCACATCCTGTCCATGCACCCAGATTCCCATATACCCCTTCACTTGTGCAAAACTCGAATTTTTTGACCCCCCTTTTGGGTACATTTCTTCTAGTAGTCTCTGTATGGTGGAATATCTCAAAAAGGTTGAAACGGTTAACCTTAGTGGACTTTCAGCTTCGTAAAGATTGCCCAGGTGCTTTCACTGTATTTCTTTCTACCAGAAAGTTTCTTAAATGCACGCTAGACACAAATAATAACCGGCCAGTTAATCTGCACTTTCAAGAGAGGCAAGTTTTGGATCATAACAGGGAACTAGGGTTGGTGGATGGAGCCACAGGAAACCAACTAGCTGTCAGATAGCTCTTGTGGGACATCCTTCATCACTATTCAGGACATGATATTGATTCTCTGGGTTTGGCTGAGACTCCTTTGTGCCAAATAAATGGTCAGATTTTATAACTGTTTCTGTTTTTAAATTAGTCTATTTTAGTTGCACTGGGTCTTCGTTGCTATGCATGGGCTTTCTCTAGTTGCAGTGAGTGGGGGCTACGCTTTGCTGCACGGACTTCTCATTGGAGTGGCTTCTATTGTGGAGCAGCGGCTCTAGGGCTGGTGGGCTCAGTAGCTGTGGAACACGGGCTTAGTTGCTCTGCAGCGTGTTGAATCTTCCCGGATCAGGGATTGAACCCATGTTCCCTGCCTTGGTAGGCAGACTCCTATCCACTGTACCACCAGGGAAGTCCTTGCAACTGTTTTGTGAGTGCTTGAGAGGAATATGTATGCTCCAGTTTTGGAATGAAGACTTTGAATCCATTAGATTGAAGACTTTCCAACTTGAACTATACTTACAGCAGAAAGAACATTTTATATCATCACTTAATATACAGATCAAAAGTTTTTACAAAGTAATGCTTATTTTTTGCCATATGGGATATATTCTGGTATTTTCAGTTCTGTTCTATTTTTTTTTAAATGGTATTTGTAAGTTCAAATCCATTACTAGATTGCCACAATTTGGGAAAAAATGTGTATCAGATCACTTGTTAATTGTGTTGTTCAAATTTTCTATATCCTTTACAGTTTTGTCTGTTAAATATCTCTTTAGGATAAAGATGTATTAAAATCACCCATTATAATTTTACATTTAAATTTTCTTCTTATATTCTGTCAAACTTTGATTTATAGATTTTGAATATGAATTCATAAAGATTTAGAACCTTTATTTGGTAATGAATTGTTCCCTTTATCATTTCATAATGACCTCTTTATTCTAATGTCTTGCTTTTTCCTGTTAAGCCTATTTGTCTGCTTTTATCATCCATGCCAAATTTCTTTTAGTTAGTATTTACCTCCTACAGACTTTTCGGTGATTCTCGTCTATTGTTTCCGCACCACTATGTTTTAGGTGTATTTTTTGTGAATGGACTATAGCTACCTTTTAAAAACTGGAATCTGGGAATCTCTTTTTTCAAAACTTGTGAATTTAATCCAGTTACATTTTTTGTGGCTATTAATGTATTTGAACTTATTTCTGTCATTGTATTTTCTGCTATCTTCCATGCCTTTTCTTTTTTCTATTTTTTTTCTCTTTTTAAAAACATTTTTATTAAAAAGCATTACAGCCAGCTGCAACAAGAGCAGAAAGAAAGGGGAGGGGTCGGTAAGACCCAGGGGACCCCATCCCAGCTGCTCCCAGGGGTTGGAGGGCATGACAGACTAGGGAGGGGCCTGAGTGGTGGCGATGCAGGGAAAGGCTGCCTACCATCTTTTTTTCTATTTTTAATATTGATTTCTCTTTAATTAAATTTGCAATTCTCACGTTCTCTCTCTTGGTTAGGAAACCATACATTACACTTTTGCTGATACTTATATTTTTAACATGCATGTTTGTCTTAATATCCCAAACTAATCACTGTCCATATTCTTTTCCTGAATAATACAAGCATCTTAGAAAGCTTCAACTCCAGTCAACTCCCATCTTTCATACTATTGTTACCTAGTACCATTCTGGTTTCATCTTTTTAAAATCAGCTGCCCCCCAAGTTGACTAATAACTCATGCTGTTATTTAGATTCATTTGCACATTTTCCAACCTGCTATCGTTGCTTCTTGAGTGTTGCTCCTTCTAATTCAGTTTCCTTCTCACTGATCTATTAATATATCTTTTAGTCATTCCTTTTTCAGTAAACGATATTGTCTAATATGCTTTTATTTCATACTCAGTCTTGAAAGCTATTTAATTGGGTATAGAATTCTAACATTTTGAAGATAATATTTTTATTATCTTTTGACTCTAGTTTGCTATCAAGAGATCTGCTGTCAGATACTCTCATCTTGGTAGATAACCTGTCTTTGCTTCCTGGTTGCTTTTATACTATTCTCTTTGTGTTTGGTATTCTGCAGTTTGAATCAGATGTATCTCGATTTATTTTTATTTGGCTCAACATTCTTTGTCAGTCTGAGTGTGTGGCTTTCATAAAATCTGAAAAATTCTCACTCTTTGAATAGTGTTCTATAATGAAACTGTCTCTTTGAATCATGTTTCTTTCCCATTCTCTGTGTTTCTTCTAGAATTCCTTCCTATTAGTCTTTGTGGGACTTTCTTATGATGGCCATTCTTACTCCATCCTCCATCTTACCCACCTATATATTTTTTTAAGGCATTTTTATCTCTGTATGGTACATTCTGGATAATTTCTTCACTTCTTATCCAGATTATTAATTCTCTTCTTTACATAATAATTAGTTTTATTCATCCACTAACTTTTCATTTCAGTGAGTTTACATTCCAGAAGTTTAAAAAAGCTTGATCTTTTTCATATATTATCTTTTTCTCATCATCTCATAGTTCTTGGACTTTCCGGGTGGGTCAGTGGAAAAGAATTTGCCTGCAATGCAAGAGATGTGGGAGACGGGAGTTCAGTCCCTGGGTTGGGAAAAATCCCCTGGAGAAGGAAATAGCAACCCACTCCAGTATTCCTGCTTGGAAAATTTCATGGACAGAGGAGCCTACCAGGCTACAGTCCATGGGATCGCCAAGAGTCAGACACGACCGAGCACACACATACACATGGTTCTTGCTTTAAATCTTCAAACATTTTAAAGTCATAGTCTTTTTCAGTTTGTTCTGTTTATCTTGAGTTCTTGGTGATACTAAGTGTTCAGTTTAGATCTGGTGACTGTTACGTGGATTATGAGCCCTTCTGAGTGGGAATTCCATGAAGTTTGTTGCAACGTCCTCCTAGTGGGTTTCAACGTTGATCTTTTTTGGAGGCCGTGGTGGTATCATTGGTCCAAATACAGCTCTTAATTTTGGCCTCATGGATCTGTGTACCAAATGGGTGTGTCAGCTGAACACTGACCTTGCATGTGGCACAGACCTTCCCCCCACCGTCCAGTGTCTTGAGCAGACGCTTTCTGTCCCCATCTCCGGCTGATTTTTAGTTTCCTTTCAGGAAGGGTGCGTCTCTGCAGTGGGTTGCTTGGACGCGTTGATCAAAGCCTCTTCTCATGCCCCTGGCCTATTTCTGGTAACTCTCGGCCTCCTCTCCTCCCCCTTAATACACACCCTTGTGCTCATGCTCTGGTTATCCCTTGGGCGTTGTGGACACTGGGGAATCTTCTTTGTGTGTGTGAGTTCAGCTGTGCAAAAATGTTTGCTCGTTACATTTTCTCCAGCATTCTGAGCTGTTTACTGGGGGGCAGGGCTCACGATCGCTCCCTGTGCCACGTTGCCAAAACAGGATGTGACCCTTCAGGGTTTAGCGGAAGCGCCGGGGTTGCAGCCCTGGGGCCCCAGAACGACCCCATGTGTCCTCCTCCTCCTGACCCATCACTTGTATCCCTGCCTCTTTCTGTGGCTCCCCCGCTGACCTCAGAACCTTTCCTTAGCAATAGCTTCTCCACGTCTTGCCTTCGCCTCACTGTCTTCTCTTGGGTGTCTGCTGTAGGCTGAATGTCTGTGGCACCCCCAGACTCAGGGTAAATCCTAATCCCCGATCTGACGCTATGAGGAGGTGGAGCCTTCAGGAGGTGACTGGGTCATGAGAGCAGAGCCCCACCCACTTTCCGAGGATCAGAGTCCTCATCAGAGGGACTTCGTCCGGGGGCCTTCTCCTGTCCGTCATGTGAGGACACAGGGGGACCCGGCTGTCTTAAGAGTCAGAAAGTGGGTCCCCATCAGAACCGAATCTGGCAGCACCTGGATCTTAGATTTCTCATCCTCCAGGACTGTAAGAAATAACGTCTGTTCTCGAAGTTCCCCCCGTTTTTGGTGTTTGTCAGAGCAGCCCGAATAGACTATGACGGTCTTTCTCGTTTTGCTCACCCAGTGGGTGAGGACTTTTCTCTGCGTGTCATAATAAACTCAGGCAGCCATAAAGTCTGGAAACAAAGGTGTACAAACATAATAAATGGTTTTATTGGTCTCATGCTACGCTTTAATGAAATAGCATTGTCTGTAGTTTCAGAGTTCATGGTTCCCCTTGTAAGGGAAAGATGTTCGTGGGTGAGGCTGTGTGAAGCATCTCTGGGCAGAGTCCTTGTGCCAGGGTGTCACCCAGACCCTGGCCGGGCTGTCATCAGCCTCCGTGGCTTCGCTCAGGCCTCAGCCCTGGCCAGTCAGCAGTGGGCGGGAGGAGGAGCAGGCTGTGTGGACGCCTCAGGGAACACGCAGCACCTGCTGTCCTTTGCTGAGTTCGGGGAGAGGATAACAAGCTGAAGAGCAGGACAGGGAGAGCAGTCTGGTGTTCTGAGTGTCCTGCTACCTTAGTAACGCGGTGACATGGGATGAGAGAGAGGAGCAGGGGGAATCAGGTTGTCTGGTTAAGTCTGCTTCCCAAATGTGAGACCTGAGAAGAGCTTGGGGTGCGTGTGTGTGTTAGGGTTAGGGCATGTGTGTGTGTGTGTGTGCATGTGTGTGTGTGCATACAGTGTCTGCACAGGGATCTGGGAAACGGTCTTCCTGTGTCCTGCCCACACCCGAGAGCAGGGGTGGGATGGACTAGAGCCCCATCCACAAGGGCACGGGCCCCAAGCGGGGAACGCAGAGTTCAGGGGCTGGAGGGTGAGCAGCAGCAGCAGGCATGAGGAGCTTTGGCAGGAGCCGCTTTGAGGGCTTCAGCTGTAAATGGCACCATTGGTGTCTGGGAAGAAAGGGGGTGTGTGTGCAGTTAAACAACCATAAATAGTGCTAATGGCTGATTCACTGTTGCTGGAAGGGCTGGGTGAGGGCCTGTTGGGGGCTTGCTGCTCCCTGGGCCTAGCCGTGGAGCAATTTTTTGTGGAAACCAGGATGGGAATTAAATTATGGGTTTTCTATGAGGCAAGTGAAGGTCAGTGACCCCCTCACCGGAGTCCTGGCCAGGCTGGACTGACCCAGGCCCCTGACCCAGCAGCTCTCCTCTGTCCTCTGGACCTTAGCTGGAACCTGGCCACCTCCTGCGCTGTGTATGTGCAAGGAAGAGGCTGGTGGCCAGGTATGTACTGGAAGGAAGCTCTGTGCAGCCCCCAGACCAGGGCACCATTGGGGCAGCCGCTGGAGGAGCAGGGAGTCCATGAGGAAAGGCATCCATGTCTTTCTGACTCATAATGCTTCTTTATAAAGTGAATTTCTGCTTCTGGAAGTATCCATTGCACTGCTTCTCTGCTGAGAAAATTATAGAAAGGAGGGCAGAGTTCACGTTTGACGAGAGAGGGCACGCCCCCTCCCCCTGCACCCCTCCAGGCTGTACCTAAGTCTCGCCTTTACTGGTGACACGGGGCCCCGCGTCACCTCCCAGAAGTGCTCCCAGAAGTGCTACCTCCTCCTTGAAGCCTTCCTAGCACCCTTTCTCTGAACTCTTTCCTGAGGCCCTTGAAGATTCTCCTGCAGTTTGTAAGAAATAATTCAGCAAGGTCCCAGGTATCCTTTATCCAGTTCAGACTCTGGTATGATCTTGAAACTAGGGTGTCAGGTTGATTCAGTCAACCTACAGAATGGTTTCAGGTTTCCTGACCATTGGGGTCCCTCATTTGGACCTTTTATGGCCACACCCACTTTCCTCTGTGACCATGCCCACTTCTCTCCATAACCACACCCACTTCCCCTCCTGTCCCTACCGCCACCACGCACCCCCGGCACCCACGGTTGGGTCCCCGTTTCCATAGTTTTGTCATTTCAAGACTGTGACATGAATGGAGACACACAGCATGTAACCTCTGAGGATTAGCTTTTTCACTCCGCATCAGTCTCTTGAGGTCACCCAGATTGTGTGCATATCCATGGTCTGTGCCTTTGTATAGCTGCGGGGTGGTCCATGGTGACCATGCATCACAGGGGCTTTAACCAGTCGCTAGTTGAAGGACATCTGGGTTGTTTCTAGTTCGGGGCTGTATGAATACAGTTGCTTGGTTCCTGGGCCATATAGGAGTTGAATATTTCGTTGTTGTTGTTTTAAAGAACGTGCCCAGCTGTTTTTCTATTTTCCAAAGTGGTTGCACGACTTCAAGTTCTCACCAGGGGTGCAGGAGTGCTGCATCCTCATCAGCATTTGGCATTGTCGCTGTTTTGTTTCGTCCATTCTCATAGGTAATACATCATTGTGGCTTTAATGTGCATTTCCCTAGTGGCTAATGACATTGGTAACTTTTCGTGTCATATGCACCATCTTCATGTCCTTTTTGGTGTCTTCATGGTTTTTGCCCATTTTCTAATTCGATTTTCTTGGTTATTTTACTGTGTGTGTGATTTTTTTTTTTTTAAACTGTTGAGTTTTGAGTTCTAGATACTAGCCCTTGGTTGGCTATATGGTTAACAAATAATTTTCTCCCACTCTGCCATTTGTCTTTCTTCCTTTCAGCAGGGTCTTCCCCAGGGCAAGTGTTTTTAATTTTGATGAAGTTCAATTTATAAATATTTCCTTTTATGGTATCAATTCCAGAGCTCTTTGCCTAGCCCTAGATTCTGAATATTTTCTCCTTGTGTGTTTTTTTTTTTTTTTTCTGAAAGTGTTACATTTTAATCCATGGTGTCCGTTTTGGGTTCATTTTTGTATAAGGTGTGAGACTCAGGTCAAGGTTTTTTTCTTGTCTCTGAGCCTCCATTTTTTCTGGCACCGTTTCTTGAAAAGGCTGTCTTTGCTTCGTTGAATTCCTTTGTACCTCTGTCGGAAATCAGGGGATGTGTGTGTGCAGATCTCTTTCTGGATGTGGTGCTGTTCCCTTGATCTCTGCCCACACAGCCTTGACCACTGAGCGTATAGATCTTGAAAGTGCTTTCTTGGTGGGTGTCCACTCCTCCAACCAGCAGTTTGAAGGTCTTGCAGGATCCCTCCATGGCATTTCTGATTTATTGAATATATACGTGTGTCTGCCTGTCCTTGCCTTTGTCAAGCACTCACTAAATATTTGTTGAATGAGTGAAGGTTTTATCACCTTTATCTTTTCCTTGAGAAAAAGCTATAACAGTCTTAAAATCCCTTGGCAAGGAATTTCTGACTGTAAATGAGTACCTCAGGGCAGGGCGTATAGACCTGTGGTTCCACTCGAGGTCAAGTACTTGGACGATGACCGTGGGCCATCTGATCACCT
The DNA here is from genome assembly GCF_029378745.1 of Bos indicus. Classification (NCBI taxonomy): domain Eukaryota; kingdom Metazoa; phylum Chordata; class Mammalia; order Artiodactyla; family Bovidae; genus Bos; species Bos indicus. The sequence goes on from NC_091783.1 coordinate 41,508,559, forward strand.
GTTGGGTCAGTGATGAGGGACCTTCAGCCTGGCTTGGGGGTCCACCCCTCCCCGTGGTTGTGCCACACCAGTTGTCCCTGTGAGCAGGGGCCTCCTCTCAGCCTGTTTCCTGTGTCCCTGTGGGCATTCAGGTGGCCTTTCAGACTGCAGTGTGTGAGAGCAGTGATGCTGTGCGAGTGGCCATCAGCATCAGGCCACACTCACTCCCCCAGAGAGGTGAGACCCCTGCCCCTCCTCTGCCATCAGCACAGATTTCCTGGCATGTGGGAGTCTTTCAGAACTTGGAGGGCGGCTGTCTGCTTGTCACTTGCTGTTGATGAAGGGAGTTTGTGAATTTCAGTGAAATGGACACCGTTCACATTTTTCTTAAATAATGCAAATGTAGTGAGAGCACATACTTCTGGATAATTTTAATGCCCCTGGGCAGTTAAGTGCATCCAGTTTGTGCTACGGGAATGAAAAAGTGTAAAAATTCTCATTGCTCAGTTGTGTCTGACTCTCTGTGGCCCCATGGACTGTAGCCTGCCAGGTTCCTGTGTCCATGAGATTTCCCAGGCAAGAGTACTGGAGTAGGTTGCCATTTCCTTCTCCAGGGGATCTTCCCAGCCCAGGTCTCCTGCATTGCAGGCAGATTCTTTACCATCTGAGCCACAAGGTGCTACAGGAATAGATAACAAATACTTCTCTTTTTAAAGTTTACTTTTGAGGTGGGGGTCCGTCAAATTTACATGCCGTGTGTGTTGTTAGTGACGTTGTATGACTTGGGCAACTTTTATCCTCAAATGAGGAATCAAGAGTCAGAGAAACAGAAATGCTTAGAGGATGCTGACCGGTTGGTGTGGCTGTTTCTCAAGTATCCTTTCTTGGCATTTCTCTAACTCAAGTGAGAACCATTAAGTGTTGAATGGTATGATTATGAGCCAAAGAAGCCACTTTCATTTTTTTCCCTTTAGTTGTCAGAAATTAGTCAGCATTGAGAAGGCGCCAAGTTATCTGTGTATTTACGCATCTGTGCAGAGTGTCTTCCTGCTGAGCAGTTGATCGCCAGTGTTTGAATCTCTGACTTAGGATGAGCCTCTGAGAAAGGAGTGGGAGGCCTGAGCCCCCAGGGCGCTTCCCCTTGGGTTGGCCAGTTTTTGTGCAGAGAAAAGGCTCGTGTGGGAGGCTTGGCTCTGAGTTTTCCCCCAGCATCACAGATACTCTCCTCTATGACCCACAGCAGAATGGCCGGGATGAGGGAATGTCCAAAACGTGGGAGCACTCATCAGATGGCTGGCACGTGAGCACAGATGCTGTCTGTCTGTAGAGGCAGATGGGAGCCGGGCGCCCAGGCAAGGCCGTGTTTGCTCATCAGGCCTGCACTTGTGTGATTGATCTCACCCTGAGGACCTCAAGGAGCCCCAGTCGGTGGTCCTCCCATCACACACGGCCTCTTCTCTTGGGCTGGAGGTCTCTTGGAATTTGAGCAGGGCTGGGAACTGGAGGGAGAAATTATGGGACATTGGGGCACCAGGCAGCCCCACAGGACTGATGCATGAGGCACTGGGAGGGGGGCTGCGAGGAGGCTTGTGAATGTTCCATCCTCTGTGCTTATTCGCAACAGTTCTCTTCCATGAGTGAAACAAAGTCACTTCCAAAAAAATCCTCCATTTATTACTTCCTGTGAATCCTAGTAAACAAGATAGCTTAAAGATATGATTTTATGCAAGACGTGCTTGTCTGTTTTGTTCTAATGCGTGTGTTTCAAACACTTTAATGATGGAGGGCTTTACACGGTTCTCCTGGAACCCTTCTGAAACAGAGACGCCTTCCTTCTGGCCAGCTGAGTCCACGGTCAGGCCGCTCGCTTCCTTTTCAACTTCAAAGTGTCACTGGGATAGTCTTTTGTTTCCAGGGGTTCTCGGGTGTAGGGTTTTGGGATTTGTTTGGATTTATTTTAAACCAGGTTACTCACAGCGTCACTGAGTGAGGGGCCCAGGTGCCACATAACCCCCTGTCGTCTATTACAGTGCGGTCTGCTCAGGGAGGGTCATCAACTGCAGCTCTGCAGTGTTTGAGGGGGACATCCTGTGCCCTGTTGGACATGTAACAGCATCTCTGGCCTCTGCCCACTGGATGCAGTGACAGTTCCCCATTTGTGCCTGTGTCTATGGGCAAAGGCAGGTGTCCTTGGGGTGGGGGGTAGGTCACCCGTAGTTGAGCTCCGGTGGCTTGAAGAGACACCAGATGCACAGGCTGTCTGGACATCTCCCTGTCCTTCCACCACCCCGGACCCTGGAGCTTCGGAGGGAAGCATATGAGCTGACCCGAGGGTGTGTCATGCTGTTCACAAGACCCTGACCTGGGCGACAGAGTCCGGTTCTTCCTCTCAAGGGAGTGTGCGTGTGTGATGTGATCATGAGGGGCTGCGCAGGTGATTCTGATACGTTCGGAAAGCTTCTTGTCTCCTATCTCACATCTCATTCCTCTGTCTCCCCAGCAGTGTCTGAGCTTGGCTCATCATTAGATTTCCCCTGGGATGGGCTGGCGACAAGGCGGGCAGACAGCAGGCGCTGCACATTCGCCTCTACTCTTGGCCTCTCGCAGAACATCTCCAAGGTGCCCTGTGAAATAGGGGGTAGACGTTTGCATCTTTCTTTGCAAGAGGATTAGAGACCAGCAGTGCCCAGAGCAGGGGGGATAAGGTGTGCCCTGCTCCCCAGCTTTTTTCAGGTGATGAAAGGGATCATATAAATGCATGCGGAGGACTGAGCTCTCGAGCCCAGTGATGCTGTTCCCGGCTGCCTGGTAGAACTTCCAGGGGGTGCTTATGAATCCCGATGCCCGGGGCACCCCCTGGCCCGTTACATTCGAACCTCTTCAGGTGGGACCCAGGCATTTGAGGGTTTTGTTTTGCTCCGTTTCTCTGGCATCTGTGTTTTATAAAACTTCCTGGTGCTTTCAGATCAGCTGCGGTCACTGACCGTGAGAGGATGGTGTCTGGAGAAGCTCCATAAATGTGGCTAGGTAGTTCCCACCCAGGACTGATGCTGAGGGTGGCTCAGGTTAACAAGGGGTGAAGTCAGAGTTTGCAGGACAGGCGTCTGGGGAAGACAAGGCCTTGGCCTGACCTCTTCCCATCAAAGCGGAGGCCCTAGACGAGTGAGCAGCCAGGTAACTGCCCGCGGGGGCGAGTTGGTGCCCTGCCTCAGGTGTGGATTTATGACCACAGTAGCCATCAAGGGCCGTGACTGTGTGGCTTCCTGGCCACTAATGATAGTTTTCCTAAAACACATCAGAGGCCGGATTCTAGCCTTCCCATGACAGGGGCCTTCATCTGTCTCAGGTTCACTAGATCCTTCCACTCATCAAATTCACTCCGCCCCTCTCCGCGCCTTTAATTTCCTTTGCCCTTGCCTGTTCTTCCCCCTTTGCTTATCTGCAGTGTGCACACGTCTAGCTGTTGTGGATTGTGTTGTTTGTATGTAACTCTGCTATCCCAGGTGACCAGCGGGGTAGGAACCCACATTAGAGGGCAGGTGGCCATGTGGTCATCTCTCCTGTCCTCCTGGGGGCCTCTGAGCCTCTCTCTGTTTTTTAATCAACTGAACATACTGTCAGTAAAAGGCACTCTTAAGACTTTCCTGATGGTCCAGTACAGGGGGCATGAGTTCAATCCCTGGTCAGGGAACTAAGATCCCACATGCTGTGAGGCACAGCCAAAAAAAAGGAGGGGAGGGTAAAAGGGCGCTCTTGAATTGAATGTATATAAAGCTATGATTTTTACATTAAACAAATGGGAATCAATCAGGTGAAACCATAAAATAGCTGATTTTCCCCACAGTTGGCTAATTCTAATTTATTCTATAGGTCTAGTCTTTTGAATGAAGTCTAGATCCATGATTTTTTTTGTCACTCTTGAATAGCCCATGACCTTCCTGTTCACTTTTATTTATCAGTATATATTTTTAAAAATTCATTTTTGGCTGCACTAGGTCTCTGCTGCTGCATGCTGCATGCGGGCTTTCTCTGGTGGCATCGGGCAGGGGCTCCCCTCCAGTTGTAGCGCCCGGGCCTCTCACTGCCGTGGCTTCTCTCGTTTCAGGGCACGGCCTTCACTAGTTGTGGCCCACGGGCTTAGTTACCCCATGGCGTGTGTGATCTTCCTGGACCAGGGACTGAACCCATGTCCCCTGCATTGGCAGGTGGATTCTTAACCGCCAGACCACCTGCTGCTCACTTTTAACTCCCCCAGATCATCTCATTTCTGTAATGAAAATAATGATTTTTTAAAAAATAATGATTAAACTCACTCAAGGCCATGGTATGTCCCACCTGTGGACTGGTCTGACCACTGGGCTGACTTTTCTTGTTTCTGGCTTTTGGGGACCATTTCAGCAGAATGAAGTGAATTTGGTTTAGGAAAGTGTTTGCTACTTTAGTATTGGGTGCATAAAAATTCATGGTCATCATAGGTTGGCTATGTGGGCTCCTCCATGTGGCGCATGGACCCTAGAGCACGAAGGCTCAGTTGTCCCAGGGCACATGGGATCTTAGTTCCCCGACCAGGGATTGAACTACATCCCCTGCACTGGAAGGTGGATTCTTAACCCTTGGACCACCAGGGGAGTCCTGGTTGTTCTATTACTAAATGCATTATCCCTGTTAGTGCTTTTGCCTTGTATTACAATATAGTCTGATGCTGCTGTCAGGGTCATATTGTACTGATTTTGCTGCATCAGCTTTTTTGAAGCATTTTTTGCCGGTTTAATTTTTCTGCTTTTTTGTTTTCAACTTCTCTGTGTCATGTTTTAAGCAGTTTAAGGCTGAGTGTGTGTGAGAGGCAATCCATGTTTATCTTAGTGAGTTTGTTCCTCTTAGAGTTATTGTGATTGTACTCAGAGCTGGACCTGTTATTTTTCCTGCTACCATATTTTTTTTTCTTCTTTTTTTTAACCTACCTGCATTCCATCAGAAATACTCGACTTGTTTTTAATTCTCTCCATGGGTTTAAAGTTTATATCTCTGTTCTTTCATGGATTGCCTTTGCAAATTTTAACAAATTTGGATCACAAATTTTAACACACTTAGGATCATATTTACCATTCTCCTAAAGGACACAAGCTTCTTCTGACACCCTGACTTGCTGACAGTCATTTAGTGTCAAATCACCAGTACCCCGTTTGAAGCGTCCATTTTCTTTTCTTTTAATTGTAAGTACTTAACGCTGATTTGCCATTTAAATTTAGGTTCACCAACTTTGGTACCACTTCCTTCTGGGCTTCTGTTTCTTCTTGATGGGATACATTTCATGTTATTTCAGTAGGTACAAGGCGGAAGTAATCCCTACACAGAAGCCTTTGTATATTTAAAAAATGACTTACTCTCAAATGGTAATTTAATTGGTAGAGAACTTTGAGAAACAGCTGTCTTCCTCCACACTTCTAAAGATAACAATGTCATTACCTTTTGGTATCTGTTGTCATTGCAGCAACCATCTGCCTAATTGTCTATCTTTGCTGATAATCTCACTTTCCCTATGGCTCCCTTTCAGGTTTTCTTGTTACCACTGCAATTTCACTGTGATTTGTCTTGATGTGGATTTTTTTTTTTTTTTGGGTAACTTTTTTTTTCAGTTTTAATGAGATGTAATTGACATGCAGCACTGTATAAGTTTTTGTGCAGAATAATAATTTGACCTACATCATTAAATGATTAGCACGGTAAGTTCCATAAACACTCATCACCTCATACAGTTGCAAAATTAAAGAAATTTTAAAAGAATGTTTTCTCTTGTAATGAGAACTCTTAGAATTTACTCATAACAACTTCCATGTATAAGATGTGGCTTTCTTCTTCTTTATCCCCCTTGGGACTTGCAGTGTGTTTTCCTTACTTCTGATTGACTGTGGTGGCCCCAGCCTGTTTAGCTCAGGGATGTTTGCTGATGTTTGGGGCCCACTGCCTGGCAGTGTCTGGCAGGCATAGCTGGTGATGCAGAGACTGGTAGAAGATTTCAGTCAGAGCTTCTACAAGTTGAGATCTGTGTCCACAAAATACAGGCTTTCCAAGGCGGCCACCACGTAAATCTTACTGCAATGCACTGGTCTAAAAGAATAAATGTATTTTTCACTTTTTAAATTTCATCATTAATACTCTTTAAGAAACAGTCAGTGATTTAAGAAACAGACAGTTCAGTCAATGATTTCATAGTCAACAGCATTTCCCTCCAGAAACATTTGGCCCGGTCTCCCGTTCTTATGCTGGATGAGTTTCCTTTCTCTCTGTAACTGCTCAGTGATGCTGCAGCCATCTGACTGAAAACGTTGGGAACCCTCGCTCTGAGCTTACTAGTGCAGTTTTTAAAAGAGAATTTTATGCATTAACCATTTGCTATAGGGCAATATTGTTATTCTTGTTAAGTTACCTGGTACACCAATAATAAGTCTTTACCTTTGTGGGTTTTACAGATGTATTTTTTCCTTTCTTTTTCTTCTTTAAAAAAAAAAAAAACAACAACTTTGTTTTGTATTGGGGAATAGTGAATTAACAACGTGATAGTTTCAAGTGAACAGCAAAGGGACTCAGCCATACACATACACGTATCCAGTCCTCCCCCGAACTCTCCTCCCATCTAGACTGCCATATAACATTGAGCAGAGTTCCACGCTATATAGTAGGACCTTATTGGTTATCCATTTTAAATACAGCAGTGTGTGCATGTCCATCCCAAGTTCCCTAACTGTCCCTTTCCCCCGTCCTCCCCCAAGCCTGGCTACCGTAAGTTCATTCTCTAAGTCTTTGAGTTTCTGTTTTGTAAGTAAGTTCATTTGTATAATTTCTCTTTTGACTCCACATGTAAGGGTGTCATAAATATTCGTCCTTTGCTGTCTGACTTAACCTCACTCTAGGTCCATCCATGTTGCTGCAAATGGCATTATTTCATTCTTTTTAGTGGCTGAGTAATATTCCCTTGGATATACGTACCGCATCTTTACAGATGTAAACTTTGTCCCCAGTTTAAAGTAGGGAACGCAAAGAATGAGTGAATAGGTGATTTTGTTTTTCTCTTGCAAAATTATTTTTTATAGGTGCTTGGTTTTTTAATTGAAGTATAGTTGATTTGCAATGTGTTAATTTCAGGTGTACAGAACAGTGATTCAGTTTATATATATATATGTATGTTTCAGATTCTTTTCCCTTGTAATATGTTATTTCAAAATACTGAATGTAGTTTCCTGTGCTATATGGTAGGTCCTTGTTGGTTATCTAGTTTATAGACAGTACTTTGCTGTCTGCTAATCCCAACCTCCTAATTTATCCCTCCCTGTCCCCCTTTTCCCTTTGGTAACAATAAGTTTGTTCTCTGTGTCTGTGTGGTCTTCCCTGGTGGCTCAGATGGTAAAGAATCCATCTGCAATGTGGGAGACTTGGGTTTGATCCTTGGAGAAGGGAACAGCTATTCTGGCCTGGAGAATTCCATGGACCGTATAGTCCATGGGGTCACAGAGAGTTGGACATGACTGAGTGACTTTCACTTTCTATGTCAGTGTATCTGTTTCTATTTTGTGTATAAGTTCATTTGTACTATTTTTTAAAGATTCCACATATAAGTGATGTCATATGATATTTGTCTAACACTTCACTCAGTATGATAATCTCTGAGGTCATGCATGTTGCTACAGATGGCATTATTTCATTCTTTTTTATGACTGAGTTATATTCCATTATATTGTATGTATATGCCACATCTTTTTTTTTAACCTGCAGATTTTTTATTTTATTTATTTTTGAATTGGAGGCTAATTGCTTTACAAAAGTATTGTGGTGGTTTTTGCCATACATTCACGTGAATCAGCCATGGTATACCACATCTTTTTAACCCATTCCTCGGTCAGTGGACATTCAGATTGCTTCCACACCTTGACTATTGTAAATAGTGCTGCAGTGAACATAGGGGCGTGTGTGTCTTTTTAAAGTATGGTTTTCTCCAGATATATGCCCAGGACTGGGATTGCTGGATCATATGGTAGCTCTACTTTTACTTTTTTTAGGAACCTCCATGCTGTTCTCCATAATGGCTGAACCAGTTTACATTCCCACCACTGTATAGGAGGGTTCTCTTCTCTCCACACTCTCCAGCATTTTTATGTATATGGCCACTCTGCCCAGTGTGAGGTGGCACCTCATTGTTTGGACTTGCATTTCTCTAATAGTTAGCAGTGTTGAGCATCTTTTTCTGTGCCTGCTGACCGTCTGTATGTCTTCCTTGGAGAAATGTCTATTTAGGTTTTCTCCATTTTTTTATTGGATTCTTTGTTTTTTGATATAGATATGTATAAACTGTTTGCATATTTGGGGGACTAATCCCTTGTTGATTGCATCATTTATCTCCCATTCTGACGGTTATCTTTTCATTATCTTCATGGTTTCCTTTGCTATGCAAAAGCTTTTAAGTTTAGGTCCCATTTGTTTATTTTTGCTTTTATTTCCTTTCCTCTGGGAGGCAGATCCAAAAAGCTATTGCTGAGATTTACGTCAGTGTGTTCTGCCTATGTTTTCCTTTAGAAGTTTTATAGTGTCCAGTCTTACATTTAGGTCTTTAATCTATCCTGTGTTTATTTTCGTATGTGGTGTTTAGGGAGTGTTTCATTCTTTTATGTGTAATTGTCCAGTTTTCCCAGCACTACAGATACTTGTAATGTGAAGCCCTCTGGGTTGGTAGCATGATTTTTGAGGTAGCTAGTCTTTAATATTTTGAGACTTGTTGGCCAATAAGCACAAATAACTAGAAAACTATCTTGGGGAGATTCTGGAAGTCTCACTGACCTTTGGCAGAGAATGAAGGCACAGGTGCTTTTGAACTGTGGTGCTGGAGAAGACTCTTGAGAGTCCCTTGGACTGCAAGGAGATCCAACCAGTCCATCCTAAAGGAGATCAGTCCTGGGTGTTCATTGGAAGGACAGATATTGAAGCTGAAACTCCAATACATTGGCCACCTGATGCGAAGAGCTGACTCATTTGAAAAGACCCTGATGCTGGGAAAGATTGAGGGCACGCAGAGAAGGGGACAACAGAGGATGAGATGGTTGGATGGCATCACTGACTCAATGGACGTGAGTTTGGGTGGACTCTGGGAGTTGGTGATGGGCAGGGAGGCCTGGCATGCTGCAGTCCATAGGGTCGCAAAGAGTTGGACAGGACTGAGCAACTAAACTGAAACTGAAGGCATGGGATGTTGTTTGTTTTCGAAATGGGAACTAGAGCTGTCTCTTGTGAGCCTGCTCGCCCTCTCCTCCCCTCCCCCCGCACCCCAACACACAGGACACAATTCTGCCTTTTCAAGTCAGGTTGGACTGACCCAGCCCATGCGCATGTAGAATGTGATGCTTTGAGAGCCAGGAGCCAGGCTCACCGAGCCCTTCTTGGCCAATTCCCAGCCTGCATGGCTTGGTCATGGCTACAGCACATCCACAAAGCAGGCTCAATTGAGTGAGAAATCAGATGAAGATCTCAGCAGCAGGTGGTATGTTGGAGGGAGCGTCCAGCTAACTCGTGGAAGACAGCACAGAAGCCTGGAACTGGTGGGTTCCAGCACATATCATGCTCATCCCCCCAGATGCCTGAAATGTGGGAGCTAAGCGATGGAGCAGCACAAAAGGAGCAGGCTGGGGGCTGCTCCCCCAGGAAGCAGGGCCTCTGGCAGGACTGGAGGGTGTGCACAGTGGGGGAGAGGCAGTAACCAAGAGCTGTCTGCCAGGAACATGAACGTGCCTTCCTCTAGAAATCCTTGTGTGCACCTGTGGTTTGTAAGAGATCCCACGATACCCGAGATGTTTTTCCCCTTGTTATAAAGGATGAGCGTTCCAGAGATGCACACTAGCATCTGTCAGGGCATGCGCGCTTAGTCACTTTAGTCGTATCTGACTCTTTGAGACCCCATGGACTGTAGCCCACCAGGCTCCCCTGTCCATGGGATTCTCCAGGCCAGAATACTAGAGTGGGTTGCCATGCCCTCCTTCAGAGGATCTTCCTGATCTAGGAATTGAACCTGCATCTCTTACATCTCCTGCATTGGGAGGCAGGTTCTTTACCTCTAGTGCCACTTGGAAAGCTCAGCATTTGTCAGTGAAGTGAAGTCACTTCAGTCATGTCCGACTCTTTACAACCCTATGGACTGTAGCCTGCCAGGCCCCTCTGTCCATGGGATTTTCCAGGCAAGAATACTGGAGTGGGTTGCCATTTCCTTCTCCAGGGGATCTTCCTGACACAGGGATCGAACCTGGGTCTCCCAAATTGCAGGCAGCCTCTTGACCATCTGAGCCAACAGGGAATCCCAGCATTTGTCAGAGGTTGGAGTAATTCACAGGGTGAGGCAGAGTATCAGCTTCATGAGGTCTGATCACAGGTCTCTGGTCAGAGAGGGCTGTGCGTGTGTTGATGGTGCTGGACAGATCCCCCTGACGTCTGTGATTGTAAAGAAAAGAAGGTAACACTGCTTGTCTCTGGGTTATAAAAGCAGCCCTCTCCTCGGAAAACATCTCAGTATCTCCCACAGCCTGGTCTGCTGAGCAGGTTTGGAGACCAATATGTCATAGTAATTGGTTAGCAAAGAAATGGTTGTATGTTGCTTTCACGAACCTTCATCTGGCTTGTTCTTCTGTTAACAAAGTCCTATCTTCAGAGCTTTTACTGCATTCAGGGAAGCAGAAACCTACCCAAGTCTGAGAAATCCTTGAGAAACACAGTCATGGCCATTTTGAGGTATGCTTCATGCTTTGGGTTAATTTGCACCTTTTAGTCCCTGTGAGGTGAACTGTCTCATCACTCGCATGGGCCAGGTGCCCCCAAGCCCAAGGAGATGAAGGCTTGTAACCTTATTCAGTGAACATTTTAAAGTGGGGTGAGTGGAAGTTTGCACGGTTGTGGCGTTTTTGCTGTAAAACCTTGGTCAGGGCTGCAAAAATCAAATGGGTAGTGACAGCACACCGCACAACTGAGACAAGACTGCAGGATGGGAAACGTCAGGGGAGTAACAGCTAAAGAGAGAACTGAGGGATGGCCCAGTGCACACAGGATCCAGGAAGGGCGCAGGGGGAGTAAGCAAACATGATTTACTCCCGGCCCCACAGTGGGGACCATGCATCAGTTAATAGATGCAGTAAATTGCCCGGCACTTGCTGCTGGGAGTTCATTTCTCTGTGCTCACCCCATCAGGTTAATGGGGAGTTAAATGGCTCTTGAAACAAGCTGACTGGAGTTGCTGGGAGCCGGGCTTGTGTCCTGGGCTGGGTCGAGCTCTGTGGGGAAGCTCAGGGCCGGGGGAGCTGATAAGGCCCCCTTGTTCCTGCTTCAAGCTGTTTGCATCGCCCTGTCCGGCTTCCCCCTGGGGTGGAGGCAGGCTCTGCAGCTTCTGTTTACTCCAGGACAGAAGACCCTGCTGCTGGACCAAGCCCAGAGCCTCCAGGAGTAGAAAACTGCCTCCCGGGAATTATGGAAAGTTTTGAGCATTTGTGGGGATGAGATAGTGAACCTTCACATCCTTGGCCTTTATCCACATTTTGCCACTCTCTTTAATCTTCCCCTCTGTGGTATTCCTGCTCTTCCTTCCTCTACGTTGAGTATTTTAAGGCAAATGGAAAATGTAGAGCATGTGATCACAAACTGAAGGTGTCCATAATTCACGCAATTTCCCTTAACAAAGCCCATGGACCTGGACTTTACAGGGAACAGGTATGCCACCGTGATGCCACAGGTTTTCCAGATGTGGATACTACTCACTCACCTGTATGCCTCAGACTTGGCCTTGGGGCTGGTGAGAGAAGCTGTTTGTATTATTTTTCTGTTTATCATAATTAAAGCTACATCGCCTTCTTGATTTAAAACCATTTGGGGGGTTTGCATGAGTTACTTTTTTTTTTTTTTTTTTTAATTTTTTTTGGCCACACAGCTCTTGGGATTTTAATTCCCCAACCAGGGATCAAACCCTTGCCGTCTGCAGTGAAAGCTTAGTTTTAACTACTGGTATTCCTTGCATGAGTCACTTTAAGTATTTGGGGAAAATTTCCTTTGGAGCCAGAGGTGGACAGGCCCAGGGTGTGGACAGGCCAGGGAATCTGTTTCAACCTTGACCATAAATCTTTTACTGTTCTTTAGTATAGAATGTTCTCGCAGGTTAGTAAAGCTTGTTTTTCTTGTTCTTTAGTTGCTTAGTCATGTTTGACTCTTTGTGGCCAGGCTCCTTTGTCCATGGGATTCTCCAGGCAAGAATACTGGAGCAGGTTGCCATTTCCTTCTCCAGGGGCTCTTCCCAACCCAAGGATCGAACCCACATCTCCTACATTGAGCCATCAGGGAAGCTGTGTGCAAATAGATAGCTTTTGTAAATGAAGTGGTAATCACATGTTACATTACTGGTTTGTTAGTGTTTTAGAATAATTTCTCTCTCTCTCTTTTTCCTGGCTCTCCCTCCCCAGTGCAGTTTGGGTTCAGTTCCAAGCATAGCAGGTCTTAGCACCACACAGAGTTGTATTCGGTTCCTGTACTGCTGTAACAAATAATCAGACTTAGTGGGTTAAAACAAGGCAGATTTATTATCTCATAGCACAGTGAGTGGTTCAGAAGGCCGGGCTGGGCCTCACTGGCTATGATGAAGGTTTTACAGGACTCTTTTCCTTTTGGGGAGCTCTGAGGGAAGAATCTACTTCCTTGCACTTTCCAGCCCCCCCAAACACATCCTCATTTCTGGGTTCAAGTCCTCTCCCTCCATCTTCAAATCCATCAGTGGCAGGATTCTCTCTCCTGCCTCCCACTTCCATCCCCAAGGTCCCCAGTTACATGGAGACCACCAGGAAAACTCAGGAGAGTCCCCCTATTTCAAGGTCAGCTGATTAGCAACTATAACTACCCTTTGGTATATGGCATTATGCTGCTTTTATTTCTCTTTTTTCACTACTACACTCAAAGGGAAAAACAATATTTTTTTAATCAGTCATTCAATAAAAGCATGGGTGTCCATGGTGCTAGGCATTCTCCCTAGATTTAAAAACTCAGTCTGCCCTAAAGGGGGCTTCCCAGGTGGCTCAGTGGTAAAGTATCTGCCTACCAGTGGAAGAGACACAGGAGATATAGGTTCAGTCCTTGGGTCAGGAAGATCCCGTGGAGGAGGACATGGCAACCCACTCCAGTATTCTTGCCTGGAGAATCCCATGGACAGAGGAGCCTGGTGGGCTACAGTCCATGGGGTTGCAAAGAGTCGGACACAACGACAGCTGAGCGCACACGCATATGACATCATGCACTCATGGTTTCCATGGCTCAAGGTAGTGGGTGTTTGGGGGAGGAGGGAATTGTTCTGCCTTCCACAGCAGGGAAGCAATTTTAGAGCTAGTGAGACCAGAGCTCATTTCCTCCTTCTTGCAACTGCATGGTTGGGAAGTCGAGACTCGGGGCATAGCGTTTATTAGGAGGCTATCCTGTGTCAGGCACCCGTAAGTGACAGAGCTGGCCTCTCACCCCACAGCTGTCGAGGGCCCCTCCCCGCCCTCCCTCCCGCCTGCTGGGTGGGTGTGGCTCCCTGCAGACCTCCCGCTTCCTGTCCCTCCTTCCTTCTGCCAGCTCACATCTTCCTCCAGTGATGGGAGCAGTAATGCATTTTCCAGAAGTTCCTTTTTGAAGGAAGGTTGCAGCGTCATGGGTAGTTTCGAGCCTTATAAACTTTTATAACTCCTTGTCTTCTCCAAGGGACACCATGTTTTTCTCATCCCTTCGGAGCATGAATTTTTTTTTTTTTTAAATCACTCAGTCCGAACACATCAGAAGATTTATGTGGAAATTCTAAGACAGAAACTTCAGCTTGTGCCCATTCCTCTCCCTGCCCCCTGCTGCTTAGGACTGAATCTCCTATCACTTTCTTTTTGTCTTTGGCACATTCCGTCTGTCTGTCCTGGTTTTCCCTTTAACAAGCTTGTGTGTGTGAGTCACTCAGTCGTGTCCTAGTCTTTGCAACCCCGTGGACTGTGTCCCGCCAGGCGTCTCTGTCCATGGGATTCTCCAGGCAAGAATACTGGAGGGGGTTGCCATGCCCTTCTCCAGGGGATCTTCCCAACCCAGGCTTGGATACTTGTTTAAAAAAAAAAAAGTGTGTGAACTCCGATGTGTGTATGTCCCATTTGAACCCTAGTGTGATATCTGTCGGGTTTTGGGAAAGGTTGCAGCAGCCCTTTGTCAAGACTTGGGCCCTCACATCTTGTTTTCTGTTCTTTTTGTCCTTCATAAAGCTTCGGGCTCCTCGGGCCTTTTCTCTAGCTGTGGTGTGGGGGGCTATGCTGTAGTTGTGGTGCGTGGGCTTCTCACTGCAGGGCTTCTGTAGTTGTGGAACACGGGCTGTAGGGCACAGGCCCAGCGGTCATGGCACACGGGCTTGGTTGCTTCTCGGCATGTGGGGTCTTTGATCAGGGATCAAACCCATATCTCCTGAATTGGCTGACAGACGCTTTACCACTGAGCCACCAGGGAAACCCAAAAGGTATTTTTAAAAAAGATACAAACTATATTATATACAAAAATAATGTTTTTAAAATATGTATACATATGTGTGTGTATATATATATGTATAACTTAAAGAAGAAAAGTAAAAAAATACCCATCTTAGGCAGTAGAATGTTAGCAGTTGGTTTGAAAATCCATGTATGACAGTCTCTTACCCTCAAGTCAGCATTATTGTGATGTCATTTTTTTCTTGCCTGCCTTTATAGTTTTCTAATTGTGTGTGTGTCCCAAAGAAGTATACTGTTTAGTTTTGCTTACTTTTGAATAAGCAGTGAGATGGAGTCATACTCTACATGTTCTTCTGTGACTTATCATATTGCTCAAGGGTACATTTTTGATATTCGTCTGTGCTGATGCTGGTTGCTGTAGTTTATTCATGGTCAAATTCAGGGTCATCAAAACCCTGATGCTGGGAAAGATTGAAGGGGACCACAGAGGATGAGATGGTTGGAAGGCATCACTGACTTGATGGACATGAGTTTGAGCAAGCTCCAGGAGTTGGTGATGGACAGGGAAGCCTGGCGTGCTGCAGTCCATGGGGCTGCAAAGAGTCAGACACAATGAGCAACTGAAGTGAACTGTGCTGATGCAGGTCGCCATGGTTTATTCGTGGTCACTGTTCTTCATTATCGGCACTGTCTGGATCTCCTCTTTTGTTTTCTAGGTTGTTTGGTTGCTTCTTCTTCTTATAAAACCATGTTTCTGGTTATTATGTAACCATGTTATAAAAGTATGCCTGGTTCCCGTGTGCCGTAACGTCTTCAGCACATATTCCTAAAAGGTGTGCTGGGCTATAGGGTGTGCATATGTTTAATTTGTTTAAATTTTTAAATTGTGGTAAAATATGCATAACATAAAATTTCCCACTTTGACCCTTGTTTGGTGTCCGGTTTAGTGGCGTCAAGTTCATTCACACTGTACATCACCACCATCCATCTCCAGAGCATGTTTTCATCTTACGAAACTGAAACTCAGTACCCGTTAAACCATAATCTCCTCTTCTTCCTCCTTCCAGCCCCTGGCAGCCACCATTCTGCTTTCTGTGTTTATGAATCTGGCTACTCTGCGCACCTCATATAAGTGAAATCATACAGTATCTGCCCTTTCCTGGCTGGCTTATTTCTCTTAGCATTATGTCCTCGAGGTTAATGCATGTTATAGCATGTGTTGAAATTTCTGTTTTAAAGCTGGATGATATTCCAGTGTATTAACCACATTCGGTTCACCCATTAATCCGTCAGACCCTTGGTTTGCTTTTACTTGTGGATAAAACTTGTGCTCTTGTGGATAAAACCGCTGTGAACACAGGTGTACAAATATCTCTTCAGGTCCCACTTGCAGTTCTTTTAGGGTGTATACCCAGAGGTGAAATTGCTGGATCAGATGGCAACTCTGTTTTTAGTGTTTGGAGGAACCTCCGCTCTTTTGCACAGTGGCTGCGCTCTTTCACATCCCATCAACTATGCACAAGGGGTTTGTTTATCCACATCCTCACCAACACATTACTTTCTAGGTTTTTCATGGCATTCATTCAAATGGGTGCAAAAAGGTATCTTGTGGTTTGTTTTTAAAATTTTCAATTAGAGGATAATTGCTTTAGAATATTGTGCTGGTTTCTACCATACAGCAACATGAATCAGCCATAGGTATACATATGTCCCCTCCCTCTTGAGCTTCCCTCCTACCTCCCTCAGGGTGGTTTTGACCTGCATTTCCTTAATGACTAGTGATGTTGAGCATATTTTCATATGTCTAATGGTCATCTTTGTATCTCCTTTGGACAAGTGTCTATTTAAGTCATTTGCATATGTTCCATTTTACTAAGAAATGCTGAATGGTTTATCAAAGTAGTTGTAACAGCTTATAGGTAACCAGCAATTTTTGAAAATTTCATTGATGCCAATTGTTTGTGCCAACTGTTGAATGGTCAGACTTTGAATTTTTGCCAGTCTGCCAAACAAAATGACGGGTCCTTATGGTTTTAACATGCAGATGCTGTAAAGTGTCATCTTCTGGTTTGTGATGTATCTTTCTCATTTTGGGGGTAATAGCTTTTGATGACCAAAAGTTTAAATTTTAACATGGTTAAATTTATCAGTCTTTTCTTTTATGGCCCCCAGGTCATGAACACATTTTCCTATAATTTTTTGTAGGTTTACCAACTTTCATGGTTAGGTTCTTGATCCAGATAGGGTTATCTGTGAGGTAGGCTGTGAGTGGAGCTTTGCTCGTTTCCCCACAGGGATGACCTGAGGAGTCAATTCTTAGAGCAGGCGCTGGATGTGTCAGTGATGATCAGGGAGCTTCTGCAAATGGTACCCTCCTTCCTCCATTCTGACAAGTGACTCCTGAATTTGTGTGTGTGTGTGTGTGTGAAGAAACATCCAGTGGACTCTGACCCCTGCCGCTACCAGGAGACTGTCTCCTCTGTTGACGGGCTGCTGCGGCACATTAGCACAGCCTTCTGTTAGTCACGTGTCTTCAGCTCTGCTCACAGCTGCCTGGCCACCCTCTCAGGGTAGGACCTAGAACCTGATCTTGTGTGATATACTCTTACATATCCATGTTCTGAATAAGTGAAGAGGGTTGACGGACAGGTTTATCACAGATGACATGAGGTGGATGTAAGGGGGCAGCACACTGCACGTGGCAGAGGGTGGATGGTGCTGCTGTTCCCACCCGGCAGGGTCTTCTCGACCTGCTCCCCCCATGTCCTTCCTAGAGACGATAATTCCTGGGAGCCAGCATTTTCTTTTTAACAAGGGTCGTGCCTACCCCTCTGCCTGGGCAGGTGATTGTGAGGACTTGGGAGGCATGTTTAGTTGCCTAGGATACAGCCAGTGCTATCACTGCTGTGATCAGTGTTGTTATCCTGGGCGGGAGTGGGGCGAGGAAAGTGATTGTAGGTGGGGGGTGGGGAGCGTCCCATGCAGTTCTAACCCATGAAACCCTGGAGATGCTAAAGTGGGTGCCCCCCTATATGGTTCCTTGTGCTCTTTGGAGTAAAATAAGGTTGGGGGTAAGTCGGTGGTTTTCCTTCTTATGAGGAGGCCTCTCTCCTGAGGTCTGTTAGGGACTACAGACCCTGCTGTCCACCCCTCTGCCGCTACCATTGCTAACCCCCCAGAGAGCTGAGTCCTCACTGTGGTGGAGCCCCGAGCCCCAGAAGTGATGGGTGTGGGTTGTTGATGCCAAATGATTAAACAGGTAATTCTCTCATTATGTCTGGCCATAATGAATAAATACCTGAGGATCAGGTGTGCCAACAATGGGGTTTTTTCTTTAACTGGGCTGACTGCTCTGGGTTTCCCATGGGAAAACATTGTACTTAAGAGACTTAAAATGCCAGGTTCCATTGACTGTAAATGCAAGAAAGGGGGTTTTCTGTTCTCAGAGGAAGCCACAGCAGCTGAATGGACTGGGAGCCAGTTGAAGGTTTAGCTTGGGAATCTGGACCTGCAGGTTCTCTTCTGTCAACTGGGCCTTGTTGCCTGGGGCCCGGTGATGTCACAGGGGTCCTTCTTCCCAAGTGTCCTGTGAGGGGCTGGCTCCTCCCAGCAGAAATCAGAGAAGGTGGTCAGCTCTCTGGAGTGACCAGGTCCATAACCCCAGGCCTTCCCTGGTGGGTCCCCAGGTTCTACCGTCACAAAGTGGCACAAACTAAGCACTGGCTTAAAAGCCAGAAGTTGATTCTCTTGCAGTCTGGAGTCTAGGATCAAGGTGTTTCAGGGCCGAGACATCTCTTCAGGCCCTGCAGGGGTGGTCTATCCAGGCCTCTGTGCCCTTCTGCTGTTCCTGGGCCCCCAGCTGCAGCTGCGGTCTCTGCCTTCGTCTTCACAGACATCTTCCCTTGTGTGCACACGTCCCTCACATACTGTCTCCCACCCGCCATGGATTACGGCCCACCCTCCTCCGGGTGACCGCATCTTACCTTGATGACATCTACGAAGACCTCATTTCCAAGTAAGGCAGTGCACAGGTCCTGGGGGCTAGGATTGAACAGATCTTCGCCAGGACACTGTTCACCCTGCAGCACTGGGCGCCTGCAGAGATAGGAGGAAAGCCCTGCGAAACCCTTGTAGGAACGTGACATCCACACACAGGGTCAGCGGGCGTGTGTGTCTGTTTCTTTTCTTGGTAGTTCGTTTTATGGTACTTTTCTTAAACTGGAGGGGTAGGGTGAGCAGCGCTGCCTGGGCCCCAGGTCTGTCCTCAACGCCTCTCCTGGGTCCCCCATGCTGGGGTCCCCCAAGAGAGGCCTCCCATGGGGATCAGGAGAGCAGACTGGACATCACCCAGCTCCCCTTCCTCACTTCTGTCATGGTGGGTCCACTGATCTTCAGTTCCCAAAGCCAAACCCTCAGAACCACCCTGTATTCCTCCACCGCAGAGTCCTTGGGTCCTACCATTTCAGCTCTAGCCTCCAAGCCTCTCACAAGCACAGCTGTTGCAGGGGCCCGCCCCACCCCTGTCTTGCCCCCGCCCCACCCCTGTCTTGCCCCCGCCCCACCCCTGTCTTGCCCCCGCCCCACTCCACTGTGGCCCCGCCCCACTCCACTGTGGCCCCGCCCTCCAAGTAGCTCTGCACGTCCTCTTAGGCCCAGCAGTCACTGGGGACTGACTTTCCCATGGATGAAGGAAACCCTGTAGCCCAGCATCAGGCCCCCCTCAGTCCAAGCCCCTTCCACCTGAGGCTCGGGAGCCCTGGGGACAGGCTACATGCCACACACCCTCCTGCTCCTGCGCTGGAGCTCCCTGGTCCATTCCCCTGCAGAGCCCTGTCCCCCTCCAGGCCCTAGAGCAGAGGCTCCCAGATCCCGGAAGGGCCAGCTGGAAGTGAGTGCCCCACCCTGGAGCTCCAGCACGCATCACTCGCTCTCTGACCCCTCTCTGTTTCATTTGGGTGCGGGTCTCAACATCTCTGCTGGACCCTAAGCTCCTTGAAGGCAGGCACTGTCTTACGTATTTTTATCTCCATCACAGTGGAATTTATTTAATATATAGTAGAACTCAAATGACTGAATAAATGAACAAATATCTGTGTGAACTAAAGCCGAGACCACTCACATTGAAAGTGAGGGCCCCTGGCACCCACATCCCCAGGCAGGCAGGTCAGGGCTCCTCTCCCTCCCCCATTGAGAATGCTGGACCTTCCTACATCACCACTAGACTAGCTGTTGGCTCCCACATACGAAGTTGATAAAAATAATTTTTTTTAAACTATAAACATTTCTACTCAAGGCCCTTAAAACTCCCCATGTTTCTGCTTTTTATTGACAGTGAGTGAAATGTTTTGACTTTGGTACAATACATGAGCAAGGTAAACTCCCATTTGGAGAAAATACTAGGCAAAAATTTCAACAACCTTAACGAAACCAGATATCCATAACCAAGAGGAAGAAAATTAAAGAAGTTTTCTTATTTTACTAAACTAAAATAAGGTATAAGTTGATGGCAGCTTATAACTGAGAATGAATGAAAATGCAGAGATACAAAAAAATAGCACTGATTCATATTTTCAGATGCGAGGGTATGAGATATATACCATACATATAAGATATATATGTATATCTATAATATATATAACATGAATTTCTGTTAGAACTGTGGAAATTGATACATTCAGATTCTTCAGAAATTCCTTTTACAGTAGATCAGGGTCAGCCACTTCTCTCTTCTGGGTGGAATCACTGGGCTATTGGTTGGTGAGGGAGCCATGTCGCCTGTAATTTGGAGACACCATTCTTTCGTCTTACAGCCTGAGGTCATAGGTGGTCAGGCTGCTTTTCAGGGGCCATCAAGGACGTAAGAGGTTCCGTCCTTCCAAAGCTCTTTCTTCTGCACAAGGACAAAGGCACTGTCCTCTGTTGGCACCACCAGTGCGTGACGCCACCCTCACCGTATCAGGCCTCATCTCTACTTTTAGTCCTATTATAAATGGAGGCCCTGGGCTCGCCTCGGGTGACCTCAGGAGACAGTTGGCCACTTACCTTCTTTGGCAGCAGTAAAAGGTGGGGTTTTTGACTACCTGCAGCATTTTTGATTTCTGAGGCTTCCTTCCCTGTGCAGTATCCCCAAACTCATGTCATAAAGGCGTTGAAAAGCAACTAGAGAACCACAGCTGCTCAGGGCCGCAGCTGCCTGGCTTCAGGCCTGGGCAGTAATGGAATTGTTTCAGAGCAGGACGCACTGAGTGAACGAAGGGGTCAGACTGCCTGGGGGACCTCAGGCCACACGGTATGACCACCCCAAGCACAGGGCGTGGTGTGGTTGGATCGAGCTGGCCAAGAGCAGACCACATGAACCATGTGTCTGGGTTCAGCATGTTGGCTGTTGTTCGGAAGGCAGTGGCACACCCCAGGAAGGATTTAAAAGGGGAATGACATGATCGGAATTGCATCTTTGGGAGATGACTGGCAGGCGAGTGAAGCCAGAAGAGACAGGTCAGTTTGGAGGCTGCTGCAACAATCTAAACCGGAAACAACAGCCTGGACCAAGGCAGGTGTCATGGTGACGGGTCTGAGCTCGAAAAGGATGTGCCACCTGCTAAAACCCACGGGAACGGTACCTCCCGCTGGTGGTGGCACCGGGCCTTGGCCCTCAGTGCCAGGGAGCTGGAGTCAGCCATCCTTCCCTTGTCACCTCCTAACCCTGCGTCTCGGGCAGGTTTCTTAACTGTTAGGACTTAAGCAGGTACAGTTGTAAAATAAACTTGTACCTAAGTTTGTCCTGACAGTTAAATGAGCTAAAGCTTTGCTCCAAGGGAAGGTCTGGGCTAACATAAAATTATATTTTGAATTCGATGCTATTAATCTGCAGGAATATTAAAGTTGTCAGCTGGTTGGCTGTGTGTGACTGCCAAGGCCAGTCCAGGCTGGAAGGAGCCCAGCCCCAGGGGCGGGGCCCCACCTGCTGCTCTCAGAGGGCTGGGCACCCAGAGCTTGGTGTGTGTGTGCTGCCGCCAGGCTGGCTGTGCCAGGAAGGACGTTTCTATCTTCCTGTCAATCGAGTGGAGAGCAGGGCGGGACTGCAGAATAGACCAGCTCTTCCTTGGGTTGCAAACCTGGACCTGGAATGCATGCATCCAGAGGGTGCTGCTCTGCTATAGGCCTGAGAAAACTTTTTCTCAGCGTGGGAGGAGCTGTAGCCAGGTTATTGACGTGCTTTTTGAATGCATTGCAATTATAATCAGATTATCCATCTGGCTGGAGGCAGTTCTTGGTTTATTAAAGTGCTTTTTCTTCATTACACTGAGCTACTTGCCAGTAGAACTTAATTTATTTCAGGAAGTCACAAGATGAGCACGTTTGGCTTTGCTGGGGTCGAGGCCTGCGGAGCTGCCTTCTGTTTGTATGTTGATGTGTTTATTGGATGGGCATCTGGAGAGAGTTACTAGGGAGGGCAAGGGCGCCGCAGCACAGCGCTCACTGCGCATGCGCACCGCCAGGGTCCCTCCACGGCCTCCACGTGGAGGAGGATGCGCAGGCTTCTGCGCACTGGATCCAAAGCAGAGCAAGTGTATGTGGACACGTGACTGTGCCTGTTCATGTTCCACGCACACCCCTTCAGCACTGGAATTGTGTGTGTCTGGATTCTGTTGAGAAGATAATATTTGTGCAAAAGAGATTTGTAAGGCTCATGCTGCCGCTGCCTTTGTGCTTTGACTTGAATGTTTATAAGGAATTTTGAACGTGTTTGGACATAGCTTGTGTGTGTTCTGTCAGAAGCACGCTCCAGGAGCATATTCGACCAGGCGCTAGATTTGCAAATGTTTTAAGTTTTGTGTGTGCAGACATTAAACACATCTCCAACAGTGACCACCCAGGAGTGTAACATGATATTTTATCTGTGCGTTACTACTGTTCTGGGTTTTGCTCAAAAGTTGGCCAGACCTTCAAGAATAGGTTAGTGGTGTTTCGGAACAAGATCATTTAAATTCTGTGCTGGGATTTCTCACCGGGAAGCTGTTTTAGACACTCATTTCCCATATGTCAACACTAACAACAAGTGCTTTTGTTCTCAGTGGATTTTGTTGCTGCCCTTCAACAGTCAGAGACAGGTGGCAGACTTCCTCATTGTCTGAATTCCACAGATCCAGTGCAGGAAGTGTGAGTCTAGGGATGAGGTTCATAGGAGGTGCAGCAGGTAAGGTTGGCTGCTGCTCAAAAAGGGGCCACTGCTTTCTGAGAGGGGACATCATAAAGAATAGCCCTTTTTTGGTTGTCATGTTGAAGGCTAGGTGAAATTGGAGTCACTTGATGTTGGGACAGGTGAAGTCGATGATATCATCTCTGGAAGGCTGTCTCATTAACCTGGGTGTAAGGTGTTAAAGATGGACTTCCCTGGTGGCTCAGAGGTTAGGAACCCGCCTGCCAAGCAGTAGACTCGGGAGATACAGGTTCAATCCCTGGATGGGGAAGATAGCCTGGAGAAGGGAATGGCAACCCACTCCAGTATTCTTGCCTGGAAAATCCCATGGACAGAGGAGCCTGGTGGGCTACAGTCCATGGGGTTGCAGAGAGTCAAACATGACTGAGCAACAAGGGGTTGAAGGTCTCTTGTAGGGTAGTGATGCTGGGAATGAGGGGTGATATGTATGAGGGTGTCTTGAAAGGAGTTCTGATGATGAATGGATAAAACCAAAAGGAAGGGGAGAGGCTGTAAGGACTCCAGTGCTTTTGAGTCTGGGACATCTTGGTGACAGAAACAGAGAGGGCTGATTTCGTGAGAAGAGATTCAGAGTTGCTTGTAAATGAGAAAAGCTAACATCATGTATTGCTTTAAGTGAGAACAGCTAAATAATGTTGTTTTAAGGAAGAGGTAAATTTCATAACTCTGTATAATCATCATTTATATGTTGGAAGTTGGAGAAGGGATAGGCTACCCACTCCAGTATTCTGAGGCTTCCCTGGGAGCTCAGATGGTAAAGAAACTGCCAAAAGAAGTACTGAATGATAGTTTCACAGACTTTATTAAACTCTTTTAAAATATTTAAGCTTCCACATACTAGCTGCATAATAACGGGAAGAGCTGACAGTTGATAACCTCAGTAGAAAAAAACCTTCAAAAAGTTTTTATAGTTGTCTCTAGCAACTGTGACTTGTTCTTCCAGGTTTATTTGGAGGAAAGTTTAAGAAAGGCCTGGGCCTGGCTCTTTGTCTTAGGAGAACCACACAGAAGAGCAGATTAAACAGAGTGAAAATACGGCCAGTTTTAGGTGCAGTGTAGTTTTTATGCCAGATGCAGACAGTGCTTCTAAGTTTCTGGTCGTAACTGTTTAAAAATCTTGCTGCTTTCCCATTTTTAAACCCAACAGAATGTTACTGAAAAGAGTTGTCACAGATGAGTTCTAGAAATGATAATTTTTTGAAAGTCTTTTTTAATATAATTTTATTTATTTGGGGCTGTACTGGGTCTTCACTACTGTACATGGGCTTTCCCTAGCTGCAGTGAGCAAGGACTCCTCTCTAGTTGCGGTGCTCAGGCTTCTCATTACAGTGGCTTCTCTCGCTGCAGCTTGTGGTCTCTAGATCGAGGGCTTCTACAGGCACAGTAGTTGCGATACACAGACTGAGTTGCGTGGAATCTTCCCAGAGCGGGGATTGAACCCATGTCCCCTTGACAAGTGGATTCTTAACCACTAGACCACCAGGGAAGTCTTGGAAATGATCATTGGTTGAGGCACTCCTCAAGTATGGTGGGGCTGCTTCGGGGTGCACGCGCCGCCTCGCTGAGGGTAAAGGCTATTCCAGGCCCCCGCTCTCGGCCCCTGCCCTGCAAGAGGGGTGAGACGGGAGGCTTTGCACAAGACACGGTACGCCATGGGGGAGGCGGAAGCACCAGACCGTGAGAAGCCTCAGGGATCATGGAGGGTGAATGTGGGCAGCACTGCCACACCTGCCGTGCCTGTTCTGACCTATTTCTGCAGGGAGCGGGGTGGAATGGAGCCAAGGCAGAGCTGGCTGCACTTGAACTTTTACTACTGGTCCCTAGGCCAAAAAACTGGCTGCTGTGGCAGAGCCAGGGAGCCCTCGGAAGGGGATGACAGTAGAGGCAGTGAGGCCAAACCCCAGGGTCCCTTGGCCGGGGCCGCTGGCATCACAGACGGGAGACCCTGGGGGGCAGCACTCGGAGCTGCACGTGGAGGAGCCCAGGGTGGCCAGGTGGTTTTCAGCAACAGTTCGAATCCCTCTGTAAAGTATCAGATGATGGAAATTCCCTGGTGGCCCAGTGTTTAGCCATTTGGTCCTCAGTGCTCTCCCTCATCAAGTTCAAGTTCAGTCAGAGGGTTGGGGCAGCGGGGATATGCACAGTACTCAAGGTTGTCATTCTTTACCAGGGTGTGAAGACCCTGCAGGGCTTCTCTTCTGGCGGGGACACTCCAAGGGCATTTCACAGCCGTCTCCTTGGCTTTCCTGGGCCCAGCTCTGTCCCAGAAAATCCTCCCAAAGCCAGTGTGGCCTCCTAGGATTCCAGGACACTTCTCTGGGGCCCCCAGGACGACCTGCCCTATTTTGTGAGTGGTCAGGACTATTTTTAGTGTCTAAGCCCTGTCTGAAGGGCACACTGTCCCCTCTGAGAAAACATGGTCCTGTGAAGTCACAGCAAGCAGCATGGGGAGCAGACCGGATGGGGCTCAGGTGGCAGGATGTCACGCATCACACAAGCGTGATCACCGTCCTCTGTTGTCACTGGGCTGTATTCAGAGTCAGATCCAACAGGCGGGGAGGGAGGGTCTGTCCTGGGGGTGGGTGCCTGGGCTTCAGCTCACGAGGGCCCTGGTCCCTTCTATAAGGACCTGAGCCTTCCCAGAGGGCATGAGGTGACTTGCTGAGTCTGGCCTTTGTCATGTTTCCATTCCACACAGTGTGGGGGTTTCAGCCCTCGCCAGCCAAGCAGGGCTGGGGATTCAGAGTTTTAGACTCTTGCCCCGAGTTTCAGGACTATTGAGGAGAGATGCACAGTTTTTGGATAAAAGAAAAATGTAGAGACTTTACTAGGCAGGAAGGAGGAGGTCAAGGGTGAAAGAGGAGAGGGCATCTTTGTCTGGAATTCAAGTGTCAAATCTGGGTGCACCTGGAAGATGGTCAGGAACCCCATCGTGCTTTAAAAAATGCTCCCAAGCCCCAAAGTTGCGAATGCCACAGGATGAATCAGTGAGCGAGCGCACCTTCCAGAGCCCTTCTCCCTGATGCTGGCCCCCAGCCCCTAATCAGCTGACACCAGCCTGTCAACTGGAGCTGGGCAAAGGCTCCTCTGATGTCCTAATGACCAGTGAGGGCACAGCACTGGCCCTGGGCACAGTCAGCCAGAGAGCCAGCGACAGAGCCTGTGAAATTCAAGTACTGGTGCCATTGGGGGTTAATCAGAAGCAATGAGGAGGGTCTGGGAGGTCACAGTGGCTCCAGGCCAGGAAGGGTCATGGCTCCATGTTCTAACACATGTCCTGGGGCAGAAACTCATCTGTGATGAACACAGAGGTATGTTGGAGATGCACCTACAGAAAAAGGAGGGTGTTAGCATGTTTGAAATGGTTTGTGAGTATCTCATTCCAGCACCAATTACCAGTTGATCGTTTCCCTCTCCCTCCCACTCCCCACCAAGCACTTAGCTCAGTTCTATCTACCCAGAGGTGGCATCGGATCTCACTGGGTAAGAGCTCAGTGAGTCGGACACAACTGAAGCGACTTAGCAGCAGTAGCTGCTACAATGCTGCTCCTCCCTCCCCCCATTTCAGACGCCCTGCAGAAGTCCAGGGGGTCACCTGTGCTTCTGATGGACCAGCTGTAGATGGAAAACTTCGACCCCCTCCTCCAGTTTGATCAATTTGCTGCAGTGGCTCACAGAACCCTCTGGATTATAGAAGAAAGGATGGAACTCAGGAGTAGCCCAGGGAAGAGATGTCCAGGGCAGGGTGCAGGGGACGGAGTCATGGCTTTCTGCTCCATCTAGGGCCCCCCTCTCTGAATCTCCATGGCTCACTAGCCTGGAGCTCTCTAAACCCCATCCTTTTGGGGGTTGTGAAGGCTTTATTACGTGGGCATGAATGATTAAATCATGGACACTAGCAATTGATTCGATCTCTAGCCTCTGTCCCCTCCCCAGAGGTCAGAAAATTGGGACAGGAAGCTCCAACCCTCTAATCACATGATAACCAACCCCCAACCTTAGGTAGGGTCCAAAAGTCACGTTATTAACACAAACTCAGGTGTGGTTGACAGGTGTTTATTACGAATATCACGACACTTACTGCTCTCAGCACTTAGTAAATTCCAAGGGTTTTAGGAACTTTGTGCCAGAAAGAGCAAATATCAGTGAAGACCAAAATATATATTCTTTATTAAACGTCA
The DNA here is from genome assembly GCF_029378745.1 of Bos indicus. Taxonomy (NCBI): domain Eukaryota; kingdom Metazoa; phylum Chordata; class Mammalia; order Artiodactyla; family Bovidae; genus Bos; species Bos indicus. Next base: position 41,535,438 of record NC_091783.1, read on the forward strand.
TAGTACCCCAAGGGAATATTGCCCTCCAATGAAGGGCTTCTGATAGTGTCATCATTCTTTTTTTAAGCAAAATGTTTGTACTATATTAGATACTATCATAGTCTTCCTTTATTGTTGTTGGTTTTAATCAAATGTGCATGCTCTTTTGGTATAGACATTCTTCCTATAACTGGTTTTCAACTATGGATTTGGCTAAACAATATTTTAAAGACTGGTTCATCAGCTTTTTATCCAAGGAATATAGAGTGTTTTCAGAAGTGACTTATAAACTAGATGGTAGCACCTCTCTGCTAATCCCTCCTTCCTTCTGGAATTATGCCCAACAGCACCAAAAGGCTTTCCTGATTTTCTAACTGTGGGGAAAATAACTTCTTCTGTAGCTCACTGTGGAGCTATCACCTAGGTTTTCTTTAATCCTCAGAATTTTGGATCAAAGGTGGTTTTCAGGCTGATTAGTCTCACCTGTGATGACTGTGGCATTTCTGCCTTCCGGTGCTAGTTAGGCTCCTGAAAAGATAGTGAAAGAGTTAGTTGTGTCCATTCAGTTGTGTCTGACTCTTTGCAACCCCATGGACTGTAGCCCACCAGGCTCCTCTGTCCATGGGATTTTCCAGGCAAGAATACTGGAGTGGGTTGCCATGCCTTCCTCCAGGGGATCTTTCTGACCCAGGGTTTGAACCTGAGTCTCCTGCATTGCAGGCAGATTCTTTACCATCTGAGCCACCAGGGAAGCTGTTAGGCGCATAGGACTTGATAAAGGGATAAGTCTGATCTTGCTCGAGCTATGACTGGGTGACTTTGTGCTGTTGACATTTTCCTGAAAACCATTTATGCTAATTACATAATTAGGCACTTTATCTCTCAAGAACCTGGCAGCTCAATGAATTGTGCATTCTTGTTATCAGCTGTTTGTGATCAGACAATAGAAAGACGTTCATAAGTAGCAAAAGGAAGCAAAACCCTATTATTGAAAATTGTGCTGATACCTGGGGAAGCCAATTCAGGGCTTTCAGAATCGAGATGAGGGGCAGCCAAGTATACTCACATGGTAGATTTCTCTCAAAGATTCCCCCTTTGACTGCAGACACTGAAATATGGGGAAATACTTGCTCCAGAGCCTCAGTCCACGATAGTAAGGGGAAAGGAGTGGGAGGAGAGGGCCCTCAGGGGTGGGGAGAGTGTTGAGGGCTGGAGTAGTTATTTTCTTCTGCCTTTGGGATCACTTTGGAAGGAAGAGTGCCGATGTGGAGAGACTTAAGTAGCAGATGACACACACAAATGAGAAGTCCTTTTTTTTTTCAGTTCAGTTCAGTCGCTCAGTCGTGTCCGACTCCTTGTGACCCCATGAATCGCAGCACGCCAGGCCTCCATGTCCATCACCATCTCCCGGAGTTCACCCAGACTCACATCCATAGAGTCAGTGATGCCATCCAGCCATCTCATCCTCTGTCGTCCCCTTCTCCTCCTGCCCCCAATCCCTCCCAGCATCAGGGTCTTTTCCAATGAGTCAACTCTTTGCATGAGGTGGCCAAAGTACTGGAGTTTCAGCTTCAGCATCATTCCCTCCAAAGAAATCCCAGGGCTGATCTCCTTCAGAATGGACTGGTTGGATCTCCTTGCAGTCCAAGGGACTCTCAAGAGTCTTCTCCAACACCACAGTTCGAAAGCATCAATTCTTCGGCCCTCAGCCTTCTTCACAGTCCAACTCTCACATCCATACATGACCACAGGAAAAACCATAGCCTTGACTAGACGAACCTTTGTTGGCAAAGTAATGTGTCTGCTTTTGAATATGCTATCTAGGTTGGACACAACTTTCCTTCCCAGGAGTAAGCGTCTTTTAATTTCATGGCTGCAGTCACCATCTGCAGTGATTCTGGAGATGTTTTAAGTTGAAGTGTAGTTGATTTACAATGTTGTGTTAATGTCTAATGTGAAATTATTCTGTTATACATATATGTATTCTTTTTCATATTTGGTTCCTCTATGGCCTATCACATGATATTGAGTATAGTTCTCTGTGCTTTACAGTGGGACCTTGTTGTTTATCTGTCCTGTTTGGAATAGTTGGCATCTGCTAATCCCAAACTCCCATTCCGCCCCTCCACCGCCCATCTCCCCTTGACCACCACAAATCTGTTCTTGATGTCTGGGAGTCTGTGTTTGTTTCATAGATAGCTTCATATGTGTCATAGTTTAAGTGAAAGTTGCTCAGTTGTGTCTGACTCTTTGCAACCCCATGGACTATGCAGTCCATGGAATTCTCCAGGCCAGAATTATTGGAATGGATAGCTATTCCCTTCCCCAGGGGATCTTCCCAAGCCAGGGATCGAACCCAGGTTTAGATCCACATATAAGGGCTATCATGTGAATTTTCTTCCCTTTCCAGCCCCACTTAGTATATAATCTCTAGGTCCACACATGTTGCAGATGGCATTATTTCATTCTCTTCTGCGACTGAGGAGTGTCGCACAGTGTGTGGACAAGTGAGGTGGCTTGCATGTCTTGGCTCTTATGAACAGTGATGCTCTGAACATACGGGCTGCATGTATCTCTTTGGATTATACTTCTGTCTAGTAAATGCCCAGGAGTGGGGTTGCTGGGTCATATGGCAACTCTCTCCTTAGTTTTTTCGAGGCACGTCTACAGCGTTCCCACCGACCGCCCTGAAACTCAGCATAATGCCTGCCAGGCCACCGAGCAGACCCTTCTGAGAAGCACCTTCATCCACGAGGCTCTCGGTCTGGAAGTGGATGCAGCTGCTGCTTCTCCAGGCAGGAGGAAATCATGATGGGTCCTCAGGACTCTTCCTGAGCTCAGCACTTCCGTCCATCCTCCGGGCCTTGCTGGTCTCCCGCTGCTGAGGCCAGGAGGAGTTCTGACGGAGCCGCTGGGCCTTCTCCCATCTGTTCTCTGTTCTTGTCAGTCTGTTGTGAGACTGTCTGCCCCCCAGCACCCCCAAGGCCCCGCTGAGGGGCAGGAAGAGAGGCTTCTGTTTATCTCCATGTGGAAACAGTCTCCTGGGAAGAAAGGATGTTTACACAGCAGAACATTGGCCTCATGAGACCCTGATTTGAAGGCGGTGGTCCTCTCGAGTTCAGGATTTGTGGCGATTGGCATAAATTTCTAGGGCCTCGTGTCCATAAATGATCAGCTATTCTTATAATAGGCTCTCTGTGCCCACAAGTAAGTAACCCAGAAAACGGTAGACTCAGGTCTGCAGGGTCCCTAAGCTGGGAGTGGGGTGCTGTGGGAGTCCCAGAAGAAGGCGGTGCGTGTGGTGGGACCCAGGGGCTCCTCGCAGGGGGCTCTGGTCTGCTCACTGGGCACGTTGCATAGTGCGGTCTTTTCCCATTTGTATGAGAGGTGAACGTAAAGTGACTCTGGTCTGACTCAGATTGCCCCTGGTCCCTCTGAGCCCCAAGTTGTCAAGAGCAGAGCACTGGTCCTTGTCATGTCCTCTTCTGGAACAAGGCCTGGCCTCCCAGGCCACCTGGAGCCAGAGAGCGATGGGCACCCCCAGGCGGCCCTCCTCAGAAAGAAGCAGGGGCTGAGATGGCGCAGGTCCTGCAACGCAGGTTCTCTGAGGTCCCCTCGCATCTGAGATGAGAACGGTGACCCCGCCCTCCCTCGTGGAGGTGCTATGGGGAGACGCTGATCACGCTGGCTCTGATGGAACTCATCATCAGATCCAGATACCTGCATGATGACCCACCAGTGGGTGTACTGGCCCCTCATCAGGTTTGCCCAGCTTCCTGATCAGAAACTAGGGTCCCCATCTTGACCTCTCTGACCCCCGAGGATAAGGTCCATGATATCAGCTGGAGCTCTGTGTGGGGCTACAGCGTAAGGCCTGGATTCACTTCCCTTCATTCTTGCCAATTTTTTTCACTCCATTCTTTTTTCTTCCTGTATTTCCATGAGGAGCAAAATATGTGTGTGTGTGTGTGTGTGTATACAAGAAGCAAATATACAATATCGTAAAAGGTACTCCTGCTTTGCCTTTACTGAGTTTTAAGATTTTGAAGTCCTGTGAAAAAATAAAAATTTCTCCCACTAGTATTTTCTAGTAAATTTTAGATATTTTTTTCTACAAATAAATTATCACCAAGAAAAGGTATTGACTTCTTATGAAGAAACCATTCATGTAGTAGTGATGTTGATTAAAATATAGTGACTTGAAACATAAGTAGAGGAGAAACTACCTTTTGAGACATAATGAATTTTTTAATGTCTGCCCACCCCCCCCCCTTTTTTAATGTAAGGCCCTTGGAGAGAAAAACTTGCTAGGATTTTGGTCACAGTTTAAAAGCTGCCTTCAACACACTTATAAACAATTTGAGTCCATCTGAATGTGTATTTTACAGGTTAAAAAAACAGTACTGGCTAATCTTAGCTTCTTGGCCATAAAAGGAGAAAAAGAATGTATAGTAATGTACACACGGAACATGAAATTAATCAAGGGACCTCAGAGGGACACCCAAAATATAAGCTATAGCAACCCACAGATTTGATTTGAGGTACTTTATCACGGCTCCTAAAATAGACTGTTTTGGATATTCTTTACTGTCTGAGCCACCAGAGAAGCCTGTTTGAATTTTTTTTTTTTTTTATTGTGGTTGAATAGACATAACACCAGATTTACAATTTTAGTCCTTTTTAAGTGTATAATTCAGTGACATTAAATACATTCCCAAAGTACTGTTTCCAGAACTTGTTCATCATCCCAGTGGAAACTCTGTACCCATTAAACAGTATCTCCCCTGCTGCCACCGCCACGCCCTCATCCTCCCACCCGGTTCCTGGGAGCCTGTGTTCCACTTTCCATCTCTATGAATGCGCCTGGTCTGGGCATCGCCTATAGGTGGACTCATACGGTACTTGCCTGTTTTTTGTGTGGCTTATTTCACCTGGGTGATGTTTTCAAGGTTCGTCCGTGTATCAGAGTTTCCTTTTTATGTAAACTGTGTGTAATGGACAGAGCAGAGACCCTCAAGCCCGAGCTCCCGTTGGCTCCGTCGTTGCCTCCAGGCAGCTGTGGTGGTCCAGGCAAGCCCAATACCCCAGGTGGAACTGGGAGTCCCCATTTCCCCATGTCCTCCAGTGTCCTGGCAGCATCGGGCAACCTTCCAAACCCTGCTTTCCTCCTTGTCCTGCTGTCCATCCTGGTGTGGTGCCAACACCCCTGTGGGTCTGGGCCCACATCACTCGCTCCCACCCCTGTCTGCTTCAGGTGGGAGTGCTTTTGCTGAACAGCAGAAGCAGGGAATCTAGACGGCAGAAGGACCTGGCTCACCTGCTGTCATCCTTGGGCAGGGCAGGCGCACATGCTTGTCAGGGATAATCGATTACCTGTCCCAGCGGAAACGGCCAGGGGAGCTGCATCTGCGGAGGATGAAGGATGAAGCTTTCAGGCAGATGGTGCTTCCTGATCGAGCCTCTGCTCTGTCAACTCAGAAGCTGTTAGAACCAGGCTTGACTGCACAAATGGGCTCATATGCAGTCCGCAGAGGAGCCATCTTCATAAGATGTTCCCAGAGTCTGAGTCAAGAACTTCTTGCCCTTTATACCTAGAAGGGAATGGCAGCTTACTTCAGTATTCTTGCCTGGAGAATCCCATGGACAGAGGAGCCTGGCAGGCTTACAGTCCATGGGGTCACAAAGAGTCATACATGACCTAGCGACTGAGCACACACACACACACATACCTAGATGAGATCATCTCAGTTCGGATGGCTTGTGTGTAGACATCTAACACCGGATTTTCTCCTCCGGGCATTTCATGGGAGAGGCTGGTCATTTAGGAGACAGGCAGCTAGACTGCAGAGGCTCTAACAGCGCAGAGCAGACCCTGCACACAAGAGGGATGCAGGTAGTGAGCATTGCAGGGTCGCATGTTCCCAGGGCCACGTCTCGGAACGATGCTTCCGGGGCCACCTCCATTGTTCTCAGCGTAGCTCCATCCTGTGGGTCTCACCTTTGGTGCTCCGGCCTCAGCAGGACACCAGCTGTCCTTTTTGGGGAGAGGAGAGCTGTCCTCAGTGAGCACCTCGGGGCCACCCCTGGGGCTTTGCAACGTTGTCCTGAGTCAGAGCCCGAGGTCCGGAGGGCCGAGTGGGGACTTGCAGGCGGTGGCAGCGCTGACCTTGGTTGTGGAGGGGCTGCAGTAGGAAAACCTGGTCTGGCAGCTGATCAGGCTCATAGAGACTGGGAAGTTCTATGCCATCATGTGCTGGCAGAAATGCGTGGTTTGGGGGCGGGGGCAGCTTCTTACAGCACTGAACAGACAGTAAAACTGGCTGCTTTTAATCACCTGAACCAGGGCTGTTCTGTCTTCCACTGGAGGCCTGCTCCTAGCTCCAGCCCTGCCCAGGACTTTCCATAGGCCAGGCTGGGCCCAGGGAGCAGGGCCGTGGTCCCTGTGCTGCTCCGCCCATCCTGAGTCCTGGGTTCATTCAGCTGGAAGCACGTTGCTCCCGCAGCACTCACTGCTGGCCCAGCTCAGCAGGCGGGGCGGCCCCATCCACAGGCCTCGCAGCCTCCGGGCTGTTCACATGGGGCGAGAGCAAGCAGCGTCCTGCCCTCTTCCCGCGGCGCAGTGACGGGTCTTGGCTAACTGACTCATCCGAGATTCCCCAAAGGTGCCGGAGGCTCAGAGAGAGAATACAGAGAGCCTTTGACCAAACCGCAAGGTTCATGAGATCCGGGTGCAGGTGACCCCTCCCTCCCTTACGTCACTCAGAGTGTGCCTTGGTGTCAGAGATGGGAATCCGGGTAGGCACGGCTTGGAGATGACGGTCGATGAGGATGACTGAAGACGTGCCTGGGGGCAGGAGTGGCTTTGTCTGCAGAGCACGAGGAGAGGGACTTCGGAGGTTTCAGAGCCTTTTGGTGGGTGATTCTTGGAGCTGAGCGGTAGCTCCAGATAACAGAGCTCCGGGCAGACGTGGCTCAGTAGGTCGGCCTCGGTCTTCGGGGAGCCTCTAGGACAGAAGCCATCAGACTGGCAGGGCGATTACGATAGGAACCATTTGCTGTCCCCAGATGTCCGTCAGGCCCTTCGTTGTCCTCTGTGTGAGGCTGTGCTTGATAAGCCCTGGCAGCACAGCACTAATCCTGCCTGGGTCTAATCCTCCTGTTCCACTTCCTGTTCATTTCTCTCTGGCTTCAGGGCTCCCAGTCCGACACTACAGCATTAGTGTATTGGGGGGTGTTTGCAAGTCAGTTCTCTTGTTTTCCAAATATAGCATCTTTTCTGACTCAAAACAGTAGCATATTCATTTTGACTCTCTCAGAGAAATTTTTAAAATCTATAAAGTATGAAGTCACCCATAATTCTACCACCCACTGATCAGAACTGGTAGCATCTCAGAGTAACATTTGCTTCCAAACATTTCAAAGACAAAAATAGTTAATCTCGATGAGATTATATTAAATTTACATTTTTCATCCTGCGTATCAAGGGTTGGCATTTTATGGAAAGTTTCTCATGTGATTAAAATTGTTTAGTAATCACTTATAATGGTGATACAATATTAACTATTCTCAATGAAATTGGAAACTTGCATGTTTTTCTTCTAAATACTGTGAAAGTTTTCAATCATATAGCAAAGCTTAAAGAATTTTCTAATGAGCACCTATATAGTCACCACCTATATTCTCCATTAACATTTTACTATATAATATCAAGCATCTTCACCCACTTATTAACCCGGCTTACTTTTTTTTTTTTGATGCATTTGCAAATCAATTGTCAACACCAATTCACTTTTCCATCAATGCATGTTGACTAGAGCTTAATTTTTACTGGCACTTTTTTTGTTGTTAATCTGTATATACTGACTGCACCCATCTCAAGTTTATATTCCCTAGTTTTGACAAATAATGTGCATACATTTGAATAGTATAAAGTGCGATCTATTATTTAGTACAATACTCAAGTCATATTAGAAGGTCCAAAGGGTGTGATGGCAGATTATTATGAAATGGTATCTCAGGTTAATCAGAACATTTCCCGAGGCTCTTTTTGTTTGGGTGCTAAGTATTTTCTCACGTTACATGCACCTGAGAAAAAAAAAAAAAGTGAATGTTCTCTGAAAATGGGGCAACATTTAAATATATCATTATTTTTTTGATTTGTTTTTCAAAGTACTTCTAACTCTTCTGTGTTGTGTGTGGGTGTGTTCAGTCATTCAGTTGTGTCCATGGGATTTTCCATGGCAAGAATGCTGAAGTGGGTTGCCATTTCCTACTCCAGGGGATCTTTCCAACCCAGAGATCCAACCCATGTCTCTTCCATCTCCTGCACTGGCAGGCGGATTCTTTACCACTGCAGCACCTGGGAAGCCAACTCTTTTGTATTATTTCATCAGAATAGGAAATAATTTGCCTCTCTTAAAGGATGGATGGATATGTTTCTTCCCAGTAGACGAGTGGGAGCCAGGAACAGAGTATTTTTTAAAAGACACAAACTTGATCTTCAGTTCTGACTGGCAAATGGCGTGCATTTCTACAGATTTTCAGCTTTCATGAATGCCCAAGGGCCCTATTGATTACCTGCTAAGTGAGTCAATAGAAGCTTCTGAAATGTGGATTCCAGTGCAGTATTTCATATGATGCTTGGTGGTATGACTGAGTGCCTGTGTGTGTTTGCGCACTTTGAGAGGTAGGATTTCTACAGTTTGGGAAACAGACACTTTTTGCTGCAGTCGTCATTTTGGGCTTGCAATGATCATGATTTTCCGTGTTTCTTTTTGCTTATTAATAACCTGCAGTTTAACCTCCTTAGTTCATTTTGTGATGTCCGACTGAGAGCACAGTATTGGGACATGTTTTAGCCAGCAATTTTCTGATTACTAGGCCTGCAGACATGTGTCTCTAAGGTTTAAAATGAATCCACCAGCCCTGTTACAGAGCACGGATGTGTCCAAGTCCCCAGATGTGCCTGTGCAGTGACCTGTCATTTTCGTCATCGTGCTCTTTCTTCTCGCAGGAGAAAGTGGCGTCTGCTAGGCTGGGTGTGCTGGCAGTCCCTCTCTGTCCGGGGTGGGCCTCGGGGCCCTGGGCAGTGCAGTGCTGGGCTGGACAGTGCCCCCTGGCTTCACACTCTGTGCCTGGCTGTCTGGGTTCCCAGGCAGCTCTGACTTCCATGGCTGTACCTTTCTTCCGCCAAAGTGTCCCAATATAACTTTCCTGCTCTTCTCTTCATTTCCTTTGTGGTATTTTGTCCTCTGATAATGGTTTTCTGTCTTTTCCAAATAAGGACTTTTGCCTTCTGCAGTCTCAGATCCTTCAGAAGGCATCAGAGTGCCAAGAAATATTTCCCTGCCTTGAGGTGCCTCGTGAGCTGAGCAGCTTGCCACCATTCCTGTAATAGTCTTTGTGCTCTTTGGCTAAAGGAAGGAGAGAGCTCTTCAGATAATGACCCCAGCAATTTGAGGTCAGAAACTTAAAGAAAACAAGCCCAAATGGGGAGATTGGGGTCTGAGGGCTTAAGAGTGCAGGTCAAGGGGGTGCCCCACTTCCGAGTTTGGGGGACCTTGAAACATGACCTGACTTCAGTGTTTTCTTGTCTGTTAACCAATGATAAGAGTGTGTCATATATATATACATTGTGATTCTCCGGGCTCCCGAGAGAAATACAGTAGGTTACATGTGACAAGAAAGTTGAGCATCCTGCCTGGCACAAGTAAACATCCAATAAATGGCAGTTGTTAATCTCGTCACTGTCCTCCCAAGTAGGCGAGAAGAAAGGTGGCCTTGCCACTGTGGCCTTGCAGCATTTCCCACCAGATCCTGGGGGGTTTTTTCTTGTGATGGACCCGGCAGCATATCTGTGGTACTGCTGACTTCAGAGTGAAGGACCAGTCTCCCTGGGAGATGTTTAGGGGTTAGAGGAGAGAATGAAAGGGAAGGAGGTGTCTCCCAGCTGGGACCTGGTGCTTCTGCCTGAAGGAGAAGGTGGTAATTCCCATCCTTCATGTCTCATAACATAGTGAGAATGGTAATACAGGTAAAAAGGTGTTAATAACGTCCTCCTAAAAGGAAGAAGGCCCAGGCACCTTCATTTTCTTGCTCTGATGGTACAGCTGTGTGCTGCAAATCAGCACTCAAAATCCAAACAACTTGCAAAATAATAAGAATTTGTATGGGCTTCTCTGATAGCTCAGCTGGTAAAGAATCCACCTGCAATGCAGGAGACCCCAATTCAATTCCTGGGTTGGGAAGATCCCCTGAAGAAGGGATAGGCTATCCACTCCAGTATTCTTGGGCTTCCCTGGTGGCTCAGCTGGTGAAGAATCCTCCTGCAGTGTGGCAGACCTGGGTTAGATGCCTGGGTTGGGAAGATCCTTTGGAGGAGGGCATGGCAGCCTCCAAGAATACTCCAGTATTCTTGCCTAGAGAATCCCCATGGACAGAGGAGCCTGTTACATGACAGTCCGTGGGGCTGCAAAGAGTCAGACACGACTGAGCGACTAAGCACACAGCAAGAATCTTTAAGAATTCTGACACTCCTCTGCCTCCATCCATACTCTCTCCCATGCTGACTCATAATCTACAGCATCCGAAATTTCATTTGCTGCCTTTTATTCGCAATATAAAATTTAAGCCCAAAGTCTGTATCTGAAATGTTGTTGCAATTGAGAGCTTGATAGTTTTTCTGAAATCACTGGAAAGAAACTGTCTTACTTAAAATGTTAAGAATTGACACGCAAGTCCAAATAATTGCCTGACTTCATGTTTATTTAATCATATCCAATACTCAGCAAGTAAAAAAAAATGGCTTAAAACTCAACATTCAGAAAACAAAGATCATGGCATCCGGTCCCATCACTTCATGGCAAATAGATGGGGAGACAGTGGAAACAGTGACAGACTTTATTTTCTTGGGCTCCAAAATCGTTGCAGATGGTGACTACAGCCATGAAATTAAAAGACTCTTGCTCCTTGGAAGAAAAGCTATGACAAACCTAGACAGCATATTAAAAAGCAGAGATATTACTTTGCCAACAAAGGTCTGTCTGGTCAAAGCTATGATTTTTCCAGTAATTATGTACGGATGTGAGAGTTGGACCATAAGGAAAGCTGAGGGCTGAAAAATTGATGCTTTTGGACTGTGGTGTTGGAAAAGACTCTTGAGAGTCCCTTGGACAGCAAGGAAATCAAACCAGTCAATCGTAAAGGAAATCAATGCTGAATATTCACTGGAAAGACTGATGCTGAAGCTCCAGTACTTCAGCACCTGATGCAAAGAGCTGACTCATTGGAAAAGACCCTGATGCTGGGAAAGATTGAAGGCAGGAGGAGAAGGGGACAACAGAGGATAAGATGGTAGAATGGCATCACCAATTCACTGGACATGAGTTTGAGCAAGCTCCGGGAATTGGTGATGGACAGAGAAGACTGGTGTGATGCCATCAGTGGGGTTGCAAAGAGTTGGACACAGCTGAGCAACTGATCTGAACTGACTGAATACTCAGCAAATGTATCAGCCATAGATGGATTCAATTTGGATCCAAACTCAATTTTTTTTCCTTCTCAATAGGAATTTTAGAGTTGGTCTGATGGCAGTTGGCCAGGCTAAAAAGGAAGAGTGGACTGAATCACAGGGGAGTCACCCTTCTGGGTTCTGTTCATTCGACAGTCAGCATTCACCCCTTTCCTTATTTGTTGAAAGACTCTCCACTGGATCTGAGTCATCTGGAGGGGTGAGCTGGCCATGATGCTCATACCCCTCCTCCTGCACCCTGGGTCCCCACCAGTGCACCCAGAGCATGGAGCCCTACCTGGGCAAGACTTGAGATGTGAGTGCAAAGGGACCTGTACCCTAGTCTGGGACTCATGACAGCTTAGCACATGTCTGCAGTGCTGTGGGGTGCCTGGCCAGTCCCCCTAACTCTCAGAGGGCTTCCTGGTCTCTTTCACCAACCATATGTGTACCATTTATACCTCAAGGACCAAACTAATAAAAGCAGCATCACCTTGTGAAAAGAGACCCCAAACCTGGCTGATAACTTCTGGTGAGGCCATTGTCATCCCACACAGACACCTGTGATTCAGTGATGGCCTCTTTCCTCTGACCTCTTTAGTGGAGGAAAATATGTTGATATGTGGATCCTTTATATGTTTATCCTAAAAAATATGTTGATCCTTTATTTCCCAAAGAGATGGAGACCTCAATAATAACCATATTTACAAAACCCATGTCTTAAAACAAGGCTTACTTACCAGACATAACTGAATGTAGAAAGCCCTTTTTCAACACTGTATGCAAATTAGTTAGGTTTTTGCATGTATATTTAAGACTATACTTCAACTAGTGTTTGTATCTTCAGCATGTGTACTTTAATCAGGTGGTGAATTATTCTTTCAGTCTTCGGTAGTAACTGGAAGTTGTCTTATGCTTTTGGTATTGCTTTGTAAAAGATTTTCATTTCAGAGAGGAGTGTTCACCTTTACCATTTAGCATAGTGATTTAAGTGTTGATCATTCCATTCAAGGAGAGTCATAATTTTTAATGGTAAATAGTGAGGTTTTGGTGGCTCAGACGGTAAAGCGTCTGCCGACAATGCGAGAGACCCAGGTTCAATCCCTGGGTTGGGAACATCCCCCTGGGGAAGGAAATGGCAACCCACTCCAGTACTCTTGCCTGGAGAATCCCATGGATGGAGGAGCCTGATGGGCTACAGTCCATGGGGTCGCAAAGAGTCGGACACGACTGAGTGACTTCCGCTGTAGTGGACAGAATTTCATTTCCTGTTTTTTTAACTGCAAAGGAAACAGTATTCGCTGCCGATAAATTTGGAGACTTTGAAAAGCCATGCAAAAAATTAGAATCACTTGTAATTCTATCATCCAAAGGGGATCACTGTTCACATTTTGATAAACCTTTTTTCTAGTTGACTTTTATCACATACGTATGAAATACATATGCATACTTATAATTTATAGATATAAGTTGAAGTCACAAAATACATGCTATTTGTAGTCGGCATTTTCCTCTTAGTATATTTCCTGAATCTTTAAGTGTTCTTCAGAAACATCATTTTAATAACCTTCACAGTGTTCATTTACTATTATGAGAGGTACTGTGATGAGCGTTCTTGGTTCATTCATAAATCTTCACACAAGGATCAGTGTTTTTCTTTAGGACACATTGCCAGAGGTGGGATTCCTGGGTCACATATATGCACTGGTCAGGCTGCACTGCCCACTGGAAGTCCACTCATGCTGATCCGTGTGGGGGGCTGGTCTGGGGACACTTGCTAACACTGGGCGTCATACTTCTTTTGGTTCATAAATCTCTTAAGGGAGAAACTATACCTTGTTGCTTTAATTACTAGTCATCATGTTTATTGGCCGTTTGTTTATTTTCTTATTAAGATGGTTTTCCTTTCCCTATTGCTTGCCAAATATTGTTCTTTTGTATGTCTTGTGTTCAAAAAATCCTTTTTTCCCCATTTTATCATTTGCTTTTTAATACTATTAAGTGTTTTATTTTGATAATATAAAAATTTTTAATCTTACAAATCCACTCATCTTTCCTTGGATGTTTCAGCTTTCATTTCTTGTGTTTATAAAGTCCATGCCCCCAAAACAAATAGAAATTCATCTCTCTCTTTCTGAGATTTTGTGTGCATGTCTTCTACATCTAGATTTTTAATTCATCTGAAATTTTTAAAAATACATAGTGTGGATCTGTTTTGGTTTTTTTTCTTCCTAATCCATAGATGAGGCTGTGCTCCAGTAAAACTTAGTCACAAAATAGGCTGTGGGTTGATTGGTCCTGATGGCCTTAGTTTGCCTATCTCTGTTTTAGCTGAATTTTTGAATCTTTTAAGTCCTTCATCCTCGTCTCCCTTACAAATACAAAAAAAGTACTTGTGTTTGTGTATGTGTATATATATATGTGTGTGTGTATATTGTCACACACACAAATACTTTTTATGTGTGTATATGTTACACTGTCCCATGGGCAGAGGAGCCTGGTAAGCTACAGTCTGTGGGGCCCCAAAGAGTCAGACACTAGTGCAATGATGATGGTACAGTATATATATATATATAGAGATAGAGAGAGAGAGAGGAATTTGGCTAAAGAGTCTTATAAAATGATTTGGGAAAAATGTGACATGTTTATAACATAGGATTTTCCCATCAAGCAACACCCAGCGTTCATCTGTGTCCATCACCAACCAAAATTTTATAGTTTCTTTGCTGCTGGTTAATTTCAGTCCTTGTGGTGTTTCTCATTGTAGTTGCCACTGTGACTAGGATCTGTGTCAGGGTTCCCACAACCCCCTGCCTGTTCCCTGGTTCACTGGAATGATCACAGGACTGGGCAGTTGTGTTCAGGGCAGGACAAGGGAGAAGACTCCCCACCCCCCAACCAGGCAGGTCAGTGGAGGAGCTACTGCAGCTGGGGTTCTGGGACCAGCTTCCACCCTGCTCCCCACCCGCTCCCCACCCACACCAACTCTAACTTCTCATCTCTTCTCTCAGTTACCTTTTCACCAGGCCACCAGCCTCCAGGAGGCTCAGGGCAGCTAGAGTTTTAGTTGTTTCTTAACCCCGAGATTCATCCAATACATGGCATGATCTAATGTGACACCAAGACACCAAAATGTACACAGAACTGAGTGAATTAACTTTAGATCCGACATGATGGAGGCGGCCTGCAGAAGAGCCTCCTCCCCAGGCCAGGTAGAGTGAGAGGTGCGGCAGAGGCTCGAAGCCCAGAGGGCACTGCCACGCTCTCCCCCTACCCCATGAGCTCCCCTGGAGGAGGGGATTTGTCCCTTCTTTCAGGGGGAGCTGCAGAGGGAAGGCGGCAGCTGTGGGGGAATCCTTTCCGCCACAGGCTCCCTAAGGTCTGAATGATGCCGGTCTGAACTCTCCAGACTGCTTTCTTCTGAAATGTGCTGTGACGATGTCCATCCTCTCAGCTCCTTTGTCGTTCCCTCGGAGCTCCTCCCTCTCCTTCCAGCCGTTCTGTCTCCTCCCTTTGCCCAAGGGGGGACTGCCTTGGCTTCCTGCCCCTCCGTCTCAGACACTCCTTGGCCCTTTGATTGATACATATGCTTGTCTTTCAGACATACTTCTTGCCCACAGCAGGCCAAGGTGCTCTGTGATGGGTGTAAAACTAGCTACTTCCCATATGAATACATGATGAGCTTGCTAAGACCTCTAAGAGGGAGGTTTAATCAGGAATTGCAGTGGCTTCGTGGGGAATATTGCGACCTGGATTCTCCATAAACCAGGACCACCGTCTCTCCCTTCCGACCACTTTCTGTCTCACCGCTTACCCACAGGGGCCCAGGAAACAGCAATTATTTTTTTTAATTGAATTTATTTTTGGCACTGCTGGGTCTTCATTGCTGCCTGAGGGCTTTCTCTAGTTGAGTAAGTGGGGGCTCCTCTCTAGTTGTGGCGCACAGTCGTCTTGTTGCTGTGGCTTGTCTGGTTTCAGAGCACAGGCTCTGGAGCGCGGGCTCAGCAGTTGTGGTACACAGGCTTAGCTGCCCCACGGCCTGTGCGATCTTCTTAGACCAGGAATTGAACCCATGTCCCTTTCGTTGGCAGGTGATTCTTAACCGCTGGACCACCAGGTGAGGCCAGCAATTAGTTTTGATATTAGCCCAAACAAAACATAATTCAGAGGAGAAATCACCCTCAGAACATTACGTATGTGTTTTCCAACGCTTCCTACCCTCTTCCCCTCCCCCCTCCTCAGTCACAATGATCCTGGCGTCCCTGTTTATGAAACTGAACGATTGGGGAAAACCCCAAGTTCAATAATCAGGACTTGAAGCCTCTCAGGAGGCAAACACCTCCCAAGCTCTACTTTGTTTTGTGATTCCAGTGACAAAAGAGCCTCCTTCCACTGTGTGTGTGTCCCCTCCCGGGGGCGAGGGGACATGCTGCCTTGAGCCGGTTCCTACATGTGACCCCCCCACTTTGTAACAGAATGTCGCCTGGCTCTGTTTCAGAGTTCCTTGAAGAGAAGAGGCAGCCGGGAAGCGTACAAAGAGAAGAAAGCCTTCACCCAGGTAAGCAGCATCTCACTCTCATGTGATGTCTCCTCATTTTGAGTTTTCTTGAAAAGTGTGAGCATCACCTTGAAGGTCGCCAAAGAATCACCACCTGTGCAGTCATCTGAGCTCACCCAGAGCCTCCATGGGTGAATTGTCTTCCCAAACCAAGAGCTCTTCCCTTTTGTTTCTTTCACTGGTCGGCTGGTGGTTTCCTCAAGAAGGAGGGGAACAGACCGACTTCCTGGGCAGCATAATCGGTGCCGTTCGGGGCTCTGCTGTGTTCTCAGATGGTGACGGGCATTCTGGCCGTCCAAGTCAGTCACACAGTAAAACAGTGAGATAGCACAGCTGCCGTCACGTCGGGTTGTCCAGAAAGCATCGTTTTGAGGGTTGGAGTTTTTTTTTTTTTAATGCACAAGCTGAATAGTATCTTAAATTGCCCTAATCGAAAGCAAGGTGTTCTCTGCAAGGTGGTCAGAGTGGGGCCCTCTGCGCACAATGCATTGTGTCCTTCAGAACTTCTTTTCTGAACACACTGCATTTCTTTCTTTGTTTTCTAAATTGCTACTAGTATTAGATGTTGGAAAGAACAAGGCCTCTTTGGGGTGTCTGCTCCCTGGAGACCCCAGAGCACAGAGTGATGAGAGAGACACCACGGAGAGTCCAGGAAACTACGAGGCCCAGTGCCCACCCCTCTGTGAATCCCCCGTCCCCATTCCCTTGGGTCTCTCCTCTCCCTGAAGCCCCCATCCCCACAGCAGCTTTCATGGAGGGCCAGGGAGAAGGAAATGGCAACCCACTCCAGTGTTCTTGCCTGGAGAATCCCAGGGACGGGTGATCCTGGTGGTCTGCGGTCTATGGGGTCACACAGAGTCGGACACGACTGAAGTGACTTAGCAGCAGCAGCAGCAGGCCTGGTGAGCCGGAGAAACGGCAAGGCTTAGCTGTTTTCTTCCTTGTCTCTGCTGCCCAAATCTCACTTTGGAACTGCTAATAATGGGGACGTTAAAGCCTGTTGTCCCCAGATGCTGGGCGCTTCGGCCCCTGGCCTTCAAGACTGTTTCAACTTCTGGCTTCTGACCGGGGAAGAGCTGTTCTTTAAAAGCGTCATCTTTGCATATCGTGGGGTGACTAATGCAGTGCACTCACCAGGGGTCAGTGAGGCTGGGAGCAGGACGGGGAGACCTGAGAGTGGGGTCATTGAGCGGGGAGTTTCTGTCTGGCAGAACGGAGGAGCCGAGCACCTTGGGAACTGCAGGTCTACAGCCAAAGCTCAGAGGAAACTGCCGCCCCGGCGCAAGGTAGGAGCGCGAGCAGCGGTCGGCGGCGCTGGGGTGCTGGCCAGAGGCAGACTTGCAAGCCAGACAATATACACCCGCAGCGTTATATTTCTGTTGCTTGTCAAGGCTTTTCCGCTGGTGGCGGCGGTGGTGGTCCTGTGTGCGTCCTCCCCCACCCCGGGCCGTGCTGGGCTTCTCTGCCACACCACAGAGAGTCACGTGGGCCGGCTACTGGATCTGCTTCATGCTCCTTCCTGGAGCTGTCGGACCGTCTCCTGAAACCAGAGCTCGAGGTCGGCCTTGCCCCTCCCGGGGAGTCTTGGCAGAGTTCTAGAAAGTCTTCAGTTACCAGATAAGATGGGTGTCCAGCCTGTGCTGCTACAGCTGAGGCTGTGATTCCCACATCGTATCAGAAGAAGTTGGCCTCCTGCCCCAGAACAGGCCGAGCCCGGCTCCCCCCAGCCTCCCCTTACCTTCATGCCGGCTTCGGCTGCCCCCACTGAGCAATGAAGTTGACCACACACTCCCTCGGTTTCAAAGACGGCCTTTTTTTTTTTTTTTTAATCAAAACTTGCATTAGTCCTGGTGGCAGGGCTGGCTGTGCATGGGTGTTGCGTAGAAACAAAGCATGCTTTCATCATATGTTAGAATTCCTGGTGTGGGGGTAGTTTCTTTCCTTAAGGAGCTGGAGCCTTTTTGGATATTTGGTCAATCCTCAGGTAATCTATGAATCGGACGCTTACTAGGGTATGTCGTAGAATCCTGCTTTTTTACCCGGCCTGGGTTTAAGTTCGAGGAGACGGGAGGAAGATGGTTCTGATTTAGAATCAGATTTGTGGGGAATGGCAGGGGGTGGGGGGACAGTGTAAGGTTTCCAGAAGTCAAGGCGATTTGAGGGCTTGCTGGGGTTTTGTACCATGTAGGGGGCTGCAGATAAGTGCTTCTATCTGAGCACAGAGCCCTGAGGAACACCAGACTCCATGTGCATCCTCCAACAGTTCAGCTCAACTTCTGGGGGGAACAACCCTCAGGAGAGACAGCCTGAGATGCCCTGACCCTGGTTTGAGATAGAAGCGTCCTGAACTGTGCAGGGGGCTCTGCCGCTCGGCCGCCACCATCTCAAGGGCTCACCAGTCGTGAGATTCCAGGGAGGGTGGGTCAGGACACTGGTCCCGCCTGGGACTCTGCCCAGGCTTGAGTCCCGGGCTGAAGGTGGAATTCCCCTGGGACAGGTGACATTCCCCTCCACTGTCTCCACGGCTGTCCCCAGCACTGAAGTGAACTTCTGTGCTTAAGTTGGAGACAGGATGGTGTAGGTGATTCTAGACTCAGGACAAGCACTAGCTACCAGGTTCACGATGGGGCTAAACATCTTTCTCTCCTGGGCTTGTCACCCCTGAAGTGATTCATTTACAAAGTACTGACACTCTGTCTCCACTGACACCTGTTTTAGTTTATTCAAACCCCTTCTTGTGACAACAAAGACCTCTCTATATTTGGACACATAGATTTCTTATAAATCTATATCAAAAAATTTAAAAAGATGCTTTTGATCTGCTTTCGAAAGTTCTAAGAACCTGGGTTGTTTAACATGCCAATTTCTGGTACACAATATGTCTTCAGTATTTCCTGAAGGAATGAATAACAAATAAGTAGGCTTTTCCCCTTAGTGTTAAGTTAGGATTAAATACTGTATGTGTTTTATGGCCCATGTATTCTGTGTAGGCCCTGTACATCGTTACCCCAGCAGTGATGGTAACCTATCTTGCTCCATTGCGTGGCCAGTCAGCTTTACTTCCAGTTGTCGCAGACCCCTCGTTACGTCCACCTTTGTTGTTGTTCAGTCGCTAAATTGTGTCTGACTCTCTGCGACCCCATGGATTGCAGCACACCAGGCTTCCCTGTCCCTTACCATCTCCTGGAATTTGCTCAAACTTACGTCCATTGAGTCGGTGATGCCATCCAACCATTTCATCCTCTGTGGCCCCTTTTCCTCCTGTCTTCAATCTTTCCCAGCATCAGAGTCTTTTCCAATGAGTCAGCCCTTCGCATCAGGTGGCCAAAATATTGGAGCTTCAGCTTCAACATCAGTCCTTCCAATGAATATTCAAATTTGATTTCCTTTAGGATTGATTGGTTTGATCTCCCTGCAGTCCAAGAGACTCTTAAGAGTCTTCTCCAGCACCACACTTCAAAAGCATCAATTCTTTGGTGTTCACCCTAACCAAAACCAAACCAGACCCTTAATGTGAGAAGTTCTAGATCATGAAGACTGTGCCCTCCTCCCAGTGACATTTATATATCACTCCTGATATGCAAAGAGGAAGAAAAAAAGTTACTTGCTCCTTTCCCCCAAATTCATTGAGTTTCAGACAAAGCAGAAAGTTGGCTTCAGGTCTAGTGGTGAGAGGAGGCAAGGTAGGGGCTCCCAGGGAGGTCTTTCTGCCTAGTGGTGAGTGTGCAGCAGGAACCGGTGGAGAATGAACCATGTTCTCTTGCTGACCCGTCTGCACAAGTGACCAGCTGGAGGAGCTCCCCCCACCCCCAGGGTTGATTTGCTGGTTTGATGACTCTTCCTCCCTGGTGATGGGATGTGACCACCAAATAAGGAGGGAGACTTTGTCTAAGTCTGGGTTCCCAGGAATCTTTTGGAACTTGATGACCAATCACAGAGAAATGAGTCATGACACTGGCCACTGTTGCCAGCCACCCAAGTGTCATTTATGAAGCTGTAGCATGAGCCCAGATCCAGAACTGATGCAGTTCCAAGGTGTGGAGACCGCATGGGGAAGGCAAGGGTCCCTCTCTAGTTGGTCCTGAAAGGGCCTTCTGGACCTTGGTCGAGCAGTGTGGGGTTTTAGCAGACAGCCTGCTCCCGTGACCCTCCAGAGTCCTCTGGGTACCTGAGGAGCCCTACTTTTTAGATTTTAAACCGCTTAACACCTTGCCTTGGGTTTCTGGGATTAATTTCCTGCTGTCATAGCCACTAAAACGTGCTGAAGTCGAGTTTGCATGGAGAGAGGGTGTGAGTCATCCGGGCCTTAAGTTTACAGTATCCATCTCATACTAACCGCCAGAGCCGGGTGCTTACTCTGCAGCTTAGCATCCAGAGGCCCTCATGCCCATCATCTTGAGTCATCCTCACGTCATCCATGGGATGAGCTGGGGGAGGAGGATGGTGGGGGGGTTGCCTTGTCTTAGGTTCTCAGATTTGTGGAAAGCCAGGCTGATTTGGGGTCACCTGGCCTCCCCATCCCGTTAGGACCTATGAGGTGCTGGCGGCCCCTCTGTGGAGGGAGGAGGTGAGTGGCAACAGGTAGAAGTTGGCACAGAGGCCTGTCCACCTGTCCCAGGCTAAGCCTGGGGTCTGGGGTGTCTCACAGGTCAGGATGGACCCAGAGAAGTGGGGTGGGCCGCCACACTGTGGCGGTGCTGGGCTTCATTGCTCACTCCTCTCCATTCATCTCCTGGGTGATGGTTTTCATGTGCACCTTTGCCCAAACAGGCCTTGGTGCCCCCATGAAGGACCAGGCCTGCCCCGTCTGTCATGGCCCCTCTCGGTGGACCCCATGCACTGACGGGAAGAGTGGTGTTTCATGTGTGGTGTGTGTGTGTGTGTGAGGGGTGAGGTGCGAGGAAAATCGTCAAAAACAGGAAGGTGTGATATTTTCAAATAACCCTGGTCTGGGCTCTCTCTCTGGGCAGGATGACAGCGCGGATCTGAGGTGCCAGCTCCAGTTTGCCAAAGAGGAGGGCTCGCTGATGCTCAGGAAGATGGCCAAGCTGGGGCGCGAGAAGGACCGGCTGGAGCAGGAGCTGCAGAGGTACAGGGCCCTCTACGGGGACGCTGACAGCCCCCTGCCCACGGGCGAGGCCGGCGGGCCACCCAGCACCCGGGAGGCGGAGCTGAAGCTGCGGCTGAGGCTGGTGGAGGAGGAGGCCAGCATCTTGGGCCGGAAGATCGTGGAGCTGGAGGTGGAGAATCGGGGCCTCAGGGCTGAGATGGAAGACCTGCGCGGCCGGGAATCCCTGCCCGGTGGGCCGACCTCGCCCTTCGGGGGTGACTCCCTGGAGTCCTCGGCTGAGCTGCGCCGGCACCTGCAGTTCGTGGAGGAGGAGGCGGAGCTGCTGCGGCGGTCCATCTCCGAGATCGAGGACCACAACCGGCAGCTGACCCACGAGCTGAGCAAGTTCAAGTTCGAGCCGCGGCCCGAGCCGGGCTGGCTGGCAGGGGGCGGGGCGCCCCTGCAGGACGAGCTCCAGGCGGTGCGGCTGCCGATAAGCGAGCTGAGCGGGGAGGTGCTGACGCTGCAGCCGGGCCCGCACGCCCCGAGCCCGCGGGACAGCGATGCTGACAGCGACACGGGCCGAAGGAGCGACGACGGTGAGGACGGACGCGTGCAGCCTCGCCGGGAGGGCCCCATTGGCGGCGAGAGTGACTCGGAGGAGACCTTCGAGAAGACGTCTGGCTTCGGAAGCGGGAGGCCGTCGGAGGCCGGCGAGTGCCCGGCGGAGCTGCTGCGCGCGCGGGAGGACTCGGAGCGCCTGGCGAGCATCAGGCACGAGGCGGAGCGGCTGGAGCGCACGGTGGAGCGCATCATCACGGACACCGAGGCCGCTCTCCCGGGCGGAGAGGCCTCGCCCGGGGCCTGCGGCCAGGGCATCAGGGAGGAGCCCCAGCTGCTGGGGACCCTCAACGCCAGGATGAAGGCATTCAGGAAAGAGCTCCAGGCCTTCCTGGAGCAGGTGGAGCGACTGGGGGAGGGCCTGTCCCCGCTGCCCCAGCTCACCGAGTCATCCAGCTTCCTGTCCTCTGTGACCTCCGTATCCCGGGACTCCCCGGTGGGGAACCTGGGCAAGGAGCTGGGCCCGGACCTGCAGGTAAGGGGGCTCCTGGCTCTGCCTCCCTGCTCCGTCCTGCTCCTCCTCCTCCTCGCTGGCCTTGCCGCGCTCCAACTCACCTTGCTCACAGCTGCTTGGTTATGATCGCAAACCTGCATTGTACTAAAGCCTCAAGTTTCAACCAAAGCCTTTCTGTTGGTTGGGTTTCTCTCTCTCTTTTTTTTTTTTTTGGTTTGGTTTGGTTTAGCTCTCTTTTGTTTCCTTGTTTCTTTCCCCCTTTCCCTTTTATTTTTAACCACGCCACTGCTCTTGGCTAAGAGGTCCTCCCTCTTGACACGAGGCTAACCCACTGGCAGCACCAAGGATGGACGCATTCTGTCCCTTCTCCTTTTTTTTGGCGTCCTCAATGACCAGCCATCTTGATGAAGAAGCAAAGAGGAGTTTGAAGCGCAGTGCAAGCGCTCTTCGAAGTCAGGATAATTAGCAGACTCCCGGGAGCGGGTGCATCCGTGCCTGGGTTCACCGCCCCAGGGACAGTCCAGCCCACCGGCTCCCTCTGTGACACAACTGGGGCAGGCAAGGAGCGTGGTGGAGAGAAGGATGGCTTTGACAGCATCCCGGAGCCGAGGGCGGCGAGTGGTGTGGCCCAGACGGCTCTCCGTGCACCGCCCTGGACTGTGGCGTTTGGTGCCCGATGCCTGACTGCGGGCGAGTCTCGCTCCCGCGTCCCCATCGCATGCGCCTCGTGACCAGCGTGTTGCATTCTCCCGTTTCTCTGTTTGCCTTTCAGATCTTTCAGCCTGCCGTTTTGCTGCTCCTCCTCCTGGCTCTGTTCTCTCCTCTCTCTGACGCCGCTGTGTTTACGTTGGTTTCTCTGGTCATGCTTTTCCTCATCCCATAGATTTCCAGCTGTCTGTCTACCTCCCCCCTCCCCCACCTCACCCTCTTGTCCTTTGTGTTTTGTTTAAAATTGTAAGACAAGAACAAAAGCAAAAAAAACAAATCCCTCCCATGCACCTCACAGTCCAAACTGAGAGATCAGATGGAGTGGCAGCCGGGGCAGGAGCGAGGGGAGGAGCGGGGTCACCTCCATCTCCGCACCGCACGGGAGCTGCACCGCCGAGCCGACGGGGATGCCGGGAGCTGCCGGCCTGGAGCCCAGAGCTGCTTCAGCCTCGAGGTGAGCAGGGGTCCCCCTCACCTTCCCACTCCTCCTTTGCTGTGTGTTTGTGTGACGGTTCCCACCTAGGTCCAAGGCCCCTAGGGAACATGATGGGGATATGGGGCATGTGGGATCAGAGGGGTACTTAACTGAATCAGAATCCATGGCATACAACTGAACTGGGGGATTCACACGGTGAGGGCAGGGGGCCTGGAAACGAAGCGAAGCGACTGAGACTGATTCATGAGGCTCTGTGGCTGCTTGTCAGGCAGTGAGGAAAGCAGGACTGAAAACCAAGAGTGTCCCGCCTGTGTGTCTTGCCCCGCCCCCACCTGCTCCTTTTCTGGATGGTGCTCCAGACATAGGGCAGAACCCAGGGATGCTCTTCTGACCCGGGGGCTCTTCCGCAGTCTCTGTTGCCATAGCAACCCATGTCCACAAATCTCACAGTCACTGTGGATAGTACTGCTTTTCCTCATCCTATAGTTTTCCAGCTGCCTGTCTACCTTCCCCACCCCACCCCACCCCACCCTCTTGTCCTTTGTATTTTGTTTAAAATTGTAAAACAAGAACAAAAGCAAAAAAACAAATCCCTCCCATGCATCTCACAGTCCAAACTGAGAGATCAGATGAGTGGCAGCCGGGGCAGGAGCGAGGGGAGGATCGGGGGTCCTGTTGTAGGTCACAGTTGTCCCGTCAGCGAAGGCTCCTCCCTTTAGGTAATTCCACCAGGACAGAAGGTAGGTGGCCCTGAGGCGGGTGTCTGGCTCTGGTACCGCCTGTTGAGGAAGTTGCCGCAAGGTTAGAGCTGCGTGTTCTGCATTAGGAGAGGTCGGGGTGTTTGCTTCCGGAAGCAAACAGAAGCTCACTTCTCAGTCAGGTGAGAAAGTCCCCTAAGAGTGCTAGGTGCTATGTAACGAAGTATGAATAGTGATCAAGAACCAGAAGGAATATGTCTTGCTGTTGAAGACTACCTGGCAGGAAGGGGTGTCACGGCTCCAGTAGCTGATACCAATGTTCTGTTTGTTCTGGTGTGATTTTATAACTGTCAATGTACAGTAAAAATGGGCAAAAACTAGCCAATCAGACTACATCGAATGACAGCACGTGTAAGGCCAAAACCAGCCCATCTGCATCCTGTCCTGCACACAGGTTACTTTGGCCCGAAAACTCATGGCCAGAGGCCGGGCCACATTGCCAGTCTTCTCTCCCCCCAGAGGCCCTTTCTCTGGGTGGTCCGGTGCCCTCCTCCCTCTATACACCGTCCGGGGTGTCCTGTCTACTAAGCGTGTCCCGTTCACTGTGATGAGGTCAGAGGACTCTCTGCCCTGCACCCCCAGGTCCTGCTGGTTCCCCAGGAGCAACAAGTCTGCCCCTGACTCTCCTGGGCATGTGTGCTCTGCAGAGCTTCAGAAGCCACAGAGAATCTGGAGAGAGGAAGATGCTTAGCTGAAACAGTGCCGTGGGAAAATAAACCTTCGTAAAAGGGCACGTAGCAAAGTTAGCTAGTGCTGTGCGGTGACTTTGGGTCACCAAACAATACGGCTCAGAAGGGATCTTCAGACAGACCCCCTCATTCTACAAGTGGGAAGAAAGCACGAGGCAGTGTCAGCAAATTCTCCCCCACCCCAGCTGACTGGTGATGGAGCTAGGGCCAGAACTGCCTCCTCGGGCCTGGCCTGTCCTCTCCCCACCCCCGCCCCTCCCATGAGGAGTGCTACCTATTCAGCAGGGACTGGCCCCCACTGACCACTCCCCACCAGGCCTGGACATTCCAAAAGGCGCTCCATCTCCTTGGGGGCCATTTCCAAACCCAGATCACTCGGGTGACTAATCCTTACGCCCACTATCTTGCCATGGAATGTTTCATCTTTCAAGCGTCTGTCTGGTTTCCTTTAATTTTATACCTTCTAATGAGACAGTAAAAAAAATAAAAAACAACTCTGTAAAAGGCAAGGTCCAGGAGCATCATTTCCTAGAAGGGGAAACTGATTTACTCAGGAGTTAGACACACTTCATTCTGACTTTTTATTCACCAAGGCATTTCACACAGGAGAGAAAACTCATGTATGCAGACACAATTTTAAAATACTTTCTAAAAGATGACACCCCTCTGGTTTCTGGCCCCTCTGACAGCTCCATAGTTTTTCCTTTCATGATGAGAGGAGCCCCATGTTGATCCCACGTAGGGTCTGGTTCTCCGTGTGTGTCCCTGGCATGGATGTCACCCTGGGGCTCAGCTTGGCCTTTGAATGTGAAATTGGGTTAAAGGATCGTACTGTGGACAGTTCTGGGGGGCAGAACCCTCAGAACCCTTTAGTGAAGACTTCGCTGGCAAGACATTGCCAACACTTGGTTTCCCATGAGGCTCTACTGGAAATTGTACACACAGTAGCAGGGCAGCCGGCCAGAGAAGTGACTCTGGGTTAAAGACTCGGCACAGGGCACGGATGCCATGGAGCGCCGTGTAACTGCGGGGAAGGCAGACGGAACAGACGTTTTCGTCTAGAATGGGGCTGAGACTGAGGCGAGGTGTACTGCCAGCAGGGTTTTTTTGTTTTTAAATTGACGCATAGGTGATTTACAATGTTAATTTCTGCTGTTTGGCAGAGTGACTCAGTTACACACATATATACATTCTTCTTCATATTCTTTTCTGTGAAGCTTTATGACAGGATATTGAACTATACAGTATGACCTTCTTGTGCATCCGTCCTGTGTATTCTAGTTGGCATCTGCTAATCCTATCCTCTTCCTCCCCTTTGCTAATGGTGTCTGGACTTCCTCTTCCGTTGCCCTTGACGTGACCTTGGTCTGTCTGCAAACACTAACTACTCTTAAACACATGTGAATTTCCTTCAGCCCTTGGCTCCTTGGAGGTGCTAGTGGAGGGGTTGACAGAAGCCACCTTAGATTGGTGGCTTCAAAGAAGAAACAACTTTCTGAACTGAAGCTGAAGTTTAGAAGATTCTTCAAGTCCCATTTATGAAGTGCCTTCTGTGTGTTTTACGTTATAGATTTCACGTTTGGGGAAAGGGGACAGAAGCTAAGTGCTTATTTGGGAAGATTTGGGTAGACACCAAATCTTAGTAGTATGTTTAACTACTACTAAGAAGAAGGCAATGGCGCCCCACTCCAGTGCTCTTGCTTGGAAAAGCCCATGGACGGAGGAGCCTCGTAGGCTGCAGTCCATGGGGTCGCTAGGAGTCGGACATGACTGAAGCGACTTAGCAGCAGCAGCAGCAGTCACAAGGCGAAAAAGAAAATAGCTGCCTCTTATTCAGTAGCGTGTTAGCAGATCACAGGTCTGCATGGTGGGAGGCCTGCCCTTTGGGCTGCACATGCTGAGCCCCGGGGGGGCACGGTGTGTCCATATCCTCGCCCAGCCCCTCAGAGCTGCCGCAGCCAGAGAGAGCCAAAGTCCCAACCTGCCAGCACCCATGAGCCTGCTAATGCAGCTACAGAAAAGTTAACCGCTCAGAGGAGAACAAAGCGAGCAGACTTCAGAAAGGCCAATACTCTGGTTGCCTGTTCCTCTCGGTGGCTGCCAGCAAGATTCCCATGTGGCACGGGCGTCTTCCCGGGCTTTGCTCCCTGAGGCTCCCGGCAAGTCTGCTGAGAGCTTCCATCTGTTAAGAAAGCAGGATACGGAATATGTGGTTTGGAATGTGCCGGGCGCCTTAAAAATAGTGCTGAAGAGGAGCACAGGCATGGGTCAGATTACACGTAAATATGAGACTGAGCCTGTGCCCAGAGGATCGAGTTTCTGGGTCAGAAATCCCGGAGTCCTTCTCTCAAGCCCCTCCTCCTGTCCTTTCATCAACGAGAGCACTCTTCGGCCTCAGCTGTGACATACCAGCCTCGATGAAAGGATGTGGGGTTTATATGCCAAGTACGCAGGCACAGGTGCTGACCCGATAAACCGCTTTGGAAAGAAGCAGTAGCAGAACTGCCCCGAACAAAATGGAAGTCATGGGAGATGAGGTCACAGGGAGGGAGACAGAATGGAGTCCTGGTGAATGAGTAGCGTTGTTGTTACCTAGTAAGTAACCATGTGGAAAGATTTTTGATTTTTTGGTTTGATTTGGTTTTTGTTTGTGTATTGAGATAGCGAAGTTGTCTTTAGTGTGGAAAGTAATTTATATGCCACTTTCTCTGAAGATGTCCAGGAAATGAGCAGTGTAGTCGTTGTGGCACAGGCCATGTAGGGGAAGGCTGGAGTGTGGATTCCCAGTGATAATACAGGGAGGTGGTCGTGCTGTCGAGATGAACACGTGTCCATGGCATGGGGACCACCGGGGAAGGCGTCGGTGGAACGTAAACGAACTGCATAGGACGAGGTCAATGTGTTTGGTGACTAATCAGAATCTTAGGTGAGTGGGATGGTTTCTGCAACTCGGTGATGAAGGGGAAGTATGTATGTTTGGTGGGAATCTCTGTGTTGTGTGAAACCTTTCTCACGTATGTGATGTGTATGAGCATGTGCAGTTGTGTGGCGGTGGTGGTGATCCTGGATGGCAGATTCTGCCATCGCCTGTTTGTGTTTTGGTTTTTCCAACACTAGAGTGGCAGCGTCCTACCTAGGAGCAGTTACTTGTCCACAGAGCTTTATTTCTTTTAATGTTTGCTTATTTTTATTTTTGGCTGTGCTGGGTCTTCGTTGCTGTGCGCAGGCTTTTCTTTGGTTGTGAGCACCAGCTACTCTCTTGTTGGGGTGCTCGGGCTTCTCCTGTTGCAGAGCACAGGTTCTAGGGCGCACGGGCCTCGGTAGCTGTGGCACACAGGCCTAGATGCCCTGTGGCATGTGGGATCTTCTCCGACCAGGGATCGAACTCGTGTCCCCTGCATTGCAAAGGTGGATTCTTAACCACTGGACCAGTGGGCAGCACATCATGCTTCAATGTCAATGATGCCTAAGATTTTTAATAGGACAGTGTTTCCATCTCTAAAAAACATGTCATAAAGGAGCTCGGCCTCCTCTGTCATTGCCATTTGGACATAAAGGTGTAAAAGATGGATTTTACCAGTAACCGTTTTATTGAAGATTCCTGTAGGTATTTTAATGTAAAATGTAGCAGGCAGACCTTGTGCAGCTCCTCCGAGGCACTGGCGTCTGTTCAGTGAAGGAGCCCCAGGCCACTCACCCTAAGCATCTTGGGTGGGGGGACTCTGGGGAAAAAAAGAGAGGCCTCCCAATGGGGCAGGAAGAACTCTTAACAAGGAAGTATGAACTCATTAATTATGTAACTGAGGGAGACACTCATGGACTTGGGCAGTGAGTCCAGAAAGCCGTGTGTGAGGCAGTCATGCATGATCGCCAGCTCTGATGGCCGCAGCTTCTAGAAAGTCATCTAGAAGCCGCCTATGTGGGGCTGCCTCCTCTTGGCCTGGTTTGTGGCGCTGTGGTGGCCGAAGCCCAGGTGATGGCACTGCTCACCGACCCGGCTGCCAGGTTAGAGATGCGGGCGGAGCTCTGGGGGGGCTGCTGAGAGTCACTCTCTGCACCCCGTGGGTGTCTTGTCACTCTGTGCCCCTGCCTCGTGCACGGGTCTGTCCCGTGTCTTCAGCTTGGGCCAAGTTCTCACTGCCACGAAACCCCTTCCTTTGTCCCACCAATCAGCTCTGGGGCTCCGCCAAACAGAATGTATCCACTAAACCCCTTCTTTTGTCCCACCAATCAGCTCGGGGGCTCCCCTGAACAGAGTGTATCCACTAAACCCCTTCCTTTGTCCCACTGATCAGCTCAGGGGCTCCCCCAGAGTGTATCAATAAAGGAGCTTCAGGGTCAGCTTGCGCAGGTAGTCAGACTACATCAGAAAGAGGCAGTGAGATTGACAGACACTATCTGGAAGGTAAATATGACCTGGATCCAGCACCACCTTCTCTGTTCGTAAGCCCCGAGAGAGAGAGGCTGGGCGGTGCTTTATAGGGACTCGGTCTCATGCACCAACTGGGCAGCCTGGACTTGGAGCTGGAGGGCACATGGATAAGGGCACCCAGTCAAGCTGCCCACCTCGGGGTGTCTCACAAAGATCACTGTCTACCTTCCTGCTGGAAAGCACACTTTTCCATCCTGACTTCGGTCAGTATGTGGTCTCAGGAGATGTGGGTTTGATCCCTGGTTCGGGAAGATCCCCTGGAGAAGGGAATGGCAACCCACTCCAGTATTCTTGCCTGGAGAATCCCCATGGACAGAGGAGCCTGGAGGGCTGCAGTCCATGGAGTTGCAGATTCGGTCACGACTGAAGGAGTAACGCGACAGACAAGCTTGCCTACAGCCAGAACCAGTAAAAGGCCTTCCAGGCCGCTGGACATGAAAATGTGTCCGTAATGTCCAGTGTCTGCAGATTGGTACATTTCGTCAGTATCAGGTCAATTTTCTGCTAGATCAACAATTCACCCGTTGTATTAAAAAAAAGCTGCCACTAATTGGACTGTGGCCTTACAGCTCTTTAAGCCATTTTAGAGTAACCTGGTCCTGGCTCAAAATCCTCATCCATTAAGCACCTCCCCAGAGTTCCCAGGACCTGGGATCACTGTCCCCAGGCCTCCAAGGTACCTGCCACCCCTGACACACCCGAGACGCAAACCCAGGCTCGAATGGCCATGACTGCTTCTCAGACCCTTTTGTGTTTGTTCCTGGAAGACATCTGTTATCTTTGAAAACAAAAACCAGATGATCTTGAGATGGCACCATGGTGTTTCAAATGCATGTCTTATGCACAGTAAGGTATCAGTATGTACTTACTCTGGCAAGGAATGTGCATGCCACTTAAGCCTCATGTTGTCTGTGGTTCTGCTCATCTAAATGGGTTAAAAACTGATCAAGGGAGCACCTTCTGCCATGAAGCTCAGGGAGAGCCAAGCCAGGTACCACTAGACGTGTCCCTTTTTTTAAACTTATATTTACAGGTCAAGTTTCACATATTATCACCAAAGAAAAGTAATTTCATATCACCTGAACCTAATCCCTAGAGAATTTAGCTGTTTGTTTGTTTTTTACATTGCTCCAAAAATCATGTTTGAAAATGAGTTTATCCCTGGAGATGCTGTCAGCAGAACTGCAGGTTCCTGGTGTTTCTAGTACTGGATTCAGGATAAAGGGCTGTGGGGTGAAGACTCTCCCAGCCTTGGCTGGAGGCTCTGAGCAGTCATCTGGGCTTGTTAAAAGGGAAAGGGGATCCTGGAACAGGAGAAGGGCCTTGGAGGAAGAGGGAGCAGAGCAAGCCAGTCAGGAAGGGACATTTCCAAGAGGTTATAGATCAAAAAATAAACTAAAAGAATAGACCCTCCCAGGGCTGTGCCTCCCGGAGCCAGTCCTGGGGCACCCGCCTGGCACTGGGCATGCACGGTGGGGGTCAGCTGTACTCGCAGCTGAAACCTCACAAGGATCTGTCAATGGCCTGAGATAACACACAAATAAATGGCAGACACTGGGCTTCCAGCAGTCAGGCTGCCCCCTCCTCTCCCTGTCCAGCTCCATGTCCACAGGGGACAAAGCCAGTGCTGGGACTCAGGGCTGCTGAGTGTGTGAGTGAAATTCCCAGCTTCAGGTGCCAACGAGGTCTGGTGTCAGCACCCAACTTAGTACTTTCTCTAGTACTTCAGGGAAACAAAACCAAACCCACCTGTTGGTTTTTGACACAAGATGGGGTGTTAGGGTAATAGCAAGACTGGCATTCTAACCCTTTCTGGTCAGTGGAGCAAAGACTTTCAGCCTATATATCACTTGAGCCACCATGGATGCTATTCCTGTGCCCTTATCTGCACCCCATGTGCAGTTGAGTACTAGCTTGTCATCTTTCTGTCGGGGTCTGTGGGAACCCTAGGGCTCAGTGAGTCAAGGGGGAAGGACTCCCACTTACTCTGCCTGGACACCTGCAATGTGCCAAGGCACAAGGTACCAGCCCCGGAGTACAAACAGGGTCTGCCCCTGGGTCAGCTGTGAGCCCTGCCTCCAAGAGACAGTGCTCCTGAAGGGGCCTAAGGAACATCAAAAAACCGCACGAGAAACTCCACGATGAGAAATGATGCCGACCCCTCCCCTTGAACGGGGAGTCAGGAAGCGCTTGGGGTTTTGTGAAGAGTGAGCCTCTAGAGGCGTTTACTAAACTCAGGGAGTGGGGGGCGGGGGGGAAGTTTCTGAGTTTCCCATCCCAGGCGGAATGGCCGCTGGCAGAGGCTCAGTTGGGTGGCAGGTGGGGACAGCCGCCCGTCACGGCGCCTCTCTTCTTCGTCCAAGGCGGAGGAGGAACGCCGCTGCGCCCTGCGGAGGCGCGACCGGGAGGCAAACGGCCTGGCCCTGCAGAGCTCGCTGCACGAGCCCGCCTGCGACGACGAGAGGCACCTGATGCAGCAGGAGCTGCGCTCCCTGAAGCAGAACATCTTCCTCTTCTACGTCAAGCTCAGGTGGCTGCTCAAGCACTGGCGCCAAGGGAGGCAGGCGGAGGACGACGCGGAGGACTTCATGGAGGTAGCTCGGCCCCGGGAGTTCCTTTGTATGGGGTTTGTTCTTGAGCCCCAGGCCCTGCTGTCCGCCTACCCACTCCGCTCCGCACACAGTCATGTTCTGATTATCTCAGGTTATTTTTCAAGCCCAGTCCAGGCAGAGCAAAGGCAGTGGGGTCGTCCGGTGCTGCCCAGGGAGCTCGTTTGAAGAACACGCTGGTCTGTAAGCCCCTGCTGCAGCCATGCTTTTTGCTGCCATGTCTTTTTGCTGCCATGTCTTTTTGCTGCCATGTCTTTTTGCTGATGGATGAATTTGTTATCACCCCCAAAGTCCTCCACTGGTTCATTCCACAGTGATGGTTGGCAAACCCGGCTCTAACGCGGTCTCTCTGAGCTCCAAGAGGAGCTTTCTCACAGCCTCTGAAATCAGTATGAAGCATATACCTACTTAGGCCTCAATTCCCAGGTTCATGGCAGAACCAGAGCTATTTGCCCTCTGATTGATGGTTATTGATTAAGGCAGAGTGGCCTCCAGCTCTGCAGGCTCCTCTCTGGCCATGCTGTCTGGCGAGCACAGGGCTGGAGCTGCTGGTGTCTGCTACTCTGGCTGCCTCGTCAGCTGTTTCAGGGCCCCGTGGTGGTTGGTTCCTCTTAGCCCCCAAAGACCCTCTGCTCCCACTCTCCTCAGCAGTGTGTGCAGTTTTAAGACATCCTGGGAATGGGGAGATATGATGCTCTTCCCTCGGGGTGGAGAACTTCTTTAAAAACGAATTCAACCTGCTTCAAGATAGCCATGACCTAGAAAACCATTGTTAAGCAAAACTGGAAGTAGTTGTCAAGTTTTCTATTGATCAGTACTTTGGAGGCCCTCCTCCTTTCACTGTAACTGAGAGCAGGAATGATTTACAAATAGTAATATTTCTAATCTCATCTAATAAACTGGGCACCCTCTATGTCAGGTTTAGATGGAGAAAGTGGCCAATGAGTGAAGTGGTCACTATGAGCCTCCTAGGGAGAGAGGGCTGAGAAGTGAAGTTGTGATAACCCCTGAAGTGGGTGATGAACCTCAGGCATTAAAACTTAGGCTGAGGGCAGAAGAATTCAGCTGTGATTGTCCCCTCCTGCCATTTCAGAGCGAGCTTCCAGAGACCTTCCCCAGGCTCGGGGAGCTTGGCGTCCAGGGGGACACAAAGGCGGACAGTCCAGACCGCGACGACGATGGGCCAAGCTGTGGGTTTTCCCTGGGAGAGCGCTCTCCGCAGATGGGTGACCACGGGTCACGGCTGCAGCCCACCGACGGGGGACAGCTCTACAGGCAGGTGGGTGCTGGTCTCAGCTCCTCATTCTCCCTGCACTGGGAGAAAAGACCCCCTAGCCTGCCCCTGTCATCTGTTCACGCGCTGGTGTTCCCAGGGGCAGAGAGCTCTGGTTTGCTTGGCTCATTCACATAAGTGAGGACATAGTAAGGGCACGTCAATTGAGTCCCCTCAAGGCCAGTGAATGTGCCTCAGGAAGAGGAGAAAACAGTACTGGATAAGGTGGCCTATGTCTTATATAGAGGGTGACACTCTTCCAAGGAGATGGTGCCCTCATCACGACCACGTAGGGCTTTGTTGTTTGCTGGCGGGCAACATAACACAGGAGGAAAACCAAGTTTGTCTGTCTTTTTATCTCCAAATGTGTATGAAGTATTTCATGTTGTTTTTAAGCTACACAAAACATAATGTCCCCAATACAAATATTGGATGACACTTGAAGCAAAAATGAAAGCGTGTGTAAAGAGAAGTGAGGTTTCTGTGTAGAACCTTAAGTAACTATCAGTGTTCCCAAAAGCCCCATTTATCTTTATAAGCAAACAGGCCCCTGCTGGATAAGCCAAGAGATGCTCTGGGTGCCCCAGGTTGGTTGTGCTTTTCTGCAAAACGGAAGCTGTGATGGGTTTGGAGTGCCAGGATCCTGCCTGCAAGGCTAAAACTTTTTTGCTCCTGGGCTTCCTGGCCTGAGACTCTCCTGACCTCATGTTGCTTTTTTGAGTGTCTGGCAGGGAGAGCCTGGATCTGGGGGTAGGCGCAGGGTGGGGTGACCCCAGGCGCAGCTGCAGGCGCACCATCACAGCCAGTCTGGGCCCTCCTTGCACACCGCACTCCACAGCTGCAGCCTCTCCTTCTGCCCAGAGCATGTGTGTGTGTCGGGGCGGGGGGGTTAGGATGGTTAGGACGGCAGCAGAGCGTGAACTCAGGTCAGATGAGGAAAGTGACGCCTCCCTAGCTCACACCTGGGGGAGCGTTCCCCCTTTCCCCACCTTCTGTGTACAACTCAGATTTTCACAGTTGAAGTCCTGATTTCTAAGCATAACTTCACCCTTCATTCTCCCAGAATAACAGGACTCAAGAAAGAGGTTATATTTTCAAAGGAACTTTTAATTACCATTATTAGGAAGTCTGTCATGAGGCCATGGGAGAGATTTTTTAGCTCATGGAATGAGTTTTCCAGCGTTTTCCAGCAAAGATCGTTAGAAAATAAAATGCTCCTTTGCAGAACATCCCCAAAAATCGACCAGTTTTACTGGTTTTTAAAAGCGGTGCTGTCAGGCAGTCCCATGGTATTATCTGTGACTTACATAGAATTCCTTGTTGGCTGCTTAGCCACAGACCCGCTGCCTCCGAGAGCACGTGTCGGGTGTTTCCCACGTGCACATCCAAATGCTTTGGGAAAGGGGGAAAATGTAACACAGCTGGTTTCCCAAACAATAGTCATGGAAGATTTTCCCTGTGAGGTGGAGACCTATGGAAAGTCACTCAGCTGGAACCTCCTGTTCTGTGCGTCTTAACGTCATCTTTGCTGCTGCCTCCTTCCATCATTCATGTCTCAGCATTTCCGCTTGAAAGTGGAGGTGGACCATTGTGTTCCCGCTTTGTACACAGGCATGCAGATGGGCTAATGGGGGTGGTGTCCACGTGGGCAGAATCAGATCTGCCTTTAATGGGCCTGTCTGCCCATGGCAGTCCAGTGCCATCCATCTGAGGACACAAGATTAATGAGCTCTACTGTAAGCGACAGCTGGCACCCGGCAGTGCACTTCTCGGGAGGGAGGTCTGTCCATCCTGTACCAGCCAGGCAGCCTGGACGCGGGAGCTGGGCACGTGTCGCAGGGAGCGGCCCCTCAAGCCGCACCCGCCTCAGAAACTCCGAGGGCCTCCCAAGGCGATAAGCAGAGTGGGAAATGTGGCCTGACTTCTTTCCCAAGGATAAATTAGCAGGGGACAGAATTTCCCAGGCCTTGCCTTGTGTCACAGTGAACAATCTCACAGCTGAACAGGGTGGATGGCAACATTTATCATGTCAAAGGAGGTTTAAAAAAATTGCATGTATCAAGTCAGCGTTGGAAATACTTCATTAAAAACCATCAGAATGGAAAGTGTTTGGCTCTGCGAACATTGCCCAGACTGACGAGGCAGCAGGGACCCACCTGTCCTGGAGGCAGTGAGCACTTGAGTTCACCCAGCCTTCTGCAGGGTCCCAGGCTGGGGACAAGCACCAAGATGCCTGCAACTGCGTTGAGCTTCTGAGGCCAGCACTACTACAGCCAAGTATGCCTTTGATAGTAGTAATTCCTGAAATCAGGTTTTTAAACATAGGGTGGTTAATAGTGCCAGAAGTATGACTGTGGGGTTCCAACAGCCAGTCTTCCCCCAATTGGATTAAGTCATTAAAAGAAAAGTTACTTTTTCATTCAGGGATGTGACGTAATACTCTTTTTTAAAGCGTCTAAGTGTAAGTGTGGAGAGGGCAATCTAATGCAATTATGAAAAAATGAAAGTGTTTAGTCGCCCAGTTGTGTCTGACGCTTTGCAACTCCATGGACTATAGCCTGCCGGCTCCTCAGTCCATGGAATTCTCCAGGCAAGAATACTGGAGCGGGTTGCCATGTCTCCAGGGGATCTTCCTGACCCAGGGATCGAACCCAGGTCTCTTGCATTGCAGGCAGATCCTTTACCATTTACTATGTTCTGTGTTCAAATCTTCAAGTCTTCAACTGCCACTGGTCCCTAAGGGCCCTCCTCAGGATCCAGCCTGAGGACTAGGGGCAGTCTGCTCCCTGGGCCTTTTGTCACTGACCTGGGACTCGGAGGCCCCCCAGATCAAAGCCAGCCTTTCCCTGTAGACAGAGTGCCTTTGGCTCCAGGGCATCCTGGGCCTGCACTCACCTGGTGCCCAGTAGCCTACTTGCTGGCAGCCCATTCTTTCTACTCTGCCCAAGATACAGAAACTTCCAGAAACAGCACTTCCACACATCTGATTTTATATTTTAAATAAGAAGGCAATCCTCTTGAGCCTTGATAGCTTTTATGTTTCACTTTCATATGTTGCACCAGATTCATTCTTCAGACTCTGCAACTTTATAGCCTCACCTAAGAGACATGCAACTCTGTGGAAGTAACCTGACCAGAGTTTATGATTAGGAAGCACTTTATTTTTGCTGTTTATTTTTTTTTTTTTTTTTTCCTGTTACTGTGAAAGTAGCACGTGTTCAGGGTGTGGAAAGTCACAAGTAACAAAAGTTTCCTGAAGAAATACTCTCGGCCCCAGCCCTACCTCCCCGACCTACCTTTGGGTGGCAGGTAGTTTGTGACACACCTTTCCGAGTCTTGTGGCACAAGTTCTGATACACTAATGAGCTTGCCGGTAATCAGTTCATTCTTCCCATCTGGCCACTTGACTTCCATCACACTTGTCCATTTGCCCTTCCATCACACTTTGAAGCCTTGGCAACAGTTCTGGGTCTATACCTGTTCAATCTGTGTCCATATGTCCTCTCACACATCCACCTTTACTCTTCCGAGGCCTTCAGTGAAAATGATGGGAGACCTGCAGGCATGGAGTCCGCCTGGTCCAGGTCACCCAGTGTATTTGCAGCCAGTGGACACGTGAGTTCTGGCCACAGATGAGTCCGTCATCTCTGCAAGCTTCCATAAGAGATTATATTTTCACAGCCAGTCTTTAATGACTCATTCTCCTTTATCTGTGGGGATGATGGTTTTAGAAAATAATCTTTAATCTGTATGTAATAATGAAGATAAGAATGACAAATGGCTTACTTGTTAAAATGTTGCTGGATTAAAATATTGTAGGGGGTTCCTAGGTGGCGCAATGGTAAAGACTTTGCCTGCCAATGCAGGAGACAGAAGAGATGCAGGTTCGACCCTGGGTCAGGAAGATCCCCTGAAGTAGGAAATGGCTATCCACGCCAGTCTTCTTGCCTGGAGAATCCCATGGACAGAGGAGCCTGGTGGGCTACAGTCTCTGGAGGGTTGCAGTTGGACGTGACCGAGACCAAGCACACACAGATATGTAAAGATAATCTCAGTAAAGGATGACATGGCACCCCTGCTGGTGAAGGAGTTACTTTTATTGAACCTGCAAGAGGCCCCCCTCCTTATGTGTCAAATAGGAACTATGCATGGGTGTGTATGTGGAAGTGGGCGGTGGGTGGTCAGGGCAGCCAACCACAGCATTGCAGGACTCTGCCTAAGTGAGGATAAGGCAGAGGCCAGCACCTCTATTGTGACTGCCTTTCTGTGGGTCAGCCCGTAGCAGCAGGTCAGTACCTCTGTTCCAATTTTAGATTACACCATCTCTAAAGGCAGTGGCTCTGATGCAGCAGAGTGGTTGATGTTAAGTATAGCTTTCACAGAATTACTTATGTGCATGTCTTAGAAATCTTAAGCAAAAGTGAGTCTATAAAATAGCTGGTGTTGCCTCACCAACTGATCTGCTACCTATCTATAAACTTCTTTTCAATTTCTATTAACATGTGTCCTATAATTGGATAGGGCTTCCCTGATAGCTCAGTTGGTAAAGAATCCACCTGCAATGCAGGAGACCCTGGTTTGATTCCTGGGTCAGGAAGATCTGCTAGAGAAGGGACAGGCTACCCACTCCAGTATTCTTGGGCTTCCCTTGTGGCTCAGCTGGTAAAGAATCCGCCTGCAATGTAGGACACCTGGGTTCGATACCTGGGTTGGGAAGATTCCCTGGAGGAGGAAAAGGCTACCCACTCCAGTATTCTGGCCTAGAGAATTCCATGGACTCTATAGTCCATGGGGTCGCAGAGAGTCAGACACGACTGAGTGACTTTCACTTATAATTGGATAACAG
Source organism: Bos indicus (assembly GCF_029378745.1). Lineage (NCBI taxonomy): Eukaryota > Metazoa > Chordata > Mammalia > Artiodactyla > Bovidae > Bos > Bos indicus. The sequence continues at coordinate 41,573,360 of NC_091783.1, forward strand.
TCCTACTGGCCAAAGCCCAAACTTGAACCTGTTATTTTAACACTTTATAGCACAAACTCCTGATGGCAAATGGAGGGTTATTCGAGCTTAAAAGGGCTGAAATGTCCTTAGAATTGAGAAAGAAATTGTGGAAACATTTTATCCTGCTGCTTTGTAAGAAGACCAATAAGCCTCTTGATGAAAGTGAAAGAGGAGAGTGAAAAAGTTGACTTAAAGCTCAACATTCAGAAAACGAAGATCATGGCATCTGGTCCCATCACTTCATGGTAAATAGATGGGGAAACAGTGTCAGACTTTTTTTGTGGGGGGCTCTAAAAGCACTGCAGATGGTGATTGCAGCCATGAAATTAGAAGACGCTTACTCCTTGGGAGGAAAGTTATGACCAACCTAGATAGCATATTAAAAAGCAGAGATATTACTTTGCCAACAAAGGTCCGTCTAGTCAAGGCTATGGTTTTTCCAGTGGTCACGTATGGATGTGAGAGTTGGACTGTGAAGAAAGCTGAGCACTGAAGAATTGATGCTTTTGAACTGTGGTGTTGGAGAAGACTCTTGAGAGTCCCTTGGACTGCAAGGAGATCCAACCACTCCATCCTAAAGGAGGTCAGTCCTGGGTGTTCATTGGAAGGACTGATGCTAAAGCTGAAACTCCAGTACTTTGGCCACCTCATGCGAAAAGTTGACTCACTGGAAAAGACTCTGATGCTGGGAGCGATTGGGGGCAGGAGGAGAAGGGGACGACAGAGGATGAGATGGCTGGATGGCATCACCGACTCGATGGACATGAGTTTGAGTAAACTCCGGGAGTTGGTGATGGACAGGGAGGCCTGGCGTGCTGTGATTCATGGGGTCGCAAAGAGTCGGACATGACTGAGCGACTGAACTGAAAGAAATTGGGAAGTTGGCCTTTTTAATTACAATTGCCCATACTTACCAGAAGGGCTTCTCTGGTGGCTCAGAGGGTAAGGCGTCTGCCTGCGATGCAGAAGACCTGGGTTTGATCCCCTGGAGAAGGAAATGGCAACCCACTCCAGTACTCTTGCCTGGAAAATGCCATGGAGGGAGGAGCCTGGTAGGCTACAGTCAATGGGATCACAAACAGTCGTACACGACTGAGCAATTTCACTTTTTGTATACTTACCAGATATATAAGCTAAAAGGTTATAGAGCTCAGCACCTGGCACAGAAGGTTCTGAAAGCTCTGTATCTAAGATGACTTTGACCTGAAGACTTAGTCTTGATTCCATCCTTGACTTGATTTGGGTCTTTCTACCAAAAATATAGCCCAGCAAACGGCCACCACTTGGAGAAGTGAGAAGAGTAACGTCTAGATGTTCTTTCAGGAGGGCTACTGTTATTCCCCTTGATGTGGGTAATGGAGTTTGCTTCACAGAGATTAGCCATCTTTGTTTGTTTATTTTTGGCTGTGCTGGATCTTCATTGCAGCAAGGAGGGGCTACTCTCTAGCTGTGGTTGCTCGGACTTCTCACTGCAGTGGCTGCTCATGTGAAGCACAGGCTCCAGGCACGCGGGCTTCAGCAGTGGCAGCGCTCAGGCTCAGCAGTTGCAGTTCCCAGGCTCTAGAGCACAGGCTCAGTAGTCACAGCACATAGACTTAAGTGCTCTGCGGCCTGTGCCACCTTCCCGGAACCAGGCATCAAACCCATGTGTCTCCTGTATTGGTGGGCAGATTCTTAACTACTAGATCCCTAGGGAAGCCCTAGATTAGCTATCCTTAAAATTACGGCTTGGGCAGGGTTATGCTGCCGGAATTCACATATGCTGGCAGGCTTGTCCAGTCTTGGGTAGCGCAGGCAGACCTGGATCGCAGTCAGGCTCCACGCTTCCTCGCGGCCAGACAGGTTCCCCGTTGCTGTGCGTCCTCCCCTGTGACAAGGGCATGTGCCAGCGTGCACTCAGGCTCGATGTGAGATGCAAGCACTGTCCTGTAGGTGAAGGATCATCACACCCCTGGCCCACTGGAAACGAGTGTTAGTCACCGTCACTGGGTTTCTGTGTGTGTAACAGTCAGTTGGAAGGATCAGTGCCTGTCTGTGGCTCATTCGGGGTCTTCAGTTTTCTCTTGGACATAGTTCTTGCCGTTGTTCTCCAGTGGCAGAACTAGGTTGGCTGCGTGCCAGGCCACATGCTGTGCCCAGGTGACGGTGGTAACAGCTACCAATAGCATCGATTCTCTGGGCTCTTGTCCCCTTTGGCCACCTTCACCCCAAAGCAAGTTTGAGCTTATCCCATGATGATTAAATATAGTATTGGTATAACAGGACATTATGTTGATTGCTCTGGCCCAAATGTGCATGAAAACATTAAGACTTGATTTTATTTAATCTGATATCTATTAATGCCAAAAAGTACTTACTTCCAGCAGAAGCAAAATTTTAATCTGCAAAAGGACAGTCATGTGAACCCTGCTTTCAAGGAGCACAAAACTCTGGTCCTGATGTTGTCAGTGCTGTTAGAGAAGAACCCCAAAGCTGACCACATACATGACTTGTGGTTCATAGGAAAGTACTGATCATATGTGATTTATTATGTGGTTTTCTGCTTTTTCTTCAATGAAACAGAGACAACTGCTCTGAAGTTTGGATAAAAATTACCGTGATTTTATGTTTAAAATAGTTTGACTTGAAAAGTAGTAATTTTTTAAAAATCTAAAATCCAATGATGAAAAATCAAGTCTACCATAAAATAATTTTTTAGCAAACAAATTCTATACTTAGGAAGATGTATATCTGTGAAAAGACTAACACCTCACTCATACATACCTTTAAATACTTTTGGTGTAGAGTTTAAAGAAACTTCTGCATTGATTACAGTTTCACACATTTTATGAATATATTGTTGAGAACAGTGGTAATTTACTTATATTCTCATAGTTGGAAAGAACGTACAGGATTTTTAGGTTTTCTATTTGCCAAGTTTTGCAAATGTTAACTGAATTGTACTCTCAGTTAAAAGTGAAAATTGGTTTTCATGGTGAGGAAAATCAAGGAGCAATAAATGCTAACAGACCTTTTAACCTGACCAAAAGTCTACTGTATCTAATACTAAAACTTTTCATATAAATTATGGAGAAAACTATGGCGTTTTCAGTGATAAAGTTCATGTTAAGGAATTTCTCTCTTCTAACATCCAAACGTATATCCAGAGTATCACAAATTCTTCCCAAGCATGGCTAACCATTTTTGCATACGTACATGTGTGTTTCATTGATTTGACTAGATGGTTTTAAAAGCATGATTGACTCTCAAGCTGATGGAAGAGAGAAGGCTGCTGGGCATGCAGATCCCAGGCTTGCTGCCCTGGGACAGGAGGTTTACCAAGGAGGGGGGATTCTTCTGAGCATGAGGGGCTCTGTCTTCCCATGGTACAGACAGAGTGCCTCTGGTAGGACTGAGAGAGCTTTTAAGTCCTCCTGTCTTATAAATGTACCAAAGAGGATTGCCTTGAGACCATTCAGGGAGCTAGCAACGGGCTTTAGGTGTTCTCCATCTGGTTTCTAGAGATGGACTGATGTGGCTTTTATTATCCAGGTACCATCATTGATTCAGGGTGTATTAATTCATTTGGACAAACCTTCTGATATAATGCCCATGCTGAAGCATACTGAGATAGCAATCATGGTTTTGAAATGTGTGTTCATAGAACTAAATAGGTATTATTGGAAAATACAAAATCTTTTAAGTTAGGTAGAGCAGGTTAGTAATAAGAATCCATTCTTCATTATCAGACCTGTTTGCATGCTTCCATGAGCTGAGCACCAGAAATGTGGGAGGTGGTCAGCCTTTGACAACTTGGAGGTGGGGGGACAGGGGAGGCACAAGATAAACAAGTAGTTACAGTAGTTATTCCTGCCATTAGCGAGCAGAAAAGAGATTCTGGGCAGTGACTGTATTTCGAGGGAGGACAAGGAAGCCTTCACCAGCATGTTAAGCCTTTACTTTTAACTGTTAGACCTAAAAGTCACCCCCACCCCACGACTCTGCTTTTTTGCATATATGACCTCTTAGTAACTACAAATCGGAGACTAACCACCACTTTGATGAGACACACGAGCCCTTTATTAATTCCCTCTGGTTCAACAGCTGGCACTCAAGTGACAGCACACAGAGGTGAGTTTATCTCATTACTCCTGTTGTCAACCAGGGCTGTGAGGTCTGAAGTCATGCAGAGCATCCTGGCAGCCCTGGCTCGGTTCCCCTCGCCTCCCTCAGCTTCTTCCCATCTCTGCTTCAGGTGTCCGTGGTACCAGCCTCCTCATCCAAGGAGCCCTTAGCAGCATCGGCCCAGTGGCCCTCGAGCAGCCAGGGGACCTACTCTCCCCCTAACTGTGCAGATTCCCACCATAGCCCCAAACCAGCCCCCCTCCCTTGCTGGCCAGGCCCCTGTCCTCACCCTCATGAGATGCAGAGCTGCCCTCATGTCCCCACAGGTGGCAGAGACCCAGCCGCTGTTCTGCGCCCTCAAGGCACTGCTTGAGGAGCTGCGCGCAGAGCTACGGGAGGACGCGCGCGCACGCCAGCGGCTGCAGCAGCAATACGCAGGTGACAAGGCTGCCTGGGATGTGGAGTGGGCCGCGCTCACATGCCGCCTGGAGCAGGTATGGCCTGGCCTCCTCTCCAACTGCGGGGAGGGTCTGGATCCCAGGGCCTGGCTGGGAAAGGGGGGCGAGGAGAAACCCACAGCAAGGGCCTCGGGCACCTGGGAGGTCCCCCGCCTTCCTGTGGTGCCATCCTTCCCTCTTCTTCCCTCTCCCAAGGTGTGAAACACGGCTCCCACCCAGCAGTGTTTCAAAAGCAGCGTCTGTTTCCCCATTCTGTGTAGAACAAGGTTGTCTCTTTTTTATTACTATCCAGTTTATTTAAACTAAAAGCAGAGGAGTTCACCCATTCCCTACTCACTTCCCCCTGGCAGCTCCTTATCTGTTAAGTGTTACCTATGAGCTTGGTTTCATCTGTTTACTTACAGATTCCACATCTACTTCTGATCACACAGTATTTCTCTCTCTCTGATTTCAATTAGCATAAAGCCCTTGAGCTCCACCCACTGTTGCTGCAAATGGCATGATTTTGTTCTTTTTCACCACTGAGTAGTATCCCATTGTATATATGTACCACATCTTCTTTATCCATTCATTCATCCATGAACATTTACATTGCTTCTGTAAATGGTGCTGCTGGGAACATGGGGGTGCAGGTGTCTTCTTGCCTGAGTTTTCTTTGCCTTCAGGTAACAGATACATGAAAAAATGCTCTGTTATTGATCCTCAGGGAAATGCAAATCAAGACCACAATGAGCTGTCACCTCACAGCTGTTGGAGTGGCCCTTATCAGAAAGACTAGAAATAGCGAATGTTGGTGGGGAGAAAGGAGCAAGGATGTCCTTAGTGCCACCAAAGCCTGACCAGCATGAAATGGTGATCAGTACACGGCCATCATTCAGACAGAAGCAAAGAAAACGCAGGTTGTGGTTTTGTTATCTCTAAAAAAAAAAAAAGCAAATGAATGCTTTCCGTTAGATTTCTCCCAGTGCTGGGAAGACCTTGTAGACCTCCCACTACACATGCCCTGACGAGTCGTGCTGTCCTTATTCACACAGAGAAATGAAGGCCAGAGGAAGCATGTTGTCTCAGATTGCAGAGGCTTCACTGAGAGTGGAGACGAGAGCACAGCGGAGCACAGGGTCTCAGAGACTTAAGACCACACCCCTGGTCACTAAGATCAGGCTGCACCGGAAATGCTCTTTTCTGTGGGCTTTCTCCCTGGAAACCTTTGAAAGCGGTCACTTCCTGTGTGGTATCTGCTTGCTCAGACTGCTTCTCTGGGTGTCTCCCCACTCCCCCATCATGGTGCGCCATCTCAGATAATCTCTTTTCTGGGCAGATTGTAATCAAGATTTTCTATCAGTTGGCCCCATCATGAGACAAAAAAAAAACTTGCCTGGAAAGAAGACATCTTCTAAATAGTCTTGATAAAAGCTGAGAGGGCTTGTCCTGTCAGAAGACAGCTTCCGCAGTGCCCACAGGTTCACCTGCACTGCCACCTGGCCCACAGGGGCAGAAGTACCAGGCTCTGGAGGGGCCAAGGTACAGCTGCCTCTGCAGGGGCAGCAGCAAAGCACAGCCAGACCAGAGCTCCTGGCCAGGCTGGACAAGGATGCAGCCGCTGACCCAGTTATGAATCCTGCCGACTGCCTGGTAGGAGCGTCTTACTAGATATTCTGTTTATCTTCGTTCACAGCCTGAAGAGCCAGCTGTGGAAGAGAAATGAGTAAGGACGTTCTGATGAGCTGCCTTTAAGCTTACTTTAAAAATATGTTTATGGGGGAAACAGCTAAATATTTTCAGAAATATAAGCATAGCCAAAAAGAGAAGGCATAATCTTTGAAGCCAGCCAGCTTCAAAACATTTCATCTTTGTTTTAGAGGAACCTGGTATCCACCCACACATTTGCTACAAATAAAGCCTCAGGGATAATCACTGAACACCATGAAGTAAAGCTAGAACTTCAAACCTGGAAGCCAAGTGGGTAATACGTAAAGATTTCATCTTCTGCCCCCAAACTGTTTAAAGTTTCTCAAACATTTGTGGCCTAGGGAACAATGAATGTGGGCTGATGCTAGTACATTTATAATAGTGCCATCTTTGCCCATTTCCACTTAAATGCAAAACAGCTGAATTCTGTCCAGAGGGAAATATTTTCTCTCAGTGGAGGCCATGTTGTGTCAATCCCCAAATCTAATTCCTTCAACTGACTCTGAAGTCAGAGCTTGCTTTGCCAGGGATCCCCCAACAGAAAAGACAGATCCTTAGGGGGTTCTCAGTACAGTGGGAGAGCAGAAAAGGGCCAAAGTTAGTAACAGAGTGATTAAGTGCCCTGCCAGACCTGTACACAGGCTCCCAGGAATGGGAGTGTGCAGGGCACACACCTCAGTCCGCAGGCTCAGGGCAGGGTTGTTTGTCAAAGTCCTGCTTAGAATCTTGGAAGATGAACAGGAGTGGCTACATGGAAAAGGAGAGAAAAGGACATCATGAAGACAGGAGGATGGCACACCCGAGCAGCTGCACCTCACCATGGACGAGTGGCAAGAAGAATGTTCAAAGAATCAAAACACTGATCCTGATTTCGTCATGGGAGTAAAGCATTTTGACCTGCATTTTTAAGAAGTTATTCTGGTATAGAGGTAGAGAATAGATTAGAAACCATTAGAATTCAGTAGATTAACATGGGGCCATGGATGGACGTCAGGGATCTGCTTATCTAGAATAGGAAAAAGGGTATATATTTGTGCTCATGAATCTGGCACTAAAGTCTATCACAGTCACCAACAGTACACCCCAGTTCCCCCCTCCGGTCCTTGGCACTGCTGTCAGTTTACTTCTACACATCTGTAAACACAAAACATGCTGCAACCATCTTTACCTTAGACACTGAGTAGTATTTTAAAGCAATTAAAAATAGAAAATGAGTTATATTTGTATTTATTCAGGATTTCCAGTCATTTCCAGTGTTCTTCATTTTTTGTGTAGATCAAAGTGTTTGCTGGTATATCATTCCATCTGCCCGAAAATGTCCTCTGTCATTTCTTGAAATGCAGGTCTGCTGACAGTAATTTTTTTTTTAAGTTTCCATTTATTGAAAAACCTGTATCCCCCTGTATTTTTGAAAGATGTTGCCGAGTACAGATTTCCCCCCTCCAGCCCTTTCACTGTGTTACTCCGTTGTCCCCTGACTTGCATAGTTTCCAAGGAGAAGTCTGCTGTCATTCCCATCTTTGTGCCTCCATGGGTGGTTTTTTTCTCTGTCTGCCTCCAAGGTTTCCTCTTTGGTTTTCAGCAGTGTGCATGTGGTGTCTAGATGGGAGTTCTTCTGCTTGCTTGTTTGTGGTCTTCAACCTCCTGGGTGCTTGATGTGTGTTTATTATAGACTGCTAGGTTCCATCGCTGCCCTATTACCAGGTTCCACAGAGGGGCAAAGGATGTAGGGATAGACATGTGCCTGCCTTCAAGGAGCTGTACAGCAGAACAGGCAGGAGACATGGTGACTCGGAGTCTGCAAGGGGATTGAGGAGTGGACCGTGGGAAGCTGGGTGGATTCTCTTATTCACCTCTGTATGACTCTGTCAGATATTCATAATTAAGACTTTAAAGACGAAAATTATTTCCTCTGTAAGCTTGGTCAGATCTTGATTTAAACACGATTCCAGGGATAATACATGAATGTGCTGAGGTTTTCTTCACCTAATAATGTGAGACTGTCAGGGACTAAGTTCCCATGTCTTATCCTTGACAGCTGGAAGCAAAGAATGAAAAGAGCTTGGGAGACCCAGGCTCCTGCACCGACAGCAAAGGGGCATTCAGGAAGGAGAGGGAGGTGCAGCAGAAGCTGCTGGCGGACAGTCACAGGCTGGTCATGGACCTGCGCTGGCAGATCCACCACAGCGAGAAGAACTGGAACCGGGAGAAGGTGGAGCTTCTCGACCGCCTGGACCGGGAGCGCCAGGAGTGGGGGCGGCAGGAGAAGGAGATGCTATGGAGAATTGAACAGGTGAGGGTGCCCCTAGGAGGAATGGGGATGCCTGGCCTGGAAACCAGGGAACTCAAGAGGGGAAACTGAAATAGCTCTGGAGTCTCTGCCATATCAGGCTGATCTAGGGGCTTCCAGAGGAAGAGGAAGAAATCCTAGGGGCTCCAGGTTGGAGACCTAGGGTCAGCCCTCCTACAACACAGGTCTTTTCATGCAAAGTCAGTGGGTAACTTTACTCAATGTGTCTGGTTGGGGGTGGGGATAACTTTTTTAAGGTGTTAAAAGACTAAACTTGAAAGGCAAGGTTATTTCATATCTTAGAAAGTGATTTCTGCCAAAAAGCAAACTAGCTTTTAAGTCTGCCACTAAAGATGTGGTCACAGTGACTGCTCCAGCTTGAATGGAATTGTCCATTAGTGAAGAAACTGCTGAATTCAGTAGGAAGTCAGACTGTTTGCACCTGCTGTGGATCTTGCAGAGCTGTGATTAGACAGGACACGGTCAGGGGAGGTGACTGGTAGTTCATTATCTTCAACTAAACAAACGATTCAAAAACACAGATGAGTTCAGTGGGAGAGGCAAGTTTTCTGCAGATAATCATTCCCTGCCTTGCGTCAGATGTAGGACAGTTTGCATAGCTGTGATCCTGCTTGAGTGGTGCACAAATTAATTTCCACATGAAAACGATGAAAGATTGGGATTCTTTCCGGGCTGAGTTTTGACATCGCATACAATTTCAGCCTGTCACACTTATAAATTCAGGTGGCCTCAAGGAAATGTATTAATAAGAAACTGAAAGCAGGAAAAATAACCTATTATTTTACAAATGCCCATGCTGCCTTTTGGAGAAGGCAATGGCACCCCACTCCAGTACTCTTGCCTGGAAAATCCCATGGATGGAGGAGCCTAGTAGGCTGCAGTCCATGGGGTCGCTAAGAGTCAGACACGACTGAGCGACTTCACTTTCACTTTTCACTTTCATGCATTGGAGAAGGAAATGGCAACCCACTCCAGTGTTCTTGCCTGGAGAATCCCAAGGACTGGGGAGCCTGGTGGGCTGCCGTCTATGGGGTTGCACAGAGTCAGACACGACTGAAGTGACTTAGCAGCAGCAGCTTGCTGCCTTTTGGAAAATGTGCTTATTCCTGAGACATGGACCTCTGTTCTGCAGGTGCAATGGCTAAGGTCCGTTTCTGCTTACTGGTGGGGAGGGAGGGTGGAAGTGAGAACTGAAAAGAACCAGGAGCTTTTGGCTCAAGAACCCCTGAGCAGAAGCAAGTGCATTTGCAGATAGAGAGGCCTGACGTCCTTCCTGGGTTTGGTTACTCACACAGCTGAGTCACCCAAACTGATAGGTGATCTGGCTCATTTCAGAATTCCCCAGAGTCTATCAAAGGAAGGTTGGCCACTTCCTGTTTGGCCTAGAATGTGACACTTGAGAAGACTGTCCTGTCTTAAACCCTCGGTGTGCCTGTGCTTCATGCAGAGGATCAGCTGTTGGGTGGGAGTCACGGGGCAGAGGCAGCATGTACTCTGACAGAGTGCTTATAGATTCACCCAGTGTTAATTAACTAGTGTCATGGCTGTTCCAGGCCCCTCCCTGGAGGGTCCCTCCTGCACCCCAGCAAGACCATGGTCATCATCTCTTTGCCTGTCAGCTCTAAGCTCCTTGCTCTTGTCTTGGCTTCACTGTGGATATAACCTTGGATGTAAATGAAGCGAGTCTTTAAGGGCTTCATTTTACTTTGAGGAATGAGGGTAATTTCTAATAAAGGAACGATTAGTAAGACTTCTGGTGATGTTCACTTTTAAAGAGTTAATGTCCTGGGGATGAGCAGCATTTTAAGACTGTCTTTGGGAAGGTGAGTGAGCAGGGGCTGAAGCCCATTTGCAGCTTGTCACTACTGTCACAGTCCTACCACGATGACGGCCTCAGAACTTTAGTCTTCCAGGTTAACACGTTTGAGCAAACGGACTTGAGTGAGATGTGGGTTCTGGGTGTTCCTTCATCTGTTTCTGAAATCTGTGGTGGACCCCACATATTGGTACCGTGAGTTCACTGCTGTTTTTAGAAGAGGGTTTGTTGATGCTTTAGATATACAGTTGTGGCTTTAAAAAATAACTCCAGCCCAGTATTTGACATTTTTAAAATCACAGTACCCAATCCTGAAAATTAGGAAAAGCAGTTAAAGGCATTTTTTATAAAAGGAAACTGACTTGACGTGTTTAGCGTATGTAGGTCTGTTAGTTATTGTTCGTTCATTTAACTTTTAGCTGCATGTTCCACAGATGAACTGGACATGCAGGCGAGCGCTCTTCATAAAGCATGCCCCTCGATATCTGACTACGTGGTGGGCCGTGTGACCTTGTCTATGATGGCCTAGACAGATGGTGAGAGGAGTAACAGTAAATCCATTTTCCACTGCGAGAACACATGCTTCATACTTGTGCAGGGGCACTGAATTCCTACATGATTTCTGTGCCTCGTGAGGAGTTTTATGTGATGAATGACTGTGGGAATGTGGTAGAGGTCATGTAACACACACTATCTATTGCATCGGCAGCTCGTCTCTGCCCAGACCTAATGGTGAGGGTTAACTTCTCTGGAGTCACATCACATTTCTCCTGTGAATCATCAGGTCCCAGTTAGCCTGCAGAGAGACTTTAGGTTCTGTTAAAAACCTGAAGGAAAGCTCCAGCGTCATTCTGTTACTCTTCCAGTGACTTCCTTAAATCAGTTGCCTCTACAGCAAAAAAGCCTGTTCTTTTAAAACCTGTGTACAAAGTAACGTTTTTTCTTGGAAACAGTTCAGGTAAGGGGACACTCTGAAGGGTGCTTTGCTGCCTATATTATTTGAAGAAGTGAAGTCACTCAGTCATGTCTTTTAGCAAACCCCATGGACTGTAGCCTACCAGACTCCTCCATCCATGGGATTTTCCAGGTGAAGGTACTGCAGTGGGTTGCCATTTCCTTCTCCAGGGGATCTTCCTGACCCAAGGATCGAACCCAGGTCTTCCGCATTGCAGGCTTTACTGTCTGAGCCACCTGGGAAGCCCCAAGGCACATCATTTAAATTTGGTGTTTGCTCTAGAAGTTGTTCTCCTGCAGGATTCTAAGTACAGTAGGTGCTGGTGGCTGGTCTGAAATGACTCTCCTAGGAAACCCTATCCTTTTAAGGGCCTTTTACTCTGTGACAGCACTGCAGAGGCATCTTGGCAGCAGACACCTCCAGCTAAAACCACTCCAGTTCATTTTTAGGGAACCTAACACTTACCAGCTCTAGTGCATGCTGCTCCTGGCTGCCCAGGTTTATTTTTGACACCCCGCTTTGCCAAGTGAGAATGTGCTGGTTCGTAGCTCCCCACTGTAGTCATTCTCCCCCTCTTCACACGCACCCTCCATGCACATTTACAGTTTCAGATGTGATTTTAATCTTAATTCTGTGCCTGAAATAGCTTGGAGATGATATGTTGAAACTAAATCACACTGACATACATAGATGAATAATAAAAAGCTTTCCTTAAAAAAAAAAAAAGGATTTATGGTCTTTGAAAATGACAAAGAACTATGTCAGCGGGGCTGGGGGAGAGCGCAAAGGGTTTTCAGCTGAGCTGATACCCGGGGTGACTTTGCTTGTTCCCTGATTCAACTGGAATGCTGCGTCAAACTCCAGCATTTAAGGTCTGGCTGCTTTCTCCTAAAATAAAGGTGATACCCACCTCAGAAATTACCAGAAATGAGGAGAAGCCCTTTGTCCTCATCGCTCCATATGGCTTTGTTCCCAGTGACACACTTGTGGCTGAAGGCTTGAGTTAGGACACAAGATGTAGTTTGTGACAGAGGCTTTGTTAAAACAGAGGCTTTGTAAATGAATGCGCTTCAGAGGGAGGGTCAGTGCTTCTGGCTACCATCTCAGCACTCTGCCGTCCTTGGAGGCGAGTCCAGAGGCAGGCATGGTGGAGCACGGGAGCGGATTCTGTGAATTTCCCTACTGCCTCAGGGGAGGCTGGGAGGGGAGCACGGGAAGAGACAGTGCTGCCTGCACACATGTCCCTGCCCGTCCCCATGGTTCCATGGGCCCCTCCGGAAGGCCCCTCGCGCTGTGAAGAGATGAGGCATTTATCAGTGTCCCAGGCCCAAGGACTCCCACAGGCCTGAGGGGAGTTGGTGGTAGTCCCTGATGAACACTGCCCTTTAGGGTGGGCCTGGCCCTGCAGTCCTCTGGCAGTCCCAGAGGGGAAGCACCCTTCTTACAGGTGGGGACACTGAGCAAGAGAACTAGCCACATACAGCAGCTCCACTCTCCTGTGGTTTCCACCTGCTGCTTCCGTTTACCAGGTCAGGGAAAAGTACGACTCCAGCCTATGTGGCTCACATGCTTGCTTCTTCTAGTCATACCAGATCTTTAGGTTACCTCTGTAGCTAAATTTTCATCCTCTCAAGCAAAGTGTGAGCTGTTTTCGACACCCAGTGATTGTAACCCAGGCGATCACGCAAGGTTTATTTAGGACCCATTCCAAATGACTTGGACACCATGCTCTGTTGTTAGGAAACCTTGCTATTTAAGAAAACTAAATTCACCCCAGAAGTCTGCTGTCACTGATGGCTTTCCACTGAATGTGTCTTACATTCGGAAGGTTAACTACAAAAAGCGATTTCTCAATGTGTCATTTGGCATTGTTAGATTTTAAAAACAAATGTGTGATTTCCCGTGAGCACAGCACTCAGTTACACATACAATAACATTCTCTACAGAAGGGGTTGACTTGCCTGGGGTTAATGCAGACGTTTCCAGTCCAGATAAAATTGTGATTTTTTTTTTAAAGCATTTGTGGTGTTATTTTTTAAATTGACGCCAGAACTTTAAGAACATAAGATGTCTCACTGTCTTCAGGCTAATTGTTTTCACTTTTAAAACCCTTAAGTTGCAGAAAGAAAACAGTCCCCGGAGAGGTGGCAGTTTCCTCTGTGATCAAGAGGAGGGGGACACCCGCCCCTGTACCCACCCAGGGAGCCCTCGGGCGCCCCGCCCTGCGGGGATGTGGCCCTGTATGGACACAGACTCCAGTGCGTTTGAGGACCGGCCGCTGTCAAAGCTGAAGGAATCGGACAGGTGCTCAGCGCGGGAGAACCTCTACCTGGACACCTTGTCCCTGGACGATGAGCCAGAGGAGCCCCCGGCCCGTGGGCCCCAGAGGGAGTTCAGGAACTGCTTCCGTGAGGTCAGCTTGGGTTGGGTCTAGTCACCTGCGAAGGAGGGTGAGGGGTTGGGCAGCTGGCTGAGTGGCTGGCAGGCTGTGGGCTCTGCATATCGTGGTCCTGAAGTTAGTAAAAATGAACCTTCCACGATGTGAGAGCTTTGGGGTGGCTCTGACCCCAGGCTCCCTGCTGCACTTGGCCGCTTATCTCAAGGTCAGAAATTCACAGCCTGTGTCCCATGTGAATAGGAGTCTCAGGAGCTGTCCAGTGAAATCCAGGAGGAAAAAGATCATCTCAGAAGTGCAGAACTGCCAATTTCCTTAAAATGACAGCACAGTCTCTGGTTTCAGAAAACATATTAATAACAGAAAAGTCTTTTTTTAAAGAAAGTACTTCACATTGGAAGTAGCAAATGTCAGTAACCAATGACATACAATAAATACCTTCTTTATGTAAAGGGAAAAAGAATCCAACACTAGAAACCTATGGGACTTAGATCAGTGAAGGGGAAAGCTTAGCTCTGTGCAGAAATCCCTACAGGATGGCAGTGGGTTTTCCTGGTTAAAGACTAATTTTAAGAATCACTCCCTGTGAGCCGGTCTCACAGTGGCTGCACCTGTCATCTGACCTGTCCCACATGCTCAGCAGATAGGGGTGCCTGTCAGGCAGTGTTGCTGAAGTGGGGACCTCCTCCTTGGCACCTGAACCCCAGCAGAGGTGACATCGCCAGCATGCCACCCCAGGTGACCCCATGCTGACCACTGCAGTAGCCAGGGCTCTCTGGGGGATCCTTGAGGGGTTTGCTGGCTGGGGCCTCACTCCATCTGGACTGGGTCCGCACAAGGGTGTCCTCTGCTCAGGAGAACCATGTATGCAGTTCTCTTCTTTAGTGGAAGTCACTGTAGCTTTCCCAGTGCCCAAGGGCGACGTTTAAACACCAAGAGCGCTCTATCTAAGGACGTCACACTGACTTCTTTCATTTTTTATTGCGGTACAGTTGGTGTACAATGTTGTGTACGATATAGTGGTTCAGTTCTTCCAGGTTATATACTCCATTTACAGTTACTATAAAACACTGGCAGCACTCCCTGTGCCACACAGCATATCCTGTAGCTTCTTTATTTTCTATGTCGTGTCTGTGCCTTTCACCCTGACTTCTCTACCAGGCTGAGGCCAGGGGACGTCTACCCCGACTTACCCTCCTCCCAACCCTTACTCCTCCTCTCACTTGCACACGCTCGCTCTCTCACACATTGTCACTGAAGCAGCTTTGAGGCTCTCACACACAGCACTGCCTTCTGAGAAACACAGAAGAGCCGCCTTGGGACAAAGCTTACAGCCAGTTTTTCTCACTCACGTAGCCCCTCCCTCATCGCCCCTGGATGCTGGTGTCATTACTGACCTTCCAAGGGCTGAGGGGCAGAGGCACTCCTGGCCCAAACTTGGCTTCCACGTACGTTTTAAATGTTTTCCTAAGAGCAAAGCAGACCCTTAGCAGCCCCAAATCTGCCAGTACTGACTGATTCTGGTGAACTTATTTTCTTTATAGGAAGAAGAAAATCACAAGGGAAATCTTCAAAGGTAAGTAAAGTTGATGAAATGACAGTAGACTACCTCAGGAAAGACCTCCTGGTCTTAAAAGTCTATCTGTAGTCAGCAGTGCACTGTGACGCTTCAAAAATGACTTAGAGTAAAACTTCTGGAGAAGCAGTTGCTTTAGTACACAGTATTTAGATCGTTAACAACAAAAAGGCCAGTGCTGTGTTCATGTGTGTTAGTGTCGTGGCAAGAGCTGTGTATGTAAGGGGATAACTGTGTTAAACGGTTTTTGAAAAGTTCATGGAAACCCCTCTCTCCTGATTTAAAGGCTGGAAAAAACTCCCTCTTGATATGCTATGAGACATTTTAGACTGACCGTTTAAAAGCTCTCCTAGGATGACTTATTACAGTATTACCAAGAGTAATCCTTGAAGTAAATATAAAGTAGCTGGTGTTTGTAATCATTTTCTAGTAACCCACATATGTAATGGTGGGGCATGTCTGAAAAGGCCCATATAAACAAATTTGTTTAAATGGAGCAGAAGGCAAGGGGAGGAGTGAGCCCGGAGGGGACTTCTCTTTGAAACGGTGTTGATATCGTGCACCAGCCTGCTCACACCGTCCACTGCCCTTGGGAGACTGGTAGTGCTTGAGCTGAGAGAGATGAGGCGAGCGGGTAGAGGAGACGTCAGATGACAGTTACTTTGTCGTGGCCTCTCCTCCTCCCCACCACGCCTGTATCTGGGTTGGACTGTGGTGCAGTCACGTCTGCTCTAAGGCGAGAACTCAGGAAACTCCCGCAGATTTGGCATCAAGGGTGCCTGTCAGTAGACGGAGAGGCCAGGCCACAGCCAGGCTTCCCGTCTGCCTGTGGACCCACTGTAGGCTGAAAACAAAACAGTGCGAAGTAGACCTGGAACTTAACTCCAACTACCCTGGAGCACCACGTCCACCCCCAGTTTTGAAAGTCAGCCGTAGTAAATTCTGACCAGTGCAAGGCTCCTGCATCAATTCCACGGCCATAAAAACCCAAAGGGTCAGCCCAAGCGGAGACTGTTGGCACAGTACACAGGGGCAGGCCATGGGCTGCGCTGGGTTGGGGGTCTTGGGGCCATGGCTCCCTAGCTGGTGACGGCTCACACCGCTCCTCTCCCCTTCCCCAGGGCCGTGTCTGTGTCGTCCATGTCTGAGTTCCAGCGCTTGATGGATGGCTCTCCCTTCCTGCCGGAGAAGGGCCTGCCCCCCACATGTAGCAAGGAGGACGTCACCCCACCCCTGTCCCCTGATGACCTCAAGTACATCGAGGAGTTCAACAGCAAGAGCTGGGACGACAGGCCTCCAGACCCCTGGGCGGACAGGACCGAGGTGGGGCGGACGCGGCCCGAGGCCAGCACTGAACCTTTCTCTGACGCCGCCTGGTACCTCACCACAAGCATCACCCTGACCACGGACACCGTGACCAACCCCGAACACTGCCAGAAGCAGCCCCCGCGGAACCTTGTCTGTGCTGAGCAGGCTGGGGGGAGGGGGCTGCACAGCCCACCCGCCATCCGGAGGCTGGAGGGCATCATGGCGGGGGTCGGCGAGAGCAGGGTCCGAGGGGGCCCCGGGGATGCCAAGGGGAGCCCTTCTGAACATGTGCTCAGCAGGTGGCCCTGTGCCCCCTCCAGGCACCCCCGAGACTACACGGAGGTGGGGCTCCGGCCCCTCGATAGCACCCTCAGCTTCTCCTCCCCATTGCACAGCCTGGAAATGCCCAGAAACCTGAGTGATGATATGAAGGAGGTAGCCTTCTCGGTCAGGAGCGCCGTCTGCTCCAGCCCCGTTGAGCCTCTGGTCAAGGACATGGCCTGCCAGACCAATGGGTCCCGGACAACAGGAACACAGACAGTCCAGACCATCAGTGTTGGCCTACAGACGGAAGCCCTGCGGGGCAGCCCACACAAGTGTCTCACACCCAAGGCGGGAGGTGGTGCCACACCCGCGTCCTCTCCCTCCCGTGGCCTCAGGAACAGGCAGGTGGCCCCCGCCATTGAGAAGGTGCAAGCTAAGTTTGAACGCACATGCTGCTCCCCCAAGTACGGGTCTCCCAAGCTGCAGCGGAAGCCCCTTCCCAGAGTGGACCAGTCAAGTAGCAGGGCCTCCCCGGGGGTGGCCCAGAAGGGGTGTGGCGAGTCAGCCTGGGCCCGCTCCACCACCACGCGCGAGAGCCCGGTGCACACCGCCATGAACGATGGCCTCTCCAGCCTCTTCAGCATCATCGACCACAGCCCGGTGGTGCAGGACCCCTTCCAGAAGGGGGTGCGGACTGCGAGTCGGTCTCGCTCAGCCGAGCCCCGGCCGGAGCTGGGTCCAGGCCAGGACACCAGCCCCAGCTCTCGGGGCCGCTCACCCAGCCCCATTGGGGGTGGCTCAGAGACATGCAGGGAGGAGGGGGGAGAGGGCACGCCCCTGAGGCAGGACTTATCTGCTCCCCCTGGCTACACACTCACCGAGAACGTGGCCCGGATCCTCCACAGAAAGCTGTTGGAACATGCCTTAAAGGAGGAGCGGAGGCAGGCTGCCCACAGCCCCACAAATAGCAGCAGCGACAACCACATGGGAGAAGCGGTGGTCAAGGCCGAACCAGGGTCCATCGAGGTAATGGAGGTTGAGTCTTCCCCCGACCATGCCCCCACCACTGGTCTTTCTCAAAGTGGGCAAGGAGGACCCTGGGGCTGTGTACCGGATCACCTGAGTTCAGGAGGGTGTTGGGAGGACAGAATAAGCAGGAACACAAGCCCCGAGCTGCTGCTTAGAAACTCATCTTACCACCTTCAGTGATCCTCTGAAGACAAGGAGATGGTGGTCTTTAAGTAGCTCTGGGACTGACTCAGGTCCTATGCTCTGGCTCAGTGATCCATGGTTGTCTATTCAGTGCTGACTTAAGTGCAGAGAGCATCCTTATGTCTCACAGATCCCCTTACCCTCTCTGTGTGCAAGAGTTCTCTGAGCAGTAAAACCAGGTGAGACGAATGGATAAAGTCAACAGCGTGCCTTCATACAACTAGATTACTGTCGTCATCCCCCTTATACCTCACCTATTGTTATCATGCTACCTATGACCACACATTAAATATTATCACACATTACTATTACATTATCATTATTATATGCCCCTTAAAGTTATTCACAATTCCACATGTGGTATAATTGGACCACACCACTTAAAAATCAATTCCTGTTTCTGCGGCAGGAATGAGCAAAATAAACAGTCAGATGATAATGCCAGGCATGAAAATAGTGGGGCTGGAGGACAGTTCCAGCTCTTGGTCAGACCGTTGTGTTATAGACCTGGGGAAGGCCTGACCCACTAGGAAGCCAGATGCAAAACCTCCCCAACGGTGGAGTCCAGACACCTGGGGGCACTCTCCAGGCCAGGCAGTCAGCCGATGGCAAAGGTGAGACACAGAGACACCCTCTGGCTCCCTAGCTGCTCCCTCCCGAGGCCCTGCAGCTGCACAGGTGAGGAGAGGAAAGCTCAGGAGGGGAAGAGGTGTATTTCTCTGTGTCACCTGAGGCCCCTGCCATCCACACATCCCACAGAGGGATAAGTAATGTGTGGCTTCCCAGTGTAATTCAAAATACAAAGTTAAATCTGAAGTAGATAAAACCATGAGAAATTGCCAGTGACCTTCAGAAACGGCAATGCTATGTGGTTCAACCTAATATTGATCATCTGTGGCCTACGCCTGTCAAAGGTACGTGTCTTTGTGGGAAAGCTGTTTGTGTGCTCTGAGGAGGAGGCTGCCTGTTCTCAGGTGACAGATGGTGCCCTCAGGTAAGTGGTTTGCTGCTGCAGGGGATCTAGCAGGGCGAGTGCCCATCTCCTGGGACTGAGATCTTGGTCCCAGAGCATTACTCGGCTTGGCTGCAGTGTTCATTTGTATTAGAGACAAAATAGGTTTTGTTTTGGAGGCTAAAAATGCTGAGTCACAAATGAATGTGAGACTATAAAGGAAATGGCTCAATAATGGGATCATACCACTCAGACACAAAGATGGCTTTACCCGCACAAAGCCATGCCCCACTCTTTGGTCCTCCATAAAGTCTCTTTGCTACCAGAAAAGGTGACGGCTGATTTAAAGGGGGCCCAGGGCCAGTGTCAGGGGTTCAGACTGGCATGGAGCTCCCTGGGCAGTATTGAGATATCATGGTCTTCTTCCTTTCACTGTGGAAAATAGCTTATTCTAGATTTCAGGGGATGATTCCTCACCTGAGCTGTCTTACTAAATGAGTCTCTCTCTAGATGGTGTGACAGTTCTGGGTTTTCATTCCAAACTCCGCAGAACAAGTTCTGTTCCACCCTGCTCTCTGAGCCCATGGGGCATCTTCCCTGAGTGCTCATGGCGACCCCAAGACACGGTGTTGGAGGACCCCTGGCCAGGCATGGGCACCGCAGTAAAGTCCCCTCTCTCACGCTCACCCCACAAGCTACTTGCTCCTTTGTTTCTCTTGGAGTCGTAGCACGATGCAGAGAGAGGCTATGAACAGGAGGGCTAAGGTAGAGAGAGAGGAGAATCTGGACATGTCTCAGTTGAAAATCTGAAGGGAAAGTTTTAGTCTGGGCCTCAGTCATTTGGTCACTGTGACTAAGACAGTCCCGCTGTTTAATGGGCTCTGTTTCAAAACCTGTAGTTGTGGGGCACTGGAAACACTCTGTGCCACGGGGCAGCTCAGGAAGAACAGGAGGACAGGCAGCACAAGAGAGAGGCTGCTGTCGTGAGGCCCCTCCTGCGTGGCTGGGCACAGACCGGCCTACGCACCCACTTCTGCTGAGCCTCACTTCTCAGGATGGCTATCCCTGGAGCTGCCACCTGGGCCTGTTGACTTTAAACCTTTACTGTTGTTCTTCTTGTAAAGTACTTTCCAACCTACTTGCTTTTCTTTTCTTTTGTCTGTCTCTTCTGTCCAGAACCAAACTGTCTTACTAACTGCCCCCTGGGGACTCTAGCCCGCCTCACTCCGTAAGTGCTTTCTTCCTTCTTTCCACTGTCTGCAGAGCTTGTTGTGTAGCTCAGGGCTGGCCCAGCATCCATCTGAAGGGACAGATGGCCAGCCTGGACAGGCCCACGTGCCCCCACACACACCGCTGGGTGCTGAATGCTCTGTGCAGAGACCCCTCTGCTGTGCGGTAAAGGCACACCGGCCTGCGAGGGGACTGACGAGCCTGTGGGGTCTGAGCAGAGCACGGTCTGTGCCTGCTCACCGACAACTGGCACTGCGGTGGCAGTGTGCACTGCCACGTGCTGTGCAGGAAGCTGTCCTCTGTTTTCAACAACCACACTAGAGGGAAGAAATACAAATGTATCTTGACCTTCCAGGGGTCACCACAGCTGACCAAGTGCTCAATAACTTTGTCAACAAAACAGTCATTCCTGCCCCAAAACTGTAGAACCACCTTCAGAGCCCCGGTCGAGGAGCATGAGAAAACACCAGCCTTGTTTCCAATCG
Source organism: Bos indicus (assembly GCF_029378745.1). Lineage (NCBI taxonomy): Eukaryota > Metazoa > Chordata > Mammalia > Artiodactyla > Bovidae > Bos > Bos indicus. Next base: position 41,594,136 of record NC_091783.1, read on the forward strand.
AGGATGGTTACCTCCCCTTATCTGCTGGCCTTAAACACACGTGGCTCTCAAAGACCAAGCATGTGGCCCACGAAACATGACAGAGTGGCTACAGCGGCCCTTTCTAGAAGAGGTGCTCCAAGGACGAGAGCCCCACTACTGCCTGTCTTCCCATTATTGTTGGCACTGGCCAGGTGTGTTGAATTCTTACCTTTTTAACTTATTCCACTGCAGGGGCTTCTCAGGAAAAGAGAGCATCCGCTGCTCACAAGTGCTGGTGTGACATGAAGGAGAACTTGGTCTCCTTAACTCATGGTCACACAGCCTTTCTTTCCGTAGGAATACACAAATGCGAGAGAAGAGGTAGCACAAACAGACCCCTGTCACTCAGCATCAGCTAGGTAGAAATGGGCCACAGTGCTGTCCAAAAACCTACTCCAGCAATCTACCCCCACCACACACATCTCGAGACACCAAAAGACCCTGAGCAGTAGCAGACTTCTCAGCCGCCGTCCCACGTACGCTTTTATTTCTGCTGTTTTGGTGCTGACGTGCTTTCATAGGCAAGGTATCGCTGGTTGCCATGGTTTCCATTAGTATAAGAGCTCTGCTGCTGGGGCTCGTAAAAAGTTGCAGTCATGTAAAAAGCCACCAGAACTAGCAATGTTAGCATCATCGTGTGTCAGTGCTTCTTTTCTGCTGGCCCCAGGCAGCAGCCACTCCCCACCCTCCTGTGCTCTGCCCGACACCTTCTCCTTCCCTGTCTCTTCCTCACTCTGCTGGCTACATGCTCCTTGTCTGGTCTCTGCTGTGCTCATCACATCTCTTCACATCCCTCCACTTACTTCTGGAGTGGCTCTGAGGGTCCTTGTTCCATGTTCTTCACAACAGTGGTCTCCCTCCTCAGCCTCCTGTTGTGTGGGTGTCTGTAGACAGAACTCGTTTCCTCCTGCCACAGTTGCCCCACCTTTGTGCCCGCAGATCCTGAGTCTGGGTGTCCTTTGTCCTGGCTGCAGAGTAAGGACGAGTGGCTCAACAGTCTGTAAAACCAAAAAAGGAGCAGTGGCCTTGAGAGGACATACTATAGGTGACCAGCCCCAGGGTTCTTCAAAGGTGCAGGAGCCCGGAGCACAGCAGCACGAATGCACTCGGGCTCCCCTGTTTTGACGCTGCTGCCAGTAAGAGTCATTAGATAAAACTGCCTCCATCAAAGTTTCTGCCTGCAGTGTTACATCACTGTTGTGGGGGCCTCACCCAGTGCCGGTCCACCTGGAACAAGCAGCAGCAGAGCTGATTTGAAGGTGAGCCCTGCTGCTAATGCAGCCAGATGGCATCCTGGGGCCTTCTGCGGGTGCCCACAGACCAAGGCGCAGGGAGGCTGACCTCCCAGGACTGGCCGCGGCAACTGACTAGATGCTTCAGAAGGCTGAAACGATGTGCACGGCCAGGCGAGAACAGGCCCACGGGGTCATGCAGACCACTCGCCCCTCTGACTCCCCTTTCCATTTGCTGCAGCCCAATTCCAAAGCCACTTACACCCATCTCATGCCACATTTTCATCACAATTTGCTATCTTCCCATGACTGCTGGCAATGGTCATTCGTGTTGAATTCGTAGTCTTTTTTTAACACATTCTCCGTGAGCAATGTGTGTATTAGCATTCAGACCTGCTGGGCTGTTGCACTTGTCTTAGAGAAGTCTGTGTGGGGGGTGTGCCCTCCTGGAGGACCTGTCCCTCTCGTAACGCTGTCTTTCTCTTCCTCCGCTCTGAAGGAACTACCTTGTTCTGCACTTGCTCCATCCCTAGAGCCTTGCTTCTCCAGGCCCGAGAGACCAGCAAACCGTCGCCCTCCGTCCCGCTGGGCCCCACACCCCGCCACTGCCTCACCAGCTCCATCACCCGGAGAACCCACCTCCTTGGAGGAGCTCGGTGATGAGGAGCCACCTGGGGAGAAGCCGCACGTGTGATGCAGGTTGGCATGGATTATCCGGAATAATTCACTGTAATTTGCATAATCACACCTTCGTCATCAACAGAACTCTGCCCCAAAAGGAGAGATCTGATTTTCCCAAGGTCAAAGAATGTTTTTTTAAAAAAACAAAAACAAAAACACAGCTGCTGAATGTTCAACCTGTGAACCTGAGATGTTTCTAGAATGAAACAGTAAATGTGCCTGTAAGAACTTAATTTTTTTCATAGCTCAGAAAACTATTTTTGTCTCCATCTTTTTTACACAAAGTATATTAAACAGTAAATATGATATAAATAAATTAAAAATGAAAGTTTTAAAAATGTACATTATAAGACATTCTGAACACCCTCACACGCAATACTGACTGCCTGTTAAATCTGCACTGTTAACATTTTGCTTTGGTTTGTTTCCACGTTGAATTAGTGTGTTTTAAGTTAATTTTATTTTGTCAGCGTTCTTGTTTCTTAAGAATTTTTGAAATGCTTCAGCCTGTCGAATTCAGTGAACTTTTCATAATGAAAAAACCATGAAGCCCGTAGACAAGGCATCTCCTCTGTCCTAGAGGGGAGAGACGGCAGCGTCCTGGAAAGGCACAGAGGCCACAGCTGGGCTGCAAGTCCACCTGCTCCTCCTGCCCTGCACGTCTCTGGGTGCATGTCCATACCCCTGCTGTGGTCTCACCCACCTCCGTGAGTCCTCTCCCGCCATGACGTTGTGTGACCCCCTCGTACTGTACTGTTGGTGTTGTCTTCTTGCATTGACGATACAACAGCATTTAAAAATTACTGTTAGAAGACTAACTGGCAATACACAGTGTTTACTCCAAATTTTCTTGTTTAAGGAAAAATACCACAAAAAGTCACGAGCATACCAAATGGAAAGAGAGGGTGGTACCTCAGCATCTGTATGAGGTGATGATGAAGAAATAAAGTGTTTATAAAACAGCACCTGTCCCAAGCTCTTGTCTCAAGCACCCTCCACCTTAGTTCCTAATGGCTGGAGAGAGGACGCAGGGGGAAGGCGAGTCAAACAGCCACTCACGTATCTGACTGGGATGCACTGTGAGTGCACAACAGCCTTTGCAGCCTCTCCGCAACAGTATGTTAGGATTAGAAGGTGACTTCATTTTTGCTAAAAACACCAAAATGGATGGATGAGGGGGTGTGAGGAAACAGGTTACCCACAGTCAGGACGTGCCTACCCACTCCCCTCCCTGGAAGGTGGGAGAGGCCATTTCTACCCTGGACTGAGGTGCGACTGAACTGTCAGAATGACAGACCAGGAGTTTATGAAGTGGTGCTGGTGAAGACAGAACTGCTTCAGGCCGAAGCGTCTAGCTAAAATGTTTCAGCAGCAAATGGGCTAATGGCTTAAGCTCTTTTCCCAGCATTACCACAGTTCCATTAAAAAAAAAAAAAAAAGTTGGACATTGGAGCCTGCTGTAGTAGCTGTGGAGAACAGCCTGACAGTTCCTTAGGGAGTTAACCGGTTACCATGTGACCCAGAAATCCCACCACTGGGTGCAGGCCCCGGGAGAAAGCTGGGCCTTGGACTGGGCAGGTATTTGTTCACCCATGTTCACAGCAGCTTTACTCATGGTAGCCAGAGAGTGGAAACCACCCAAGTGTCCATCAATGGTTCATCCACACACTATTCAGCCTTAGGAAGCAAGGAGATTCTGGCACCTGCTGCAGTGTGGATAAACCATGAGGACAGCATGCTGAGGGCCATACATAAACCAGTCACAAAAACAACAAATGCTGTATGATTCCATTTACAGGAAGTACCCACAGTAGTCAAATTCATAGATACACCAAGTCATGGTGAGCAGGAATTTGAGAAAGAATGAGGATAGTTAGTGTTTAACGGGTACAGAGTTTCAGTTTGGGAAGATGAAAAGTTCTGGTAATGGATGGAGCTAATGGCTGCTCAACAATATGAATGTACTTAATGCCACTGAGCTCTACGCTTAAACACCACTAAATGGTGAGTGCTGCATGTATTTTACAACATTAACAATTTTTAATGCAAAAGATAAATACTTAACCCCAGAGACACTGCAAGTTGACAAATTTCTTTCCCGGTCAGCCTCTGCCCACCATGAGTGATGGGAGGCGCATTAACACTTCCACTTGCAAGCAAGCAGGCAAGCTGCTGGTGCTCATAACTGGGAAAGTGCCAGCATCCAGCGCAATTACAATCCGGGACACACACACATCAAAGCTGCCCTGTGCAGCTTTGTTCTCAGACAGGATCCTAAGAGTTGGCAGCCCTGGCCCCCAGAGGCTCTCACTAGTTCAGCAACTCCGAGAGAAAGACGATCTCTTAGCAGCTGCACCAACAGAAGCCCCAGGACTGAAGACTCTCGTGGGTCTGCTCTCATTTACACGTCGCACCCTGAGATTGTCACTACCAGACTGGTCCAGTAAAGGAAAACCACCAGGGCAGTGAGAATAGAGAAAGGGTGACTGGAAGGCGGCGAAGCCTGGACGTGATGGTGGGGGGCCCCTGGAATCACAAGGAGAGGTTCTGGTCACCACAGAACTGCTCTCTGCCTGGAGATGAGTCCTAGACACAGAAACAAAATATAGAGATAGTACAGTGTAAATCCTAAGTTAAGCGGGGCTTGAGCTGGACTTGAGAGGAAGAGCAGGATTAACTGGGAAGGCAGGAGAGACTGTCAGGGGTGGGGAAGAGGAGTAGAGGTGTGGGGAGGGGCAGATGAAGACCTGGCACCCGGGCAGTGGTGTGGTCACTGCTGGAGGAGAGCCTGCAGGGACGTAGCCATGTCAGCGGCACCAGTGCCTCAAAAGTGGTTTGGAGCCCCTCTGACCATCTAGTTCTCTAAGGGTCGGGCATATGTATTCTTGAATCCATCTACTGTGGAACCTCTCCAACTTTTGCACGGGCAGGACAAGAGGATGAAATTAGTTTCTACACTCCCGTCCAAATGGAGTGAGGCACGAAGTGGGTAAAGCGCAGCTGCTTGTCTGTTCTCGTCCCCACCCGCTGTCCCTCATGTGCAATTTGCTCTTATGTCCTAAACAAAGAGGCAGAAGCAGATTCCTCCAAGCCAGCTCAGAGTCCTCACACCCACCGGGTGTGCCCTGCCCAGTCCTTGCTACATTAAGGTTTTCAGGATTACGTGTCTTTTAAAAATATATATCTGTGCGAATCATTATTCTAATTCCCTTTAGCACATCTGTGTCTCACTCACTTTACTGAGCTTGTCAGAGTTATGCACATTTATTCTGTCCAGAAACAGCTGAGAAGTGCAACTATCATTTTCTATTTTCTAATTCATTGACTTTTTTTAAGTTGTGGATTTTAACTGTGTTTCAAAAACCATTTTAAAGTATACGATCCCGTGGGATTTGGAACATTCAGTGTTGTACAGTCATCACCACTGTGTAATCCCACAACATTTTCATCACCCTACAAGGACATACACATTAAGCAGTCCCTCCCCACAGGGCCTGGCACCCGCAGATCTGTTTTCTGTCTCTGTGGTTTTGCCAATTCAAGACATTTCATGTAAATGAAATTGCAGTGTGAACATGTCTGGCCTCTTTCACCTAGCCTGTTATCATGGTTCACCCACACCACAGCCTGTCAGTACTTTCAGAATATTCCACTATATAGATTACTACATTTTATCTGTTCATTTTTAAAACAAAAGAAAATGCTTTGTTTACCTTAAATAGCCTTCATGATTCCCCAAAAGGAAGCAAGTCACAATGAATAATCGGACACTCAGTCCAGTTGCTCAGTCGTGTCCAACTCTTTGGGGCCTCGTGGACTGCACACCAGGCTTCCCTATCCACTCAGTCAATTCGCAAATTTGAGGCACTGCAGTGTCTTTACAAACACAGTCATTTCCTGGGGCCACCAGTACGTGTTATGCTTTGTCTGCCTTTAGTCCTCTCAGCACCATTCTTTGAGGCGGCACTGGAAACAAGTATAGCAGGAACTCAGGCTGAGTCATAAGCAAGTTGCCCATCTAAGTGAATCTGATGACATCAGTCTTTAGTAAACTCTGGGCTACTCCACTCAGACTAGAGAAAGCTGGATTTGAATCCTGGTTTGAACACAAAGGACTGCAATCTTAAAGGGCCATCTCTTGAAAACTCATTTGAGTGACAATAATACGTAATTCCCAGGGCATGTAAGGATTAAGGTTTACTGTGTACCTACTATGTGCAAGATCCTGTACTAAGATCTGCCAACAGCAACTTTCAACCAGGACCAAACAAAACAAAAAGAGGCTCCCTGCTCTCTCAGAGCTTATGTCATGTGATGAGAGACCAGAGTAAACAGGTGTGAGTGTGATGGAGAACAGTGAGCTAAAAGGCTTTCCTGGGAGAGACCCCATGAACTGAGGTCTGGGCAAGAAGCAGCTGTCGGGCATGCAGAGGAGGTAGCTGGTGAAAAGTGGTGATGAAGAGCTGAGCCTGTGTGTCCCTGGAAGTGAAGGATGGGTACTGTGACCTGAGGGGGGCGGGGGAGGCCTCACAGTACACAGGGAAGAGGGAATTTTACAGTAGGTCAGGGGGCAATCCATGGAACGATATTAAGCAAGGAAGAAAAGAACTTTCTAGAACACTACTGTGATGTGAGGATAAGGTCGGGCCAGAATGAAGGCTTCCTGACAAATGGCTGCTGCGCTGACCCAGAGCAGCCTTGCTGATAGCTCCAGGGTTTCTGTTGCTGCTGTTATTATTAGCATCGAGCCACCAGGCTGGCCACAGGCCGCTCATCGAGAGCTGGGCTGTAGGACCTGCTGCTGAGGCTCCCACAGAGCCTACCGCCACACTCCAGGATCTACCGCAGCTGTTCAGATAAAAACCAAGCCAGGCCCTCACTGGCTCTGCGGCTGCCTCTCAGGCTGGGCCAGCAGCCCTGTGAGTGGCCTTGGATCAAGAACAGGCTTCTCTCTTAACCCCCCACACTTCGGGCACAAAAATCACACAAGATTCCCATTCCTGTTCTGTTTCAAAGGTCTGCTTCTTCTCCAAAAAGAACCTGGCACTTCTAAGCTATAGTCAGTTATCTGCCATTTAGCAAGAATGGGTTCCTAGTCTTTAAAGGTGTCTTTATAAGGGGACCACAGAGGACTCTGGGTATTTGGATAGTGTGGGAGGGTTGGGGAGGCACCCATTTATAAGCACTGCACAACATAAAAGTTGGATAGGAACAAAAAGATAGCCAACTTTGTTTATTCTAGGCTCAGTTCTGTCCAGTACACCGAATGAACCCAGTCTATTTCAAAGACAGACGCTTCTGTAACTTCCTAGTGAGCTAATAAACTTCAACAGGGCACCAGGAATCCAAACTTCACGATCCCCACAGTAATCCTGGAACAAATTCACCACTCATTATTCAACTCCAGTCTTCCCCATACAGGTGATTTTAACTGATTAAAATACAAAGTGCTGAAGATAGTATGATGAAGTGGATGCATCTGAAAATAGATGGTGGAATTATAAATTCTGAGTTCCAAATTTCTGGAGAATGACTAAGCAATAAGCAATTATACATAAAACTGTTTATAAGCAATAAGCAATTATACATAAAACCATTTGTACTTATTGAGTCACTTCACTTAGGGGAATTTACCCCAAATTATTCCAGTGACATCAGTGTAATTTGTACAATAGATTCACAACAGCACAAATTATACACAAAAATTTGGAAACAGGCCAAACAAGTTATGGTCCGTCCACAGGTTTGAACACTGTGCTCCTTCACCTATAAAACATTCCTAGTGACCAGAGGCTGGATGGACCTGTGGGGACTCAAACATAGTCATGTACCTGCTCCCACGAGGCTTATCCCCTGGTCAATAGTGTCCAACTACCTCAGCTCAAACCCTGCTTCACCACTGTCTACCCAAACACCCTTGGGAAAATTACCTGTGCCCCCCAAGTCTGAGTTTTCTGCTCTGCAATGTAAACAATGATCACCTTATAGGTACGGTATGAGGTCTGGACAGCTAATACTTGTCAAGCACTTAGACTAGATTTGTGAAGTAAAATGATTCTATAAATGTCACATCATAAAACAATATAATATGTGCTGTAATAGTATATTTAAGTATAGAGTGAGCATAGACATGGGACTGATTCTGCCCAGGGCTGGGGCGGAGGGTGTGCGGTGGGGGCGGGTGGGGTGTGGAGAGGAAGGTCTAGGAAGACCTCATGCTGACCTGTTTGGGAAAAGTCTTGAAGGAAACAATGAGGAACCAGACTGAGAAAGAGAACTTGCAGAAGGACTGCCTAGGTTGTACATGTAATACTCCTTTCAAGTTTCTGAAGAGAGGTTCCAATTTATTTTCAATTACTTTTGTATCCTGAACTGGTATTTTCACTGAATGTGACACCATGCTACGCTTTATTGGAGAGAAAAGCAAAGGGTTAAAAAGTAGCTCATCCATCCTGACCCCCAGGACCCTGCTATCCACCTCAACACAGTAATGCCATAGTAAGGGCTGTCCTAGCCAAAAAGCAAGTTACCCCTCCTGAGGCACCTATCCACTATGGCATTTCACAGGAAGAGCCACTCTGATCCACTAAAAGACTCTCACTGCTGAAGTGTTAACGTGACACCAGGAGCCACGGTGGCACTGTCTTCTTGTGGCTCATGCCCATCTATGAGCTAGAATCCAGACAGGCGCCAGCATTCTCACGGCAGTGCCAGTAAAAATGAGATACATATGAATTTTGCTGTGTAGTCACTAGAACTGTTCATGATTAGTCCACCTACTTCTGAGCACATTATAAAAATCACCCCCATTTTCCCTTGAAGTTAGGCGTGGCTTTTTGCCAATGAATGATGAACCAGAGTCACATATATCACTTTCTGCTGGCAGTTTTAAGAGCTAATACACCACTTACTATGTTGCTTTTCTGCCTCAGCAGTTGGGAGACCACTGACGCTTCATCTGGGCCTCTGAGTGGTGCCATACACAGACCCACTGCAGCATGAGGAACAAATAAGTCCTTGTGCAGTAACACCATTGAGACTTGGGAACTGTTCATTAAGGCAGCACAACTTAGCCCATCCTGACTGGAGTAACTGTCAAAAAATGGGAATGCATAGGTAAGTAATATGAAAAACCAAAAACTACATGATCATCTCAATGGGCACAGAAAGAGCATTTGATAAAATTCAACATCCATTTTTTATAAAAACTTTCACCAAACTGTGTATAGAGGGAACATAACATAATAAAATAAACCCACAGCCAACATACATAATACTCAACAATGAAAAGCTGAAGGCTGCCCCACTGAATTCCAGAACACAGCAAGGATGCCGACTCTCACCACTCCCCTTCAACATAGTACTGGAGGTCCTAGACACAACAATCAGGCAAGAAAAAGAAATAGAAGGTATCCAAGTCAGAAGGGAAGGGGTAAAGCTGCCATTATGTACAGAAGACATGGTGTCTATACAGAAGATTCCACACAAAAACCATTAAAACTGATCAACAAAGTCAGCAAGGTAGCAGGACACAAGATCAACACACAAAACCTGTTGCCTCTCTTTACAGTAACGAAATATCAGGATGAGAAAGTTTTAAAAATCCAATTTAAAATCACATCAAAAAATAGGGATAAAACTAACCAAGAAGGTGAACAATTTACATACTAAGAGCTATAGAACATTGCTAAAGGAAACTGAAGATGATTCAAAGAAATGGAAAGATATTCCATGCTTTTGGATTAGATGAATATGGTTAAAATGGCCATACTATTTTTTTTTTAAATCTACATTTTTTTAAAATGTGATCCCTATCAAATTACCCATGAAAATTTTCACAGATTAAAACAAATAATATTAAAATTTACATGGAACCATGAAGGACCCATAGTTCCCAAAGCAATCCTGAGGAAAGAGAATAAAGCCAGAGGTATAATCCTTCCAGACTTACAATACTACAAAGCTACAGTAATTAAAACTGCCTGGTACTGGCACAAAAACAGACATGGATGAACAAAACAGAACAGAAAGCCTAGAAATAAACCCACATATCTACAATCTTCAACAAAGGAGATGATAATATACAACGGAGAAAAGATAGTCTCTTCAGCAAGTGGTGTTGTGAAAGCTGGACAGCCACATGTAAATCAATAAAGTTAGAACACACCCTCACACTTAATACAAAAATAAACTCAAAATGGCTTAACGACCTAAATATATGACAAGATATCACAGAATGTAAACAAAATATTCTCAAAAAAATCACAGCAATATTTTCCTAGTTCAATCTCCCAAGGCTACAGAAATAAAAGCAAAAATCAAGTGGGACCTAATCAAACTTATAAGCTTCTGCACAGCAAAGAAAATCATACACAAAACAAAAAGACAATCTACAAACTGGGAGAAAATATTTGCAAATGATGCAACCAACAAGGGCTTAACTTCCAAAATATACAAACAACTCATACAACTCAACGACAAACAGCCCAATGAAAAAATAGAAGACCTAAATAGACATTTCTTCAAAAAGCACACACAGATGACCAATCAGCACATGAAAAGATGCTCAACATCACTAATTATTAAAGAAATGCAAATCAAAACTACAAGGTACCACCTCACATTAGTCAAGAATGACCATCATTAAAAAGTTTACAAATAACAAATGCTGGAGAGGATGCGGAGAAAAGGGAACCTTCTTACACTGCTGATGGAAACGTAAACTGCTGCAGCCACTATGGATGTTCCTCAGAAAACTAGATATGCCATATGCCATATGATCCAGCAACTCCACTCCTGGGCGTATACCTAGATAAGACTATAATTCAGGTACCCTCTATGTTCACTGCAGCACTGTTTACAACAGCTAAGACACGGAAACCACCTAAATGTCCATCGACACAGATGAATGGACAAAGAGGATGTGGCACATTTATACAACTGAATATTACTCAGCCATCAAAAAGAATCAAATAGTGCCATTTGCAGCACCAAGGATGGACCAAAAGATTATCATACTTAAGGGAAGTAAATATGAGAACGACAAATACCATGTATCACTTACATGTGGAATCTAAAGTATGACACAAATCAATGAAATAAAAACAGACTCATAGAGGACGGAGTGCAGGATGACTGAGAGTTTGGGATAAGCACATGCAAACTATTATATATATATGATGGATAAACAATAAGGCCCTACTGTATAGCACAGAGAACTATATTCAACACCCTGTGACAAACCATAATGGAAAAGAGTGTGAGAGAGAACGTGTGTGTGCATGTGTGCACATATGCATGTGTGTATATGTATAACTGAGTCACGTTCCTGCACAGAAAAAATTAACACAGCACTGCAAATCAACTATGCTTCAATAAAATCTTTTATAAAAATTTAACTCTTTAAAAAAACATCTGCAAATAATAAATGCTGGAGAGGGTGTGGGATAGAACCCTCCTATACTCTTGCTGGGAATGTAAATTGATACAGCCACTACGGAAAACAGTATGGAGGTTCCTTAAAAAACTTGAAATAGAGCTACCACGTGATCCTGCAATCGTATACATATATCCCATATATATATCCCCAGGCATATATATGGAAAAGTGAAAGTGTTAATCACTCAGTCCGACTCTTTGTGACCCAATGGACTGTTGCCCACCAGGCTCCTCTGTCCATGAAATTCTCCAGGCAAGAATACTGGAGTGGGCCATTTTCTTCTCCAGGGGAACTTCCCCACCCAGGGATCAAACTCGGTCTCCTGCATTACAGGCAGATTCTTTATGGTCTGAGCCAAATCATAATTAGAAAAGAAACACACACCCTGTGCATAGCAGCACTATTTACAATGGCCAAGACATGCAGGCAATCTAAATGTCCACTGACAGATGAATGGATTAAAAAGATGAAGATGTGGTATATATACACAATGTAATACTACTCAGCCATAAAAAAGAATGACGTAATGCCATTTGCAGCAACATGGCTGGACCTAGAGAGAATCATACTCAGTCAGAGAAAGACAAACATCATACGGTATCAGTAATATGTAGAATCTAGATGATACAAATGAGCTTATTTACAAAACAAAACAGAGACTCAGACATAAAAAACAAACATGGTTTCCAAAGAGGAAACAGGGAGAGATGAATTAGTAGGAGTTTGGGATTAACATATACACACTATTATATATAAAATAGATAAACAACAGGACCTACTGTACAGTACAGTGAACTACACTCAATATCTTGTAATAACCTGTAATGGAAACGAATCCAAATAATTACACACACACACACACATATATATATAACTGAATGACCTTACCATCCACCAGAAACACGCTATAAATCAACTATACTTCAATAAAAAATAAGCACACATTTTAAGAAAAAAGAGATTAAATTTTCACAGCATATAAAGCTGCTCTAGGCAAAACTGAAGTCACTCAGTCGTGTCTGACTCTTCATGACCCCATGGACCGTAGCCTCCCAGGCTCCTCCGTCCATGGGATTTTCTAGGCAAGAATACTGGAGTGGGTTGCCATTTCCTTCTCCTATAAAGCTTCTACTTCATGTTAACAGAGTTTAAAGCTATGCAAAGTTATTATTTTCTTCCTGAACAGAACTTTCAGTTCCTTTACCTCAGAGGATAGACAGTATTACTGAACTGACTACAGGGATAAAGCACAAGCGAACAGCTAGAATATTCCAGTGACACTGCTTCCTGACCCCTTCCCTTTTCTTTCCAGCTACATTTGCTGGAAAAGTCCAGACGGAGTTCCTCCCCTGAGCCAGCAAACTGAGACAAAGGTGAAGAGTGGCTTCCTAGGGAATTACAAGTGCACGTTGAAAAAGACTAAAAGTGTCCTCACCAAGCCCTCATTTAATATATAATTTTAACCATGGCAATCATTTTCAGAGGGTGCTTCCCCTGAAACTTAGCACAATGGTCTCTGCCTCACAGCAGTCGCCCGGAGTAACTTAAGGCCCTTCCCAAATCAAATAAATCAGACTCCCGTGGGCATATCCTTCAGTATACTTAGATGGGTCCCCTGCGGGTCTGGGCAGCTAAGATTGGGAATTAAGAAGCTAGCAGAGCAGAAGTGCTTAACCTAGACATCCCCAAACCTTCCTGCACACTGGGATCACCCGGGGGCCTTCAGAAACCCCATCCCCACCTCCTGCCCCAGACCTCACGATGTAATTGGTCTGGGGCGAGACCTGGGCACTAGAATTTTTTAATGAATCCCCTTTGGTATTAATTCTATTCTGTAGCATTGTTCAAGAGCCCATCTTAACCACGTGTAAGAGCTCAGGGGCTGAGTCAGAGAGACGTGGGTACAACACGGTGCAGTCATGGGCATGGTCCTCACCCTGCCAGGGGCTTGGTTTTCTAATTCTGTGCAGTGGGAATCACAGCATCTACCTCACAAAGTGGCTGTGAGGACGAGCGGCGACACTGAATCAGCACACGGTCTGCCTAGAAACAGGATTGTCTCATACAGACTGACAATCTTGGAAATCAAGGTGACTGTCCTAATGTCCGGAGAAGACAATGGCACCCCACTCCAGTACTCTTGCCTGGAAAATCCCATGGACGGAGGAGCCTGGTGGGCTGCAGTCCATGGGGTTGCTAAGAGTTGGACACGACTGAGCGACTTCACTTTCACTTTTCACTGTCATGCACTGGAGAAGGAAATGGCAACCCACTCCAGTGTTCTTGCCTGGAGAATCCCAGGGACGGGGGAGCCTGGTGGCTGCCGTCTATGGGGTCGCACAGAGTCGGACACGACTGAAGTGACTTAGCAGTCCTAATGTCATAGTTAAAGGCACCAGGAAGCCAGACTCAGCCCAGGCATCCCTGAGCAGAGGGGCTGCAGGGGGGCCCACCCATACAGCCTGCCCGCAGAGCGAGTGGGGCTGAGCTGGTCCTGCTACGGACATGCTTAGGCTGTCAGGCGGACCTGGCCCGTCTCAGTCCAGCTGCTTCTGTCTTGGACCTTAAAGAGATTAAATCACGTCTTGAATGTCACCAAATTCATTTCTTTTCAAGGTTGTAGAGTAGCCTCAAGCGACCTGAGTGAGTGATCGTATCCGACTCTTTGCAACCCCATGGAATTACAGGCTCCTTTGTCCCTGGGATACTCCAGGCAAGAATACTGGAGAGGGTTGCTATTTCCCTCTCCAGGGGATCTTCCCGATGGAACACTCTTTTCTCAGGGTGTTCTCCAAATGCAGTGGTCACCTACCACTGCTTCTGCCATTCATGTGGTGTCCTTTCTGACGTTAACTGACAAGGAGGAGGAACTGAGGCATGGTGACACTGTATTTATATTTGCATGGATGGTGGAGAAGGCAGGGAAATTGCCTAAAGCACTGCCACACTTGAAGTGTAAGACCTCGGCCCAAGTGAAGAAACACAGAATCATGGATTGGAGGGGCCACGGGGCAGCCACAGATGTGACCACAGGAGTGATTTACTTAAAACATGTTTGTCACTAAGGAGGGGTCATCTGGGCACTGTCCCACCCCACAATTCCATGAGCAAGAGCTGACACCACGACTCTGGCGGAGGCAGCACCAGGCTTGGCTGGGGTGGGCTGGCAGCGGGGAGGACAGGGCGTGGAGCCCACCTCCCCTCTTGTCCATCATCTCCTCACACTTTATTCAGATATGAATAGCTGACTTCTTACTGCTAGCAAAGTGACGTGAACAGGTTCAAGGACATTCCTTAGTCCCTGAAGTTGCTTCCCTTTAGGAATTCTGGAGCAGCTACAGCCTGGCTAAGAGGCAGGATCCCCCATGGGCTATGGGCTGCACGTCCCAGGAAGGCAGAGGGATTTTTGTTGTAAAAAGCCTCTGCTCTCCAGGCCACAGTGGACCTCTCCTGTCACTTCCTCCTTGTTGGCTTAACCTCAGTCCTGAAGGAGGTCATAATCAGAGCAGACTAGTTAAAGCAGAGGTTCAGAATAAGACTGGAACATCTTCCCCCTGAGAACTGTGTCCTCAAAAGTCAAGTCCAAACTGAACTGAATTCTCAGAGCCATTAAAGATCTTGTCTAAATTTACCCTGACCCACTTAGGGGAGGAGCCAGAACAAAGCAGGCCTTTTTAAAATGACACTTGGGACACTGAACTAAAGGCACAGAGGCTCATAAAGTGGCTAGTGACCAATCTGGAAGTTCAATCCAACACTAAGTCACCACCTGGGAGACCAGATGGGCAGCAAACTGCTTCTGTGGCAGCGATGTTCACACCTGGTCAGCACCTGTGGACAGTGCCACCTGAAAGGGAGCTGTGGGCTGGACCATGATGAAGGTGTTCGATTCGTTGCCTAGCAACACCTCACAGAGGACACTCAGGAGCAGCAGCACCTTAGCTGGTGAGGATGTCCCTCTGGCATTTCAACAAAGCATACAGTAGGTTCTGAGTCACTGCTCCAGGTAGGAGATCCAAGAGATGAGGCATATGCCTTAGAGGCTGGAACCCTCTCTCTTCCTCAGTATTTAAAATGGCCTGAGCTCCCTTCCCCAGGCAAGAGCTCATTCCACACGGCCTGGGAGCAAGCAGGCCTGGTAGGTCACTGCGTGCTTGCCCAGGAAGGCTAGTTTATATTCCCAGCCTCCTCCAGTCTGCCACCGGCCGTGAAGCGATGTTCAGGGGACTTCTTCCCGGCCTCGAGGAACCTGAGTTAACACTCTACAGCTTCACAGGCACAGTGGGTGGTGAGCCTCACAAAGGCAGGGCCCTCTATGAGCTCACAGTGCACTCAATGTAAAAGTGGGAAAAAAGTGTTAATTGCCCGGTAGTGTCTGACTATGCCTCTGTCCATGGAATTCCTCTGGTAAGAATACTGGAGTGGGTTGCCATTCCCTTCTTCAGGGGATCTTCCTGACCCAGGGATGGAACCTTGGTCTCTTGCATTGCAGGCAGATTCTTTACCATCTGAACCACCCCGAGCACAGCATGGTTCACCCTGAAGAAATGCTTGTGGGAATTAGAAGAATTAGAATTAGGATTAGAAGAAGTACATTAAAATTTAAGAAATATAGCTAACCTAAAAGAACCACTGCCCAGCATAAACACTCATAACAGGAGGATAAGCATGTTGTAATGCTAGTTAGGCAGCATACAAATTCAAGGTTTCACAAAGTGCTGTTACTCACATCTTTCCTTTAATACAGTTAGGATCCGGATGCCTCCTTAGTGCCTCTTTCCCTTTGCACTCTTTTCCGGCCCTTTCTACAACTGCATCCCACACCATGAACTGCTCTCTCCTGAGCCTCTGAGGCCCAGGGTCCATCCACCCTGCCTCCAGGTGATGCAAAAGCAGACCTTGAGCTATTTTAGGGGAAGGATGGAGTAACCAGAAGAGAGAGATGTCAGAAACCTCATGTCTCCCCTCTGCCTCCAATCTGTAATCTTCCTCCACCTTGGCCCCATAATTATTGATTGGGCCTAACACAGCTAGGAATTTTACTTAATAATAAACATGATAACAGTAATTAACCATGTCCCGGGTATCGTCTCATTTAATACAACAATCTGAGGCATCTCTCGGATGCAGCAGAGAGGTTAGGTCATTCACAAGCCGTAAGAGGGGAAACCAGCTCCTGGATCATCTGACCCAGCCCTCAGCTCCTGCACTGTTTATCCCCTGCCCCAGCTCAGTGCAGAACCCACTCCCCCCACCCTCTCAGCAGCATCTCTGAGTATCTCCAGAAACACATCACTGGTCATCTGTTTCCTATCCATGCATCATCTGGGGCCCCTGGTGAGACTCTGCAGCTGTGCATTCACTCAGCAAACACATGGTGAGGACCCACCGTACTGGCCACTCTGCTGGACTCAGGATATGAGTCACGTCAGATACGGGCTGCCCTTGGGAGGAAGAGACAGAGACACAGCAAATCTGTTCAGAACAGCATCTAGACAGGACAGGAACAGGCTGAGTGCCACAGGGCCTGGGAAGGCGTGGCCGTGGGCAGGTGGCTCAGCAGTGACATCACAAAGTGCAGAAGATCAAGCCTCTGACATCACAGAAGACTGACAGAGCCCCACAGAGGGTACACAAGGAGCTCAGACCCAGAGACCTTCCACCAGGCAGTTCCCTTGGTCCTGAACACACAAGGCCATCGCCTTGGTCCTTTTCATTCAGCCAGTCAGCAGACAGATGACCTCCCCCAGGTACAAGGCACTCTGCTAGGGGCTAGGCCTGTCACAGAAGCAGGACAAAGCCACTCCTGCCTTCACAGGGAAGACAGCTTTGTTACCAGACTCTTCACACAGAGAAGCTGCCCAGATGGCATTTGCTACAGCATCAACACACATGGAGATTTACTGCAGGACAGTCCATGAGTGCTGGCTCACAGGAGCTTGCAAACAAGCTGCTCTAAACTGGAGCCACTGCACCAGCCACCAAGGGTGACTGAGGACAGAGACGCCAGTATCTGTGGCAGCCTGGGGCCAAGAGCGGTGATGTGCTGACATGTGTCAGGCAGTGTGCTTCTGTGGGATGGCATTTGGTCAAAAATAGGTGATCCACTTAAATAAGCCCGTTTCTCAAAATCTTCCAGGAAATATAATACATACAAATATGTACATATTTGTATACATATACAGAAATATATTCCTGTCTTGATCACTACCCTCCAAGGTCTACTCTTCTATTAACTCACTATAGACCACGGGATTTTTACAGAAACTAACGCCTGTGGCCAGGAATTTTTATTTTGGCAAGCCAAAAATTAATTCTGTTATTTCACTAACATTTTGCAGATTATCACACTCATTAGTTAAGCCTGACACACCTGTAATGTCTTCTCCGGCACGGTGAGTTTCATTTTCAGTTTTCTTATCAGAATCAATCACTAAGGTGGTTTTTGTCTTTCTGTTGTTCACACTGTCTTAATATTCACACTGTCTGAGTCAGAATTACGTTCTGAAGAACTATCATCTTCTGAGACAGTAGTACATATGTTGCTCAATCAAAGCAAAAACTCTTCACTCAAAATTTTGTGATGCATCATTTTTGAAATTTTATGGCCACAACCTTGCATTTATAACATACACAAGGTTGGAGCAAAAACCTAATGGAGCAAAATGTGAATGATAACAACAATCCTAAATTGTGTAAGGGACCCATGATGAATTTTAAGCTCTAATGACTTTGCACAGTGATGTCAATTGCATCACTCTCTAAAAATATATTGATACATATATGGTCAATAACACTGGGGTTAACAACTGATGTGCTGATTGATATGTCTCCAGTAAATAACGTGTTAATTCTGCTGGCAAATATGTGTTAACTGTGCGGGTTGAAGAGTCCAGAGAGTGGAGGAACAGTAGGACATGAGTTCACCTCTCCTCACAAATGCATGAAGAACATATCTACACAAGGATTAATCTCACAGGGCACCAGCTGAACACTAGCAGAAGCCCTGAGACACCTAAAAGAACAAGACAGATCTCTGTGTAACTGGGTAGGATGAAAGAAAGAAAAAATGAGGAGGAAATGGGATGGGACCTGCACCCCAGGGGAGAAGCTAAAGCAAAGGAGAAGTTCCCGCATCCAGAGAAGCCCGCTCACTGCTCACCAGCAGGGAGATCAGCTGTGACAAAAGAAGAGCTTCGCAGCTATGAGAGGAGAGCCCAGAAACCGGTCTGTGCCACAGCCCTGCACGCCCCAGCCTGGGTAGGGTGCCTGTTGGTGTACAAAGGGCTGGATGCTAGAGTGTGGAGTTTGGAGAACAGTCTCTGGGAGAGGACTGCTGTGGGCTTCAAAGAAACAGTCTTATGGAGTGCGAGTAAAAAGTTCCACAACTGGGAATGCTTGAGGAGGAAGCCTGGACCGCTACGGAAGCGAAGTGCCATTGCTGAGTGACATGCAAGGGGTGTGGCCACCACTGCCCCCGCAGCCCCCTCCCCCCACCCAGCCAGGGCAGGCTCACGAGCTCCAGAGCAGGTCAGGAGCAGATGCCTATGGGTGGCCCACAGGCACAGATGGGGCTGAAACGACAGCTGAGCCCCAGAGGCCACGCGACTAAGGAAGAGGAGCCAAAATCTCTCCTCAGGGTTGCATGAACTTTGGATTTACACCCCAGTGACTGGCTTTGTAACTTCAGGGCCTTCAGGACATTGGAACAGACAAGTGCCCCCACAGCTGAGACAAGTCTAGCTTTAGCAGCTACAGACTTCGTGGACATGGACACACAAGGGTTGGCCAGGCCAGAGTCTGAGCTGCCGCCACAGCAGGTCCAGATGCATGATCACTGCCATGCTGGGACCAGACTTCAGTGATCTCTGTGGTGGTCTGCTGAACACAACCTGAGAGACAGCAGAACCGACTGCCCACACACCCACGGCTAAGGCAGAGCCAAAGCCAGCACCAACAATCATGCAGCCTGGAGCTCGCACAAGGGGCGAAAGTGACACAACAGAGCACGCCCACCGGTGGGCAGTCCAGAGGAGGAAGACTCAGTGACTGCACACCCCATGGGAATGATCCAAGCCTGCCAACCTAGCCCCGAGGAACAGAAACACAGCTAAAGGGAACGGAGTCAAGATGGCAGAGCAGGAGGACTCGGAGCTCGAGTCTCCTCACAGTCAGGGCACCTACTAGTGCTAGTGAGGGTCCTGAGACACCTCAGGGGATGGGGAGAATCCCTGTGCAACCAAGTAGGATGTGGGACAGAAGGAGCGGGGGAAGAAAAGGGAAGCAGAACAGGACCAGCGCCCTGAAGTGGGGCTGGGGAAGGGGAGACATTCCAAGCTTGGAGGGGCCCACTCAGGCGAGGGGATCAGCGGGGACAGAGAGGGACCTCGGGGGCGGAGGGGCGTCAGAAGGGAAGGTGGTCAGTGTGTTCCCTGCCCAGTCGGGCCCCAGCAAGCCTGCTGGGGTCTCGGGCCTGAGCCTCCCCATCCCCAGCCCTCCTCTGGCCACACAGGTCAAGGTGAGCCAAGGGTTAACCCCCTGAGGCTGCCTCTGGCTGCACTGGCCCATGCAGACACACCTGTGGAGGCCTGGGTCCCTGCTGGCCTGCCCGGCACGTGTGCTCTGGGCCAGCTCCACAAATAGACGCTGGTGAGAGGAACACACGCAGAGATGGGGCTGACACAGCGGGTCCAGAGACCCACCTAGAGGTCTTGGAGGCTTACTGAGGAGGCAGGAGTAGGGTTTAGCTCACTATTCCACTGGAACATAAAAATATTCCATCGTTTACATGTACCACATAATTAAAACAATTTTTTCCCTTCTTGGCTATTTTTTAAAATATGTATTTATGACTGCACTGGGTCCTCATTGTTATGCATGGGCTTTCTGTAGTTACCTTGAGTGCATGTTCCTTTTGGGGTACATTTAAAATTTAATTTTAAAAATTAAAAAAATAGAACTACCACACTGTGCTGTGCTGTGCTTCGTTGCTCAGTCGTTTCCAACTCTTTGTGACCCCATAGACTGTAGCCCACCAGGCTCCTCTGTCCACGGGAATTCTCCAGGCAAGAATACTGGAGTGGGTCACCATGCCCTCCTCCAGGGGATCTTCCCAACCCAGGAATCGAACTAGGGTCTCCTGCATTGCAGGCGGATTACCATATGACCCATCAATCTCACTCCTGGTCATATACCCAGAGAAAACCATTATTTCAAAAGATACATGTACCCCAAAAGAAACATGCATTCAAGGCAACTACAGAAAGCACATGTGCAGCAGTGAGGACCCAGTGCAG
Organism: Bos indicus; assembly: GCF_029378745.1. Classification (NCBI taxonomy): domain Eukaryota; kingdom Metazoa; phylum Chordata; class Mammalia; order Artiodactyla; family Bovidae; genus Bos; species Bos indicus. Next base: position 41,614,805 of record NC_091783.1, read on the forward strand.
TCATAAATTATTTCAATAATGTTATTTAAATAAATATTTTTTAAAAATAACCACGAAGTGAAAAAAAATTTAATGATGTGGTACATAAAAACAATGGAATATTAGCCATAAAAAGTAACAAAACTGTGCCATTTGCAGAGACGTGGATGGACCTAGAGACTGTCATACAGAGTGAAGTAAATCAGAAAGACAAAAACAAACACACGTAGGTGGAACCTAGAAAAATGGTGCAGATAATCTATTTGAGAAGCAGAAATAGAGACACAGACATAGAGAACAAACATATGGATACCAAGGAGGGAAAGGGGGGTGGAGGAACTGGGAGACGGGGACTGACCTATCACACCACTATGCATAAAAGGGACTGTGTGCAGATAACGAAGGAGAGCCTACTGCAGGGCACAGGGAACTCAACGCTCTGTGCAGACCCAAATGGGAAGGCAATTTTAAAAGTGGGGGATATATGCGTACATATACCTGACTCACTTTGCTGTACAGCAGAAATATAACACTGTAAAGCAACTACACTCCAATAAAAAATTTTATTATATACAATGCAATGTTACTCAGCCACAGAAAAAGAACAAAAACCACCATCTGCAGCAACATGGATGGGCCTAGAGACTGTCATACTGAACGAAGTAAGTCAGAGAAAGACAAATATCATATGATATTGTTTATATATGGAATCTAAAAACATGATATACATGAATTTATTTACAAAACATAGTCACAGATGTAGAAAACAAACATGGTTACCAGGAGGGGAAGTGGGGCAAGGGATAAACTAGGATATTGGGATTAACATACACATGTTACCGTATATATAAAATAGGTAGCTAATAAGGACCTACTTATACACAGGGAACGCTACTCAATACTTTGCAATGAGCTACAATGGAAAAAGAATCTAAAAAAGAATGGATATATGTATAACTGATTCCCTTTACTATACAGCTGAAACTAACACCATAAATCAACTATACTCCAATAAAAATTTTTAAAATAAAAATAATTAAGAGTACATACTGCTTGGCTTCACTTCTATACTCCTTGAGAAGAAATACAGTAATTTTACGGCTTTGTTATATACTTTGTATAAATGTAATCCCCCTCACCTCCTTTTCTTTACTTCTGAAGGTAATGTGGAATAATAAATGTAACTTCAGAAGGGAAAACAATTGTGTGGGTTAAGCCACCCCAAAGATTTTTACAATTCCTGGGTAGCAAATGAACAGGGTTTGAACTAGGGTGTGTTTCAAATTCCAACTGTTTTAAGTTACTGTGGGCTTTGATAACCTGAGGTGCCCAGCCTGCCAACCAAGTCAAATGATAAAGATATGTCTGATGTCTCTGCATCAATTCCTGGTTTAAGCACCATCATCATCACTCATTTCCTCCTGTTTGTCCAATCATCTCTCTGTCCACCCATCCATCCTCCATTCATTTCAAGCTCTGTTCATGCCAGGGCTCCAGTTAGTAAGAGATTCCCCAGTACATGTTCCCAGCTCAGAGTAAGAGATGAGGAAGGTTATAGTGAGGAAGCACATGTGAGTAACAGAAGAGCACGCTGATGAAGCTTATCAGGTGTTTTCTGGAAAGCCCTAAAAACAGATCAAGGGTTACCACAAGCAAGAGTCATATGGTCACCTCCACCTGGGCATCAGGAGTCATGTCCCTAACATGCCTCCCCCAGAGACCAAGTCTCACCTCCCTCCTGAGTGGGCCAGCCCATCTCTCAGGGGGCCACAGCTCTGGGCCAGGCAACTGCCCTGTCCTGAGCAGCTGGGGCGAGCCCTTCCTCTTCCTCCAGGTGTCTTCTGTTCGTGGGCTCCTGGGGCCAGGAGCTGCCTGTTTGTACCATGTACTCTTTCTCACATGCATGAAGTACAAGAGTCATTAATACAGCTCATGCAGGCCCCTGGCGCCACTGTGCATAGTAACACAGTCCAACATGGACTGCAGGTCCAGTGATAATCCTCCCAACTTCTGGTCACATGCTTTTACTAACTTAGTCCAGGAACTGCACTGTGCACCTGTCTGACAGAGCCTGTGTGCAGATCCTTTTCAGTAAATCTAGTCAGCTGGATTACTACATGCTTATGTTTTTAGTGTAAAGTCTATTACAGGTACATACTGTTGGCAAGCTTCTTCCACTCAATCATCTAATCCATTAACCATCTAATACATCCCAGTCTGGATTCCAGGGATGTGGAGATGAGTCACTGGGGACCCTGACTCGAGCCCGTCATAGTCCAGGGGAAGAGAAAGGCACAGCTGTACTCACTCCACTACACCACAGGGTATCGTGAGCACAGAGGAGGTTGGGCCCAGTTCTACCTCAGGAGCAACAAATTCGAAGAAATCTGAAACCCACCAAGACATCACTCACTGTCTCAGTTTAGACCTCTTTGAGGATGAGACTCTTTGACATTCCCTTCTAACTCACTCTTTCTGGAAGTTATTAAAAGTGTCTGCTGCTGCTGCTGCTGCTAAGTTGCTTCAGTCGTGTCCGACTCTGTGCGACCCCATAGACGGCAGCCCACCAGGCTCCCCCGTCCCTGGGATTCTCCAGGCAAGAACAATGGAGTGGGTTGCCATTTCCTTCTCCAATGCATGAAAGTGAAAAAATAAAGTGAAGTCACTCAGTAGTGTCCGACTCCTAGCGACCCCACGGACTGCAGTCCACCAGGCCCCTCCATCCATGGGATTTTCCAGGCAAGAGTACTGGAGTGGGTTACCATTGCCTTCTCCATTAAAAGTGTCTAGCTATGTTCAACTCCAGAACTTTATGAATAGAAACACTTATAAGACTGACATCTAAATTATGAATTCACACCTAAATTATGAAATGTTACAACACAGCATCCATGTTAGAAGGCACACGTGACTCGTGAACACCGGCTGTGGGTCGTGGCTGCCTTTTAGCTCATCAAGGAGGCAGTGACCCTCCTGCCCAGAGTGGCAGGGGCAGGGTCAAGTCCCATCGTATTCTCTACAACTCTCCCTGCTGATATCACTACAGAACTGTCTTTATCCACTGGTCTCCTTGAATCAGTGGCTCTACTATGCTCTGTCAATACAGCTGCACACCCCACCCCACCCCCAGTGCTGCTTGGTACCCCTCTGCTGCCTCTGCAGGATCAGGGGTCCTGCCATCCTCTGGGCTGTAGCTGCAGCCATGAGAGAAGCAGCGCTTCCCTTTGGAATCTGCTCTGCAGACTGATCCCCTGCTGCACAACACAAGGAAAGTGGAAACAACATCTGTGCACAGAGTGCACATCTGTGTACAGACTTACATGTCACTATACAACACTGGGCCGCTTCCTGATGTGTGCTGCACCGAGACTGCAAAGAGTAAGGCCGATGAAAGAAATAGTACCAAGAGAAACTGGAAGATGACAACTGAGGTCTTGATAAGGTTGATATATAAACACAGAGGAGGAGAAAAGAGCTATAAATATTAGGACTGAAACGTTTCAAGGGACAGAAAACCCAAAAGAAGAGTGCTTTAAACAAGACTGAGGCTTGTCTCTCAAGGGAACACAGGCAAAGCAGGGCTGACGTGGGGCACCACAATCACTGGGAACCCAGGATCCTTTCAGTCTAGTTCCATCATCCGCAACACGCTAGCTTCTAACTCATGTTCCAAAATGGGTGCTCAATCCCATCATCACAGTCGTATTCCACCCAGCAAGCCAGAGGAAGGAGTAAAGGATGGCATGCTCCCTTCCTAGGAGGATGGTTCTCAAAAGCTGCACTGACTGCTTCTGCCTACATCCCATCGAAGCAGTATTTAGTCACTGTGGTACACTGAGTTGGAAAGGAGACTAGAAAACACAGGCTTTCTTCCAAATGGCTCGTGCCCTTATGTGGTAACTAAGGGCTTTCAAGCAGTCTCGGCAAAGGCCTTAAACAAAAGTTTAGGATCTCAGAGGTGAAGCACTTCCAGGTACTAAGACAATGACAATATGACCCCAGGAGTAGGCAGTTGAAAGGCAAAGTGAAGGTCTTGGATATACTGAAGTTGGGGACAGTGAGGTGGATTTAGTGGGTAGATCCTTAACAGTGCAGAAGATACAGCCACATGGTTTGGCTGAAGGAGTCAGGAAGAGAGAAGGACCCTGAGAACACTGATGAAATCCAATCGTGGCTGCAACCATGTGACCACTAGTTTATGTTTATCCTATAAATACTTCATCTAATTGACACAAAATCCTCTTAAGGAATTAGGCACTGTCTCTGCTGCATCCCCTGTGACTTCCTGCAGTTCTAGACGCATGGCACACGATACACACAGTTGAGCCAACGAATCCCAAACACTTTGCTGGGGCCCAGATGATAACCTAATATGTTCTCTTTCCCACACTGACTGAGCATTCTCCTTTTGTTGGGGTGAGAATTCTAAGTGTATTTGACAAGCTGATATTAGAAACAGGAGAGAAAAAAGTCCTTAAATCATCATGTGCTTACGCTCCAAAGAAGACTCTTTCTTTCATTAATCACTTAGCCTGGCTGCACTGGGCTCAGGTGCAGCATGCAGGATCTAGTTCCCTGGCCAGGGGTCGAGCCTGGGCCCTGCACTGAGCGCACAGTCTCAGCCACTGTGGAGTAGTTCCTTTCTTTGAACAGCAAAATAGAGACAATGACCAAGAACAACATAACAATATTCATGTAACCATATTCAAAATGAGTAACTTTGTTAATATTTACATATTATACACATTACAGCTGATTCTCCTTTACCACATTATGTTCTACAAGCTTACCAAAAACCCTTAATTACGTAATACTGAACCATTGCTCTTAGGGAGGAATACAGTTTTTCTAGGGGGAAAAAAAAAATCATTCCTGGGAGCCTCTGGGGTGTATACCCATAAACTGAACGTGGTATAGTTCTGTAGGTTAATACTTTTTTTCTACAAATGATATCACATTCTTCCATGCTCTGCAACTTGCTTTATCCACTTACGTTTTTAAGATCTATCTACATGGAAACATGGATCTAATTCATTCACTGAAAGTTTAGTATAGTAATTCCAGACTCAGGATTGGAGGATATCAATCATCAAGGGTTTCAGGCACTTCCAATGAAAAGCTGTTATTTCATCTTTCTCTAGAAGAGTTGTCTTAAATGTTAGCAGGAAGTAAGCTGAGAGCAACAAGAGGCAGGCCCTTCAGCTAAACATCCAGTGGCCACCTAATCCCGCCAAGCAATTTACCAGCCCCCATCAATACTCCAAAATAGTCAAGGGGCCAGAAAAATGCCCCACCAGTGACTGGCCAGACTTTCCCTACTCTGGCACATGCACACACCTCACACTCTCCTGTACTGGGGCTCATTAAATATTCCATGACTACAAACATCTAATCATAGCAGACTGAATTATGGGACGGACATGCGCAGTAGAGTACCCTGGTATATAACTTGCAGCTGTCAATCAACAACCTCAGGGATTATGCAAATGACCTTGTCTTAAAAACTCTGTACCCCTGCCCTCCTGGGCCACTGCCTCCCTTGGCGTGGCCCACCTCTCTCTCTCTGCTTTTTCTTTCCATATCATCAGTAAGCTTTCTTGCAGTGGTTAAGACCTCCGATTCTTCTTTGTATCCTTACCAAGAACAGAGGCCCATGGGAGGTGGGGTCTTCAGACTCTCCTCTGCTAACATTTTGGTGCCATGACTTGGGTTTTCTGTAAGTAAGAGAGATCGTCTCCACAGATCTCTACCACTCCTTTCCTTTGTGTGGGCACAAAGGACCTAATCATTTCTCTGCTCCTACTTTCTTTCTCAATCCTCTATCGGTTGAGCAGACTCTTGCTCCTGATCTCCTCCCTGTCTGACCATCACTCAATCTGAGCCTGCCTCTTTGGACCAACACTGGAGATTCAGGTAAGCACCCATTTTCCGACTGGAGGAAGGATGGCCCCAGGCCCTGATTGGCCACCAGGCATCTGGGGCATTCTTAGTTGGATACAAGCAGGAGACAGACTCCCCAAGTCCCATGTAGTGCTGGACTGTAAGCCAGACAGCCAATTATGACCCTGGGATGCCAGGCTCTCTAATTATCCCACTATTTTCCAGACAAGAAACCAATCATCTGCCCCAAGGGGACACCCCTGAGATGCATCCTCCAAAGCTGGTGGAGATTTGACCCCACCACGCTAAGAAAGAGGAGACTCATTTTCTTTTCTAACATGGTCTGGACCAATCACCTTTTGGATGGGGAATCTTGGCCTCTGAATGGAACCATTATAATATTAACAACACCATCCTCCACTTAGACCTATTTTATAAAAGGCAGGGGAAAGAGTCTGAGATACCATATGTACAACTTTTCTTTGTTCTATGGCATACCCAGCATTTCCTTACAACTTGTAAACTTACCACCCTTGCCACCTTGCTGCCTACGGAAAAATCCCACATCACCTCCTAGTGCTGCCTCACCACCTTAGTAGGGAGGGACTCCATTACCTCCATCAGCTAAAACCTGTCCCTTGGTGGAAGCACCAGGAGGCAAAATTGAGCCACAACTAGTCCATAAGCCCTTCTCACTGACAGAATTAAAACACATCAAGGCAGAACTGGGTAGCTTTTCAGACAATTTACTCAATATATCGAGGGATTCCAACATATTACTCTGGCTTATGAAATGACCTGAAAAGATATCACCATAATTCTAAGCCAGATCCTCTCTGATACTGACATAGAAAGAGTTAAAAGAGAGGCAAAAAAAAATTTGATGATGGACTTCACCTTTCTGATACTAAATACCCACCTGGGGAAATAGCAGTCCCCACCAGTGATCCCAAATGGGACTATAATCAGAAAGAACATCAGTGGGAAACCATTTTATCATCTGTATCAAAGTAGGGCTTAAGGTAGCCCAACATAGAGTCATAAGCTACTCCCAAGTAACCGCAATCAGCCAGGAGCCCAGGAAAAATCCAACAGCCTTCCTAATAGGCTGAGGGAAGCATTCATTAAACATACTAATCTAGACCTGGACTCTTAAGAGGGACAAGTGATTATAAAAGATAAAGTTTATAACTCAGCACCTGATATTAGATGCATATCACAAAAACTAATTTAAGACCCTAGTGTCACCTTAGATGAACTGGTGAATACTGCCTCCACGGTCTTCTGTAACTGAGACCAAGAGGCTGAGGCCAAGGTCAGGGAAAAGAAAGAAGGAAGGAATCCAGGCATGCCCAAATGATGGCTACCCTACAGGGTAGGGCTTCCCCCAAGAGTACCCTGACTTTACAGCCCAAAAGACACTGTGTGTTGTGTTGTGTTGTGTTGTGTTAAACCCCCATGGGGTTTGGATATTAGCAGTCAAGAGGGTTCCTCTGTCCTATGGAACTCTCCAGGCAAGAGTGGGTTGCCATTTCCTTCTCCACCAAAAGAGATTAATATCACATTTGTTGCTAGATGGGCCACTGGGCACAGAAATGTCCCAATCAAGATAAACCACCTAAGACTGCCTGCTATAAACGCCATCAGCTAGGACACTGGGCAGCCCTATGCCCCTCAATCCAAAGGGACCGAGGACCAGAGGCTGCTACTCAGACTGCCCAAGACTGAGGAGGCCCCTCCAGTCGGCCCCAAAACAACAGATCCACGACATGGACTGGAACTGAGGGTACAATTGGCTGTGGCCCATAAGTCAACATTTTCTTACTCAATATCGGGGCCGCCTGTTCTGCCTTGACTTCCTCCTCTGGACCCTTCTCCTCCCAGACCTGTACCACCAGGGGAGTCACCAGTGAGCCAATCAGCAGGTCTTTTACCATGCGCCTCTTCCGTGCCTGGGAAGGATTTGGATTCTCCCACAGTTTTTGACATATGCCTGACTGTCCCAGCCCACTCCCAGGGAGCGACCCACTACAAAAATAGAATGCCTCTCTCTCTCCCTCAAGGAGGGTCACATGGACGCCATCCAGGGGGCAACCTCTGGGAAATTTCATGCGCCACTAATGAAGATAAAAATTCCTCCAGGCCAGGCTGGCTTCAACAAGTGAACCCACTGGCCCGAGACCAGGGAAATTCCAGGAAAAGCTGAAAATGCAACATCAGTCACAACAGCTTTAAAGAACCCACATAAATTTCCCCCAAAGACACAATATCCCCTTAGGCCTGAAGCCCTCATGGGACTTCAACCCATCATGTCCAAATTCCTGTCCCACAGACTCCTTATCGCCACAAATTCACCATGTAGTACCCCAATATTAGCAGTCAAGAAAAAGGACAGCACTTACTGCCTGGTCCAGGATTTGTATATCATTAATGAGGCCAACAGTGAGGAAACAGTGGCAGACTTTATTTTGGGGGGCTCCCAAATCACTGCAGATGGTGACTGCAGCCATGAAATTAAGACTCTTGCTCCTCGGAAGCAAAGTTATGACCAACCTAGACAGCATATTAAAAAGCAGACACATTAGTTTGCCAACAAAGGTCCATCTAGTCAAGGCTATCGTTTTTCCAGTAGTCATGTATGGATGTGAGAGTTAGACTATAAAGAAAGCTGCTGCTGCTGCTAAGTTGCTTCAGTTGTGTCTGACTCTGTGCGACCCCACAGACGGCAGCCCACCAGGCTCTGCCGTCCCTGGGATTCTCCAGGCAAGAACACTGGAGTGGGTTGCCATTTCCTTCTCCAATGCATGAAAGTGAAAAGTGAAAGTGAAGTCGCTCAGTCGTGTCTGACTCTTAGCAACCCCATGGACTGCAGCCTACCAGGCTCCTCCGCCCATGGGATTTTCCAGGCAAGAGTACTGGAGTGGGGTGCCGTTGCCTTCTCCGAAAGAAAGCTGAGTGCCGAAGAATTGATGCTTTTGAACTGTGGTGTTGGAGAAGACTCGAGAGTCCCTTGGATTGCAAGGAGATCCAACCAGTCCATCCAAGAGGAAATCAGTCCTGAATATTCACTGGAAGGACTGATGTTGAAGCTGAAACTCCAATACTTTGGCCACCTGATATGAAGAACTGACTCATTGGAAAAGACCCTGATGCTGGGAAAGATTGAAGGCGGGAAGAGAAGGGGATGACAGAGGATGAGATGCTTTGGATGGCATCACCAAATCAATGGACATGAGTTTGAGTAAACTCCAGGAGTTGGTGATGGACAGGGAGCCTGGCATGCTGCAGTCCATGGGGTTTCAGAGTCGGATACGACTAAGTGACTGAACTGAACGAGGCAATACCTCCCCTATACCCAACAGTCCCCAGTCATTTGGGGGAAGGTACCCCAGACAGTGGCTGGTTCTCAGTCCTGGATTTAAAATATGCTTTCTTCTGCACCCCTTTGGCCCCAGAACCACAATACTTGTTTACATTCAAATGGAAGCTCCACCACAAGCCCCTCAACAACTGACCTGGACTGTTCTGCCCCAAGGCTTTAGGGATAGCCCCCACCTCTTTGGATAGGCACTTGCCCAAGATTTACAAGCTTTAACACTGGAGGGGGGAACAGTCATATTGTGTGTAGACAATCTCTTGATTTGTTACCCCTCCAAAATCCAGGCCAATCTACATGCCATTCAGGTCCTTAATTTCCTGGCCCAGTGGGATTACAGGGTTCAAGTACAATAACAACCTTCCTGTCTCAGAACAACAATGACCCCTGGCAGGCACAGCCTTTCAGTAGACCCTATAGAGGCTATATTCGACCCACAAACTCCTACCACCCACAAGCAGCTGCAAGCATTCCTGGGCCTAACCGGGACTGTAGGATTTAGATAACCAACTACAGTCTTATTGAGCAGTCCCTATATGAAGCCCTAAAGATAATCAAATATGCCTTGCAAGGAGGCCATCCCAACAGGAGGCCACAGAAACCTTAAAATATCTCCTTTCCAGAGTTCCAGCTTTAGGATTGCCCAACCCTTCCAAGCTGTTCCAACTTTACATGCACAAAAAAGGGGTTTCTGCCTTGCGGGTCCTCACCCAAAGGCTAGGAGAACTCCAGAGCCAGTAGCCTACCTTTACAACCAGCTGGATCCCACTGTGAAGGGCTGGCCCCATCTTAGGGTACTAGGGGCACCATCCCTCCTGACAGAGGAGGCCTGTGAGTTCGCCCAGGTGCACCCAGTCGGGTTCTCAGTGCCCATCAGGTACCAGATTCGCTTAATAACCAGGCCTCAGCTTGGCTTTCAGACAACAGGATCCTCATATATCAAATTCTTTTTTCTGAAAACCTGCAGATATCCGTGTTTGTAGGACTCTCAATCCAGCAACCTTGTAGACCATAACCACATTTGTTCCAAGGTCTTGACAGCTTCCTTAAATACCCTGCTGGACCTCTCAGATTAGCCTCTGGCCAATGCTGACAAGGTGTGGTTCACTGATGGAAGCAGTTATACAGCAGAGAGAAATGCAAGGCTGGATATGCCATCATGTCCCTCAATGAGATCACCGGGGCCCGGGCTCTGCCTCAGGGCTCATCTGCACAACTTGCCAAAGTCACTGCACTCACCCAAGTGTTAGAACTGGCTGAAGGAAAATGGGTCACAATTTACAATGATTCTAAATATGCTTTCTTGACCCAACGTGCCCATGCAGCCCTCTGGAAAGAAAGATGATACCTAGCCTCCAAAAGCAGCCCATTAAATACTGCCCTCAGATTAATCAGTTACGCCAGGCCATCCACCTGCCTAAAAAGGTAGCCGTGGTTCACAGCAAAGGCCATCAGCAAGACTCATCTGACATTACCAACTGGTTTCCAAAGGGAAACCAATCTGTGGACCAAGCTGCTGAGCAGACTGTCTCTAAAGAAGCCCCATAACAGGAGCTCTTGTTCCTGCTCCACTGTCACCTCCTCTACCTACCTGTATGGAGGAAGAGAAGACATGCAGCCTGGAAGGGCTTCCACCTAGACTCATCCGGATGGTACGCCTCTGATGGGACTTCTTGTCCCTGAAGCCTCCAACGGAAAGTCATTAAGATTCTCCGTGAATTCACACATCTGGGGAGAGGTGCCCTCTCTGTCTTGGTATCTAGAGTCCTAAAAGGCAAAGGACTTAATCAAGTAATCCAGTAAGTATCCAGCCCTTGTCTGACCTGTTCCTGTAATATCCCCCCAGGGAAATAAACATCCTGCCTTGGTTCAACCCATCCAATGACATGGGACTTCTCCTGAGAAGACCGGGAGATGGATTCCACCCAGATACCTCCCTCCCGGAGCTACAAGTACTTACTAGTCTCTGCAGACACCTTCACAGGATGGCCTACCCAACAAGGACAGATAAAGGCCCAGAAGTTAGCAATAAACTTCTACAAGAAGTTGTTCCCCAATTTGGCCTTCCCCACTCCCTTCAAACTGATAAGGGGTCCTCATTTATTCCTACTATAACCCAGTCCATTGCCAAAGCCCTCGACAAAAGGTTTGCTCTACATTGCTCCTGGAGGCCCCAAACCTCAGGAAAGGCAGAAACAGCCAATCAATTCCTCAGAAACAGCCTCTGAAAACTAACCCAGGAAGCTTCTCTAAAATAACCCTTTTACCTATTTGCAGTCGAGTAACTCCAAAGGATCCCCTCAGACTGAGTCCATACGAAGCCTTATGCAGACATCCTTTCCCAACATCAGACCTCCTTATGGACAGGGAAACCCTAGGGTTACCATCTTATGTAACCAAACTCTCAATGTCTCAACAGGTCCTTAGGAAAACTGGCCTAAAAATCAACTCTCCTAGCCCTCATTCATCTGTTCTTATCAGAACCTGGAAGGACAGGTCTCCCAAGTCCCAACTGGACCTTATTGGGAAGGGACCTCTTCCAGTCCTCCTTTCCTCACTTGCAACTATCAGGGTTCCAGGAACCTCCAGCAGGATTCACCATTCCAGGGGGAAGCCTTGGAAACCACCCCTGAAGATAGAAGCACTCTGACATTCTACACCTGTGAGCCATTTGAAGCCCTTAAGTTCCTCTTCAAAAGGACCAAAGATAAGTAACAATCTAACTCTTCAAATACATGGCCAGTTACCCATGTGATAGTCTTGATATCTCGACTGAATTTTCCTTCTTCTGAGCTGGGCCCTCCTGCGGATAATCCTACCTCACACTTGCAGTACCCAACCTTGGTTATCCTGTCTCTCTGAGGCCTCCATCAGACATCATTGTTAACCAAATGCCACCCAAACTCAGGCTCATCTCACCCTTCCTCTGGTGCACCACACAATCTAAACTCTCTCAACATCCCTTAGACCCAAAGGACTATTCATAGACCCGAGCTGCTGCCCACAACCTATCGCCCCACTGGCCATGCAACTCCAGCAGCAGCCTTCAGACAATTTTACCCTTGCCAACAGAAACTTGGTCCAGAGTCTCAGCTTACTCAGATGCCCAACTTGATCCTAGGACCACAAGCTTTAGGTCAGATCATGTAGAGCCTATCTTTTTTCAAGTTCTACGAGAATGTCTAAATCTCATTCCTGCCACTCTATCAACCCCACAACCTCGATGTGTTCTAACAAACCTCACCGAGGCTCTCATGTCCCCCCTGTGCTTTCAGAGCAATCACCCATGGGGTATCTTATCGGTTACATCGCCACACGATGCAACAACACCTTCACCCTGACCCTTCCCCCAAAAGTGAACAACACTGGAACACAACCAACCAAACTATCCAAGCAGCAGTTAAACGATACAAAAAACTACTAGCCCTCCCAAATGTCATGACTTTCTAGTCTCTAAAATACAGGTGCCAAACAAAGCCCTCCCACAGACGCCAGCAGGGCTTCCACCTCCGCAGGATGGGGCTCACTACACACCTTTGGTCACCCCTCACTTCTTGCACAATTGCTGCTCTGGGAACAACAAACTCACTTTTCAAAATTCTATGCTGCTTTCGGCATCCACACAGGCAAATTCGGACCTTCTGTTCCCCCTAGAGGTCGGCTGGGAGTCCCAGTGGCCAGTAACACCAATCCTCAACCACATTCTACTCCTAAGGAAGAAACTTACCACTATCTCAAGGCCTCTTTTTCATCTGTGGGACCTCAGCCTGCCCCTAGGGTGGAAAGGAAAATGCCCCCTGGGTCACATCATACCAAACATTAGCTGGGTCAGTGGATCCTCCCAGTGCCCCATGGGAGTCCACCTCTGAACAGAAGATGGAGGGCAGCAGTGGGCCTGTCCTCTGTCCCCTCATCTCTGTCCTAACAGGCATCGCCAGCACGGCAACAGGGTACCTCACTTCATATATTCACTCAAGTAACCATGGCCATGTCCAAAATTCCTGGAGGAGGAAACAGCAACCCACTCCAGTATTCCTGCCTGGAAAATCCCACGGACAGATGAGCCCGGTGGCCTGCAGTCCATGGGGTCACAAAGAGTGGGACACAACTGAAGTGACTTAGCATGCACACGTGTCCAAAATGTCTCCCACCTTGGGTGAACCTCACACACAAATAAATTCATTGGGAGGTGTAGAACTCCAAAACTGGCAGGCACTTGACCTTTTAACCAAAGCCCAAGGGGGCACATGTTCCTTCTTATGGGAAAAATCACACAAACCTATTCAAAACAAATTAAATCTTAAATGGGTAACCACAGTTATGTCCTGGAATTATGTCAGAGAAACCTTTTTGTGTGGCTCTGGCCCCTATTTATCCCATTTATATGTATTTTCTCAATTCTATTGCTTGCTCCCTGCCTCCTCAACTTACTATCCCAGTCTGTTTCCTCCCAAGTTAATAAGATACAAGCCTAACTCCCAGTGCAATAAGGATACCAGCCTTTAGCCTCTTCGACAACCTCCTCCTATCATTACCCCTCGGACAGACATGGACATCCCCGTTTCCAACCCCTCTCATTCATAATTACCAAGTGACGGACACCGAAGGCCCCTCTTTGTCCCTGGATGGCAGGAAGTAGCCTGGATGAACAATGCCCATCTCCCCTATGAATTGGGCTCCATGCACTTGATGGGGAAATTTCAGCCAGGAATTTAACTGAGAGCAAGAAGAGGCGTCCCCTTAGCTCAATGGCCTCCTAATCACACCAAGCAGTTTACCAGCCCTGCCCCAAATATGCCCCCATCAATACTCCAAAATAGTCAGGGGATGGAAAAAAAATCCCCCACCAGCCAGCTGGCAGAACTTTCCCTACTCTGCACATGCACACACCTCACACTCTCCTGTACTAAAGTAACCTCTGGTGGTCATTAACAGCCCATAAATATTCCATGAATACATACATCTAATTATAACAGACTGAATTATGGGAAAGACATGCACAGTAGAGAATCTTGTTATATAACCTGCAGCTGTCAATCAAGACTCCCAATCAACGACCCCCCTAGATTATGCAAATGACTTTGCCTTAAAAACTGTACCCCAGTCTTCATAGGCCACTGCCTCCCTTGGTGTGGCCCACTTCTCTCTTGAGATGCCCTCCCTATTCTTTGTTTCCTTATTATCAATAAACTTTCTCTCAATGGCTAAGATCTTGGATTCTTCTTTGCATCCTGACCAGGAACCACGTTCCTGGAGAGGTCTCCAGACTCTCCTCCACTAACATTAAACAAAACAGATCTGGTCATATTATTCCTTTGAGTAAAACCCTCCTAAGCACATGACATAGACTATAACCAAAGCTTCTCAGTACACCAAAGCTATGGTCAATCTGTCCCCAGAACAATTCCACTGACATCAATCACTCCATCACTCAACTCCATGTAATCAATGCAGTGATGCACACATCACTGTCACATCTTTGGCACTTGGGAATACTAATAGCTTTTCCAGGTGGGTTATTCCTTCTTTGTCTGCAAACTCTTAGACAACCTTCAAAACCCAATTCAAATGTTATCTCCACAGGTAGATTTACTGTGAAGCCAATGAAATTTAAACTCCAGGCCTTGCATTTCCATAGACTTCTGTTGAGACCAAGGCAGGGATTCCAGCAATGTGTTCGCATGGACATTTGTTATCTATATAAAGTTATAGGATTAAAATATTTTCTGTTGAAGAGCCATCCAATTGTATAACCTTCAGACCCTTCCAAGGCTGGATCTGCTCTAATCACTACTTGTGAAGTTTTCCAGGACCTATTTATGGAAGCTGTCTGAAGTCCCTGAGCACGCATACTTGTGCTCAGGCATGTCCAACTCTCTGTGACCCTATGGACTGTAGCCTGCCAGGCTCCTCTGTCCATGGGATTTTCCAGGCAAGAATACTGGAGTGGGTTGCCATTTCCTTCTCCAGGGGATCTTCCTGAGCCAGGGATTGAACCCGGGTCTCCTACACTGCAGGCAGATTCTTTGCCACCTGAGCCAGCAGGGAAGCCCTTTAAATAGGGAAGGAGATAATAACATGAACCTGTAATCTGGGAACAGTTCGTGTTTTAGGTGGTGGGGTGGTTTCATTTAAAAATAAAGGGAAAATACAGAGGACATAGAGTGGGAGACATAAAGAAAATGGGCATTTAGCTACAGCTGGAAGATTAGACTTGACGCACCAGTGAGCCCAGTGCCCCGGCACCGCTGCTCGTTCTCCAGGAGGCCAGACTCCGTCGGCACTCTCTCCACCTCCAAGAACCCGCCTCGCTGTTACTTCTCTGGAGCCATTTCCATGCCTTCCCACCCCAGATCTCTTTTCTCCTTCAGCTCTGCAACCACAACTATCAATAAAGTCTCACTATAAATAACTGCTGCTTTACTTATCGTAAACATCTGAGGAATTACTGAACTGTGCATATACAGAGAAACTCTTTTACATTTCACCTGATAATCTAAACTTCTCCACAATTAACTTCTAGTTTGAAAATTGTAGTATTTTTGATCTCAAGTTATCTTTCTCTCCCATGTACTCAAGAGTGAGCTACATTCTGGAAAAATATGACATTTTTCTGCTGGCAAGAGGCAAGGAGCAGAGGAAAGCAAAAGGCAGAAACAAACACATTTGAGAGTATTTCCCATGGGAAAGAATGTCACGTTTGAAAACATTTGTCACATTTGTCTCTATTGTTTCCTCAGTTTAAGCCTAAGTTACCTGCTCGCTGCAAAACCACAAATGGAACCCGTGCTGCAGAGCAAGCAATTCCTTACCCTCCTAGGTAGAAGCTGAGATCATTCCAGATTACACAGTGAAAGCCACAATTAGAGCGTCACTGGGCGAGGGAGTGGATGAACAGTTTAGCTCACTAAAAGGTAACAATTAGAAAAGACAAGGCCTGGGTCCCAGAAGGAAGTTGGATGGAGTAGATGATCTCTCTTCAACTGAAAATAAACGACCCCAGAATCTGTATGTCAACCCCCTAGATGTTGCACTTTTTTGGCAGGAGCACCATTCAGACCCAAAGAGCCAGAGAGGGGTCCAATCATCCTGACAGGATGTATAGGAAAGGTATTTGATTCCAGTTTACCCAGCACTTTCTGGGCTTGTGCCAAGGCAGGCACTGGCTGGGCACTGTGGATGGAGGCGTAGGAAAACCCTCACTGCCCCTGAGAGGCATGCAGTCTGGTGGGATGATGAGAAGGACACGGGGCTGGCACAGCACAGGAGTGTGGACCAGGCTGTGACGAGGACAGTGGGAGCCCAGGGAGGCCCACTTGCCTCTGCGCGTGTGTGAGGTGCTGTCTGGTAGAAAATCAAGACAGCTGGGTGGCACCCAAGAAAGGCCTGGTCTCTGAGGCAGTGACCATCAGGGAACTTCCGCAGTAAGTAAACCTGGGACTCAGGGCTAGGGCCCCCAAGGACAGCCACGCCCTTACATCCCTTGGTGCCTTCAGGCAGGGTGCTTCCCTGTCCAGGGTGTGCTCACCCCCCCTGCCCTCCTGGAAGCCACTGCTCCGCCGTGAGGTGAGACGCTGGCTCTGACAGCCCCACAGGCCCCGGTGCTGTCTCCTCTGTTTCCAACATTGTCATCACGCCAGCAGGGAATACATTCTGCTGGAACCAACACTCACCCAGTATACTAGATCCTCCGTGAGCAGACAACAGAGACCATGCCTTTCTCCCCTCTGCACGAGCATAACCTGGAAGCAAGGCTCTTGGTGAGAGTTTGTTAAAATGAGTAAAGAAGACTCCACCCTACTCACTGAGAGAGAGCTCAGCTTCGGCCCCAACAACAGGAAAAAGCCAGACATGCTAAGATACAACAGCTTCTCTGGAGCCCATCAAAGAGGTGAACATAATTCTAGAGTGACAAGATCCCCAAGGAAGGACAGTACACGCTGCTGATCACCTTTGGTGGAGGGAAGACATCTGCCACAGAAAGCAGGGCATTCTTAGAAAGCAGCTAAAACGTTGAATGAATCCTTTTTTATTACTATTTTTAAGTGGGGGATAGTTGGTTTACAATTAAATAAACTCCTAAGTTTGGCCTCAGCACAGTTTAGAGTAACCAGATGCCTGGGCACAAGATGGTGGCTGAGCAGAAGACCTGCCCAACACAGAGGAAGGACCAGAGGGTCAGACAGCCCCCACCTCCCCCTACAAGCCTAACACAGGGTATGGAGCCGCAGTAGTCTTGGAGAGAGGGCACCCCACCCCAAGGCAGACCTCTGGGGCTCGATGGAGCAAGTGGAGGAGGGACACCAAGGAAACCACGACACCACAGACCTCACAGGAGGCACAAGTGCCAGCAGACCAGTGCTGGAGGGCAGAGCAGTGCAGCC
Organism: Bos indicus; assembly: GCF_029378745.1. Taxonomy (NCBI): domain Eukaryota; kingdom Metazoa; phylum Chordata; class Mammalia; order Artiodactyla; family Bovidae; genus Bos; species Bos indicus. The sequence continues at coordinate 41,632,424 of NC_091783.1, forward strand.
TCCGGGAACCACAAGCCCAAAGCCAACCTGCGCTGATGATGCAGGCTGCCCCACGGCTGGCCAGTGCAGCCCCACCTCCAGTCCCTCTGCATCTCCCAGAGCCCCTCTCCCCTCCTTGGCATTCTGCCTTGGAAACTGTAGCTGCCTTCACCTTCCCTCTCCTCTGACTCCTCAATTAAGGGAGAGACCACCAGGCCCTGTCTGGGCCCTCCCTGTGCTGCAGCTTGGACACCCTCCAGGTGGTCAGTGGAAGCTGTTGCGGGCTCACCTCCCTCATCTCCCCTCATACAGGGCTGCCTTTCCTGTGCTGCCTCTTGTCCAACATGGGAACCATCGTTTCCCTAGCGTTTTACAGCTCTGATAAATCTGGTGCCAGTCACACCATCTTGGACAGAGGCCAATGTTCATTTTACTTTTGACAAAGGTGCCAAAGCAATGCAAAGGAGAAAGGAAAGTCTTTACAACAAATGGTATAGAAACAACTGGATACTCATACAACAAAGATAAACCTCAACTACCTCCCAATATACAGACAATGTTAATGCAATAAGCTTTCAGGGTAAAGTACACATCTTTATGACGTGAGAATAGGCAAACATTTATTATTCAATACCACTAGTTGTCAAGGAGATGCAAATAATTAATACCAAAAGAGATAGCACTACACAGGCACCAAGATGAGTAAAATCAAACTCACTAACACCAAACGCTGGGGAGGAAGTGAAGCAACTAGACCTCATGTATTGTTGGAGGGTGTAGAGTGGTAGCTAGTAGTTTCTTGTTAAGACTAAACAGACACCTGCCCTATGGCCCAGCAATTCCATTCCCGGCATTTATCCAATGAAATTAAACACATCTACAAAAGACCTATGAAAGATTGAGCATACTGGTAATATCCAAAACTGGAAACTTTTATGTTTCCAAAACTGGAAACTATCCATCAGCAGGGAGATGGATACACAAAGGTATGCAGTATGTTCACACAATGTGACAGTTCTCAGCAAGAAAAAGAAACAAATTCGAGCTATACAAAACACATGAATGACTCTCAAAAACACCAAGCTGAGTGAAAGAAGTCAGACCAAAAAGAACATGTCCTGCTGCTGTGCATACTGAATGATCCCATTTATTTGAAATCCCAGAGCAGGCAAAAAAAACTACTGAATGAAAAGAGAAGGATCCATCAAAAAATAAAACTCTACAATATAAAAAAGTATCAGATCAGTGTTACCTCTGGGGAGGGAGCAGCTGGGAACCACGGGAAAGAGCATGAGGGGACTTTCTGCGGTATGTGAATGCCCTGACCTTGACAAGTTGGGAGTTTGGGTTACATTTCCCTCATAGCTCAGTTGGTAAAGAACCTGCCTGCAATGGAGGAGACCCCAGTTTGATTCCTGGGTCGGGAAGATCCACTGGAGAAAAGAAAGGCTACCCACTCCAGTATTCTGGCCTGGAGAATTCCATGGGGTCACAGAGAGTCAGACACAACTGAGCAACTTTCACTTTATTATGTAGGCAGTTAGCAAAACCCCACAAATGACAACCACAAAGATCTGAATGTTGCATTAATTGTTAAGTCTTATCTCAAAAGAAAAAAAGCATAAATGCATCCAAAAATGTAAATGAATTGATAGATGGGAAGAGGGATGATGAAAAAAAAACAAGAATGGTAAAATATTAATAGCAAAGTCTACATGGATGGTAGATACGTGGTCACTAAAATCCTTCAGCCTTTATGCATAAACATTTCACAATGTAAACTGATGGGGAAATTTTTGTTGAATGAGTCAGGGGAGATTCTAGTTTCAGATAGGCCAGGATACTAGGGCAGAGACTCAAGCACCCAGGTTAAAGGACTGGACCAGTTAAATAAAGACGGGATAATAGCAACAACAGCCATCATTTATCAGACACTCATCATTCGAGGCCGTGAACCCAGCACTTCTCAGAAGTCAGTTCATGAAGGCCTCCCAACAAATCCATTTCACAGCCAAGACACTACAGCTTAGATAGGTTACTTCCGTAACCGATCCAAAGTCTCACCCCACAGCTGGTAGGGAGCTGAGCCATGGCTGCAGTCCTGCCTGTCAGGTCCCAGGGCTCACACCACGAGGTCCACCTGCCATCTGCGAGTGAAGGGGAGCTCCTGTTTACTGAAATCAGCACTCAAGGTCAGAGCGGGACTGACAGTGAAGATGACATGAGGAGTCATCCAGGTACTGCTGCTGTTAGTTACTAAGTCATGTTCGACTCTTTCCCAGAGATTTCCCCAGGCAAGAATAACGCAGTGGGTTGCCATTTCCTTCTCCAGGGGATCTTATCCACCCAGGGATCAAACTCATGTCTCCTACTTGGCAGGTGAATTCTTTACCGCTGAGCCACCAGGGAAGCCCATTGAGGTATTAGAGTGCTTTAAATTTCTCCTGACCAGCAAACGGTGGACTCAGGTGGTCAGGACCAGGAGGACGGCCTGAATTCCTGCACAAGCGCCCTGAGGGAGGGGGCCGCATCTATCGTTCGTGCTCCCACCTCCACAGGCACTGCGCATGCAAACCATTTACTGAGGGGATGAATAAATACACACAGAAAGAGAAATGCAGACAGACATCATAAATTCACAAGCAAAAATGTGACTATATGAAGAGGAAAAATCAACTTTCTAGGTCAAGCTTATTTCTCATCAAAACTGTATCTTTCAGATTCCCCCACAAGAATATAAACTTCTTTTAACTGATATATTCTCAGAAAGTTTAAAAAAAGTTCAAGGTGTCATACAATGTGCCCATTTCACTTGCTACAAAGGTAATGCTCAAAATCCTTCAAGCTAGGCTTCAGCAGTACCTGAACCAAGAACTTCCAGATGTATAATCTGGATTTAGAAAAGGCAGAGGAACCAGAGATCAAATTGCCAACATTTACTAGATCACAGAAAAAGCAAGTGCATTCCAGAAAAACATCTACTTCTGTTTGACTGACTACACTAAAGCCTTTGACTGTGTGGATCACAGCAAACTGTGGAAGATTCTTAGAGATGGGAGCACCAGACCACCTTACCTGCCTCCTGAGAAATCTATATGTGGGTCAAGAAGCAATAGTTAGAACCAGACATGACATGGAACAATGGACTGGTTCCAAATTGGGAAAGGAGTATGACAAGGCTGCATACTGTCATCCTGCTTATTTAACTTATATGCAGAGTACATCATGGGAAATACCAAGCTGGATGAATCACAAGCTGGAATCAAGATTGCCAGGAGAAATACAAACAACCTCAGATATGTAGATGATACCACTCTAATGAGAGAAAGCTAAGAGGAACTAAAGAGCCCCTTGATGGGGGGGAAAGAGGAGAGTGAAAAAGTTGGCTTAAAATTCAACATTCAAAAAACTAAGATCACGGCATTGGGTCCCATCACTTCATGGCAAATGCGTGGGGAAAAAGTGAAAACGGTGACAGATTTTATTTTCTTGGGCTCCAAAATTATTGCGGATGGTGACTGCAGTCATGAAATTAAGAAACCCTTGCTTCTTGGAAGAAAGGCAAAGACAGACAGTGTATTAAAAAGCAGAGACATCACTTTGGCGACAAAGGTCCATACAGTCAAAGCTACGGGTTTTCCAATAGTCACATGTGGATGTGAGAACTGTACCATAAGGAAAGCTGAGTGCCGAATAATTGATGCTTTCAAATTTTGGTGCTGAAGAAGACTTGAGAGTCCCTTGGACAGCAAGGAAATCAAACCAGTCAATCCTAAAAGAAATCAACCCTGAATATTCATTGGAAGGACTGATGCTGAAGCTCCAATACTTTGGCCACCTGATACAAAGAGCCAACACACTGGAAAAGACCCTGATACTGGAAAAGACTGAGGGCAGGAGAAGGGGGCAACAGAGGATGAGATGGTTGGATGGCATCACCAGCTCAATGGATATGCATTTAAGCAAACTCCGGAAGATAGTGAAGGACAGGGAAGCCTGGTGTCCTGCAGTTCATGTGGTCACAAAGAGTTGGACACGAGTTAGTGACTGAACAACAATTCTTGGAAAGATTCTTCTTTTGCTGACACTGGAGGTAGTTTCTGCACATTCTAACACAGACCAGAAAATCTGTAATAGTTCTGAGACAGTTCTGGAATTTTAACTTTTGAAAAATTTTTAGAGATGGTTTAGATTAGCAACTTATCAAATGTAGGAGGTAAGAGTCTTGGAATCACTTTTCTCTCTTTTTCCTGGGGAGGTTCTAACCCGAGTAACATGAATGAGGACAATAGAACCTTCTTTTTGCTTTATCCATAATCCACAAGGAAAGAGCTCCTGAGGGAGCCTCAGCAGGGGCTGAGGGGCTGGGAGGTCAGGGTCCAGGCCCTGGGCTGCCGGTGAAGCCTGCTCTGCCTGCACGAGATCTATGCTTGACTTTCTTAGTGTTCTGGGGACCGTGGTGTTTGATTGGCTGGGATACAGAAAAGAACACCTCCCCTAAAGATACGTTCAAAATAAAACAGTAGATGCTGGAGAGGGTATGGAGAAAAAGAAACCCTTCCACAACATTGTGGAAATGTAAACTGAAGCCACTATGGAAAACAGTATGAAGGTTCCTTAAAAAACTAAAAATAAAACATGATCCTGCAATCCCCCTCCTGGCATTCATCTGGAAAAAACCAAAATTCCAAAAGATACATGCACCCCGGTGTTCCCTGCAGCACTATGTACAATAGCCAGGACATGGAAGCAACCTAAATGTCCACTGACAGACGAATGAATAAAGAAGATGTGATATATATATATATATCCTGGAGTATCACTCAGCCATAGAAAAGAAGGAAATTATGCCATCTCAGCAACATGGAGGGACCTAGAGATTATCTTGCTAAGTGAAGTAAGCCGGAGAAGAGAAACACAATATCATATGCTATCACATACATGAGGAATCTCAAATACCATAGAAATGAACTTATTTACAAAACAGAACAAGAATCAAAGACACAGAAAACATACGTATGGTTACCAAAGGGGAAAGGGGGGAAGGATAAATCAGGAGGTTGGGCTGAACATACACATACTACTACGTACAAACAGATAACCAACAGGACCTGATATATAGCACAGGGAACTCTCAGTATTCTGTAATAACCTAGATGGGAACAGAATCTGAAAAAGAATAGATACATAACTAAATCACTCTGCTGTACACCTGAAACTAACACAACATTGTAAGTCAACTATACTCCAACATAAAATTCTGTAAAAATTTAAAAGATACTCAATAAATTTAGTCCATTCCCATGTTCTTCACCCAAAACTCTCAACCCACTCCTGGAATAAGATGGAGGCCTATTTGCTTCTTGGTACAAGAGGAATGGGCTCCTCTTGGCATTTATCTGAGGGTCTCGTGGGCTCTGCAGATGCTCTTATGGGCCAGGAGTCTGCCAGTGGCTTCGGGTGCTAACTGTGGTAGAACCCCATCTCGGTGGTTCTGTCCATATCCCTATATTGTGGCGTTTTTTAATCCATACTGTGCAAATGAGAAACTGAGGCTTAAATCAATGAAATAATTCATCAAAGTCATGCAACCTGTCTGCAGAAGAGTACAACACTGGGCTGACTATAGACAAGGGGTCCTGCCTCCAGTGAGCTCTTCTCTCTGCTGAACTGGGTTTCTGTTGCACCCAACCCAGTCACTAAAGCACACCTGCTAACACTCATTGGAGGATGGCCTGGGAGTCTGTACTCAGCACTGCTGGTTGTTGCTGTTTATTTCACGACTTCCTTGGGAGCATTCCCTGAGACTTGATGTTAGATTTGGGGTCGAGGAGAACATGACCTGTCTCCATATATTTCCTGTGTGTCTGGGTAGGGTGGAAAATGTAGATCCTCACACCTCCACTGAGTTCTTAGTGTGTTCAGAGTGGCCCAATCTTCTTTTCCCCTTCCATCTTTTCTCCATCACTCACAGGGAGGTAATGTGAGAGTCCTGGTGAAGCTGACTCCCACCACGCCAGTGAAGGAAGAAGGGAGCTGGTCTTTGAGGGGAGCAGGCCTACCTTTCCCTTGCCTCTCGCTTCTTCACTAAAAAGTCAAGACTCTGGTGCTGGCCAGGGAGGGATCCAAAGCAGGAGAATTCAGAGGAGAAAGCTGCTTTTTGTTTTGTTTTGTTTTTTTAGTTCTACCAGTTTATTGCTACCAACCCATCTCCCTCCACCTCATGCACGCATGCTCAGTCATGTAACCCCATGCACTGTAGCCCACCAGGCTCCTCTGTCCATGGACTTTTCCAGGTAAGAATACTGGAATGGGTGGCCATTTCCTTCTCCATGCTTTTTGTTTGATAAAGTTTGGCAAAGCATACGGAGAGTCAGACTAAAATGGCAGCCAGGAAGGGATAGAAAGGGACCATAACCTTTTAAAAACCTCAATACTTGGCAAGTTTTCCATTTTTAATGCAAGCGGATGATAAATTATTCAAATGAAATAATCTGGCTTCCACTCTCCATGGTACAAGCATATTGATTTTCCCATTACTAAGCCACAGAGGCTTTCACTGTAAGATGCCAGTGCAACAGAGCAGCACAGTATTTCTGCTTTGGATTTTTTACCCTGAATTTTGTTTGCTTTTCCCCAGCCTCCAAAAATGAACTGTTCTTCCAGTCACTTCAGAAAACAATGTAAAGATCCAATATCTATACACACACTCCCCTACTGTGCTCAGGATTTCAGGTAACAAAGGACTGATTCAGACCCTCCCACTCTGTTCCCACCCAAGACCATGATTTGATTATCTCACATGTAGACCAGTGCTTTTTAAAACTTTGATGATTACCCAGGGATCTTATTAAAATGCAGAGTCTGATTCACTTGGTGACTGACTGGATAGTGGGCCTTTCTAACAAGCTCCCAGGCGATGCCAGTGCTGCTGGTCACGGATCATTCTTTGGGTAGCAAGACACTAGATGGCCACAAAAGCAGCCATAGTGACCCCTCACCAAGGTCTAACCTGCACACTGCACCAGTGTCACATCTCTGCTGAAAACCCTTCAGCTGGAAATGCAGATGGCCAACAGGTTCATGAAAAGATGCTCAGCATCGCTGATCATTAGGGAAATGCAAATCCACACCGCAATGAGACATCACCTCCCATCTGTCAGAAGAGGGATCATCAGAAAGTCCACAATAACAAATGCTGCCAAGGATGTAGGGGAAAAAAAGGAACCCTTGTACACTGTTGACAGGAATGTAAATTGGTGCAGCTACTGTGAAAAACTGCATGAACGTTTCTCAAAAAGTTAAAAGTAGAACTACCATATGACCCAGCAGTTCTACCTCTGTGTATCTATCCCCAAAATACCAAAAACACTAATTTGCAAAGATACATGCACTCCAATGTTCACAGCAGCATTATTTACAAATGCCAAGACATGGAAATATCTAAATGTCCATCAACAAATGAATAATAATATATATTATATATATATAAAATATATATTCACAAGGGAATACTACTCAGCCATTAAAAAGAACAAAAATTTTGCCATTAGTATGGATGGACTTGGAGGGCACTGTGCTAAGTGAAATAAGTCAAAGAAAAACAAGCGCTGTATGATATCACTTATATGCGGAATCTAAAAAATACAACAAACAAGTGAATAAAACAAGAAGCAGGCTCACAAACAGAGAACAAACTAGCAGTTACTGGCAGGGTCAGGCAATATAGGGGTAGGGGAGCAGGAAGTACAAACTATCAAGGGTAAGACAGGCTCATGGACGTATTGTACAACGCTGCAATACAGCCAACATTTTGTAAAGACTATAAATTGAAAATAACCTTTAAAATTGTATAAAAACAAAACTGCAATCCAAAAATAAAAACCTCTTAGTTGCTTACTAATAAAATCTATACTCTTGCCTGACGTTCAAGACACTATACAAATGGATCCTACCTGCTTCTCCACTTCCTAATCTTTCTTTTCCATTGTTCCCATCTTATGACCTATGTCTCAACCAAAGGGAACAATCTACAGTCTCCTAGACATTCTCTCACTCTGCCTTTATTCTGCTGCTGCTTCCACCCAGAATGTTCTTGCCCAACTCCTTCCAAGTCCAGCTCAAATGCTGCCTCCTCTATGAAGCTCCCCATGACGGAAGTCATCCTCCTTCTCTGACACCATTTTGTACTTACCTCTCTTAGGGATGGTATTACCAGCTTTTTCTTAATTAAAAAAAAAAAAAAAAAGAACCATAAGGGCCAGTCCAGCCTCAACACTGGCTCCAGTTGGGGAAATGTATACAGGGCTCACCACAAGTAGTATGGGCCCAGGTGAGTGCCCCATGCATTTTTTTCTTTTGTCCATGCCCAGCTGCTTGTGGGATCTTAGTTCCCCAACCAGGGATCAAACTTGTGCCCCCTGCAGTGGAAGCCTGCAGTCTTAACCACTAGACCACGAGGGAAGTCCTGGATATCCTGTACAATGACTTGTGGGGACCACGTCTTTTATCTTGTCTACACAATTATCTGTTTCCTACTTCCTTAGGGTAGATTCTTATTTGATTTATTCTTGTAGCTTATAGACACCCAGCACAATGCTCTGTACAACTGGACATATCTGTGTATTTATCAATTTCCTGGGGCATAATTCAAATCAGTAAAACACATTGATTTTAAGTGTACTGTCTATTGAGTTTTACACCCAGGTAATGCCCATCTCATAGAGACGGGGAACATTCCCATCAGACCAGTCAGTTGCACACACTTCTGCTAGCCTAGATTTGTCTCTTCTTGACTTTCATCATAAATGGAATCACACCACACGTACTGTTCTATCTTCCTTCTTTCATTCAACATGTTTCTGAGATTTGTCCATGCTGCCACATGTTAGGAACAGCCTTGTAAAGAACTCACTAATGGTGGGAATGGAACCCCTGCTTCCCTGGTCGTCACACCAGCCCAGGCTTCCCTGTCAGTGGCACTTGGACTTTCTAGGCTTACCTGCTGTCAGGCTGCTTACAAACTACAGAACTCCCTTAAAGCGCTATCACTCCTTCCTGCTGGCACTTCTGCCTCCTGCACGCTGCCTTCTGCCTTCCAGCCACCTGAAGCAAGGAGACAGCTCCTGACTGCTTTTCCCACCATCTCCCCAAAACCCTGCTGCCCAGCTCCAAGGTTCTGGGCTCCCAGGGAGGGCCCCCATCTGTCAGGAGGAGACGTCATCTCCACTCTTCCTTTGCTGTTTTTCCTGAGGCCTAGCTAGAAACACCTGTCCAGGGACTTTGGCCCCACATCCTACTATGGCTCATGTCCACTCACTGCCAGGAGGCACGTGTGACTAGAACTGCCCAAGAGGGAGGCTGCTGGCTCTGTGGCGCTCTCTGCCAGCTGCATCTTAAGGATTCTCAGGTGATCTCACCTGATGACAACGGACTGACTCCCACCTGCCCATGCACACGACACAGGGATGGTGGCCACCCTTCCTGGCTGATACAGTCACTCCATCTGGTTCTCAATGTATGTCTGGGTGGACAAGCCCAGGTGCTGCCCCCTCCCATCACAAGGCCCACAAAGGTCTTGTTCTCACACCTGTAACAACTCTGCCATCATCGAGGTCAGAACCACCACTTCAGGGTGAGAACGAGGCCCAGGCAGGACAAGTCCTATATCACCACTCCAGAAAAGAAGACCTGGCCTACATCCCCAAAACTGTGACGTCTGCCTGAGATGTGACGGAAGGAGGCAGCGGCACTCAAGGAATTATTTTAACTGGGAAAAACAAGGAAAGAACTTCAGAAGGTCAACTGTGTTGCGAGGACTTTTGAAACTGTGCCAAAACGCCATCCTCATCAGTGCGGGCGCCATAACAGATATACCACAGACGGCGAGGCTGAGACCAGACACTTACTTTTCACAGCTCTGGGGGCTGGACATCCAAGATCAAGGTCCGGCAGATTCAGTGTTCCATGAGCTCTTGTCCTCATCTTCCCGCTGAGCCCTCACCTAGTGAAGAGCAGAGACAAGCAGCTAGTTCTTTCCTGCCTGTTCTTATAAGAGCATGAATCCAATCATGAGGTCCTTGCTCTCAACTTAATTACCCCCTCAAGGCCCCACTCCAAATACCACCTCATTATATCATTAGGGATTAGGGTTTCAACATGTGAATCTGGGGGGGGCTCAAACAGTCTGTAACATACATTAACACAAAAGGTGGACAGTGCACTGGCATTTGGCACTTTCTGAGACGCCATTTGTTGGGCATTCTTCCAGGATACCTGTGACTAATCATGCAAAAGAAAGTGAAAGTGAAGTCGCTCAGTCGTGTCTGACTCTTTGCGACCCCGCGGACTGCAGCCCACCAGGCTCCTCTGTCCATGGGACTCTCTAAGCAAGAATACTGGAGTGGGTTGCCATTTCCTTCTCCAGGGGATCTTCCAGACCCAGGAATCGAACCCAGGTCTCCCACATAGTGGGCAGACGCAGGCAGACGCTTTAACCTCTGAGCCAAGAATCCCTTAATCTTGCAGACCTGTGAAGTAAGTAGTAGTATCCCTGTCTCATGGAACTAAGGCCCAGAGAGGGCGGTGGCTGTCCAAGGCAGGGGTCCCCAACCTCCAGGCCAATGACAGCACCTCCTGTCAGATCAGTGGTGGCATCAGATTACAAATAAAGAACAACAATAAATGCAATACACTTGAAACACCCTGAACCCACCCCACCCCACCCCTGGTCTGTGGAAAAACTATCTTCCACAAAATCAGCCCCTGGTGCCAAAAAGGGTTGAGGACCACTGGTCTAGAGCATAGGTAGATCTCAGATTTAAACCCCATCTGCCTGTTCCAGGATGGTCTCCCGCTGCTCTGTCCCCCTGTCTTCCTGTCTGGCTCCTTCAAGGTGATGTCAATGTCTCTGATCTTATCAAAGTGCTTAGAGTGCTGACCAGAGTCCTTCCATCTCATCACAGTACTTAGGGAAAGGGAGTCAAAAAAGAGAGGATGGCTTCCCTCTCCCCACCACAGGCCATCAGCACTGTGGTCCCCGCCCATTGGCACTGGTCTCTGCTATGTGACCATAGATCTGTAGGGATATCAACGAGCCCCAGGCAAAAAATATTTCCCATTCCAGGGCTGTTACGTACCTTGAATTCCTCCCAACAGTCCTCAGCGCTAGGGTTTTGTTTAAGTGCAAACACTTTAATAAAAGGGAAGCTGTCTGGAGTCATTATCTCCTATTGACACTGCAGCCCTTTTGCTCTATGAATGACCCAGTCCAGCCCTAGACTGCCAGGATGGCCCCGGGACCAATTATTTCAGAAAGAGGAGAAAAATTAGGAGGATGAACTGTAATTTAGGATTCTACCCAAGATCCCAGAGCCAAAAGAGGCCCTGGAGTGAGCTGCAGCTTCATGAATGGAGTGAGGGGGAGGTCGGGGAGTGCTGAAAGCAGCAGAGAAGAGATTTTCCTACTTCAGCATTTTGCCAGACACCTGTGTGGTGGGGCGTGAGAAGATGAGCTTGGGACCAGGCAGGGCAAGGACGGCCAGCCACTGGCTGCAGGTCCCTATGTCCTCAGGGAAACCACTTGAGCTTTCTGGATCTCCTCCCACTGACCGCAAGTCGGGGATTTCAACGGTTCCCTCCAAGGGTCGTGAACAGGAGCCAGTGTCTGTCCACCGTGCACGGGAACAGCCCCTCGTGAGCCGCGCCACCCCCCTGGGAAGTCTGGGCGCTGGGGACGGGCAGGAACCACGGGTGCCCGCCTCCCTCCACCCCCTCCCAAACCCCGGGGGTGGACACATGTGGATGGAGGGCCCTCGTGGAGACGACTGCTATGACTGGTTTGCTGAGTTTGGCTTTTGACCGCGAACCTGCTGACGAGACGCCCAGCCCAGAACCTCCAGACATGGGCGGCCCTGGGAAGGCCAACTCCCCAGTGCAGAGTCCCCCTGAGGCCGACTGGACCTTTCACAAGTGGACACACGAGCTATACTACGACAATGGGAAACAGAACCCCAAACACAAGAAGTGCCGTCGGGGGCCGCGGAGGGTCCATTCAGGTCGTCACCGCAAAGCCCCTTCACAACTCCCGGGAAATAAAATAGAACCTGGGTGATGAAATAAGAATCTGACCTTGTTTCCCCTGTGCTGAGTCTAGTCGGCTGGCTACCCAGGCACCACGTGCAGAAACCTCGTGCCACACACCTCCGACAAGGAAGCCTGGTGCAAAATTGTGGCCCTACACCTCAGCTCAGGGCCGTGTGTAAGAAGCTCCGCCTCCAACACGCAGTTGACGATGGAGGGGCGGGCCACGTGTGCAGAGATGCTCCGCCCCCTGTGCAGTGATCTGCCGTGGGAGCGGAAGCTGCGCCCGCAGTAGGTGAGCACTCCCACCCGCTTGCCTGTGATTGGATCCCTACAAACCAGCCCCACCCACGGCCTGACCAGAGAGCACATGCTGTAGACCCTCCTATTGGCAGGAGGAGCCTTGTTAGGGCCAGACTGAACCGGGTGGGCAGTGAGACCCGGGTGGGCAGTGAGACCCAGGTGGAATGTCAGAAGGGATTTGGGAAGTTATCTTCCACAGGAGAGACTAGGATGTCCCCAAAGGAGCTCAGCCCTGAGAAACCAAGCTGCATCCAGGGTCAATGTGGCAAAGTCCTATAGTCTGAGAACCCTCCAGAATGGGCTTCTTAGCCAAGGGGGAGGTAGGACCTTGCCCCACCGCAGCCTGGCGCACACGGGTGGGAGCCGGGCAGCCCAACAGTTCATCAGGCCAAACCGAGAAGTTAATCTGAAAGCAAACCAAGTCTCAACAGATAACAACCCAAGAACGAAAGAGCTCTGGCCATCCAGAAGCCAAACCACAGGGAGAGGATCTGAGGCCAAAGCCACACCGAGGTCGGAAGGCCAAGGTCTCCCCAAAGAGAAGCAGGACAAGGGCAGACGAGGAGTGATTCTGAACTCCACAAGCCTGGGACCCACACCTGTGGCTCGTGGTGGAGTCACACTAGATGCTTCTTAACTGGCGCGCTTAAACCTCTTGCACCTGCAGCGTGGGATAAAGCATCCTTGTGGTGACGACAGCACACCTGCTACCCGGCAGACGGGCAAGCAAGAGCTCTGCTGCTCCCACAGATGACCTCTGTATCCAGGGAGCACACCTTATGAGCGTCTTGCCATCCTGGAAGTGATTTTATTGGTATAGATTCATATTTTTAGAAATAAAAATGGCTCTGCACCTGACGCTCAATATCACTGGTCCTCCCCTCCTAACCCACGCTCCCTCACCCTCCCAGCAGTCAGTTATGACACAGGAGGTGGAACCAGCTCTGTGTTACCGAGAGGGGTTACTCGATGTAATCGTTGGGTGATATAAGAATTTTAAAGACTAATTTTAACTATAAATTTTACCCCAGGTACTGACCAGACAACCTAAAATTTACTCTATATTTGGTTCCTGTGATTGCAGGGAGTAGGAGAAGATCCCAAAGGTTAAAAAACACAGTCACACCTGCAACAGGGACATAAATCTACCAAGAGCTACATGGAATCTGTGTTTAGGGGAACAAAGTCTATCAAACTCAAAGAAGAATGGTTACTACCCCCCAAAGACAGGACAGCCTTTTCAAAAACGGTGTTGGGAAAATTGGGTATTCACCTGCAAAATAGAGAAGTTGGATCCTTACATTATACCCTATACAAAAAATAACCCAACTGGGTCAAAGACTGAAACTTAAGAACTAAAAGTATTAAACTTTTAGAAGAAAACAAAGGGAGAAGCTTCATTACATTGGATTTGGCAGTGATTTCTTGGATATGGCAACAGCAACAACAAAAATAGATAAATTGAACTGCATGAAAATTAAAAACTTTCTGCATCAAACGACACTATCAACAGAATGAAAGGCAGCTGACAGAATGGGAGAAAGTATTTGCAAATCATCTATCTGTCAAAGGATTAATATCTAGAATATGTAAAGACTTCTACAACTAAAAGACACAAACAAACAAACCCGATTAAAAAAAAAATTGAGCAATGGGCTTGAAGGCTGTTTCTCCAAAGATATACAAATGGCCAGTAAGCACATAAAAAATGCTGAGCATGGTGAGCCATCAGGGAAGTGCAAGTCAAACCACAGTGAGATGCCACTTCACACTCCCCAGGACAGCTATCATTTTTTAAAAGAGGTGTGTGTAGAACAGAGAAAAGAAAATGCGGACAAAGATGTGGGGAAATTGGAACCCTGGTGCTTTGCTGGCAAGAATGTAACATGCAGCCCCTGTGAAAAACACCACAACAGGTCCTAAAGATACCAAACACATAATTACTGGAGTGGATTGCCATTCTCTTCTCCCATGGGATCTTCCCGACACAGGGATCAAACCCTGGTCTCCTGCATTGCATGCAGATTCTTTACCATCTGAGCCACCAGGAAAGCCCATGATTACCACACATTCCAGCAATTCCACTTCTGGTTTATATTCAAAAGAATTGAAAAGAGGGACTCAAAAAGATATTTGGACACCCGTGATCATGGCGGCATTTCGGTATTCCCAATAGCCGAAAGTTAGAAACAACGTAAGTGTCCATGGAGAGATGAGTGGATAAAGAAAATGTGGTATAAACATGCCACAGCATAGTGTGCAGGCATAACATTCTGACACAAGCTACAGCATGGATGAACCTTGAGGTTCATCATTGAGGACAATACGCTCAGTGGAAAAAGCCAGACACAGAAGGACAAATATATGAATCTACTTAACTGAGGTACCCAGAGTAGTCAAACTCATGGATACAAACAGGAGAAAGAAGGCTACCAAGAAAAAAAAGAAATTAATTAATTAAATGAATAAATAAAAAATGTTATACAAAAAAAAAAGGCTACCAAGGGCTGGGGAGGGGATTGTTGTCGTTTAATCTCTAAGTCGTGCCTAACTCTCTTTGCGACCCCATGGACCATAGCCTGCCTGCCAGGCTCCTCTGTCCATGGAATTGCCCAGGCAAGAATACGAGAGTGGGTTGCCATTCCTCCTCCAGGGGATCTTCTGACCCAGGGATCGAACCTGCATCCTCCTGCATTGGCAAGTGGATTCTTTACACTGAGCCACCAGGGAAGTGAAGGGGTCGGGGGGGGGATAGAAAGTATTTAATAGAGAGAATTTTCCTGTCTGAGAAGATGAGGAAATTCTAGAGGTGGATGTGGGATGATGTTTGTGTAGTAACGTGAATGTACTTAATGCCATTGAACTATCTACTTAAAAGTGATTAAGATAGTACATTTTGCATATGTATATGTATATTTTACCACAATCATAAAAAAAGGAATTGTACTCTGTAATCAATAGGCCTCCCCACACTCCCCCAGGAATTCTCTGATCTCTGAATCCCCTAGGCCTGCAGTGTTCTCTGCCCTGGCCTCAGGCTTGGAGCGGAAACCCCACAGGGCTAATCCGGAGGTGAGGGGCAGTCTCATCCAGGAGAATTGGGGAAGGCTGAGACCAACCTAGATAGCATATTCAAAAGCAGAGACATTACTTTGCCAAAAAAGGTCCATCTAGTCAAGGCTATGGTTTTTCCTGTGGTCATGTATGGATGTGAGAGTTGGACTGTGAAGAAGGCTGAGCGCCGAAGAATTGATGCTTTCGAACTGTGGTGTTGGAGAAGACTCTTGAGAGTCCCTTGGACTGCAAGGAGATCCAACCAGTCCATTCTGAAGGAGATCAGCCCTGGGATTTCTTTGGCAGGAATAATGCTAAGGCTGAAACTCCAGTACTTTGGCCACCTCATGCGAAGAGTTGACTCATTGGAGAAGACTCTGATGCTGGGAGGGATTGGGGGCAGGAGGAGAAGGGGACGACAGAGGATGAGATGGCAGGATGGCATCACTGACTCGATGGACGTGAGTCTGAGTGAACTCTGGGAGTTGGTAATGGACAGGGAGTCCTGGCGTGCTGTGATTCATGGGGTCACAAAGAGTCGGACAGGACTGAGCGACTGATCTGATCTGAGGCCACAGAGAGGCTTTTGAAATGAGCCCTTTGCAGCTTTGAGACTTTACTCCTCACCCTGACTTCCCCAGAGAGAAATTTGCTCATCCAGTGCCCGCACCCCCCCGCCCCGGCCACCCCACCACCAGTCTGGTTCTCCCTCAGCTGCTTTTCCATGTCTGCTGCCTCAGACATGATGTCAAATTAATGTCAGATTGTCAGTCCAATATTGTGCCCAACTCTTCTTCCTCCGTCCTCTTCTGGGGTCTCTGCTCCTGACTTAGGCTTGTGCTGAAGGATTCTAACGCAGCCAGACCATGGCTTGGGAAGGCTGTCGGTAGGTGTTCCTCAGCACTCACCTCATCCATCACCCGGGAGGGGCTGGGACTGCATCCTGGCCAGCGGTCAATGGCGCTAATGGCTTCCGGTCCATTAGGGGCGGAAGGATTCCAGACCGTGCACGGCAGCAGCAAATTACTTATCAGCCCCACTAGGCAGAGATACTGGGAACGCTCCTCGCAGTCCCCTGAGCGCTCACGACGGGCCACAGTGGAAGGAGAAGGCTTCTCTCTGAGCCCTCTGACTGCTCTGTCCTGAGCCAGCCTCCTCCTCCTCCCTGGTCTTAAGGAGACGACGCTTCACAGAGAGCTGCCCCATGAGGAGACTTATGAGGAGACTTTCTCATCTGCTCCTTGAACGAAACTGTCTAAACAGTCATCTTTCTGTACCCCCAGACTTCCCAGTGCACCCAGTACCACATCGTGCTTCACTCCAGAGGACCTCATAGTCTCCAGGCAGCAAGATCCTATGGACCATGTTGTACTTATTTATACTCATCTTTTAGCAGCTGTGAGGTATGCAAATCTTTGTCTCTAGTGCTGTCAAAATCCAAGATCCCCAAAGCAAATGGAGAAGGGGGCAACAGAGGATGAGATGGTTGGATGACATCATCGACTCAATGGATGTGCTTTGAGCAAACTCCAGGGGATAGTGTAAGACAGAGAAGCCTGGCGTGCTGCAGTCCATGGGGTTGCAAAGAGTCGGACACATCTGAGTGACTGAACAACAACCACCAGAGCAAATGTGGGCAAAGCCTGGAATTTCCCTCCCCTCTGGGCAGTAGCTTTTGGGAACCTTAACAGAATTGACTGAACTGAACAGAATTGAATGAGAAAGGGCTGGATTCCACCTATGTCTCAAAGCCAACAGCTTTGAGCCCTGACTCCCCACTTCCATCTGCTGCCAGGTTGGCATCATGCTGGCCCTGCCCCACCTCTCAGGTATAATAATGGGGTTTTGAATTGTTGGGTTGCAGCTCCGGGATTAAAGCTGAGCTGAGTAACATAGCTTCTGTTAAGGCATGCCCTCAATAAACACACTGTTCTTCTCGGTAGAAACCAAAGCCCAGACAGTTCTTTCTGCTCATGGTGAATCCTTTCTTCAGATCAATGCTAAAAGGGAAATAATCCTTTCTCTTGTTATTTTAATAGCAGTGACCTTCCCACCTCTATAAACTAAGCATTAAAATGACCTCATTGATATTTGCCATAAATACTGCAATTATTTTTTTCCAAAATGGTCTTGACTACAAGCAAGGAAATACAGCAAAAACCACCACCCTCCCCAATGCCAACTAAAAATATTTTGAACAATTTTCTCACTATTCCAGCCCAGGGTCTTTCACCCATCCTATCTGCAAAGCAAAGCAGAATTCTGAAGACTGTGAACTCCATGACTCAGACATACCTGGATTCATATCCCAGTTCTGGAAATTACTATGGGGTGTGGCAGTTATAAACATGTCATCCAAATTTAAATACTCCTCCATCAAGAGATGAAGTCTGTGTTACCTACTCTTGAATCTAGGTTCTTTGCTTGACCAAAACATGCAAATGAAGTAATGGTGCCAGTTTCTAGAGTCACGCCCGAAGAAAGTAGCAGCCTGTCTCTGTGCTTGTTTGGTACCAGTCTTGATACCTGTTCTGTGAAGTAGCCACAGAGAAGACTCTGGGGCTTACCATGGCCAGTGAAAAGCCCCAAGAGGAAGTCAAGACAGAGGAGACAATCTTAATGTGAAAATAGCAGGGAAGAATAGTTTGATGTCGTGGTTTAAGGCTCAGAGGCATTACCACTTTAATAAAAGCCTAGTGTGAATGGCAGGGTTTGTCCATGAAGCGGATCTGATTCTGATTTGATGGGCAGTCGATCAATGAAACAGACACACCTGCACAGCTGTAAATGGACGATGAAGATATTTCTGATGTGTCCTGGCAGCAGACAGGAAGTGTCTTCTAAAGAGAGGACCTGCTTTACTGCAGAACCAAGAAGTCACTCTCCATTAGAAAACCACAATTTGGTTCCATAGCATACTGACTGCTGCAATCTTTTTCTCTGGTCTTTCATTTCCCCTCCCCCTTTCCTTTGTTGTACATGAAGTAATGGGAGTATGTGCACAAGCATATTGTTTTTTTTAACTAATTGGTCAATGGTATATTTTGATCAACATCAAAAGGAATGAGGTGGGGGAACTACTGCTTCTGTGAAAATTGCCCCTTTCTCCATAACTGGTTGCTCTTTGAGCTCTTCTGACGCTAGGAAAGATTGAAAGCAGGAGGAGAAGGGGACAACAAATGATGAGATGGTAGGATGGCATCACTGACTCAGTGGACATGAGTTTGAGCAAGCTCTGGGAGATGGTGAAGGACAGGGAAGCCTGGCATGAGGACAGGGAAGCCTGGTATGCTACAGTCCATGGGGCTGCAGAGTCGGACATGACTGAGTGACCAAACAACAGCAACAGGCCAGTAAGTTCTTTGTTTTCCGTTTCACAAAACAAGAACAACAACAACAACAAAAAGTCATTGCATACATTGTTTGATTGGAGAAGTTTAATGTTTTTCATCCTCATTATAAAATCAAGAATAATATATATATATATATATATATTTGTATATAGCTATTACAAGCAGAGAGCTTTGTTGCTATCAGGACAAATTACTTCAGAAGAAGTGACTCCTAGATAGTTTTTTTCTTCAAGTGAAGCTTCTTGTTTAAATGCACTTGGATTTTTAAAAAATGCTTTTATACTTCCGCTTCTCAGCTCGAGTATAAAAGTTGCTCACGATGCTGTCTTCAGATCTCTGTTAAATAACCTTATTTTAAGGAAAACTAAGGCAGAAAGCCTTCCCCAGATGCTCTTCTTGAGAAGAATTCTACTCCTCGGGCTATTTCTGAACAGGCTTTCAGCAAAAAGATTTCAGTCACAGCATTTGTGAATTTTGAGTTTCTTCTTTGCTGGGAATAATTAGAAGAAGCATGAAATGGAGTTCAGAAATAGAAAAGAAAGATGATGTGAAGAAAGAGTAGCAGGAATTCTGCCCAGAAGCCTTGGGAGGAATGAAGGGAGCTGGGAAAGGCCTCTTGTACCGCTGACAGTGCCTGCCTGGGGAGGAGATGACACTCAGAGGGGCTCAAGTGCCCCCCAGGCACAGCCAGGCTGCACTGCAGTCACCCCAACCAGAGTAGAACCGACGGGTTTTCTCTTCTCGTTAACAGGAAATTACAAACAGGGATTTCCCTGGTGGTCCAGTGGCTAAGACTCCGAGGTCCCAATGCAGGGGGCCCAGTTCAATCCCTGGTCAGGGAACTAGACCCCACGTGCTGCAACTAAAAATCCCACGGGCCACGATGGAGACAGAAGATCCCAAGTGCCACAACTCAGACCTCATGCAGCCAAATAAGTTAATTAAGTAAATAAATGTTTTTTAAAAGTTACAAGCACACAAAATAAAAATGAATTAAATATTTGTCATAATGCACATATACAAAGAAATCCTATGGGCCCCCACACCCCAGTTTCAGCAATTCAACAGTCATCCACTCATGGCCAAACTTGTGTCTTCTGTAAACCAACTAATCCCCCACCCCAACCCCAGATTCTTTGGAAGCAAATTCCAGACATTATATGATTTCACCCATACACTTTGTTTTTTTAATAGAAAATTTTATTGATATTTCTTCATGAAGTAGTAAGCAGAACTAAGAAATATACAGCCTAAAACAAAGTGACCTAAAATTTTTGTGACAATTATACATTTATAGCCAAAATAAAAATGAACAGTTTTTAATGATTAAATAAGTTAAAAATTTTGCTCAATAATTTATCTGAAATTAAGCCAATATGAGGCTAATTGGGAGAATGTCACTTTATCCTTCTCCAAAGAGACTGTCATCCCAGTAAAACAGTGGTTTGGTTCTGCAAGATTCCACAATTTTTTTTCCCCAGCACGAAGGGAAAGAAGAAGAAAATAGAGTGTTAGTGTATTAGTCGCTTAGCCATATCTGATTCTTTGCAACCCCATGGACTGTAGCCCACCAGGCTCCTCTGTCCATGGAATTCTCCAGGCAAGAATACTGGAGTGGATTGCCATTTTCTCCTCCAGGGGATATTCCTGACCCAGGGATGGAACCCAGGTCTCCTGCATCACAGACAAGTTCTTTACCGTCTGAGCCACTGGAAAATAGCAGAGCTGACAATCAAAGAATAAGATTCTGCCAATCCTGACCCATCCTGATCAAGAGTCCATGGATCCTGCTGGGAGGAAGTGGGTGATTCAGTCCAGGGCAAGATGCCCGGCAGGTGAGATGCTCTGAGGAAAGCGTGTGCCCAGCTCATGCCACAGCTGACCTTTGAGAGGTCTAAAGGCTCTCATTACATCAGAGAGCAGGGGCTACAGGTGGCTGGGCTCTTTCCAATACAGGTAAAGTTGTCCACGTGAGTCTGAACAGCTCCTTAGACAAGAGGAATGTATGGGGCACAACCGTGTGTGTTCCCTTCTGTCCTGGCAGAATTGCCAGAACAGTCACTCATTTCCTCCCAGCGGGATCCATGGACTCTTGATCAGGATGGGTCCAAGTCAGCTTGTCTCCCTGCTCCAGGGTCGGCAAAATCTGATTCTTCGATTGTCAGCTCTGCTATTTTCCAGTGGCTCAGAGGGTAAAGAACTATTCTGTGATGCAGGAGACCTGGGTTCGATCCCTGGGTTGGGAAGATCCCCTGCAGGAGGAAATGGCAACCCACTCCAGGAACTAAACAATTCCTTGGAAGCAATTCCTGCTTTAAGCTGTTCACTGACTCACAAGCCAGGTCAATGGACTGCTGTCTACTCAACTCACAGCTCTACTGGTGTCTTACCTCCAGTTGGCATTTGTTTTTGTTTGTTTGTTTTTAAGATTTTTTTTTATGTGGGCCATTTTTAAAGTCTTTATTGAATTTGTTAGGGAGAAGGCAAT
This sequence comes from Bos indicus, assembly GCF_029378745.1. Lineage (NCBI taxonomy): Eukaryota > Metazoa > Chordata > Mammalia > Artiodactyla > Bovidae > Bos > Bos indicus. The sequence goes on from NC_091783.1 coordinate 41,653,682, forward strand.
GGCACCCCACTCCGGTACTCTTGCCTGGAAAATCCCATGGATGGAGGAGCCTGGTAGGCTGCAGTCCATGGGGTCGCTGGGAGTCGGACACGACTGAGCAACTTCACTTCCACTTTTCACTTTCATGCATTGGAGAGGGGGATGGCAACCCACTCCAGTATTCTTGCCTGGAGAATCCCAGGGATGGTGGAGCCTGTTGGGCTGCCGTCTATGGGATCGCACAGAGTCAGACACAACTGAAGCAACTTAGCAGCAGCAGCAGCAGGGCTTCTCTAGTGGCCCAGCTGGTAAAGAATCTGCCTGCAATGCGGGAGACCTGATTTGATCCCTGAGTTGGGAAGATCCCCTGGAGAAGGGAAAGCTACCCACTCCAGTATTCTGGCTTGGAAAATTCCATGGTCTGTATAGTCCATGAGGTCGAAAAGAGTCAGACACAACTGAGCATTTTTTGTTTGTTTGTTTTTAAGATTTTTTTTTTTTTGATGTGGGCCATTTTAAAAGCCGTTATTGAATTTGTTACAATACTGCTTCTGTTCTGTGTTTTGGTTTTTTGGCCATGAGGCATGTGTGATCTTAGCTCCCCGATCCAGGATCGAACCTGAACCCCCCTGGATTGGAAGGCAAAAGTCTTAACTACTGGACCACCAGGGAAGTCCCTGGCATTTAGTTTCAAGTCCAGCTCCAAAAGAGCATTTTGTATAAGTTTAAGAAATTTACTAGTGATGTCAATTAGAAGTAATAACTTATAAAACTGCCAATAATTAAGACTGTGTGCTATGAACACATGAAAAACAGATCAACGCTCTAAATTTAGAAGTAGATCTGTATACATATGGGAATTCAGTATACAATAAATCTGGCATTTCAATTCAAAGAGGAAAAATAGTTTATTCAGTAACTGGTTTGCGGACAACTTATCTAGAAAAGATTTAAGTTGAATCTGTATCCTATGCACTAGAATAAGTTCCAGAGGAATGACAATTACATTTCAATAAAGCTTCCCTGGTGGCTCAGTGGGTAAAGAATCTGCCTGCAATGCAAGATACACAGGAGACCCAAGTTCAATCCCTAGATTGGGAAGATCCCCTGGAGAAGGAGATGGCAACCCACTTCCGTATTCTTGCATGGGAAATCCCATGGACAGAGGAGCTTGTCAGGTTACAGTCCAAAGGACTGTAAACAGTTGGATATGACTGAGCGACAAAGCTGAAAAAAATACATTTGGGGGGAAAAATGAAATCATTCAGCTACCAGGGCATGGTACAGGAATCATGAGCAATTTGTTTTTGTAATAATTTCCCTTAGGAAAGGAAAAAACCTTCTATATAGAATACAAATCCTAGAATCTGTATCCTGGGTGATAAAGAATTGGGCTGGCCTGTCTCCAGTTCCTGGGAGGTAACCTTTCAATACTTGAAATTTCTCCAGTGATAAGAATGTCTGTGTCATTCTTAGTGGACCCCAAAAGTTTATACTAAGGAGATGACTCAACTCAGGGCTTCCAGAACAGGAAGACCAGCAGGTGATTAGAGGGCTGGCTCTTTGAGTCACATGTGTCAGCCAGCCTCTGGGGACGGATGGGACAGGGAGCTAGAGGTTGAGTTCAATTGAATGGCCAGTGATCCAGTCACTCACACCTACGTGATGAAACCATGGAAACTCAGGACACTATTGCCCAGGGGAGGCCCCCTCACTACCAATCTTCAGCATGTTGTCACACGTCACTGCGCCAGGAGGGTGTATGTCCCGACTTCACAGGGATAGCACCTCGGGGCCCCTCCCAGATCTTGCCCTCCATGTCTCTTCTTCAGACTGGTTTTGATTCGTATCCTTTTTGCTATAATAAAACTGAAGTTTAAAGAAAAAAACTATATAGCACTTTCCTGAGTTCTGTGAGACATTCTGGCAAATTATTGAATGTGAGTGGGGCATGGGGACCCCAAACTGTAGCCCATTGGCCAGAAGTGTAGAGGCCCCGGTGCATCTGAAGCCTGGAAAGAGACAAGACCCTCACCTTCAAGGTTTGGCCTGACTCTGTAGTTGGAGTCAGAAGTCATGACACCATTAACAAAGAGACTAATAACTGCTTACGTTAAACTCAAAAGTTTTCTACATGTGAACAATGTAGAAAATACAAGAAGAGTGTGAAAATACAAACAGGGAAAAATGTTTGCACTCATACAGTGGAGAATGACTATATTTTCTAACAAGGATTATGTTCAATACAAAAAAAATTACAAAAAGAAGCTTAACAAAAAATGAAATACAAAAATCTTTTAAACTTATAAAAAGATACTTAATACCACTTATAATAAGAAAAATGCAAAATGATACTTTTTTAAAGAAATTATTTGTTTTTTGACTGCACCACATGTAGGATCGTAGTTCCTCAACCAGGGATTAAATTGATGCCTCCTGCAGTGGAAGGATGGAGTCTTAACCACTGCTCTGCCAGGGAAGTCCCAAAATGATAATTCTTAAGACATGATTTTTTTTACCAACCCCAGGTTGGGAAAGATCAGAAGTTTGGATCACAGACAGCTTGTGGGAGAAGCTGGAGGTGTTTCCTCACCCTTCCTGGTGGAAGGTCTATCTGTGAAACCCCCAGGAAAGGCAGTTTGCCAGTGACTTGCATCTGACCTTCAGCCCAGTGATACTACTTTTGGAAATTGATCCTGCAGCTAGACCTGTCCACGTGTAAAATTATTTATGTACAAGCTTCTTTATTTATTTATGACAGTGCTCTTTCGAACAGCAAAATACTGGAAATAATCTATATGTTCATCAGTAGGAGAGAGGTCGAATGAACTAAGCAACATCCAGATGATAAAATGTATATCCAGATAATAAGATGAAGTAGAAAGCTTCTGTGTGCTTCTTTAAAACACAGCAAGTGAAAAAGAGGGCACACGAAGTGGGTGGTTTGTCAAAGAAGTGTGCCTGGAGCGGACAGGATGCCTGTCTGCTCCAGCTTTCTTAACAAAGTGCTACAGGCTGGGACTTAAATATCAGACACTTATTTCTCACTGTCTGGAGGCTCGAACATGGATGTCACAGTGTTGGCAGGGCTGATTTCTCCTGAGCCTCTCTCCTTGGCTATGGACACCCCTCTGTCTTCACGTGGTCTTCCCTCTGTGTGTGTCTGTGTCCTAATCTCCTCTTCCTGTAAAGACATCAGTCATTTTGAATTAGGGCCTCCCTGTAAGACCTCATTTTTACCTTGTTGTTGTTTAGTCACTAAGTCATGTCCAACACCTTTGCGACTCCATGGACTGTAGCATGCCAGGCTCCTCTGTCCATGGGATTTTCTGGGCAAGAATACTGGAGTGGGTGGCCATTCCCTTCTCCAGGGGATCTTCGTGACTCTGGGATCAAACCTGCATCTCCTGCATTGGCAGGCAGGTTCTTTACCACTGACCCACCCATATGATCCCATTTTACCTTAATCACCTCTTTAAAAGCCCTGCCTCCAAAAGCAGCCCCATGCTGAGGTGCTGGAGATTAGGGTTTCAACATAAGAATGGAGGGGTGCAGTTCAGCCCCTAACAGGGTTTTTTAAAAAGCAGCGAAGCTGTAGACACAGATACATGTTTGTGTATGAATCAAATACCTATGGAACATACACAAGAAACCATTAACACTATTTGCCTCCAAGGAGAGGACCTGAGTGGCTGGAGGACGGGGCGGGAAGGGAGAGGTCTCATTCCTTATCATTTAGAACATTCTGGGTTTTGTATCATTACTTAGATTATGAATTGAAAGCTATACGAGTTTTTTGAATTTCGAATCAAGGAGTTGAGTTGGCATGTGGGACTTCGGACCACATCCAGCATTCAATGGGAAGACGTTTCTCTGTTGATGAAAGTAGTCCTTACATCCTTCAAAGACAATAATTGCCTGCCTGGCATTTATGTGGTGGCTACTGGAAGCCAATGTTGTCACAAGATGAATGCTTCCTATTTTCAAAATAAGCACGTGGACATTTATCTATTCTCAGAGTCCAATTTTCAATGACAACAGCATTTTCCTGTCGCTAACTTTAACACGGAGGATAACATGTTTGTAGCTGACAACTATTGAACAAATAGTAAAGTATGGTGCATAATGATATATGTTTACTCAGACTAAAATGTATGTATTTAGCTAAAGCTAAATAATACAGCCTGTATTGCTGCCAGATAGAGAAGTAAAGCAGAGCTTTAATAAATCTCAGTAATAAGAATAAATTTCCCAATTTCTTTCTCTTAAGAAGTTGAAAAGATGTATCATATAGACAATAAGACTGATAAATTCACCAGCATATTATGAGGGATAAAAGTAGCAATGAGTAAAGGGTGTAGTCCTTCAGGGCTAGATGTTTCCAAGGTGCTTTCACACAAAGTTTTTTTAATTTTTATTTATTTAATTTTTGACTGTGCTGGATCTTCACCGCTTTCTCTAGTTGCGGTGAGCAGGGTCTACTCTTCATTGTGGTGCTTGGGCTTCTCATTGCAGTGGTTTCTCTTAGTTGGCAGAGCACGGGCTCTAGGCATGTGGGTTCCATAGTTGTGGTGCATGTGCTTAGTTGCCTCGTGGCACATGGGATCGAACCAGTGTCCCCTGCATTGCAAGGAGGATTCTTTACCACTGGACCATCACGGAGGCCTCAGAGGTTTGTTTGTTTGTTTTAATGTTTATTTATCTGGCTGCACCAGGTCTTAGTTTTGGCATGCAAACTCTTGGTTGTAGCATGTGGGCTCCAGTTCCCTGACCAGGGATGGTACCTGGGTCCCCTGCATTGTGAGCTTGGAGTCTTAGCCACCGGACCACCAGGAAGTCCCAGCTCATTTATTCCTCATAAATACGCTTTGAAGCTTAAGTTTTGGCTCATATTTTACAGATGAAAAATGTGAGTCAGTGTAGCAGGAAAATGGCCAGCAACAATTCTGGGTCTTCTTACACTGTTGCAGCCTTGCAGCAGCCTTCAGAGGCTGTTTGTTTGGTATTTGTATCTAGAAATATTGCCAATTTGCATAAACTGGTCCAACTTCAATTTAGCCAATGGGTCTGCCCAAATAGCAAGAATATGCAATTCAGGAACCAAATCATGAAGTTTAAAAGCACACAAGAGAAGGGAAAATCTCCAGCCGTACATGAGCACTCATTTACTGAGTGATAATTGCAGTATGAAAACATTTTCACACAGCTTGTCTCATTTAATCCCTACCATGGGAAATATGTAGGCCAGTTCTGAACACAAACCTTCAAAAAAGCATTATATTAATAATATAAAATCTTTAATAAAGACTAATGTAAAGTCTTTCATAATCTGTCTATGCCATGGAATGCTTCAATATATATCCACAGATGCACCTAAAACCCTACAAAGTGTAAAACCTAGGGACATGATAGACCCCCATGACAGAGGAGTAACTGAACATGAAAAGGTTCATTTCCCCAAGAATTAAATACAGAGCAATCAGCTCTGTAGCGCTGGAAGGCAGTCGAAACCTCTCTCCAAGGTCCTGAGCACCTGACGGGGTGTCAGCCCACCGTCCACTCAGCAAAACATAATGGACTCCTTAGCTTTGGTTACCAAAGATCTGATTGCAACTGTAACTGCAGGGTTCACCTGAATTACCTACAGACTTGTCAGTGATAGGAAGCAGGTTCGGGAAATAAAATAAACTAACCAAAACCGTTCTGCTTCCATGCTTAGCCTAGACCCAAGTTCTGAAATAGTGGTTTCTAACTTTTGTTCCCTAAGACATTCTGGGTCATCTCCAAATTTCACAGTCAGCAAAACGGACCTTGGCACGCTTACCTGAATTCTCTCTCTTTTTTTTTTTTTTTTTTGTACCAGAAAGTCATGACCAATACCTAGACATCAGGTCACTTTGCAGAATGCCAGGAAAATGTAGTTTTAGGGTTTTTTTAAATATTTGCTTGTTTGTCTTTGGCAGAGTTGGGTCTTGGTTGTGGTACATGGGATCTTCGTTGCAGTGCCAGGGCTTCTCTCTAGTGTGGTGCCTGGGCTCCAGAGCTACAGGCTTAGTTGCCCTGCGGCACGTGGGAGTCAAACCCACGTCCCCTACATTGGAAGGTGGATCCTTAATCACTGGGCCAGCGGCAAAGTCCCCAAACTGGAGTTTTTAAAACGTCATGTGTATGCTCATTATGTTTCATTCTGCCTGTCAAAGAGAAATAAAGCATTGTGGTAACTTATTTTGGAAATAACACTGACGAACTTATTTGTTGACAGAAGTATCTGAAGAACTTAATAGTATTTATTTACTCAAATAGTCTATGTTGACAACCTGTGCAAATCACCACATGATAAGACAATGAGTTAATTGGGAAAGCCCCGTCTGCAGAGTCACGGGGGCTTAGGTTGAATCCTGACTCTGCCACATACTACCTGCGTCATCTTGAGCAAGTTACATCACCTCCCTGGGCCTCAGTCTCCTCATCAGTAAAATGGTCACATGACGTGACCCCTCCAAAAGGGGTGCTGTTCTATCTCTATAAAACTGGAAGGGAAGAAAAGGCAATGAAATGGACCAAGAATATTTTGACACATTTGAGACTTATCTTTCTTTAAAAAAAAAAAGAAGTTCTATTTATTTTTGACTGTGCTGAGTCTTTGATGCTACACAAAGGCTTCCTGTAGTTGTGGTGAGCAGGGGACACTCCAGTTGTGGTGCTTGGGCTTCTCATGGTGAAGGCTGCTCTTGTGTGAGCACAGACTCTAGGTGTGCAGGCTCAGGAGTTGTGACTCGAGGGCTCTAGAGCAGGGGCTCAGTAGTCATGGAGCACAGGCTGAGTTGCCCTGTGGCATGTGGAATCTTCCTGGATCAGGGATGGAACCTGTGTTCCCTGCATTGACAGGTGGATTCTTATCCACCGGACCACCAGGTAAGTTCCACATTTGATACTTATTATTTATTGTTCACTTCATTTCCCTGACCTTGAGTTTCCATCTCCTGAAAGCCTTCCTGCCTTCCTTACATAGTTATTGTGAGTTCAAAATGGGATAACACCCATGAGAATTCCCCGGAAACTGTATATGTTGTTAAAACCCATTCCTCATTTTCTGCACATTTCCCCAGTAACAGCCAGAATCGCTGCCTCCAAAGGTGACCCCCAGTGACCCACATTCCCAGCATTCCTGCTGGGAGAGTCCCCTGTCACACTGGATCCAGAGCAGCCTGTGACACCATCAACCAGGAGAACAGGAGGAGTGACTGGGCCAATTCCAGCCCCCAGAGGCCACGGGCACCCACCTCTCAGCTCCGCTTATGCTCTCGTAGGGGCCTTGCGTGGAGTGTGGGAGGTCTGGCCACCTCCACACCTGTACAAAGAGAGGGGTGGGGGAATGGCTGCCCCACTTGCTGGCTGAGCCCCAACTTCCCATCGTCCCCTCTGAGGCTTCACAGGCAAGAACCACCCTCCTAGGGGCAACTGACCTGGATCTCTCCAGCCACCGTGGACCGAGCATTCTGCCTCTGTGGACTGGTCTCCTCCCCAGCACGTGAGGCTGGAAGGGCCCCGTGTTGCCAGGGAGTGCCAACGGGAACTGGGAATGGTGGTGCTGAATCAGTGGGTCACGTCGGTTAGGATGAGCCTGAGCTACCATGGTTCACAGAGACTGTCAGGAGTTAATGGCACAAGGTCGCTGGCCATCGGCCCCTGGGATCCGAGCAGCGGCCTGGCAGGCAGAAGCATGCCATCTACTTACTTGAGGGGAGGCTGAAAGTCTGCAAAAGGAGCAAGTGAAGAGCTGGGAGGAAGGAGCGATGGGGAGGATAACGAGGGGACTCTGTGTGTACTCCTAGCCTGCAGGATGCCCCACTGTGCTATGATGTCTTCGAAGCCACCCTCCAGAGATGGGACCCAGTCCCGGTTTACAGTTGAGGAAATGTAAGTCACAGAGCCCAGGGACACAGAACCTGCAAGAGGTGGCACGAGAATCGGGCCCAGGCCGCCCCAGCCCACAGGGCAGGCTGATGTGTCCAGATTCGGGGCCAGCACTCGACCTTACTCAGGCTTCCCGACACAGCCCCCACATACCAGCTGGGGTGTGATCCCGTGACCATTGTTCTGACTACACCAGGAACTGACATACCTTCTCTCTCTTTTTAAAAAATTTTTTATTTATTTGGCTATGCTGTGTCTTAGTTGCGACACATGGGATCTAGTTCCCTGACGAGGGATTGAACCTGGGCCCCCTGCATTAGGAGCAGGGGGTCTTAGCCACTGGACCAGCAGGGAATTCCCCAGGTTCTCTTGCCGGCAACCCCTCCTCCACTACCCCTGTGCAAACATCTCTAGTGAAGGCAGGTAGCAGAGGGATGGGAGAGGCTGCCCAGACCCCAGCCCCGCTCTGCTGCCAGCAGCAGTCCTCAGGCCTTAGTTGCTTTTCTGCCAAATGCATCTGGTTGACCCCAGAGAGCTTGCAGCCCTGACAGCCCACGATTCAGGAACTGCTGCCCAAATGACTCCCTCTCACAGGACTGTTGTAGCCCATGTGGAAGTTATTAACCCCAACTTGTTGTTGTTTTAGTCGCTCAGTCGTGTCCAACTCTTTGCGACCCCATGGACTGCAGCCCACCAGGCTCCTCTGTCCATGGGATTCTCCAGGCAAGACTACTGGAGTGGGTTGCCATTCCCTTCTCCAAGGTATCTTCCCAACCCAGGGATCGAACCCCAGTCTCCTGCATTGGCAGGCGTGTTCTTTACCACTGAGCCACCTGGAAAGCCCAACTTGGCTCTGTTTAAAAATGACACACCAGAGATGTGTTCTTAGAAATAAGCATGTGTGATGAACAGCAGATCTGACTTCCAAATATGGAAACATTAAACACAGTGCACCGAGTGCAAGAACCTCACAACTGGCCACAAATATCACAAACACCCGTCGGGCAAAACAGCAGCCGTCTATCTGGCAGACCTGCAGCTGTGACTCACACCCGCCAGGGCAGGTGTGTTCCCTCCACCCAGAAATCTCAGGAAATCTCTTCATTCAGCCCCCCAGACAAATGGTCTCAGCACTCCGCAGCACACAGACTCCCCAAAGGGCAGCACGATGCAGGGAAGATTTATTAAGGGAACAAAACACCCAAACCTGCTGATCTTACGCCACAGGCAAACCGTGCCCTTTCCAAGCACCACATACATTTCTTCCAACGCACATCCACGTACCAGCCCCATACTTCCTGGTGGGTGGTGGAGATGGGCACCCTACCTGGCCTCAGTGTGCAGCCCCGGGGCCTTGACAAGCAGCACACGATAGAGGGAATCACATCAACACCCTTCACACCCAGTTCCGAAACCAACAAGACCCCGAGGAGAATCAGCAGCCGATTTCTACTTTACAATCTTCTCAAGTCTTTAGCAAATCTAGCCAAATTCTTACAGCAATGGAGACATAGAGAACAGACTTGGGGACACAGGGAGGGAAGGAGAGGGTGAGACAAATCGAAAGAGTAGCACTGAAACATATTCGCTACCATATGTAAAATTAGTTAGCCAGTGGAAATTTGTTGTGCAATGCAGGGAGCTCACATTGGGTGCTCTGTGACAACCTTAGAGGGGTGGGATGGGGTGGGAGGTGGGAGGGAGGTTCCAGAGGGAGGAGATATACGTATACCTATGGCTGATTTATATCACTGCTGCTGCTGCTAAGGCGCTTCAGTCGTGTCCAACTCTGTGCGACCCCATAGACGGCAGCCCACCAGGCTCCCCCGTCCCTGGGATTCTCCAGGCAAGAACACTGGAGTGGGGTGCCATTTCCTTCTCCAATGCATGAAAGTGAAAAGTGAAAGTGAAGTCGCTCAGTCGTGTCTGACTCTAGCGACCCCATGGACCGCAGCCCACCAGGCTCCTCCGTCCATGGGATTTTCCAGGCAAGAGTGCTGGACTGCGTTGCCATTGCCTCCTCCTGATTCATGTTGATGTATGGCAAAAACCAACACAATATTGTGAAGTAATTATCCTCCAATTAAAAATAATTTTAAAACGTTAAAAAAAAAGATCTGGCCAAATTCTTAGTTTTTTAGCAGAGCAACAAGAATTTTTGACTCTTCCCAAGCTCTAAAGAACCCATGGAAATTGCTCAACAACCAGAAATAGAGGGTGAGTGTGCAGGACATCTTAGAAAATCAAGGGTGTGGGTTCTGCTTTTCCTTGCATCAGGTCGAGAGCCTGCGTATCCCAGGGCCCCGGCTCATCACCAGATGCTAGGGGCGTCATGAGTTTAGGGTCCCTTGACAGCCCCTGTCTGTGATCTGGGAGGACGTGCCAGCTGCTCTCCTGTCCCTCATGCTGAGCACAGGGGACAGCCAGCCCTCAGCCCTCAGCCATCCCCTTCTTTCCAATCCATGTCCTCCTCCCCATACCCCAGCACACATACACACACACTCACTCACACAACTCCAGGAGACAAATGAGCAGTCAGTTTAATTCTCTGCTCTCAACAAGATCGCACACCAGATGGGAGGCCGGCCTGGATAGTGCCGAGTGCCTGGGAGGGGAGGGGCAGGTGTTTGGGGGGCTGTCACCATGACAACAGGAAGAGCACTGCTGAGGTTTCTATTCTGGTGCTGCCACTAATTACTACGAATGTTCCATCCGGCCCTGTGATCAGCCGTCCCCAGAGCAGCCTGTTACCGGCAGACGCTGGTTTTCTTCTCTAAGAAAGTTAGCCAAAGACCACAGTTGTGTTTGGTTGTTTTTCTTTTTAAAAACACTGACAGGTTTAAGGATGCTTTGTTTTCACACTGTATTGTAAGAGCTCAGATGCTTGAGATTCTCTCCAAACAAACATTGTTCCGTGGAATTAAAAGGCAGGCCCAGTAGCATTAACTAACTTCGTGTTTAAACATGTTCGGGCCAGGGTGGGGAGAGCACTGTGTGCTCACTCAGGGGGAGAGAGAGACTTAGCAGGTGTCTCTCCCACCCCGATGTTAACGAGTGTGTGGAATCAGGCTGCTGGCCGCTCAAAAGCCAATAAACAAGGCAGGGTGGTAGAAAGGAAAGTTTGCTTTATTTCAGATGCTGGCAACTGGGGGACGGGAGGGTGGCGGACATCTGTCCAAAGGCTGACTCCTCCCACCCCCCAACAAGCAATGGGTGAGAGCTTTTATAGACAGAGTCGGGGTGGGGGGACCTACACGCAGAAATAGCACAGTCGTCTCTAACAGTCATCTTCAAATCAGTCATCAACGGTCTGACCAGCAACACTATGGTTGTTTTAGGTACAGTTCATCTTCAGTTCCAGGGTCCGTTTGTTCCCATTTCTTTGCAGCCAATTGTCGGAATTGTGGCAACTTATATCCTGGATGGAGAAGGAAATGGCAACCCACTCCAGCGTTTTCGCCTGGAGAATCCCAGGCACGGGAGAGCCCAGTGGGCTGCCGTCTCTGGGGTCGCATAGAGTCAGACACGACTGAAGCGACTTAGCAACAGCAGCAGCAGCATGTCCTGGGTACAGTCTGGTCATTGTGTGGTTAACTTCCCCACCTGGTGTTTTGGTATCTATAGGACAGCTCACAGTATATGGCTCAGAATATTATCTATAGCCCTTGAGAAAGAACTGAGGGTCCTTGACCATGCTTAATGACTACCTTATTATTATTTAGTCTCCTTGGACTGTTTTCCTTCGTTGCCACATTTCTCGCTTCTCTGATTAAACTTATTCTTTGACTGAAGTTTTCCACGGACAGAAGGCAGGCAGGGGACGTGGTTGGGGGCAAGGACCATAGAGTCCTGCTCCGTTTCACTGACAACTAGAGCCATAGGAGATTCTTTTTGGAAGTCAACCTTCCTCTGTTTATACATTAAATCTTTTACTAAGATTCAGCCCAGAAAAGCTTAGGCTTGAAATGTAGCCATCCTTCAAAGCAATGCAGGATTGGGCGGGTTTGCTGTGGCTCTGGGAGCAAATGTAAGACCAAGTTTCACTGAAAATAACAATTCAATCTATTTCTTCAAATCTATATTAAGGCTGTTCTATTAAGGTTTGAGGCAGCTTTACCAAAAAATACATATATTTAGAGACAAATGGAGAAGGCGATGGCACCCCACTCCAGTACTCTTGCCTGGAGAATCCCATGGACAGAGGAGCCTGGTGGGCTGCAGTCCATGGGGTCGAGGAGAGTCGGACACGACTGAGCGACTTCACTTTCCCTTTTCACTTTCCTGCATTGGAGAAGGAAATGGCAAACCACTCCAGTGTTCTTGTCTGGAGAATCCCAGGGACGGGGGTGCCTGGTGGCTGCCGTCTATGGGGTCACACAGAGTCGGACACGACTGAAGCGACTTAGCAGCAGCAGCAGCAGAGACAAATACCTGAGACAGTTGTTGTCAGAAAAACAAAAGGTAGGAAAACAATGAAACTAGGAGGAGAAAATGTGCACCATTTGGTTCTGCACCCTTGATGGAGGGGGAAATGCCATATTGTGAGACATTTATTTGTTCCAGAAGCTGAAATAAACCAGATCGTCACAAGAAGCACAGGGACCTGAGGGAGTGACTTCGTTTGTCCCCATGGAAAGGTTGTTAAAGAAAAAACGTTGATAGCACCCTTCAAAGAACAGTCAGACAGACTTCATTCAGGGAAGTGTGGTGAGGGGTGAGGGACCACGGCAGTGGGGTTTGTAATGGGGGGAGAGGAGAGGTTGGGCTCAGCTCCAAATTCAAGGAAAAGGGAAATTTATAGCCAAGGAGTAGGATGATAGAGGAGAAGGGGTCTCTGGGCAGCCCACACGTTTCTTAGCAAGTACCTCAGAGCCAGCTCTTATCTGAGGAAGCGAAACACGTTGACTCCAGTCACGGCCCTCAGAGGATTGAGAGCCTGCTGTCGGGAATCGCTGTCCACAGTGGGGTCCAGCTAGTCCTGCAGGTGAGCCGTTCTAATGGAGGAGGGCCCGAGAATCACTGTATCCCTGAGTGGGAACCAAGGGGGTGTCATTTTAAAAGCATATTTATGGGACTTCCCTGATGGTACAATGTTTAAGACTCTGTTCCCAATGCAGGGGACTCGGGTTCATTCCCTGGTCAGGGAACTAGACCCCACATGCCACCACTAAAGATCCTGTGTGCTGCAACTAAGACCTGGCACAGCCAAATAATTTTTTTTAAAAAGCATATTACTATAATACAGTGCTATATTTAAAGTCAGGGGAAAAAATATTTTCAAGCCAGAAACAAAAGAAATGTCAACAACAAGCTTCCAGGCTCTAGAGACACACAGAAGTCAGTAATTCCCAACTCTGTAGGGGGTGTAATCTTATCTTCAGGGTATGTGAAATTTCTGTTCATCAAAAGGATGAAGAATCAAAAGCAACAAGGTGAACTGTTGGTCAGTTGGTTTAATAGAGGAAATGCAAAGCATCAAAAAGAAGCCACATTTTTGAATCCCAGAATATGCTTTGGGGGCTGTGTCATTAAGTCAAGCAGTATCACTAATTCTAGAATTTATTCGGAATCTCAGGGGATCTCAAATAGCCAAGACAGGCTTGAAAAGCAAAGGAAATAATGGAGAATTTGCACTCCTTATTTCAAAACTTACTACAAAGCTGCAGTTGTCAAACAGTGTGATGCTGGCATGAGGACACACACAGACCAACTGAAAAGAATGGAGAACCCAGAAGTATGCCTTTACATCAAGCGACGCTCGATAAAGACACTGTCACAACTCATTCCTGCCTCCCAGAGTTCTCATGAGGTTCTCACCATGCAACACAGTCCACAGCGAGCTCACAGCCTCAACAAATACAAGCTGCACTCGTGGCCCCGATGACCTCGTCTCCGTTGTCTCTCGAGGCACTCGGTCTCTCTAATTCTGAGTAAGTCCAATGCAAACCACCCAGCCAGTTCCTCGGGGCCTCAGGGTACTGAAACCCCCCCACCAGCTGTCCTTAAACCAAAGACCTGCTGCAAAAAGAAAAGAGGGAAATCTCTTGGCTTCCGTTTTGGATTTCAGCGATGTTTGTTTTTCCCAAAGCCCTCCTGACCTTTGCTGGCGTCTGGAACCTGATATTCCCTGCAGATTAGCTCGTCCCTGCTCTGATGAGGAACATGAGAGAATAAGGTCACTTCTGCAGCAACTGCACTTTCAGTCCGTTTAATGGTGATAAAACGCAGGTTCTCATTTATTAACTATAAGCCATTTGTTCACAACTGGGGGTTGGATAGGGGCGATTCCCCCCACCAGGGGGGACATTTAACAATGTCAGGGGGCATTTTTAGTTATCATGGTATACGAGAGGGGTATGCTATGAGCACCTAGTGGGTGGAGGCCAGAGATGCTGTTTTTAGTTGCTAAGTCATGTCCAACTCTTTGTGACCCCCATTAACTGTAGCCCACCAGGCTCTTCTGTCCATGGGATTTCTCAGGCAAGAATACTGGGGTGGGTTAACATTTCCTTCTCCAGGGGATCTTCCAGTCGCAGGGATCAAACTGCATTGGCAGGCAGGTTCTTTGCTAACAGCGCCACCTGGGAAGCCCGAGGCCAGACACACTAAATAAACATCTTATGCTGGGGGCAGCACCTTCGGCAAACACCAGCTCACAATGTCAACAGTGTAAAGGCTGAGAAACCAACCCCACCAGAGACTAAAACAAGAGAAGAAAGGTATCTTTGTTAGAGAAAATGTCCAAAAAAAGATAAAATCATGACTCTCATACAGATAAAAAAAAAAGGAATTCCCACGATAAAGATTTTATTTAACTCCTGAGGGAAGCAAATATTATAGCCAATTAAAAAAAAACCCTGAAGAACAATTTATAGATCAGGTATGTTGAAGTTAATATTTAAATCGAGGCAAAACTAGGTTTCTGCTGGGGTGATGGGGAAGGGAGCAGGCTGAACCCATGTCAGACAGGACAGCATGTGTATCCATCAGCCCCTAACATAGTGAAGAACTGTGAAACAGCTCTTATAAGACCAGGATTACAAGGAAGGGTGTGCAATAGACAGTGTGAAGCCGAAACACAAGTGCTTCTCAGGAGGAAATGTTTGCTAGGTCAAGGTCAGGTTTAGAGCCAGTTGGGGATTACAGGCTAACTGAAAGAAAAGTTTCAACGTGAGAGCACTGAAGTCTCTTCCTGTGCTGTGCAACAGACCCAAGCCCCAAGGCAGGCCCAGATTCATTAAAGCCCGAAGTTCACAGGCTTACTGAGATCTCATCTGCTGACAAGCGGATGGCATTCAGCCGACGTGGGGTGGACAGTTCCTTCACAGGCTGCAGGCTTAGGAGTTCTATCCCATTGTCAGAAACGGAGCCTCACCTGAGTGGAGTGAGTGGAGCTTCTTGAACTTGAACACGCATACCAATTTCCTGGGGTACTCTGAAAATGTCAGCTCTGATTGGGAGATCTGGGCTGGAATTTGACATCAGGGCTTTCTAATGAAATTAGACTACTCATTTAGTGACACCCTTTGAAGAGCAAGGGTTAGAGGGAGGTGAGAGGAGGTGAGAAAACTCTAGACATTAAACTCCCCACATAGATGTGATGACAGATCTCACCAGCATCCTGAGCCAAGAAATAAGCCTTTGAAATTCTGCAAACACCCAAAGCTGAAGTTTCAATACTTTGGCCACCTGATGCGAAGAGCTGACTCATTGGAAAAGACTCTGGAGCTGGGGAAAATTGAGGGGAGGAGGAGAAGGGGATGACAGAAGATGAGATAGTTGGAAGGCATCACCAGTTTAATGGACATGAGTATAAGCAAGCTTCTGGAGATGGTGAAGGGCAGGGAAACCTGGCGTGCTGCCGTCCATGGGATCGCAGAGTCAGACACATTGAACTACTGAACAGCAACAAACACCCGAAGCAACAGAATTTTCAAGACCCAGAACCAGACCAGGTCCTAGGACTCCCTCTGGTGTGAAAGACAAGCACACTGCGGGGGTCGGGGTGGGGGAGTTGCTAGTATAGGGAAGACTTAAAGAGCAGGATCGGAGAAGGCAATGGCACCCCACTCCAGTACTTTTGCCTGGAAAATCCCATGGATGGAGGAGCCTGGTAGGCTGCAGTCCATGGGGTCGCTAAGAGTCGGACACGACTGAGCGACTTTGATTTCACTTTTCACTTTCATGCATTGGAGAAGGAAATGGCAACCCACTCCAGTGTTCTTGCCTGGAGAATCCCAGGGATGGGGGAGCCTGGTGGCTGCTGTCTATGGGGTCACACAGGGTCGGACAGGACTAAAGTGACTTAGCATAGCATAGCAAAGAGCAGGATAAGGCGAGGAGGCGAAGGGCTGGTCTGGTAAGCCAGGCTCCTCCAGAGTCAGCCCGGGAGCAGACAGCCACCTACTTCTCTGATCTCCTCCAGACCAGCTGTGTGGACCTCCTTTGGGAGCAGCGTACTCCGAAGGTGGGCAGGGCAGTTCACACCCTCACTCTGAGTCATCCAGAAGCATCACTTGGTGCCTGTGGGCATCCAGAAGATTCCACCTACCGACAAGTTCTCAGCTGGAGAAATGGAGGATGACTCAGCTTCCACCTTCCTCTCTGCAGCAGCACGCCTCCTCCCACCAGCACCGAGGATGCGATGGGCAGACTGCCTCCAAACATGGATTGGATTCTACTTGGGACACCTGAAGCCAGAGCTGTGAATCCAATTCTGCGACCCCATGGACTGAAGCAGGCCAGGCTCTTCCTTTACTATCTCCTGAAGTTTGCTCAAATTAATGTCCATTGAGTTGGTGATACTATCTAACCATCTCATTGTCTGCCGCCCCCTTCTCCCTTTGCCTTCTGTCTTTCCCAGGCAGCAGGGTCTTTTCGGGTGAGTCAGCGCTTCATATCAGGTGGCCAAAATATTAATAGTAGAGCTTCAACTTCAGCAATTGTCCTTCTAATGAATATTCGGGGTTGATTTCCTTTAGGATTGACTGGTTTGATCTCCTTGCAATTAAAGGCACTCTCAAGAGTCTTCTTCTGTGTCTTGGCTATCATAAATAATGCTGCTGTGAACATAGTGGTACATGTGTCTTTTCGAATTAGAGTTTTATCTGGATATATGCCCAGGAATTGGGATTGCAGGAATATATGGCAACTCTATTTTTAGTTTTTTGAGGAACCTCCATAATGGCTGTTTTCCACAGTGGCTGCACCAACTTACATTCCAACAGTGTAGGAGGGCTCCCTTTTCACCACATCCTCTCCAGTATTTATTACTTGTAGACTTTTTGAAAGCTTCTTTTAAATAGCACAATTCATCTAAATATATTAATAGATTATCTGACAATATTTTTATTTGAAATATTTACTATTATTCTATTATAGTTTTATAATTATGTATTTTATTTAATAAATAATATAGTAAATAAAATAAACTTTTAAATAGAACTTTAAATGGTATTTACTTTAAAATGAGAGAACGTTCATCATTTTGGAGGCATTTTCTCTCCACTAGGCCTGGTACAAGCCAGACCAGGCTGAAGTCAGCAGCAGCAAGACCATGTCCCAGGGGTGCCCTTGAAGAGGACTCGGTGGGTTCTTGATGTCTTCCCCCACCCCACCTTCACCGTCCCCAATGAGTTCACCAGCGCAGACCCTTCAGTGATGCACTTCCCACAGGGACCCGCCCCACCGGGTCTGATGACGACCGCAGGTGCTGAGTTTTTCAATCCACTCATCTTTCAGTCAGCCCACTTCCAGACAAGAGCTTCCTTGAGAAAGTCCCTGATGCTAAAAATGACCTTTTCTTGGTTCACAAATTACAGGTCTCCGTTCCCATGTCTGATATGATCACCTTCCTAAGAGGCTTACATGCCCCATGCTGCCTTCTGCATCCACTGGCTCCGGTCTGAATCCTTGAAGGAAAATGGGCACGTGTATATGAATGCGACCCTCCCGCACAGGGAAGAAGGAAGTGAACTCCCAGGTCAAGGGGAGACACAGAGATTTCAAAACCATAGTACTGTACGCCATAGAGTCACCCTCAGCTCAAAGCTGTTTTATCATCTCCTCTCAATCTCTTAAGAATATCATGAAAGACCCTCAGCCCTTGGTTTGTAAATCAGAGGACAGCGTTTATCACTTGTGCCAGAGGCACAGACTGCCTTTCTTCCACGTGGGTAGGGGTGGGGGGAGGCGTGCGTTACCACGTGAAAAACAGTGTTAGTGGCTCACTTATGCCTGACTCTTCGTGTCCCCATGGACTGAACCCACCAGGCTCCTCTGTCCTTGGGATTCTCCAGACAAGAATACTGAAATAGGTTTCCATTTCCTACTCCAGGGAATCTTCCCAACCCAGGGATTGAACCTATGTCTCCTGCATTGGCAGGCAAATTCTTTACCACTGAGCCACCTAGGAAGCCCAACTTCTGTAATAATTGGCCCCAAATGGCCAGAACTTAATTAACAATGGACAGCTTCCCTGATTTTTGTGCCTTATTTTGTGCCTAATTTTCCAACCTAGGACCAACTGGAGGAAGCCAGGTCTGCACTCCTGGCTGCATGGGATGTCTAGTTAGCCTGCCTACACCCATGCCTGCAGCCTCCAGTCAGGACACCCCCGAAACCTTCCCGTTTTTCCACTCAGAAGCTTTTTCACTCCTCTGCCTGCCTTTGAGTCTCTGACAAAACACTAGTGACAATGGCTGACGCCCGTGCGAGCTGGACTGAACAGCTTTCACTCGTTCTCGTTTGTGTGGGCTTCCTTTATTTCCACGTGAGAAAGGGGTAGGTTAGGTGACCAGTCTGGCCCCAGAGTTTTGGAATTCTGCTGCTGCTGCTAAGTCGCGTCAGTCGTGTCCGACTCTGTGCGACCCCATAGACGGCTTTGGAATTCTACAGGAACTTAAATATTTATTCAGCAAATATTTGCTGCACAGCTAGTTCATTCCAAGCACTGTGCTGGATGCTGGAGTTATTTGTTGAGTGTCCGGTCTCGCTAGGGAAAATGTCATAAATCGAATAATTATCCAAACAAATGTAAAACTGCACTGTTAGCAGGAGCCTAAGGTAGATGATGTCATTAAGGAGGGTGGGGAAGATTTCTCTGAGATTTACACTGAGATATTACACTAACACTGAGATTTGAAGAGGATGGGAGTTTACCGGGAGAAGAAGAGGAAAGAGAAGCAAGGTGCCAACCAAGGTGACCGGGTGGAAGGAAGCCCAGAGCATATGAGGGCCCAGGGCAAGGTGGTCCTAGATGGAGCCAAGAGCAAGGGGGTGCTGCCGGATGAAGTTAGAGGGCCAGAAACCAAATTACACAGGACACACAGGTATTTTGTCTCCACCTGAAACAGCGATACAGCAGCCAACACTTACTGAAAGCTAACTCCACATCATTCACACTTCTGAAGTCTTTAGAGATACATTACACCTGTAATAACATCTGTGACTTATTAAAAGTCAAAATAGTAGTAAGAGGTGAATTGGACTGGTTGAAATGGAGAAAGTAGACAGACATGTGAACTTCAGGGAGTAAAAATCAGAGGACTTGATGATAAATAAGATGTCAAAGGTGAGAAAGGGGGCGATTTCTACTAGGATGACTGTAACAAGAATAAAAAAGGAAAATGACAAGTGTTGGCAGGGATGTAGAGAAATTAAAAACCTAATAGGGAGGTAAAACGGTACAACCACTATGGAAAATGGTTTGGCAATTTCTCAAAAAGTTTAACAGAGTTATGACCCAGCAATTCCATTCCTAGGCACATACCCCAGAGAAGTGAAAACATGTTTTTACAAAAAGTTGTCCATAAATGTTCACAGAAGCATTACTCACAATAGCTGAAGATAGAAACAACTGAAATATCCATCAACTGGGGAATGGTAAAACCCGGGGTATAGGCATGTTATTTGGTCACAAAGAGAAGTGGAGTGCTGTTACATGTTACATGTTACAACGTGGTGAACCTTAGAAACATGCCGAATGAAAGAAGCCAGCATGAAGATCACATACGATTCCAGTTACGGGAAATGTCCCAAACAGGCAAATCTGTAGAGACAGAAAGTAGACTGGGGGTTGCCAGGGAACGGGGAGCTGGAGGGGTGGGGAATGACTGTGAACAGGTACCTGTTACCCTCTGGGGATGATGGGAATGTTCTGGAAGTAAAAGTGGTGGTATTCACACAGGGGGCTTCCTAGGTGCTTCAGTAGTAAAGAATATGCCTGCCAATGAAGCTGACACAAGAGACACAGGTTCAGTCCCTGAGTTGGGAAGATCTATCCGCTGGAGAAGGAAATGGCAACCCACTCCAGTATTCCTGTCTGGAAAATCCCATTGGCAGAGGAGCCTGGCAGGCTACAGTCCAGGGGGTCGCAAAGAATCCGTCACAATTGAGCATGCCCGAGCACATGAATGTACTAAAATCCACAGAATTGTATACTTTAAAATGGTGAGTTTCATGTTGTGTGAATTTTATCTCAATTTAAAAATTGCAAAAAAAAAAAAAAGAAGAAGAAGAAGAAAAAGAAAGAAGTGGAAAATTTTCTCTGACTGATTACAATCAGAACACAAGTGGAGACGGGACTGGTCCGAGTAAATGGCAGTCAGAAGCGGACGTGGACTGCTCCATCCCCTCCCAGCAGGTGAGCAGCTCTGTCCAGGTAGGCAGGAGGGCTGCCGAGAGCCCCTGGCATTAGGCGGTGACTTGATGGCTCAAGATGTCACCAGTGGGGAACTGGGAAATGTTCAGGTGTTGGGGGATGCTGTGGCAGGTGCCTTGGTGCAGGTGTTTAGAAAGTACAGGTTGAAAAATGCCTGTGAAAACGGCAGCCTGGGCTGGATGCCGCTGAGCTGTTCTGATGCCCAGCAGAAGAATGAGCGACTGAGGCCTGTCAACTTGGGGGCTCTGTGACAGTGAACAAAAGCGCCTTTATCTCTGGCAGAGGAAAGACAGACCCAGGCGGGATGAGGGCTAAAGACCTCATTGTTGGAGTCCTGGCGCTCTGGAGAGGTGTCAATGCTCAGCCAAGGCAGGGCCTGGCCAAGAAAACCTGGGACCTTGACATGGGGCCAGCTGGGTGGATGCCTTTTGTATGCTGATCTCACGGTGCCCCAGGTCCCTCCCTAATGAGGGGATGCTGCAGAGACAACCCCCCCAGAGGACAATAGGTGCCCGTACCCCTACCCCAGGGAGCAGCCCCGCCTCTTCCCCTGGCTCCCAGGGTGTGTATTAACGTGAAGAAAACAAAAATGTCAGTGAGAACTGCTGCTTTTTTAAACAATCTGGGGAGCCATCAAAAACACCCTTGAACTTGCTCCTAGAAGATAAAGCTGTGACGCAATGAAATTAACCTCTTATCAAAATGAACAGCTTACTCCTCAAAAGTCACTTCAAGACCCTTGTCATGCGCTTCTCAACTCAAAGTCGTAACCTTTGCCCAACCTCATCCCATTTCTGGCCTTCTGAGACAGCCCATAAGATCCCTCACTCCAGGCTGAAACGCCCTCTGTTTGCCCTGATTCCTCTGTTAGGGACACTGCTGACACACTCTGAGGTGTTCTCACTCCTGCGTTAGGTCTGATACACTTAGCTTTGCTTGATTAACAAGTGTTTTGGGTGGTCTCCATAGGAAGACCACCATCAACACAGGAAAGACCTGGATAATTAACACATTAGTCATTTCTCAGTATGCTGCTGGCTGCTTTGGGTTTGGTTTTTACTTTATTCACCTGTGACATGAAACTGACCTGAGTCAGTTTCAACCAATCCCTTTTCTCAATAGAGACAATGTAGAAACATAAAAGAAACAAATCAGGAAATGCACCAATAAACGCACTCCACATTTGAGGCTCAAGAAAACAGTGGCTGCCTCACCCTAGGGAGGGAAGAATGACTGTTGTTAATGAATTTTCTCCTGTGAGCTTCCTTGGATGACTCTGCCCTATTTCCTTCACCTGGAATCCAATATCCTTCATCTAGTTCATCTACATTTATCTGGTTGAATAAGATTTATCTTGGATAGTTAAATGCCGACCTTTCCAGGTTCCAGAATAGTTGCCAAATATGCAATATGTGTATTGGAGATGTGAAAAATGATATCAGCACACTGGGGCTGTTAGGGCACTGGAGGAAAAACCAAATTTTGATAGGAATGTCCCTTTTCATGGATGCAGACTTCAGCCTTGTTGGCACAAGCCCTCATTGTCCATGTTTGTTCTTTGGGAATCATTGTGGTTACACCAGCAAAGAAAAGAGCTAAATCTATTGGAAGATTTATCTATTTGTTGTTATTCATGCTCAGGTTTTTAAATGAATTTTTATGGGTTTAAAAATATACTCATAACGAGAAACAGGCATACTTTTCACACATACTGCTTATGTCTCAAACACAAATTCAGCTCTAATTCTACTCCCCACTCAGTAGACAACTGAGTACAAATCAAGGGCCCACAAATCCAGGGCTTTTCCATTGGTTTCCGTTTATTTCATGTCTCCTCATTTCTTATAAGAAATACATCCTGAGTGTTTAACATGCATTATTTTTTAATTTATTTATTTTTGGCTGTGTTGGGTCTTCACTGCTGCGTGGGCTTTTCTCTACTTGCAGCAAGCAAGGGCTACTCTCGTTGTGGCTCGCAGGCTTCTCATTGTGGTAGCTTCTCTCGTTGTGGAACATGGGCCCTAGGGTGTGTGGGCTTCAGTAGCTGTGGCTCCAGGCTCCAGAGCACAGGCCCAGTAGTTGTGGTGCATGGGTTTATTTGCCCCATGGCATGTGGGATCAACCCAGACCAAGGATGAAACCCATGTCTCCCACATTGGCAGGTGGATTCTTTACCACTGAGCCACCAGAGAAGCCCTACCATGCATTATTCACTGACTCTTCCAGGAAGTCTGTAACCTAGTTACCTGGTCATAGGTCTCAGTACACATGAGATGGTAATTATAGACCCAAAGAGCAGGTGATCAATACCACAGGTGCAGTCAGCCAGTAAGGGTCCTGATGATGTTCGTCCTGAGATTATGTGCCCAATGCACAGTGAGTCCAACAGACCGAAATGCCAGGGTTTGGTGCAGCGAAAGGTTTATTGCAGGGCCATGCAACAATGGGCAGTTTGTGCTCAAAAGACCTGAACTCCCCAAGGGAAGTGTGTGTAAAGGCAACATTTGAGGGGAGGGCTGCAGGGTGCATGACCTTCTTCTGATTGGCTGGTGGTGAGGTAACAGGGCGATGCTTCTGGAATCTTAATCATCAGCCTTCTGGTTCCAACCAGTCTGGGGCCTGCATGCTTGTGGTCAGCAGGTAGGCACCATCCTCCCCCTGAGTGCGGTGGGGGGTGGGTGTCTTAGTTCTGGGAGAACAACTCAAAGATGCGCCTCAGATTGTCGTGCGTATCCTTTGAGAAGGAGTTAGGACTGATTTATGTCTGAACTCGTGTTTCCTGACTGCTTTTCCTTGGTTTCTGCATTCCCTCACTTCCCTGATTAATGACTGCCTGCACCTGCCCTTTGGAACTCGGAGAAGGCCCAGGAGACTAAGATTTTTTCCCAGAAACAAGAAACGGGGGACACGGAAAGGCTTTTGTACCCAGGGGGCTCTGCAGTGTCCTGCCTGTTTTCACTAGCAGTGGTTGCTAGGCCTCTAGTTCTGAATGTCTGCCTCATCTCTGCCAAGCAGCTAATCTGTAAATAAACTCTTGAATATTCTCAGGGTGTTTCTATTCTTAAAGCCCTATTCTGATTATATTACT
Organism: Bos indicus; assembly: GCF_029378745.1. Lineage (NCBI taxonomy): Eukaryota > Metazoa > Chordata > Mammalia > Artiodactyla > Bovidae > Bos > Bos indicus. The sequence goes on from NC_091783.1 coordinate 41,677,327, forward strand.
CCCCTGATTACAATTCTCCTCTGCCTCCTGAAAAAAGTCCAAAGTCCTAAGAATGAAATTCTAGGTTTTCCAAAGTCAGGGCCCTTTTTTATTTTTCTGGGTTTACCTCCTGCTATTCCCTCCAGCAATTCAGAGACTCCCAACCAAACAGAACCCATCCACATGCCCTGCCTGTTGCTGGCTTCTTCCCCTCAGGCCTTTGCTGATGTCTCTTACTGACCGTCTTCCCCTACCCCCAGAGGCTCAGCCAGGTGTAATGTTTAGGAGGAGCCAACCCCAGGGCTTCCCAGGTGGCGCTAGTGTATGTCAACGTAGGAGACATAAGAGACTGGGTTCTATCCCTAGCTCAGGAAAATCCCCTGGAGGACGACATGGCAACCCACTCCAGTATTCTTGCCTGGAGAGTCCCATGGACAGAGGAGCCTGGTGGGCTACAGCCCACATGGTTGCTAAAGAGTCAAATACAACTTAACGGCTAAACAACAATAATATAAACATATCTTTAAAAAGCTTTAAACGTGCTTAGGGAGAATGATTGCTCCCCTTGCTTTCCACCCCAGAGATAACCTAGTCGACTGTATCCCACCTGCTCTCTCTCTGCCCTTTGGTAGCTGCCCTCTTCAACCCCAGCTCCTCCCCTCCACCCATTGAATTCCATGGACTTTCTTTGTACCCAGTAATATGGTGACACAGTCCTCACACCCACAAACACGCTGTAGGTGTCTGTCCCCATTTTTCCAGCAAAGGGTTTGCAACATTGTGTTGAATCATTCAGAGACAAGAACGAAATAGTTCTGCAGTCTCAGGACTTCACTGAAGGATGATGAGAACCACTGTTCGTAACTCTGTAAGTGTCCAGCTCTGAGAAGTGGAGCCCTGTGTATAGATCATCAACTTGATTATCCTTCCTCCCTGGATTTTTTTGTTCACTCCCTGTCTTAATTTTTACATGAATCTGGAGAAGAGAAGCAGAATTCAACACCCCAAAATATGCCTCTTTGGCATAAGGATTATTTTGAGCTGGCTATTTTTAAGAAACTGCAGACACAGGAGAAACTCTGAGAACTGATTAGAAGTCACCCTTTTGTAAGAGACATTTATGTTCATAAGAGAAACCTCTGTTTGTAAGGATGTTTCCTTCTATACCAGAAAGAGGATGACAAAGTCTCCAGAAACTCTATCAATGGATAAGGCAGTACTTAAATCTTACCCTCCTTCACTGTGCTTTGCCTGAAAATCTCCACAGCTGGCTCCCCACCCCCAACATCTTTTGTGTTACGCTGAAGAGAATATTTAAGGTGGTGGCTTGGGTCATTTCAGGGAGTTACTCAGTTTCCCTGGCTATCTCCCATGTATTTAGCTGGTATGCATGTTATTAGGCTTCTCTTGTCTTTCTCCTGTAGGTGTCTTTTTTTGTTATTGTTACAAGGGCATCTCAGCCAAGAACCTAGAAGAGTAGAGGGGAAATTACTTTTTCTCTCCTACAAAAGCAAGTGTCCACTTTGGATCCATCTCACCTAAACTCTAATAGTAGAGGTTGTCTGTAATTCATGCAATACATGGTCTTGTCATTAGAGTACCAAATAATTTATTTCACTTGTTTTTTAATCACTGAATTGACTTAAGGAAAAGATAGTTTGGGTATCTCAAAACAGCCTGAATTGACCAAAAAGAAAGAATCGTTGAAACACATGTGAATTTCATGTAGCATATGAGGTTTTAGCTTTGAGCAGGAAGGTTTCCAGAAGTGCCAGAAAGCAAAAGCACTGAGGCATAGGTCCATAAAAGTCAGCAGCAACAAACTCTCATCCTCATTTTAAACCTGACGTTCTTAGACCTTCATGAGAAGAGTCCTTGGCTGAGACTCTTCTCTGAACAGGCAAACGCTAACAGGTCACCTTCCCATGGCTCATTTGACCTCAAAAGACTGCCTCGTAGACTCATAATGACGATCAAGTCCTCCCAACGAACAGGCCGTGATGACACCGGTGGTTTATTTCTTCCTGCACCTGCTTCTGCTACCTTCCAGGTCTCTGGAGAACCAAGAGTGGTTTCTGCCGCTCTGAGAAATTATTCTGTCTAGAATATTTGATCACACACCGGAACAGGTGCCGAATGGAAAATAGGACACCAGATGTCCACACGGGCAGCAGGAGGCTGGCCAGAATGGGGTGTCTCCTAATTTAAAGGCCCAGAACCTCACATGAATCCTGAGCCAGTCTTCTCAGCAATCCCACTCTTCTCGGACCTTAGAATCTCAGTGTGCTGAGCTAACTTAGAAATCCTGCACTTCAGCACACTCACTTTGCAGGGTGAGGTTCAGACTGTCTGAGACCCAGACAGGTAAAATAATATTCCCATGGATTAATCACTAGCCTGGGGTAGGAAATAGTAACCCACTCAGTATTCTTGACTGGAAAATCCCATGGACAGAGGAAACTGGTGGGCTAAACTGGGGTGATAAAGATTCAGACACAACTCAGCAACTAAGTACACAGTGGCAGATCTGGTTCTAGAAGGAACCCAGGTGAACCGAGGTGTTCTACCTGCAAACTCAGCAAGAGAAAGGGATCCTTATTCATTATTGCATGAGTGCTCAGTCACTTCAGTCATGTCTGACTCTTTGTGACCCTATGGACTGTAACCCGCCAAGCTCCTCTGTCCATGGAATTCTCCAGGCAAAAATACTGGAGTGGGTTGTCGTGCCCTCTTCCAGGGGATCTTCCCAACCTAAGGATCGAACCCACATCTCCTGTGTCTCCTGCGTTGCAGGCAGATTGTTTACCACTGAGCCACTGGGGAAGCCCTTATTCATTATTACATTCCATTATTTCAGAACCTAGGGTGAAGACATTTTAGTTCAGAAATCATGACCCACTCCCAGCCAATTTCAACAGATAACAGGGAAAAGATTTGAACCAGCTGAACCTATTACAGAAAAGTCCGTAATGTTTGTCATACTCAGGAGAGATGAGGTTTGGATGCTCATTAAGTTAGACTCTGAATTTTTCACCCTAAGAAGTTAGTTGAGAATAGAATCACACATTTGACAGTCATGTTACAGAGCTGTCTATTAAAATAACATCTTAAGACAACCTGGCTATCTTTAAGGAGGTTAATTATATGAGCAGGTTTCTATGATCAGCTGGATTTTTCTCCCAGATGCTTTTGTTAGCCAGCAAACCTGCAGGTCACCGTGACTTTTGCCACAGGAAAATACCAACCATAGAAGGGAGACTTCCGAGCTGATCCATCAAGGCCTACTGGACTACAGGGCCAGAGAACTATGGTCCTTTAAGGCCTGAGTCATCTCTGGGATACCAAGATACCACCACTGCAGTAGCGTGGGACAGTATCATCACCAAACCAAAATCATGTCCATTCATCCGACACACAGCAAAGAGAATCTGCAGACACCCGCTTGTGGGGAAGGGAAGCGCTGAACTCCCTCATGGCTTTCAGGGGACGGTTTTTACATCAACATTAGGAGTGAGAGTTGTGGGCGTGTCCTCAGCTTGTGGACATTCTGCTGATTGGTTGGTGGGGGTGAGATAACAGGGTGATGCTCAAATCTTCATCACTAACATTTGGGTTCCAACTGGCCTGGGATCTGCATGCTGTGGTCGGCATGTAATCACCATCCTCCACCTCGTGGGGTCTCAGTTTCTGCAGAAAAACTCAGAGATATGCGTCCGATCGCTATGCACCTCCCTTTAGGAGGAACTAGCAGTCCTTGACCCTGTTGTTCAACCTATCATTATTATTATTTTTTTTTTGCTTTCCCACATTTTTGCATCTTCCACTCCTTTAACCAGTAACGGTTTAAGTCTGCTCTTTGGAACTTGGGAAGGCCTAGGAGATGAAAGCTTTTTCTCCAGTCAAGAAGTGGGAACATGGAGGGGCTTGTTTCTTGGAGGGTCCTGCAGGTTGTTGCTCGGTTTCAAGAGGTCAGTGACCACAGGAAGGTGGCATTAGGGAAAGAGCATGAAGCCTTTAATTCCTTCTCTGACCCTTGCCAGACATCTGAACAAATTCCTTATCATCTTTGAACCTCAGTTGGTTGTAGATTGTTGTTTTTAGTCACTAAGTCATATCCAACTCTTTGTGACCCCATGGACTGTAGCACGGATCTCCTGCATTGCAGGCAGACTCTTTACTGTCTGAGCCACAAGGGAAGCTCAAATTGCAGCCCACCAGGCTCCTCTGTTCATGGAATTTCCCTGGCAAGAGTACTGGAGTGGGTTGCCATTTCCTTGGTCAGAGGATCTTCCCAACCCAAGGATTGAACCCACATCTCCTGCGTTGGCAGGCAGGTTCTTTACCACTGAGCCACCAGGGAAGCCCTTACTCTTCTCCCTGTACTCCCCACCATCTGAGGAGCAGTCAGCACCAGACAAAAGTCTGAACAGCCACCTCTCTGGATCACTGTCTTTTGTCCCCCAGACTCTCAGGTTGCTAGTGGTACCCCAAGACCTTTACCCTACTGGTCCTACTATCCCCTGCCTTCCATCAAACCCCTCTCCCCAAACTCAGCAGGGTGTTAAGAGAATAATATCTGATCAAATGGGTCCACACTCGATGACTGGCGGCTTCAGAATCCTCTGAGCTGTATGTATATTTTTGGAAGAAGCAGCCCCCAAGCCAAGGTTAATCTCAAATCTGTTGAATTGCAAACATGACAACAAAATCCGAAGAAATTCTTGAGACAATGTTAGGAGAAGCCATTATGATGGCAAACCCAGCCCTGCCTCAGAGCCAGCTCTAAATCACCAACCAGGAAATGCTTGTTTTCACAGCTAAAATTTCTCTGAACACTGCCTCTTCTCACCCAATTTCAGTTGCCAGGGCCAGGAGTGGGGGCCCTGGCAGATACAGTGAGGTGATGGTTGCTAAACCCTTGATGGGAGGGGTCACTTGTGATTCCTGCATCTGCAAGTTAGCTCTGTCTGACCTCCTCTTCCTCTGGGCACGCACTCTCCATCTTTTAGGAAAGAGCTAATCCAAATGATGTCATTGTTTGAGACCGGGCCGTCAAGTTCTCAAACCTACCTTTCTATATACCTGAGATATAGTGTCTACTGATTCTAAGGGTGAGTGTATTTAATACGTCTTTTTATCCTTCTGGGACACAGTGAAGGACAGGAAAGCCTGGCGGACTGCAGTCCATGGGGTTGTAAAAAGTCAGACATGACTTAGCGACTAAACCACAAAACAACAACCACAGTCCTTCATGGGCCTAGAATTGAGTTTGTGCAGGCTCTTTAGATGAATGAATGAGTGAATGAATGAATGAAGTTATAAAATCTGATTGATATTATCAGTGCTCACCTCAAAGTCTCCTCTTCTCCAGGTACGTGGAAGACCTCATGTCAGCCTCCCTGCCATTAGAGGGGGCGGTGTGACTGGTCCTGACATGATGTGTCGCTTCTGGTCTGCACCACAGATGTGAGCGCTCCAAGCAAACTCGCCTCTCACATAGGCCACAGGCCACCTCGAGGCGGGCAAAGCCTCTGTGAGCCTGAGTGACCCTGGGCAAAACACGAGTCCTACACACCCACTGACCTGGGCTGCATCTTCACCACAAACAAGAAACCTGGGTTTGTTGAAGGATTTTTGTTCTGCAGCCTAACTTGGCCTATTCTGACGAATACAGCCAATGACCACTTACAAGGGGACGACAAAGGCTTGCATACGTTATAAGACACACAAATGCTCCACTGTGTGACTGTCCTGTGGCCTCATCACATTAGTCAGGCAGGATCTAAAGGTCAAAAGCCCCTTGGGGGAGGCTGCCCGCCTGCAGGTTCACTTGTGTGAGAGCTGGAGCAGTGAGTCAGTGCCCGCTGCACTGCGAGTTGGAACGTGGAAGAGCATCAGGAGAATACGCAAGACACGCGGTGAAACAGCGTCACCATCACATTCTCGGAGCCCTGTCCTCGATTGATCTGTGTTTAAATGTTTAAAACGCACCCTATTTCATTTTTAGGTTTTGAAGTGACGGGTTGACATTTGCAAGAAGGAGCACCATCTGTGGCTCGTCGCGTTTGCAGTGTGCATCGGGGTGGCGCCCACTGCACACCTCCCAGGACACCCTGTTTCTCCTCCACAGACAGCATTTGGCCAGATACGACAGGCCTTCGGGCAGGGGCAGGAAGAATCTATTGTTTGGCAGCGCCTCCAAATTTACCTCCTCCAAAAATTCCACTTGTTTTTGGTTCCTGCCTTGGCAGCAAATTTTACTAGGATGGGTACCATATGCTCTAGTGTTTCTGAAACCATCCCAGTTTCTAACATTTTGCTTGTCTCTGTAACCCATTAAAATACCCCAGAAATTCCAATATTATAGCATACAAACAACATCTATCAGACAGCTTTTCAACCCTATGAACTATAGCCCACCAGGCTCCTCTGTCCATGGAATTCTCCAGGCAAGAACACTGGACTGGTTTGCCATTTCCTTCTCCAGGAGATCTCTCTGACCCAGGGATTGAACCCAGGTCTCTGGCATTGCAGGCAATTTCTTTACTGCTGAGCCACCAGGGAAGCTCCTGAAGTGCATGGTGGAGACCAACTGCTCAGTCGCTGCTGTCTGGGGTCAGTCCCCATGTCTGAAGCACCATCACCGAGGATCCATCCTCAGAGTGACAGCCTGCGCCCTGTCAGAAACCAAATGCCCAAGGGAGCTCCAGGCATTGAACAATACACCACCCACCCCTCAGTGAGATGTGTTAGGGGCGCATTTCCAAGTGGCCCCTGCAGACAGGGAGGCCTGGAAAGAGCGGGGATGGGGGTTCCCTAGAAAAATGCAGCAGAACGAGGGGAAGGGACCCCAGGGTGGAGAGGGCGTGGCACACAACGCAGAGCACTAAGGCGTGGACCTCCGCTGAGGCTTCTTTCTGTGCCAGGCGCTGCACAGAATGCCTCCTCTGCATTTCATCTGCCTTGCTTCTCTCCGTGAACCCGGGAAGTAAAGCACTGTGCTCCCTTTGCAGGTGAGAACACAGCCCGTGAGTTAAGTGATTTCCGCAGGGTCTGCAGCTAGGAAGTGATGAACCCAAGTGTCCTTCTAAAGTGCTTGCTGTCCCACTCTCTAAATTGGCCTGGGTCTCAAAGCCCTTTAAAAAAAAAAAAAAAATAGACATTGAGTTGTTATACTTCCAGAGCTGAGAAGTCCAAGATTGCAGTGCCTGCAGACTCGGTGTCTGGTGAGGACCCTCCTCCTAGTTTGCAGATGAAAGCCAACTCTAACAGTAACCTAACAACCCCAGAAACAAAGCTCGTCAGTCCAGACTCTGAGACAGTAGACTTGAAACCATCAGGAGTTAGGAAAACAGTGTTGCAGTGTCTCCCAAAATTAAACACAGTGTGACCAAACGGTCCAGCAGATCCGCTTCTAGGACTTGAGGACACAGCGAGAGGATGGCCAGCAGGGAGGGGAGGGGCCTTACCAGTGACCGAACCTGCCGGAACCTTGGCCTTCCCACCTCCAGAACCTCAAGAAAGAAATTGCTGCTGTTTACGGGTCACCCAGTGTGTGGTGTTTTGTTAGAATAACCTGAGCTAAGATAAGTACACGAATAAACACATAGTTGGAGAGAGAGAGAAATAATGATGAATTAATTAATCTAATTAATCAATTAAAGGAGATCAAACCAGTCAATCCTAAAGGAAATCAGTCCTGAATATTCACTGGAAGGACTGATGCTGAAGCTGAAGCTCCAATACTTTGGCCACCTGATGCAAAGAACTGACTCATTGGGAAAGACCCTGATGCTGAGAAAGATTGAAGGCAGGAGGAGAAGGGGATGAGAGAGGATGAGATGGTTGGATGGCATCACTGATTCAATGGACATGAGTTTGAGCAATCTCCGGGAGTTGGTAATGGACAGGGAGGCCTGGAGTGCTGCAGTCCACAGAATGGCCAAGAATCAGACGTGACTAAGAGACCGAACTGAACTGAATAGATGAATAGATGACAGATAGATAGATAGATAGATGATAGATAAGTAGGTGACAGATAGATGGATGGATGATAGTTCTGCGGGCAGGACTGCTCTCAGGCACTTCTGGGAGCCAGCTGGGCAGCTTCTGGAAGCCCTGTCTTCACATCTGTGGCTGGAGCTGAGTCCACAGGGCAAGCAGTCAGGGAAGGAAAGATGATGAAAAGTAGGGGAGGGAGGAGGCCCTCTCGTTGCCTCTGTCCCTGACGTGGGGCCTATCAGTGGTCTGGGTGTCCCTGTGTGGGTGTCCAGCACTAGCCAGGCCATGACAAAGATGGACACAATCGTACATCTGGCCTTGGAGCACGAGGGGCTGGAGAAGGGTCCTGGGAGGCAGAGCAGTGGGAGCTCAGCCCGGCCTCCCGCCCACAAGGGGAGCAGCAGGCCATGCCTCACCTCCAGAGGGCCTGTGGCCCACCTCCACCCTCCTCATCTCCTTTGATAAGAACCTCTTCCCTGGGTCATCAGCATGGGAGACACACAATGAAGTGAGTTCTGAGAGATGTGGCTGCCGGGCCAAGCTGACAGATTTCAAAGCCACCACAGATGGTGAGCTAACGGGGATGCAGCTCGAAGGATGACATCTGAGCTGAGGCCCAGAGGGCGGGCAGAAGTCAGCCAGATGGAGAGACAGGAGAATCTTCCTACCAGCATTGGAATCACGTTAAAAAACAGCTGCTGCAAGTTCTGTATTATTAAAAGGAAATGGAAATAAAAGGGGCAGAGGTGTGTTTCCAGAGAATGAACTTATTCAAAGCCAAGAGCACAGCACATTCATTCATTCAGTACCTAAAACAGCGAATTGACACCAATGAGCTGGCAGAGTTGGTGGTTCACGGCTCCACCCCCTTCCCTCCATCCATCTTTCTTACTTCCCCACCCTTCCCAATCACTGCCTGCCTCCTCATTGCCAAGGAAACCACAGAGTGGGATTAGCTTGTGTTCCTAGACCTCATCCAGTAGTAGAATCAGTCACAGGATAAACATCCTGCAGCCCAGGGCCACAGGTTAGCTTCCACACCACGTTGGTCTGCATCGCTAAGGTACCAGGCGTGGAAGAGCCTCTGACCACTCCCCGTGCCCACAGGTCAGATCCAGCACCCCAGCCCCAGCAAAGCAGGAATGGACACCACATGTCTGCAACCCTGGGTCAGGTTTAACTCAATAATCAACCACAGTGTGTCCTCCAGGGTCGATTAGTCCATTTCCCCAGGGAAAACAAATACCCTGGAAGAGAGGCAGGCTTCCTATCTTTCCAGCCCAGGGCAGCAACTTTTAGAAAGGTGGCCCTTTCTAGGAAAGCCAGCCTAACGGGGACCATGGAGGCAGCCTGGGCCCAGCCAGGAGGGAGAGATGGAGGAGGCCGAAGGCATAGGAGGCAGCAGTTCAAACCCAGACACAGCACCCCAGGTACCAGGTGTCTCCTCCCCGCTGTGAGGCAGGTCCCCCATCTCCACCGCATCCGGGGTCCCAGTTGAGAGCCTCAGGCTCAGCAATTCTTCAGAAGGACTCCCAGAAATGCCCTTGTACTCATGGCCGTGGCTCATTACAGTGAAAGGATACAGAAGACAATCAGCAAAGGAAATAGGGGTAGAGGACAGGGCCGGGGAGAGTCCCAGGAGTGAGTGTCCTGATGATCCCCCCCGACCGTGGAGATGCGCAGATAGCAGAACACGGTGTGATCGTTGGTACAAAGCATTGCCCACCGGGGACGCTCATGTGAGCCGTGCTGCAGGGGATTTTATTGGAGTTGGTCCTGTAGGCATGGGGTGCCCTTGTCCCTGATCTTTGCCCCTCAGATTCCAGCATCTCCCAACAGGTGCTGTGCGTCCAAGACCCACCATCAACCCAGCTGTGAGCACAGGACCTGGTGGGGCCCAGCGCCCAGTGAACCAACACTCTTATCCGGCAGGAGACTCCGTGGGCTCCAGTGATTACCCAGGAACCAGCCAAGGGGGAGACCTGTCTGGGGAACAACCCCAAGCCTGCTCTGGCTCACCCCCACTTTTGTTCCTCAACCCCCAGTTTCTAGTCTCCAGTGTAGAGTCTGAGAGGGAAGCCAATGGGAACACTATAGTTAGGAGGCTTCCTGTCACTAACTAGCTGGTGACCTCAGGTTAAGACCTGGTCTCACTGACTTGCCTATGCACCCGGGAGGTGGTAGTGGTGGAGGGTCCCACTCTGGGAAGGTGTACTGAGCACCACAGGCTGGGGTCCCCCCCAGCAGCGGGTACTTGCACACCAGGGCGACGGGCACGGAAGCCACACAGCCTCTCCAGGGACTTCTGTCCATCAGTGGCCATTCCAACTCCCCCCAACAGGTACAAAATGCTTACTAGGTGCCAGATACTGTGTCAAGGGCTTATGCGGATTATCTCATTTAATCCCCAAATAATTCTCTTCAAATAGTATTATTATCACCCTCATTTCAGATGACTGAGGTCCCGGAAGGCTACCTAAGTTCACATCTCTCGTTCAGCAGCTTTGCAACTGCACAGAGATACACTCTCTCACCCCCATCCCCTTGGCAACCACCGCAGACTGGCTTTAAATGCACATTTTGTCAGTTTTTAACAGGATTGTGTCGTAAGGGAAACCATTTCCATAAGAACTGCAGAAGTAAATGCCACCATTTGGCAGGGTTTCTTCTCCGGCTACATCAGCTTATATGCTGTTCCTTGTCCTCCAAGATAAATCTAGAAGACACAACAGCTCAGTTGTTACAAATCATAGAAGCACCCTGGTGCAAAAATCTCCATAAAAGTCGTCAAGGAAGATCTATGTCTGGAGGCGGAATTCAGAGCAAAGGCAGAGGACTTGGCAAGAAGCAGCAGAAGGCATTCACTCGGAGGCAGAGAGCCGCAGGGAGCAGACGTGAAGCCCATGGAAAGAACGTGTGAGAGAGGAGGACCCGGACTGCAGGCAGAAAGGCCGGAGTCCAGGGTCACCTGGGGCTGACCCAGCAGCATCACGTGCACCAGAAGGGCAGGAGCCAGGCCTCTAAGACAGCCAGACCCAGAAAACATGCACGACCAGGAGCTTTTGGAAGGCAGCCACGAGGTGGAGACCGCCATCGGCAGAAGAAGGTGCTTTAGAGGTAAAAGAGCTTAGAGGTGTCCCCAGCATTCAGGAGAGACCAAAGAGCATCACTTCTCAGTCAGCCACTCTGGGCATTAGATGCAATGCCTGCTATTATCAATATTTTAATTCTAGAAAAAAAAATGGACAAGTCCTCGGAATATGTAATGTTACACACGAGCAGAAATGAAGACGTGCTTGGTCTACTGCCTCTTACTCCCGTCTGCCCCTCCTCCACCCACCTCCCTCCCTCAGAGACCAAAAAAGACCAAGGACTTGGGTCTCTCACTGAATCTGGCTTGTTTTTCCTTCCCCCACGACCTAGAATCTGGCCCTCGGGGAGGCGTTTGTCTTCTGGCGGCTGGCAGCCAGGCAGCACCTCATCTGATGACAGTCAATTCTGCCGAAACACCTGGAGTCAGCTCGGACCCTGCAGGTGGGTCACCGTCTCCACCAAGGTGGGTCCTCACTTCAGACACCAGCTGAAAGTCTGGGAGTCCCTCAACCCTCCTCAGACTTCCCTCGTAGCTCAGTTGGTAAAGAATCTACCTGCAACACAGGAGACCCAGGTTCGATCCCTGGGTTGGGAAGATCCCCTGGAGAAGGAAATCACAACGGACACCAGTATTCTTGCCGGGAGAATCCCATGGACAGAGGAGCCTGGCAGGCTACGGTCCATGGGGTTGCAAGAGTCTGACGTGACTTAGTGACTAAACCACCAGCAACCTCCCTCAGGTGCGGTAATTCACTAGAATGGTTCACAGAACTGAGGAAGGGCTCCACTTACAGTTACAACCTTATTACATAGATCCCGGGCGGGAACAGCCATGTGAAGATACCCACAGGGTGAGGCTGGCGGTCGTGGACACTGGACTTCCACACCTCTCGTCGTAGAATCAGGACATGTCGTCCTCCCACACATGGACTAGCACCCACGTCAGGGCAGCATCAGGTGTCCAGAGTTTTTACTGCGGCTTCACAGCACTGGGGATTTACTCAACCCCCGGTCCTCTGCCCTGCCACCCTGAGAGATGTGAGGCAGGACTGATATCACAACTCGTCCATCCTGAGTCACCTCACTGGCATAGACTCAGGTGTGGTTCAAGGACCACCGGGAATAACAAAGATGCTCCCAGCATCAGGAAATTCCAAGAGTTCAGAAGCTCAGTGCCAGGAATCTGGGACAAGACCAGATGAATTCTTCATCACAGCACCATGACGACGACTGACATTTAACAAAGGTTTCTAGGTGCCAGCCTCCTGTGCATGCTTTCTTCACTTCTCGTATGATCCCCAAAACAACCTTCTGTGCTAGACACCCTGTCATCCCATTCCACAGGTGATAAAACTGAGGCCCAGAGAGGGCAAGTACCCGGCTTAGATTCACATCACTGGATAAGATATTACACCATGTCGTGTAAGCAACCAGAATAGATAGCGCAGCGCAGGGATTGATAGCCATTCTCTTGTAATAACCTGTAACGAAACAGAATCTGTAAAAATGCTGAGTCACCTGCTCACCTGAAACAAATACAGTACTGTCAATCAACTAAGCTTCAATTTAAAAAAATCCATATAGCTGTGAGTGGCAGAGCAGGCGGCTGAACTCGTATTTGTCATGTGCGCTACTAACTCCCTCTAAAATTGACTGTGAAAAGGGAGAAGCTAAGAGGGTGGCCATTTTTACTCCAGAAGAACAAGTCAGATAGAACTCAAGGACCCAGACTTCCTGCACATGCTCAGAGAAAAACTGTCTAGGTTTTGCCCTTGAAAGAGCTCAGTCTTTAAAATCAGACAGCTCCTTTAAATCCTAGCTCCATCACTTACAGTCTGCCCTCCTTACCCAAAGGTGGGTTCTGAATCTACAGATTCAACCGACCTCAGAAGGAAAATATTTGGGAAAAAAAATACCAGAAAATGCTAAAAAGCAAAATTTGAATTTGCCATGCACTGGCAACTACTTACAAAGCATTGACATTGTATTTGCAATTATTTACATAGCATTTATACTTTATTAAGTATTATAAGTAATCTAGGGGTGATTTAAAGTATCCGAGAGGATGTGCATAGGTTATATGCAAATACCACACCATTTTACACAAGGGACTTGAGTTGGATTTTGGTATCTGAGGGGCGTTCTAGAACCAATCCCCCGTGGATACTGAGGGATGACGGAAGCTAGTTGTGTGGTATTGGAGGGAAAAAATAGCACTAAAACTCTGATCTGCAATGCCTCCATCAAAGGGTGGAGATTCCAAAGACACCTGCTTCCCAAGTTTGGTTGCAGAATAAAGATGACTTATTTGAAGGTGAAAAACACCGCACCAGCTAAATCGTCTCTTTTTTCTTTTCCACTCAGTCTGACCCTGGCCTTTCATCCTCAGAATCTGTCTTCTATCCACCTGATGTATTTATTCCTTGCATTTCACATGGTGCTCTCAAAACTCTCTGACCACCTTGGATTGTATTTTCGTTCCCTTAGCTCAATTATTTTGACAAGGTTCACAGGGACTATTACTTCAGAAGCTTCAAAGAACATCAGCCTTAAAAGGCACTTATGAAGCACCTAACTGTACGTGGCATTACACTAGAAACATCTCCAGTAACTGTGCCTGTCTTGTTGACCTCACATGCTGCTGGGAGGTCGCACAAGAGGATGGATGTGGAGTCTTTTAAACCCAACAAAACTGTGTGAATAGAGTGGATAATTATGTAAGGAGGCATCGAGGCAGACGTAGAATCCCACATACAGAGATCTAGGAAAACCAGAACAATCCATATACAGAGCCTCAAGACAAGTGGCACAGGACAGCAAGCACACGCCACAGCTTCAGATCCCGGTCAGGCTCTTGTGTGCACAGTGGTTGACAGGGAGGCTGGGGAAGAAGAGAAGGACGCATCCTCTACAGATGCGGCCATCTGGGAGCAGAAACGAGAGTAGGACGCTGGTGGCCACGTGGAACATCCGAGGGCAGAAGGAGCAGTGCCCACGAGCGTGCCTTGGTTTTTTTTTTTAAAGATTTTGTTATTGTGGACTATTTTTTTTTTTTACTTTTTATTCCATATTAAGGTACAGCCAATCAACAATGTTGTGGTAATTTCAGGTGAACAGCAAAGGGATTCAGCCATACATATACACGTATCTATTCTATGCAAACTCCCCTCCCATCCAGGCTTCCAGATAACATTAAGCAGAGTTCCATGTGCTCTAAAACAGGTATGAACCATTTTTTAAAGTCTTTATTGAATTTGTCACAATATTGCTTATGGGTTTGTTTTTTTTTTTTAATGTTTTAGTTTCTTGGTTGCTGGGTATGTGGGATCTTATCTCCCCAACCAGGGATGGACCCCATACCCCCCCGCCACACTGGAAGGAGAAGTCTTAGCTCCTGGAACAGCAGGGAAGTCCCCTACAAGTGTGACTTGAAGACGTGACCCCCAGACAGCACTCATACCCTAGCGGTTCCCCAGGGAGCCCAGCTGGTGATGAACATGGTTCTGCAGCTGCTGACAACTGAGTCTTCTGCTCTTCACGTGGGTGGAAAGAAACACAAAGCCGTCCAGGATAGAGAGCAGGTGAAGGCTTCATGGCCCACTTCATGGCATGAAATCCCCAAATACTGTTTCCTTGCAGGACACAAGTGAGCTGAATTGACGGTCTTTATTTTTATTTTGTAATTAACCTTTTTATTTTGTGTTGGAGTATAGCCAATTGACAACGTTGTGACAGTTTCAGGTGAACAACAAAGGGACTTGGCCATACAAATACATATATCCTTCTCCCTCAGACTCCCTTCCCATCCAGGCTGCCACATAACATTGAGCAGAGTTCCCTGTGCGATACAGTGGGTCCTTGTTGGTGATCCATTTTAAATACAGCATTCTCTTTATTTGGGGAAAAAAAAAAAAAACTTTGAGTGAATCCTAAGATGGTGCTGAAGTCGGAGAAAATCACTTCACCTGAAATCTTGCCTTGGCTGCTTTTGTTCGCTCATTTATCAAATGTCTACCCAGCACCGAAGAATTGATGCCTTTGAACTGTGGTGCTGGAGAAGACTCTTGAGACTCCCTTGGACTGCAAGGAGATCCAACCAGTCCATCCTAAAGGAGATCAGTCCTGGGTGATCATTGGAAGGACTGATGAGGAAGGTGGAACTCCAATACTTTGGCCACCTGATGGGAAGAACTGACTCATTGGAAAAGACCGTGATGCTGGGAAAAAATTGAAGGTGAGAGGAGAAAGGGACGACAGAGGACGAGATGGTTGGATGGCATCACTTAGTCAATGGACATGAGTTTGAGTAAACTCTGGGAGTTGGTGATGGACTTGGTGATGGACAGGGAGTCCCGGTGTGCTGCAATCCATGGGGTCGCAAAGAGTTGGACAGGACTGAGCAACTGAACTGAATTGAACCAAGTGCCTATCACAGGGGCAGGCCCTCTTCTCTGCTGCTGGGGGCCCCCCAGCCAGTGGGACTGACAAACCCTGGCTGTTGTGGGACAGGAGGGTTCTCACTGGGATGGGGACAGGCAAGGGGACAGACACCCTGCAGCAAACCCAGTAAATACGAGGACTGCAGAGAATCAATGTTGCAGAAAGAAAGACAATTGGAAGGGGTAAGAAGTGCTGGGGGTGGGGTTGGGATGCAGGCTCCAAGCCTGGTTCATCCAGAATGGTTACCAGACCTCAGAGGCCTCACTTGCTTTTCCAAAAACCGGATCTCAGACCTGCTTCTTAGGGTCACAGCCACTTGGACAGAGGTGAGCTCTTCAAGTGGTTTATACGAATAATGCCCACAAAGTCATCACCCTCGATGTTAGCCCCTTGAATTTTTTTACATGGATTTATATAAGATCATGGCATCTGGTCCCATCACTTCATGGCAAATAGATGGGGAAGCAGTGGAAACAGTGTCAGACTTTATTTTGGGGGCTCCAAAATCACTGCAGATGGTGATTGCAGCCATGAAATTAAAAGATGCTTGCTCCTTGGAAGGAAAGTTATGATCAACCTAGATAGCATATTCAAAAGCAAAGACATTACTTAGCCAACAAAGGTCCATCTAGTCAAGGCTATGGTTTTTCCAGTAGTCATGTATGGATGTGAGAATTGGACTGTGAAGAAAGCTGAGTACTGAAGAATTGATGCTTTTGAACTGTGGTGTTGAAAAAGACTCCTGAGAGTTTCTTGGACTGCACGGAGATCCAGCCAGTCCATTCTAAAGGAAATCAGTCCTGGGTGTTCTTTGGAAGGAATGATGTTAAAGCTGAAACTCTAGTACTTTGGCCACCTCATGCAAAGAGTTGACTGATTGGAAAAGACTCTGATGCTGGGAGGGATTGGGGGCAGGAGGAGAAGGGGACGACAGAAGATGAGATGGCTGGATGGCATCACCGACTCGATGGACGTGAGTTTGAGTGAACTCCAGGAGTTGGTGATGGACAGGGAGGCCTGGTGTGCTGCAATTCATGGGGTCACAAAGAGTTGGACACGACTGAGTGACTGAACTGAACTGACCTGATATGCTTTTATTGAAAAGTAACTAATTCCATAATTATTTAAACATACCTCATTTCTAGTAGTGTGGCAAGTTTTCAAATATTAGATAGTGTGCGTCTTACCTGACAGGCTTTCTATAAATGGAAATTTCTGGGTTTGAAGCTTTGCAGTGACCTGAATGGGAAGGAAACTCAAAAAGGAGGAGATACATGTATACATATGACTGACTCACAGCACCCCACTCCAGTACTCTTGCCTGGAAAATCCCATGGATGGAGGAGCCTGGTAGGCTGCAGTCCATGAGATCGCTAGGAGTCGGACACGACTGAGCGACTTCACTTTCACTTTTCACTTTCATGCATTGGAGAAGGAAATGGCAACCCACTCCAGTGTTCTTGCCTGGAGAATCCCAGGGATGGAGGAGCCTGGTGGCCTGCCGTCTATGGGGTCGCACAGAGTCGGACACGACTGAAGCGACTTAGCAGCAGCAGCAGAAATTAACACAACATTGTAAAGCAACCATACTCCAATAAAGATGAATTTTTTAAAAAAATGCAGGTTCGGTCCTCTGAATTTTGTACCCTGGACACACAGAGTTAGGAACCAGGTCACTGAAGAACCGGTGTTCTCTCCCACTACCACCCTGAGCTTGGAACCACTTTGAGTGGGGGAGCAAAGGGTATTCTGATCCTCAGTAACAGAAAAGGGTTTAAAGCAAATGCCCTCAAGATAGAAAACCCAGAGACTAGTGGCAGGTGTAGTGGTGGGGGAGGAGGTGAGGGCAGGTGGAAGAGGTTGAGTGGGGTGGGTAGCCCGAGGGCAGGAGCAGGAGGGGATGCCAAGAAGGTGGGGAGAAGGGAAGGAAGGCCAGAGGGGTCACTGGCTTCCCAACTTGCTGTTCAGCTGGTGTGCCAGGAGATGCTCGGGCCAAGTGGACCCCAACAGCTTAGACATCAAGGCCCAGGGCAGTGCTGAGGAGCATCAGCGAAGGTCAAAGGCCTGCTTGACCTCTGGACTAGATGGGGGCGGCCTACAGTCTGGGAGCAGACATAACAGAGAACTGATTCTTTGTGCTTGGTTCAAAACAGAAATGACTTCTCAGTGGCCTCGACTCTCCCACCCACTGTACCTCTTAGAATATGTGTCTGCTTCAGGCCAGCTTTGGTTTAGTTCCAGGAGCTACATGGGCTCCACACTAGCATGTGTATTCCTGTTTACTGGCTGTTTACTTCTCACGAGTCTCCTAGGAAACTCATCCACTGAGCATTTGCATAGAACCTATTTCTATTTGTATAACAAATGTTACAAATCCATTTTAATTGCCCAGGTAACTTTTAGATGCGGGAGAGGGGACAAGAATGCTGACACTTGGTGAGCTAACAGGGCCCTGAATCTTAAATAGAGGGAAAATTTCAGAAGAGAACTAAGTATGTGGATCTGTGGAAATGGCCTTGGCATCAAGATACCTGAATCCGGTGCCTCATCCTACCACTGGTTTGCTTTGCGGCCTTAAACAAAGCTGCTTCAGATTCAGGGGTTTTTGTGTTTGTTTTTCATTTGTAACCTGAAGATGTTGGAACAGGTTATATCTAACGTTCATTTCTACCCGGTGTGTGATTCGATCATGGTTTCTGGTTCTTCTGTAAGAAAAGCTACTTGTGAAGGAAATCAAATGTGGTTTTAAGGGGGAAAATAGATCTGGGTCCTATTGAGAAATACTCCTAATTTTCAGCAGGGTAAACATCATCATGGTTGCAAAGTCACCACCACTGACTCTGTCACTCCTGGTTCACTGTGTCCCAACTCCTGTCCCAACCTGGAGTGAGTGACGCATCCTTTCATTCAAGCCCCTCAGCAGTTCTGAACATTTCACAAGATCCATTCAAAACAGAGAGATTCATGTTCGCTGGGAAAAAAAGAATGGGACAATTACAGGTTATGTGACTAAAAGCTACCATTCATGAGCAGCCTCCTACCTGCTAGGTGCTTTGCATACCTTTTCCTAGTCCTCATGACGATCGTGCCAAGGAGCTGGGCAAGTCCTGAGTTCATTTTATGCTGCTGCTGCCAAACAAACTATTACAAACTGAGCAACTTAAGTCGACATGTTTCCATGGTCAGGGGTCCAGCCTGGCCCTGCTCAGGGTGTCATGGGCTGCACTCAGGGCATCTTCTAGCCCACCCCTACACACTTCCACCAAGGATAACCCTGGGAGTGATGGCCAGAGCCCCTGTGATCATAGCAGCGAGGTCCCAGCTGTCCTGCCAGTCTGTTGGCTGGGGCCATTCTCTAGCTTGTGGTCTTCTCCACAACAGTGAAGTTTGTTCTGATGTCTGTCTCTTCCTGACTTCTGTCTCTGACCTCTGCACCTTCTCGCCTGATTAGACCAGGCCCACTCGGGTGCTGATTCAGTACCTTGATGACTTCTGCAGACCCCTCACCTCTGCCGTCCACCATGAGATAATATGGGCTTCATACCCCCCACATCTGCAGGCACTACACAGTGGAGGGGACCACTCACAGCACGTGCACCAGGGGCAGGAAGCTCTGGGGCCATCGTAGAACTCCACCACAAGCCGTCTCCAGGTGCTGTCTCAAGTCCACGGGGAGCAAAGAAGCTGGAGTGGCACTTAAGTGCCAGCGTCCTAAGTCTAAGCCCTTCTTACACATCACAGCCCCGTTCTAACAGCAGACTTCACGCCCCGCCCCAAACATGCCCTTGCCCAAGGTCACAGGGGCACCGCAGTTCATAGCATACTCCATGTAAAATGCACTGTGATTAAGTCAGGCTCAGCATCCCTCTGGAATGTCAGTCAACTCCAGGCTGAGCCATCAAACCCAATTACCCATAACCCAGCTGACACAGACTCCTAATAAAGCCACAGGGAGCAGGGAGCCAGGAACTGTCCTCTCAGCTTCCCAGAGGCTCAAACCGTCAAGAATCTGCCTGCGATGCAGGAGACCTGGGTTCGATCCCTGAATTGAAAAGATTCTTGGAGAAGGGAAAGGCTACCTGCTCCAGTATTCTTGCCTGGAGAATTCCATGGACAGAGGAGCCTGGAGCGCTACAGTCCATGGGGTGGCAAAAGTCAGACCTGACTGAAGCGACTACACAGTAACAGACCTATGTAAAAGATTGGGTTTTTCCATAGAATCTCCCATACACTTGTGCTCCTTAGTGCCTTGCGTGCCTGAGACACATTATTAGCCTTTTAGGAAATATTTGAAGAGAGACGAGCAGGAAGGGAGGGAGGAGTAGGCTTGGGGTGGGGTTCGAGAGGCTGCAGGGAGCAGCGCGGCACCCAGACCCGAACTCACCTGTCGGGCACCGGCAGCGCTGGACGCGGCCAGTCCCGCTGCCTCCGTGTGCTTCTATCGCCACCTAGTGGTCTCTTGGAGAAACGCTTCTCCCTGGGCGAACCCTGTCCGCACTGTCTCCCACCCGCAGGTGGTACTTGTAGACCTGGGAAGTCCACAGTCCTTCCTTGTGTGCTTTTTTTTTTTTTTTCGTTAGGAACCTTATTTGGTCATTGTTTTTGAGACCCGTGTGTTTAAAGGGAAATAGAAAAAAATAGTATCATGGAAGACTAGGGCATCACTTAAATCATTGGGTTTTTAGGAGCTCTACAGTGGGAACAGTGCCTGGTTGATCCGAGTCCCCAGCCTGCACGAACACCCCATGCACCCATGTCTGCATCCAGCTGGTCAGAGGCTGTCTCCTCCGTGAAACCAGGCGAGCACTCCTGTCCACTCCTTGTTTATCACATGCCAGGGGCTGGAGGAGCTCAAGTGATCAGTCCTATGACAATTCTGTGAGGCAGGCATGATTCTGTCCATATTAGAGCTGGGGGAATTGAGGCAGAGTGAAGTTACAAAGCCAGGACTCTGATTCCCCTGGGCCCCTCCCCAGGCCCAGGACCCTCCCCTCATCACCCCCCAGCCAAGGGGACAGCTCCCCCTACCAGGACGCCTGTTTCTCTCCCTCATCCCATTTTTTTACCCCGACCCCTGCCTTCAGATCATGCTCCTCTTTCTCTGAACCAGAAACTCGAGGTCTGTGGGGGCGTGGCCTCCGCTGCCTTATACACACGGAATCCCATGCTCAGTGGATCCTCCGCACAGGTATGTTCACCCATCCACTGCGAAACCACGGTGGCTTCAGGGACCAGGAGGTTGTTACATCCAAAGAGGGAGCTGCAGGCAGTGTGGATGCCAGCCCAACCCGGATCAGTCAGCCTTGGTTTACAAGTTTTAGGTGAAACGACGAATGGCGGGGAGTAAAGAGGTCAGTCCAGGTGCTTCAGTCTTGAGCAGGCTGAGTAGAGGCACCAGGGAAAACAAGTCTCAGAACCTGGGGGGTCTGGCCGTGTGACGTCTGCAGGGCCCCTCCCCCCAGGGAAGGTCGGCCTAGCTGTCCCTGATGAGATTGATCAGAACCCCATGGGCAGAGGAGGAGGGGTTGCAGGATGAGGCAGAGGAAGGCGGTGTCCTGTCCTTCAGAAGGAGGAGAGGAGCAAGCCCAGAGTTCTGAGAGAAAGGATCCTCGGCTGCAGGTCATTCACTGGAACGTGGGATGAGGAGGGCGGCCAAAACAGTGAGAGCTGGACCATAAAGAAGGCTGAGCACCAAAGAACTGATGCTTTCAAACTGTGGTGTTGGAGAAGACTCTCCAAAGTCCCTTGGATATCAAGGAGATCAAACCAGTCAATCCTAGAGGAAATCAACCCTGAGTGTTCATTGGAAGGACTGATGCTGACGCTGAAGCTCCAGTATTCTGGCAGCCTGATGTGAAGAGCCAACTCACTGGAAAAGACCCTGATGCCGGGAATGATTGAGAGCAAGAGGAGAAGGGGGCGGCAGAGGATGAGTTGGTTGGATGGCATCACCAACTCAATGGATATGAGTCTGAGCAAACTGAAGGAGATAGTGAAGGACGCAGAAGCCTGGCTGGCTGCAGTCCACGGGCTCACGAAGAGCTGGACATGACTGAGTGAGTGAACAAGATAGGAAAATAAGAGTCAGTGGAAGAAAGGAAAAGAAAGCGATTACGGTTGTGGGCAGACATCAGGTTCACAACATTGAACAACCAAGCGGGTTGGACGCAGACCTATCTGACCGATGGGACTCTGGGGAAGCCCTGGAGGCCCTGGAGACATGCCCGGCGGTAAGGGACCCTCGGGCACGGTCACTGGCCATTGACCTGTACAGAGCAATGTGGTATTTCACCAACCACCACTCACAGGTTTGTGCTGGTTGAAATGCACTGGGAATAGGAGAGTGGGGAAAGAGAAGTGAGTGTTGGGGACCATCAAAGGACAAAGGGTGGCTGGCAACCCTGCCGTCGGGGTGGGGGCAGGCTGCCTGCCTCCCCGTCTGGTGGTCTGGCAGCCCCAGTGGTCATAGCTGCCGACCCTCCCCGCCTGGGGAGGCAGGCCTGGCAGGTGGCCCCGGCCAGCTGGCTGGGTGGCAGCCCAATCGCCAAGGCTGGGTAACCAGCTGGTCATCTGGGCCAAAGCCCAGAGTGACGCACCTCCAGGCTGTCCTGGCAGCCTCAGCGCCCTCCCCCGGTGCCACCGCCCACACAGGCGGCTCTCCTCCACGCCCCTCCCCACCACAGTGGAAAACAAAACCCTGCCAACTGAGAAGAGACGGCCGCGCCCCTGCCTCTGGGCTTCAGGAGATGTGCAATCCTGACCACATTCCAGCCCTAGAATCTCTATTTTGAGATGCAGGATTTCTGACTTTCCAAGAAGAAAGCCAGCACCCAGGCCTTTGTGAAATAAAATAACACATATAAATGGTTTCAGAGTCAGTTGACGTCAGTCCATGTCTGCGTGGAGGTGATGCTCGGAGTCCCTACCAGGTCAGACTGCATTGTCCCAACTGCACCTTGAGAATGTCAGGGCTGTTTCTAATTACCCACTGTGCTTGGGGAATTCACAGTTCTGCTTTGGGCGATTGGAAACTATTTCCATCTTACCATATGTGTTTGGCTATCACTAATTGGGGAAAGTTATTTTTAGTATTTCCTCTTCTTTCCATCTTTGCAGATCTGCCCTATTTTGGGGGAAAAAAATCTAGAAAATAGTTTGGATTTTTTTTTTTTTTAAAGAGCAATGCTAGAGATGCTGTTAAAGTTCTACAAGCAACCTTTTCTTGATCAGTGGAGAGGTCAGTAAGGAACCTGGATTCCAAGTCCTGGATTTCCTCCCCCACATCAGTGCTGGCACAGAGAGACAACCAAGGGTCTTTTCATCCTTCAAGACCCAGGTCAGTGTCAGCATCTCTGCATCCCATTCCTGCTCCAGGCAGACCCACAGTCCCCAAATTCAATAACCACACTAGCCCTGGATCTTGCTGTTTTTCTCAATATTTCAGATTCTACCTGTACTCCCAAAGAACTCTGCCAAGTTTAAGCATCTTTTGAAAAAATCAATATGAAGAATTCTAATCAGTCTTTAAATTTGTTTTACTTAACCTGTACCCAAAGCAACTTTATCTATTAATTGGTCATTTTGATACACAGCTTTAGAATTATTTTAGTATTTGAATTGAAAGTAATCCCAGCCCATAAATATTTATGTCAACATTAATAAATACTGTTTTTTCATCACTTGGTTTAATATTTTGTTTTTATCTATGATTTACCAAAGTGTTTGTCGCTCAGTTGTATCTAACTCTTCGTGACCCCATGGACTGTAGCCTGCCAGACTCCTCTGTCCATGGAATTCTCCAGGCAAGAATATTGGAGGATCTTTTCAATATAGGGGATCTTTCCAACTCAAGGATCAAACCTGGGTCTCTCGCATTAGCAGGCAGATTCTTTGCAGTCTGAGTCATTAGGTGGTGGTGGTTTAGTTGCTAAGACATGTCTGACTCTTTGCGACCCCATAGACTGTAGCTTGCCAGGCTCCTCTGTCCATGGAATTCTCCAGGCAAGAATACTGGAGTGGGTTGCCATTTCCTTCTCCAATTATTTACCGAAAATAATTAAAAAAAAAAAAAAACAACAGTCTTTTCATCCAGGTAGACCTGGTTGTAGTACTCAAAAACTAGTTGCTATTGAAGCAGCTTAATTTTCTCAGGGTTTTATTACTCAAAGACTTAAAATTAGAAAGTCTTTGAAATATGTGATAACGTCAGAAAATTTTAATTAAAGGAGAATTAATGCACTACACACATATTACAATGACCAAAATCCAACCCACTGGCACCACCAAGTGCTGACGAGGCTGTGGAACAACAAAAAGTCTCATTGGGTGCTGGTGGGATTATAAAAGGGTGCAGTCGCCAGTTTGTCCTTTTATTATAAAACTAAATGTGCTCTTACCATATGACCCAACAGTTGTGCTCCGTGGGATTTACCCAAACGAACTGAAACTGTACATCCACACAAAAACCTGCACGCAGATGTTTACGGCAGCTTTATTCATAATCGCCAAATCTTGGAAGCCACTAAGATGTCCTTCAATAAACTAATGAATAAATGAACTGTGGTCCATATAGACACTGAAATATTACTCAGCACTAAAAAGAAATGAGGTCTCAAATCACGAAGATGTGGAGGAATCTTAGGGTATATTACTAACTGAAAGAAGCCACTGTGGTGAGGCTGTATGATTCCAGCTGTACGAGATTCAGGAAAAAGCAAAACAATGGAGATAGCAAACGGCCCTGTACTTGACAGAAGCTGAGGAGGAGGGAGGGAAAAATCAGCAGGGCACAGAGGACTTTAGGGCAGAGAGACTTTTCGTGACACTATGGCGGTGGGTATATGTCATCATACGTTTACCTGAACTCAGAAGGTACGATACCAAGGGTGAACCCGAACATGAACTAGGGGCTTTGGATGACAATGATGTCAGCACAGGTGCACTGATAATAATACATGTACCATCTGGTGTGGGATATGGACGTGGGGAGAATCTGTGTATGTGGGGGCTATGAACCTAGAACTCATCTAAAATACTATAGAAATTTTTTTAAAGAATTAACCAGCTCTTGTTAAAGACTTGGTAGAAAGTTAAGCTTAAAGCATAACTATAGCTGCATTTTGATCACTGCTGTCTTCCCGCTGTCATTCAAGAAACTGACGTGCAGAGGGAGAGGCAAAGTTCTTGTTCTCAGATCCTGGGGAGAGACGCTAGTGTCACCATATCCTGCTTGTCTCATCAGCCATGGGCTGACTTGGCCAAGTGCATGCTCTTCCTGGGGGACCCACATCCATTGACCGATCGTGGTCAGAGACAGAGGCCCAGCCATTTCAGCCCAACCTGGTACCACTCTGACGGTCATTTCTGCTCCAGAGCTCTCTGCAGGGCTGTTGTTATTAGTCTGCATTGTAGTTTGACCCTTTCCTTCAAGAAATTCCACTTCTTCCATCTCCTTTCCACAGATGATAGTCTCTAATAAAAACCCTACACATCAAAACTCTATCTCAGCATCTGTTTCTGGAAAACCCA
The DNA here is from genome assembly GCF_029378745.1 of Bos indicus. Lineage (NCBI taxonomy): Eukaryota > Metazoa > Chordata > Mammalia > Artiodactyla > Bovidae > Bos > Bos indicus. The sequence continues at coordinate 41,702,368 of NC_091783.1, forward strand.
ACCTGTGACATCTTGGAAATTAATTACTTAAGTAATAATTGACATAATATATACTCTTATATAATACATTATTGTTAAAAATAGCATGGTTTAGTTTTATCATAGGGGAAACTGATTCTTTTATATAGTGACTATCAGAATGAAAGTTTCATAAGTTGAATACCAAAAAATTAAAGACAGCTAAGACTCAAAAACACTGTTTTTAACAGCTATTATGCAAATTCATTATCTCCGTTGTGTTCCTTCAAATATAAGCCACCTCTTTACTTGGCAATATACGCTTTGTTGGCCTTCTCTGGTGGCTCAGATGGTAAAAAATCTGCCTGCAACGCAAGAGACCCAGGTTTAAACCCTGGGTCAGGAAGATCCCCTAGAGAAGGGAATGGCAACCTGCTCCAGTATCCTTGCCTGGGAAATTCCATGGACAGAGAAGCCTGGCAGGCTACAGTCCCTGGGGTTGCAAAGAGTCAGACACAACTGAGTGACTAACACTTTCAACTTTTTTTCATATGCCTTGTTATTCACTACCCCCCATAACTGCTTTATATTTCTTCACAGCATTTTATTTGAATATCTTTTATATCTCTATCTGCCTCCCCAGCACCTAGAACAGAGCATGATACACAATAGGTGTTCAATAAATACTGGCTGAATAGATAAATGGATAGACAAATAAATGAATAAGTGACTGAGGGCCAAAGACAGAATAAAACATATTCGGACCAATAACATATTTGACCTCCCTCTTCAGAAAAATGGAGCACGATATTAACTGGCCTCATATGAAATATTCACTATATGTACACAGGAGTATCCAGACCTCTCTGCAAACCACTTTCCTCTGTTCTCTCTCTTCTCCTAGCCTCATGCCTTTGCAGGCCGCAGAACTGCAGAGCCTCAGGGAAGCTTACAGGAAGGTGTGTTCAGGGGATCAGGAGTGGTGACAGATGGCTGCACGCCCTCATTCTGCAGATCGCTCTCTATCTGTACTGCTTAAAAGCATTTTAACTAGTAGAGGGTGAGACGTGTATTATCTTTCAGGCATAGCACAAGTTTCTCGAATCCCAGATTAGCACCCAGTCCCCTAAACCTCCCCCTTCGTGGATCACAGCCTTGTGGTGAAGGCGCTTGCACAACTCAATGAAGCTATGAGCCATGTCTTGCAGGGCCACCCAAGATGAATGGGTCACAGTGAAGAGTTCTGACAAAATGTGGTCCACTGGAGGAGGGAAATGGCAAACCACTCCAGTATTCTTGCCTGGAGCACCCCATGGACACTATGAAAAGGCAAGAAGACATGACGCTGGAAGATGAGCCCCTCAGGTCAGAAGGTATCCAGTATGTTACTGGGGAAGAGTGGAGAGTGATTACTAATAGCTCCAGTGAGAATGAAGCAGCTGGGCCAAAGCGGAAACTTCTTTCTCAACACTCGGCTGCTGCTGCTGCTGCTAAGTCGCTTCAGTTGTTCCGACTCTGTGCGACCCCACAGATGGCAGCTCACCAGGCTACCCCATCCCTGGGATTCTCCAGGCAAGAACACTGGAGTGGGTTGCCATTTCCTTCTCCAATGCATGAAAGTGAAAAGTGAAAGTGAAATTGCTCAGCCGTGTCCGACTCTTAGCGACCCCATGGACTGCAGCCCACCAGGCTCCTCCGTCCATGGGATTTTCCAGGCAAGAGTACTGGAATGGGGTGCCATTGCCTTCTCCCAACACTCGGCAGTGGATGGTAAAAGTAAAGTCCGATGCTGTAAAGAATAATATTGCATAAGAACCGGCAATGTTAGGTCCATGAATCAAGGTAAATTGGAGTAACCACAACAACCCCTGAACCTCATAGCCCATAATCCTCTGGGATGCCTTTTATGCTCCTATTGATGCTGGCTACTTTCAGAATTCAGTGAATACTGTTTCAGAAATGGCAACCCACTCCAGTATTATTGCCTGGAGAATCCCAAGCAGAGAAGCCTGGCGGGCTACAGTCATGGAATCGCCAAGAATTGGACATGACTGAGTGACTAGCGTGCGTGCACACACACACACACACACAAATCTTGTTTGGGGCTGGACTTTCCCCAACATTAGCTCCCTGGCTTGGAATGTGGTTGGCTCGTATTTTTTTTTTTTTTTTTGGTCAGACTATTTAAAGACAGGAGAATAAACCTGAAGAGGGTAAGTAAAGGTGACACAGGAGGCCTGAGACAGACCTGGGACTTTGGTCATGAATCCTAGCCATCAAAACCTGGCATTCACCTTGTCGTTCCGACAGGATGGCAGAAAGCACCACTGACTTAAAGATTTAGTGCTGTGGGGAACAACCACGCTCCAATTCCTCCGTGGAAGGAGCTGACCTAAGAATAAAACTGAAGTTCACAGAAAGGCCAACAAGCCCTGTCCAGGTTCAGATTTTTAAGTTCAGCTGCAGCATCTTTGTCACATCTCAAGGCTGTAATTGTCCAAAAGCTTTCTATGTGAAAAAAAAGGATGTATATTAGTCATATGAAATCTTTGAGCTATAGGATCTTTCTTAATTTCTAAATGAACCTTTTCCAGTTTAAGTAATTTGCAGGGGCAAGGGGCATGGATTGTCACCTTTTCCATTTTTTTCCTCAGAAGGAATTGCTCTTTTTCCCTTTAGAAGGAAATGAGTAGACAGAACAAATACAGAAGACCCCAAATATCGAAATCAGTAGTTTTAAATTACATAGAGTCAAACTTCTTAAGATATAATTCTACCTGTATTGCTGAAAATAGAGCTGAGAAATCTTTAGTTCTTGGCTTTTTTCCCATTTTTGTAAGCATTGTTATCACTTCCTCTATTGTGAAGTGTCTATTATGCAATCCTGTTGGGAATAGCTTTTCCTTCACGAGCAGCTCATCATGCTGTCAGCACAGAGCTCCCTGGAGACCACAGCAAGACTCCAAAGGGGAGCATGGGGAGGAAAAAAGGCCCATTTCCCCCAAGGAAGGTAAGTGGAGGAAAGAACCGGATCTATCTTCTCAAGAAGTAGACAGAATGTAAAATCACAGCGTGAAGAACTTGACTGTTCATCCATAACAACCTCTACTGTGTGTGTGTATGTGTGTGTGTCACTCACTCTGTGCAACCCCATGGAGTGTAGGCTACTCTGCCGGTGGGATTCTGTAAACCATCTGTGGGTCATTCTGGGGCACTCGATGAATGTTGAATCTGACCCAGAACTTGTCTTGCACCAGCTAATGCAGCTTATAGCAAAGGTAACATTAGGTTAAAACCAGGCTGACAGATTTCCCGTGGTGTAACAGCAATGATCTATTCATAGTTGCTGGCTAGAGAGTTGTGTTGAGAAGGATTTAGGGATTATATCCCAGCTTAGTGGGAAAGAACACTGTGATCAGTGATCAATTAATGGTGTCTGCTATGGTCACAAAGTTGGACATGTTAGTATTTGGCCTATGTTATAGGTTAACTGACCCTAAGTTAAATGTTTACATTAAATCAGTCAACAAACATTTATTATTACTTATTCACTGTGTGCATGGCCCTTTGTTAAATACAGAGTTGATGCGAAGATGAAAAAGACATAATTCCTAAGGAAGATCCAAACCTAGTCAAGAAGATAAAGGAAAATAGTCCATTTTAACACAAATGATAATTATATCAACAGAGACGAACACAGGGTATCAAAAGAACATAATGGAACAAAACATCAGTAGAATTTTACAGGTATATTGAGATGGGATCATGAATGATTGAGATCACAAAGTTCCTACAAAGAAAATAAAGAATTGGAGTAGAAAACACTCATTTTATAAACTCTCCTGGGCTTCCCCAGTGGCTCAGCTGTAAAGAATCTGCCTGCAATGCAGGAGACACAGGTTTGATCCCTGGGTCAGGAAGATCCCCTGGAGGAGGGCGTGGCAACCCACTCCAGTATTCTTGCCTGGAGAATCCCATGGACAGAGGAGCCTGGTGGGCTATGGTCCATGGGGCTGCAAAGAGTTGATCACGGCTGAAGCAACTTAGCACGCGCACACACACACACACACACACACACACACACAGAGGAGACAGAAAGGCTGTAGCAGGAAGGCGTAACATTGAAGCAGGAGATTAAAAAATAAAAACGGATAAGGATATGAGATGAGGCCTGAGATGAATACACAAATGCATGCTGATGCGCCATGAATTTGACCCTTAGCTTTTTTCTCCTAGAAGAGAGAAACCTGACAAATGATAAGGCTATGTTCAGATAGATGTTCAGAGAAAAGGGAAGGAGCTCTGATATGGGCTTCTATGAGAAGAGAATGGGGTAGCAGAGGAGGACCAGGGCAGAGGACAGCAGGAGAAGACAAACCGTGACTCCTGCGTCCATGGAAACTTCCAGAAAGAGACCACCAGCAGCCTGATTAGACCAGTCTTAATTGGCCTGTTGTGGCAGTGGGGTGACTTTTTGGATCTGAGACATCTGAGGGAAAAACCCCATAACAGTCTTTGTCTGACCACCTTAGATTTTTATTTTGCCAAATGGTTTATAGAATGTTTTACCCACATGCTCTTGTTACTTGACTTTTCATGTGAATTAGCCAATATTACAAAACATTCTCAGACCTGATTTTTTTTGGAGGGGGGCGGTTTGTGCAGGCTGGGTGGGCAGCCTTATCGTGAGTTTCATATGATTTCCAATAAGTTTTCTTAATTTTTAAAAGGTGGAGTATGCAGTGTAGTTTATTTGAAAAGGCGTTATTTCAGAATCAGAAGAAGCTGATATAAAAGGCAGCCTTATTCCCTCACAGTAGTGTAGCCTAATTCAGCGCTTCTCAAGCTTTTTGACCATGACCCAGAATATGAAATACATTTGCATCACCACCCTGTACACACATACTGATCTGTTCCTGAAAAAGCAATCCTGAAACAGCAGTTTTAAATTTTTAAAATTTTCTATTCCACTTAATGAAAAATCAGTGGTCAAAGACTAAGTTGATTTCCTGACCTACTAGTGGGCCTCAACCTATAGCTGAGGTTTCAGGGAGGACCTTCTGTTCTCTAATTTAAGCTCTTATGGTCCTTAAAGCATTGAGGCCAACACTTCTATGAGAAGCCAGCCCACGACAAGCTTGCTGAGGCTGAGACACTCGGACCCATGGCAGATCCGTGTAGGGGACTGGGCAGGCTGTTCCCCTGAGGTTCTGCCCTCACGTGGGGTTCTGCAATGTTGTTCAGCTCCTCCACTCCTGGGCTCATTCTTCAGTCTCTTCTAATACAGGAGGATTTTTTTTAAATCCTTTTATCAGTTTTTTTTTTTAATTGAAGTATATAGTTGACTTGACTTCCCAGGTGGCACTAGTGGTAAAGAACCCACCTGCCAATCCAGATGTAAGAGACGTGGTTTTGATTCCTGGGTCGGGAAGATCCCCTGGAGGAGATGACAACCCACTCCAGTATTCTTGCCTGGAGACTCCCATGGACAGAGGAACCTGCCAGACTACAGTCCATGGGGTCGAAAAGAGTTGGACACAACTGAAGCAACCTAGCACGCATGCATAGTTGACTTACAATATTGTTAATTTCTGCTGTATGAGAATTCTTTTTAAAATATTCTTTTCCATTAGAGTTTATCATAGGATACTGAATAGTCTTCTGTGCTACACAGTAGGGCCTTGTTATCCATCCTATATACAAAAGCTTACATCTGCTAACCCCAACCTCCCACTCCATCCCTCCTTCACCCCCTTGGCAACCACCAGTCCGTTCACCATGTCTGAGTCTGTTTCTGTTTCATAGATGGGTTCACAGGAGAATCTTCTGAGCTTGGTCACTTCTGTTCTCTCACTGCCCCATCTCCTGGAACCAAATCTCCTGTGCCTTGAATATCCACAGACAGGATGTCCAGGGCAGAGTCGGGCGGTGGACAAAGCACTGATTAGGTGTGTAAAATGCACTCCAGTCCAGAGGGTATCTTTGTTTATCCTTGTGCGGGTGAGTTTACGCATGCATACATGCCCAGTCGCTTCAGTCGTGTCAGATTCTTTGCTGACTCTGTGGACTGGGCCCGCTAGGCTACTCGTCCATGGGATTTTCCAGGCAAGAATACTGGAGTGGGTTGCCATGCCCTTCTCCAGGGGATCTTCCCCACCCAGGGATCAAAGCCTTTCTCTTATGTCTCCTGCATTGGCAGGCAGGCTCTTTATCACTAGCACCACCTGGGAAGCCCTTGTGTCTCCATAAACCACCTTAAATCATTTTTGGAACAAGATAGAAGTAAAAATTTTAAACTTATAAATAGAGGTAGTTTCACGTCCCAGGTTTTCAGAGTCAAGGACATCTTTCTCCCTGTGCAGGACAAGCTTCCAGCCCAGAAAACTGAGTCATCTTGGCCACCTGCACTCGTGTGTCCACTTGGAGCCTCTTCTATTCTGACAACTTTGCATCTTTTTTTCTCTGGACCCAGAAACAAGTATGTCCAAGAATCCTCCAAGAATTCACCAGACGCTCTCTCCTGGTCAGAGAGCCAATGCTCACCCGACTGAGTCCAAAACAACCTTGACCTTGGGTTTTGTTTTTGCAGATTAAAAAAAAAAAAAATGTGCCTTCAAAAGCACACCAGTGAAATTCTTTCGTCATACTTACAGTATTTTTGTCCTCCGCTTTGAGTCAGAGGAGGCTTGCTAAAGGAAGAAGGAAATCTATTACACAGGCTCCCGGGAGTGAAGTCCCTCGGAGTCTGTAACTGCAGACTCGCAGTCCTCAGGGGGGGAAATCCGGCAGTGGCACTAAGATTTTGGTGACACCGTGTATGTTCTTAAGACTTTGACTTCTGTCAGTCAGCACTACAGCCTAGAGATCTTGCAACAAAAAGCAAGTTCCCAATTCCTCCTACGGATGCTCAGCGTCCTAACGTGGGTGTAGCAGCTTCCTACTAGCAGACGCTCCGGTTCTTTCTATCACAAGAGCTGCTGCAGAATGGATGCAGGCAGATCTTCAGGGCACACTGTCGGAGCGGGGATGTGGGGTCCAACTGCTACCTGCCTTCATGAGTCCTTTCCCAGCAAGAGTCCTCCTACATCCAGCAGCTCATGCCAATAGGAGTTTCCACAAGTAAAGTCTGGGGCGGGGCTGCTTATAAGGATCCCATGGCCGAGAGGGGACTGAGTTCTCGCAGGATCCCGGGGGCAGAGCAGGCGCAGGCGCAGTTGCTGCTCCTGCACCAGATCAAGGCGCTGGGTGCAGCGTCTCTGCACACGGCTCGCCCCCGCCATCTTGAACAGAGTGATGGGGGCGGAGCTTTTGCCGTTGTCGCCACCATTTTGCACTAGGCATCCTGTTGGGAAGAGCTGGAGGGAGGCCTTTGCACCGGGTGCCCTGGGAACCAGTGAACTAGACTCAGCGCAGAGAAAACAAGGTCAGACTATCCTTTTTTATCACCTAGGTTCTATTTTTATTCTCTGGGAATTATAAATGGGCTTTTCTGGTGACAAACCCCTTCTCTGCCCTGTGTTTCCTCACTGTGTGGATGGGAGAGGGCGCTGAGGGCCTGAGTCCTTTTCGGTGAGTGCTTCCTGCCGAGAAAGAGTGTCCGGTAACATTGGGTGGAAGAGGGGAACTTCTTTTCAGGTCTGTTTGGTTGCCCACAGGCCTCGGCCTTGAGCATACTCATCCCTGGACGACCCCCATTTGTGTAACCTTTGGGGGACAAAGGAACCCAGACAATTTAATGTCCCTGGCCCATATATGGACAAGAGAATAATGCTCACATGACACATTTTTCCTGAAAATGCAGGTCTCTAGGCCCTTGACCCTGATCCAATGCTTGCTGTGGGGCCTGTCTCCCTGGCCACACTTGGGTAGTTTCTCAGAAGAGAAGCTTCGGGTCAGAGGGTCACAAGAGTGGTCCAGGGGTCTGTTACCCCAGGTCGTGTCTCTGGAGTTTGGGGCAGAATATTAGGTCCTGCTGGGTGACAGAGTGTCCAGCAATGTGTAGGGATCAGGGATCCCATAGGTGTATACTCTATGGCTTCACTGACTGCCCTGACGTCCTGAACTATCCAGTATTCCCCACTGGGTTTCCTTATGGGAAGAATGGGGTGTTAAAAGCTCATTGGCCTGGTCTAATAAATAAGGCTCTGGTCATTTAGGGTCTGTATCACAGGGGAAATGCTCAACAGGGCCTCCTGGCAGAGAGAGTACTGTTTTCTGTTGGGCTGTGTATGCCCAGGTTTTAGATGAACTGTTGCAAGACCAGCTCCTTTAACTGATCCTACCTGTGCCAGGGCCCAGATCTCAGGATTCACACCAGGGAGATGGACTTGCTCTGTTTGAGGAAGTTTGTCCTCAGTCATTAACATTATCATCTCCAGCCCCTTATCTAAACAGACAACAGTCTCCAGTTTGTCTCCCATTAGGTGGAAGGTAACCCCCCAATTTTTGTAAGGTATCTCTTCCTAGTAGGGGTGGAGGGCATTCAAGGACAAACAGGAAGGAATGGATGCACATGTGTTCATCCAGTTCCCATCCTAGTGGTCAGTTCAGTTCAGTTCAGTTGCTCAATTGTGTCCGACTGTTTGCGACACAAAGACATGAATTGCAGGATGCCAGGCCTCCCTGTCCATCACCAACTCCTGGAGTTCACTCAAACTCACGTCCATCGAGTCGGTGATGTCATCTAGCCATCTCATCCTGTGTTGTCCCCTTCTCCTCCTTCCCCCAATCCCTCCCAGCATCAGAGTCTTTTCCAGTGAGTCAACTCTTCACATGAGGTGGCCAAAGTATTGGAGTTTCAGCTTTAGCATCAGTCCTTCCAATGAACACCCAGGATTGATCTCCTTTAGAATGGACTGGTTGGATCTCCTTGCAGTCCAAGGGACTCTCAAGAGTCTTCTCCAACACCACAGTTCAAAAGCATCAATTCTTAGGCGCTCAGCTTTCTTCACAGTCCAACTCTCACATCCATACATGACCACTGGGAAAACCATAGCCTTGACTAGACGGACCTTTGTTGGCAAGGTAATGTCTCTGCTTTTCAATATGTTATCTAGGTTGGTCATAACTTTCCTTCCAAGGAGTAAGCGTCTTTTAATTTCATGGCTGCAGTCACCATCTGCAGTAGTTTTGGAGGCCCCCAAAATAAAGTCTGATACTGTTTCCACTGTTTCCCCATCTATTTCCTGTGAAGTGATGGGACCAGATGCCATGATCTTAGTTTTCTGAATGTTGAGCTTTAAGCCAACTTTTTCACTTTCCTCTTTCACTTTCATCAAGAGGCTTATTAGTTCCTCTACACTTTCTGCCATAAGGGTGGTGTCATCTGCATATCTGAGGTTATTGATATTTCTCCCGGCAATCTTGATTCCAGCTTGTGCTTCTTCCAGCCCAGCGTTTCTCATGATGTACGTAGTGGCTCTATAATTCCCCTTCTTAGGACTTCCCTGAAAACCCCATAATTTTACAGTTCTTATGACTGTTCGCCTGATCTGGTGTTCAGAGCCAAAAAAATGACATTGGTGTCAACTAAGAATTCGACAGTGTTTTTGCTCCATATCAAATGTCAGCCAGGGCTCCTTAAGGGGTCATTGGGAGTGCCAGTGTAGGAGCCTCCTGGCTCTGTCATTCTTCATCTCTTTGGATCATTTGCTGTCAAGGGTAGTAGTTGAGATCTGCCATTTCTACCCCTTTGGGGGGATCATGAGGACATTCTCTCTTTCCTGTTTACTTATGTGTACTTACGGCACACTGATTAGGTCCTGGTTTCCTTGGCTTTCTATCCCTTATTGGGGGCTGAGTTTACTCACCAGGGTTAAAACGTCTCTGGACAGTTAGTCCAGATTCCCATGCTTACCGGTTGACACTGGAGGAAAATAGCCAGGTCTTTCCTACAGGCCTTTTTATTGTTTGCCTCTTGAGAGCCTCTCACAGGTCTCCCCAGCCCACTTCAGAGAAACTCATGCTGACCAGACAAGGTCAGGTCACTGGTCGCATGCCTACCTTGGAACCCTTTCACACTCAGGTGTCCTTGATGCTTTTTCCTGAACTTGCATTGAGTGTCCTTGTTCTCTTCTGTCATGCATGCTCATTACCTGGGCTTTTTCCTGGTTTCACCTCTTGACTCACAGGACTGCCCTTGCTCTTTCACTAAACTGGAAGTAACGATGGAGAATGCTACTGTTGACACCAGAGGTTGGCAAGGACAACAAAAAGCTGGTGCAGCCACTACACCGTGTACAGAGGTCAACAGGACAGCACTACTGGTGAGACCACAGGCAGGACTGCTGGGGTTCCATCTCATCCACAAGCCCCCACTGTCCCCAGGCATCCAGCACTGTGGGGGCCAACCAGAGGCAGCAGACAGACACACATGAGTTTCAATCTCCAATCCCCAATGATGCCACAGTGTGACCCCCTCAGAGGGGCACAGTCCAGATGACTATGGGGGTTATGCTGGGTGCACACCACACGTGGGTATGAGGTTGCTGGGCAGAGTTGCACTGAGTTCAGCCAGAGGACACCACCATTCTACCTGTCAGAGTATACTCAGATTAGAGTCAGTCATCCTTGCAGGAGCCTCCCAAAGCCACCTGGGCCAAGCCTGTAGCCTAGGCGACAGGTGCAGGCAAAAAGGCCATGACCTGTCCTATCTGGGTCACCAGAGTTCGTTATTAACCGCTTTGCGTCAGTCCTCAGTAAGAGTCTTCCTGCCCTCTGTTGTTTGAGCCAGTAAAATGAGACAAGCTTGATTCAGAAGCAAAGGAAGGCTTTATTCTTTGATCAAAGAATGGAGAGGTGGGAGCTCGTGCTCTAGAGCAGCAATCCCCAACCTTTTTGGCACCAGGGACTGGTTTCATGGAAGACAATTTTTCCATGGACTGTATTGGGTAGGAGGGATGGTTGTGGGATGATTTGAGCACATTACATTTACTGAGTTTGTTGAGCAAGAGGCAGAGCTCAGGCAGTAATGCAAGCGATGGGGAGCAACTGTTAATAACAGATGAAGCTTCGCTTGCTCACCTGCCATGTACCTCCTGCTGTGTAGATTAGTTCCTAACAGGCCATGGACCAGTACCTGTCCATGGCCCTGGGGGATAGGGACCCCTGCTTTAGAGTATACGCTCCCCAAAAGGCTATAGGCAAGGCTGCTTTTTAGGATTCTTTTAAGTAAGAGAAGAGTGGGGTTTTGCAGGTTGGGCACAGCTCTGTTGCTCATGCTCCAGATCCAAGTGTCATGCACAGCATCTCTGCACATGGCCCATTGTTGCCATCTTGAAGTGCCAGGTACAGCACTTCTGCACACACTCTACCAAGTTGAGGTGTTGGTACCATTTTGTACTATAAACTTTGGTCTGAAGTACTGGGTGTGAGGCCCATGATTCCCTGTGAGCAAGTGAAATTAGATTAAGCACAAAGGAAAAGGGAAAGAGGGTTAAACTTTATTTTATTGCCCATATTCTATTTTTATTCCTCAAGAATTGTTAATGGACTTTGCCAGTGACAATACCTTCATTTTTAGCCATAAGAGTAGAGTGACAAGTTGTTGACAAAGATAATTAGAGTAATCCTTCTTATCTCTATATGCACATTCTTTTGCCATGGAGCTTGGCCACTCCTGTCTCCCAAGAAATTCATTTCCCCACTCTTGGAACTGGGCTGGCTTGTGACTCACTTTGGCCAATATAATATGGAAGAGGGACTTCTGTGGTGGTCTGGTGGTCAAGAATCCACTTTCCAATGCAGCATACATGGGTTCAATCCCTGGTCAGGGAACTAAGATTCCACATGCTATAGGGCAGCTAAGCCTGCAAGCTGCAACCATTGAGTTCACAGTTAAGAGCCCACTTATGGCAACTAAGACCTGACACCACAAATAAATAAAATTTTTTTTAAAAAAAAGAACATGGAGAAAGGACTTCCAAATCTCTTAAGTCTCAAGTTTCCAAAATCCCTGAAATGAAGACTCCCTCCTGCACATGAGCGTTATGTCTGTCTCCCTCCCTTTCCTCTTTATCTCCCTCCCGCCAGACTTTCAGAGCCCACAGTCCTCGAGGTAAAGAATCCTGAGCTAACAACCTCTATGTCAGTTGAGACCAGCCAACAGCCAGTACACATGAGGAAGGCTGAGTGGAACTGGCAGATGATTACGGCCATGTGTATGACTCAGAGCGAGAGCAGGAATGTCAAGCTAAGTCATCCCAATTACCAGCCCAAGGACCAACTGCTGTGTGAAAGTACTCATTTTTGAGAAGATTTATCATGTAACAGTAGACCACTGATGCCTCAGGAAGTAATTTCTCTCAGAAAGACTTTGAAACAATGAACAGTATGTTCACCCTGCAAGCCCATATCTTTTAACGCAGTCTGTGGACTCAGTTTCCCGAGCAAGTGCATTTGGGCTTGTGTTGGATTTAGCAGTAGGTGTTGGGTATTGTAGCTGTTCAGATAGACCTTAACCCTGACCACACTACAAGCCTGGCTGGCCATAAGCAGTCCCACTTCCAGAAAGACAGAAGGCTGCTTACTGTCTGAGTGGTGGCCTTTGAGAGATTCTCTGCCCAAGGCATCACATGTCACTCATGGATGGTTTCCATTGTTAAAAGGGAAAAATCTACTCTTCAGTCATCCTTTCTGGCACATGCTATAAAGAAAGGTGAGCGCCAAAGAATTGATGCTTTTGAACTGTGGTGTCAGAGAAGACTCTTGAGAGTCCCTTGGACAGCAAGGAGATTCAACTAGTCCATCCTGAAGGAAATCAGTCCTGAATATTCATTAAAAGGACTGATGCTGAAGCTGAAAGAGGAGAGTGAAAAAGTTGGCTTAAAGCTCAACATTCAGAAAACTAAGATCATGGCATCCGGTCCCATCACTTCATGGCGAATAGATGGGGAAACAGTGAAAACAGTGGCTGACTTTATTTTTCTAGGCTCCAAAATCACTGCAGATGGTGATTGCAGCCGTGAAATTAAGACGCTTACTCCTTGGAAGGAAAGTTATGACCAACCTAGACAGCATATTAAAAAGCAGAGACATCACTTTGTCAACAAAGGTCCGTCTAGTCAAGGCTATGGTTTTTCCAGTGGTCATGTATGGATGTGAGAGCTGGACTGTGAAGAAAGCTGAGCACTGAAGAATTGATGTTTTTGAACTGTGGTGTTGGAGAAGACTCTTGAGAGTCCCTTGGACTGCAAGAAGATCCAACCAGTCCATTCTAAAGGAGATCAGTCCTGGGTGATCATTGGAAGGACTGATGCTGAAGCTGAAACTCCAATACTTTGGCTACCTGATGCGAAGAGCTGACTCATTTGAAAAGACCCTGATGCTGGGAAAGATTGAAGGCAGGAGGAGAAGGGGACAACAGAGGATGAGATGGTTGGGTGGCATCACTGACTCAATGGACATGAGTTTGAGTAAGCTCCAGGAGTTGCTGATGGACAGGGAAGCCTGGCATACTGCAGTCCATGGGATCGCAAAGGCTTGGACACAACTAAGCAACTGAACTGAATTGAACTGAACGTTCTTCCCAGTTCAAGGAAGGGAAATGAGTCTGAGACTGCCCTGGTTAGCTTCACATGGCTCAAAGGAAAGGATACATTTGATCTCAATGAACCAGAACACCAGGTTTTTCAAGGTCGAGAAAATCAACTTAATGTGTTGCAATTGGCATTTTTAAAAAAGGTATTTGTACACTCATGTTTGCTGCAGTGTTATTCACAACAGCCCAGAGATGGAAGCAACCCAAGTGTTCATCGACAGATGAATGGATAAACAAAATGTGTTTATACACACAATGGAATATTATTCAGCTTTGAAAAGGATGGAAATTCTGGCATGGGCTACAACATGGATGAACCTTGAGGACGTTTGTGAAATAAGCCTTTCACACACAAAAAAGCAAAATCCACTTGTATGAGAAATCTATAGAGTACTCAAATTCATAGACACAGAGAATAGAATGGTGGTTGCCAGGAGCTGGGGTTGAAGGGAAGAGGATTATTGTTTAATTGGGACAGGGTTTCAGTTTGAGATGATGAAAGTGTTCCAGATGGTGGTGATGATTCCACAACAGTGTGAATATACTTAATATCACAGAACTGTATGTTTAAAAATGGTGAACTTTATGCCTTGTATATTTTACCTCAATAAAAAATCAATGAAATAGAATAAGATACAGGTTACTTGGATGGATTCACTGTGTGAAAAGTCAACAATTCAGAGTGTGTGTGTGTGTGTGTATGTGCATGTGTGTAACACATTTCTGATTGTGGTTTTTTAAAAATTGAGAAAACATAATGCTAGAGGCAAGTCTCCATTTCCCATTGTTGTGGTTCTTTATGTTTTGAATTTGATATACTTTTCCCAATGGAAGTGATTTAATTTTGACATTTAGTTATTCAAGCAGAAAAATCCTTTCCCTTGGGCCTTCTCTTCATCATAATCATTTTTCTCCATCTGACTGCTCATGGTAACTAGATTTCACATGCTAGATTAGCCAGGAAATTCATGTACAGACATTCTGTCATCTTGCTCTGTGGACTGGTCATGAAAGCATTGGCATACATTGTGCTGAGTGATTATGACGTGGGATTTATGCTTCAGTGCAGAAAAACTAGAATTTCCCTAAATCTTAGAGTGTAAATTTTAATTTAAAAATTCCTTGGTGGTTATGGTCTCTAAACCTCTCTTACTTGTAGGCATCTTCTCAGTAACATCCGAAACAGCGGGTTGTTCATCTCATGCATGAATGCTTCAGAGACAGTGAAGGACCCCAGTTCATTGCTAAGTAGCTTCAGTTGTAGAAAGAGTATAAGAACAGTTACATCATGCACTCAGGGAGATAAACCCTTGTCAAAAAGAAGGCATGATAGAGAAAGATTTGTAATCATGCAAAAAGATTGCATGATTATTGTGTAATCATAATACAGAAAAAGAAACTCAGAGACAAAATATTGAGCTTTAATGTATGAAGACGTGGATTTGTCAGTGATTTCCTACAATATACTTGAACTGGAATATAATGCACAGCACCCTAGACACTGCCCTTGGCCACTACTTCACTGGAGCTTTAGATGTCTCCAAATTCCAAGAAATTAAAACACTTCTAAGGGTTATGTTAAATGAAATAAACCAGATAAAGACAAAGTATGTTATCACATATGTGGAATCTAAAATATACAGCAAATGAATATAACAAAACAAAAATAGACTCACAGAGAACAAATTAGAGGTTACCAGAGGGGAGAGGGAAGCAGTGAGGGGCAAGTTAGGGGTAGGTAATTAAGAGGTACAAGCTACTATGTACAAAATAAATAAGCTATAAGGATATATTATACCACACAGAGAATAGCCAATATATTATGATAGCTATAAATGGAGTATAACCTTTAATAATTGAATCATTTTTAAGAAAAACAGGATATTGATTTACACCAAGTCTTGGAGTATGATTTACAATATGCAGCTTTGGAAATGCATACTAAATCATACGCTAAATATATTCAAATTTATGGTTACCACTATAATATTTAAATGTGATAAAAATAAGCTAACTTAAATTCTTTGTGGAATTAAGTGGGATTATTAAATTATAGGTACATTTAAATTCTGGAAGAATGAAACTTACCTGGAACCACACATACACACACAAATCTCCCTAGTATATCTCATAACTCTTCTTAACAAACTAATTCATCTACTTTTTGCTGGGGAAAGGTCTGGGAAATAACCATTCCACCATTATTAGGAGTAGGACTGTGTATTTCAGAGAGTTCTATTTTTCCTATCTTTGTAACCTAACAGAGATATAAACTCTGGAATTCTGCCTTTGTTTCTCTGACTTGAGAGTCTCAAGAAAGGATCCTTAGGTTGACATACAGGCTTTATTTTACTAAACAAATTTATAGAAATTTATTAGGAAAATTGTCTTTGATAAAGCAGCTATGATTCTGCTTTGAGGGATAAGCTGTTATGCCTTGAAAATGTGAGGAATAATGATAAAAACTGAAAGCTTTTTCCCAAAGGTTAGGAACAAGTTAAGGATACTTGGTTTTGCTACTTCTGCTCAATGATACATTGGAAATTTTATCCAGAAGAAATTAAAGAAGACTTAAGCAATATAAAGACATCCCATGTTTATGCATAAGAAGACTTAGTATTATTAAGGTGGCTATTGGACTGCAAGGAGATCCAACTAGCCCATCCTAAAGGAGATCAGTCCTGGGTGTTCATTGGAAGGACTGATGCTAAAGCTGAAACTCCAATACTTTGGCCACCTTATGCAGAGTTGACTCATTGGAAAAGACCCTGATGCTGGGAGGGATTGAGGGCAGGAGGAGAAGGGGACAACAGAGGATGAGATGGCTGGATGGCATCACTGACTCGATAGACATGAGTTTGGGTAAACTCTGGGAGTTGGTGATGGACAGGGAGGCCTGGCGTGCTGCGATTCATGGGGTCGCGAAGAATCGGACACGACTGAGCGACTGAATTGAACTGATACTCCATAAAGCAATCTACAGATTCCATGCAATTTGTGTCAAAATTTCTCCTACCTTTCTTTGCAGAAATGGAAAAGCTGGTTCTAAATTCATACATAATTGCAAGAGACACAGAATAGGCAAAACGTCTTGAAAAGTTGAAGGACTCACACATCTCAATTTCAGAACTTACTACAAATCTACCACAGTCAAGACCATGTGGTACCGACAAGGATAGACATAGGACCAATAAACTATAATCAGGAGTCCAGAAATAAACCTATATCTCTGTGACCAATCTGTTTTCAACAAGAGTGTCAAGATCATTCAATATGGAAATAATAGTTTATCAGCAAATGGTCCTAGAACAACTGGATAAACCGTATACAAAAGAATGAAGTTTGACACTTCTTACACCATCTACAAAAATTAATTCAAAATGGGTCAAAGACATGAATACAAAAGCTAAGACTATAAAACTCTTAGAAGAGAACATAGCAGTAAAATTTCATATTCTTGAATTTGGCAATAGATAGTTAAATTTGACACCAAAATCACAAACAACAAAAGAAAAAATACATTTAAGTTCATCAAGATTAATAACTTGTGTGCATCAAAAGTATCAATAAAGTGAAAGTGTGACCCACAAAATGGGAGAAAAATTTGCCGTTCATATACATAATAAGGACTTAGTGTCTGGAAGTAAAGAACTGCTATAACTTGAGGACAAAAAGACAAGCAATCTAGAAACAACAAAAAACAAGGGGTGAATAGATGTTTTATCAAAGAAGACATAAAATGTTGAATAAGTACATGAAAAAATGTCATCCAGAAAATCAAAATCACAAGATGCCATTTCACACACTATGGGATGGCTAAAATCAAATAATACCAAGTGTTGGTGAAGATATGGAAAATTTTAAACCCTTGGATTGTTGGTGAGAATGTGAAATGGAACAGTCACTATGGAAAACAATTTGGCAGTTCCTCAAGAAATTAAATGTAGCATTACCGTATGATGCAGCAATTCCAGTCCTAGGTATATTCCCCAAAGAATTGAAAGAGAAGTGGACATAAAAACTTGAACACAGAATGTTCATAGCAGCACTCTTCATTATAGCCAATAAATGGAAACAGCCCAAACATCCTTTGACAAGCAGTTTGGTACATCGACACAATGAAATGAAATGAAGCTATAAAAAGAAGCACTGTACATGGTATAGCACTGAACCTGGAAAACAGTGCTAAGTAAAAGAAACCAGACACAAAAGCTCACCCATTGTATGATTCTATTCATGTGAAATATACAGAAGAGGGCAATCTATAGAGACAGCAGGTTAGTGGTTGCCAGAGGCTGGAGGAAGGGGGAGTAGAGATGACTGCTTAATGGATATGGGGTTTCTTTTAGTGAGGTGAGAAGAATGTTCTGGAGCCAGTTAGTATTGATGGTCAAACAACATTGTGAGTACTAAAGTCCACTAATTTGTACACTTTAATGGTTAAGTGATGGATTTTATTGTATGTGAATCTTGCCTTAATTTTTTAAGTGTGATGAAACCTGGAAAACTGTAATTTGGGGGTATGCTAACTTTGATATCCAATAGTCATAAATAATAATTCTGAGTGTTTGGTTTTGTTTCAAAATTATTCACTATTTTTATATCTTTTAAATATTCCAGCACTGCTAGAACATATTACATTTTGTACCAAATGGTAAACCCTGAAGTTGGTTCTCTATATTTGTGTCAAAAATTAAAAACATGAACAGCAAAGAGGATTTCTTCAGTTTAGGACAGGACTAGGCAAACTACAGTCTGCTGCCTATTTTCATACAGCCCACCCCCCAAAAAATTTTTTACATGTCTTAAGATCATGGCATCTGGTCCCATCACTTCATGGGAAATAGATGGGGAAACAGTGGAAACAGTGACAGACTTTATTTTGAGGGGCTCCAAAATCACTGCAGATGGTGACTGCAGCCATGACATTAAAAGACGCTTGCTCCTTGGAAGAAAAGTTATGACCAACCTAGATAGCATATTGAAAAGCAGAGACATTACTTTGCCAACAAAGGTCCGTCTAGTCAAGGCTATGGTTTTTCCTGTGGTCATGTATGGATGTGAGAGTTGGACTGTGAAGAAGGCTGAGCGCCAAAGAATTGATGCTTTTGAACTGTGGTGTTGGAGAAGACCCTTGAGAGTCCCTTGGACTGCTAGGAGATCCAACCAGTCCATTCTAAAGGAGATCAGTCCTGGTTGTTCATTGTAAGGACTGATGCTAAAGCTGAAACTCCAATACTTTGGCCACCTCATGCAAAGAGTTGATTCATTGGAAAAGACGCTGATGCTGGGATGGATTGGGGACAGGAGGAGAAGGGGACAACAGAGGATGAAATGGCTGGATGGCATCGCCAACTTGATGGACATGAGTCTGAGTGAACTCCGGGAGTTGGTGATGGACAGGGAGGTCTGGCGTGCTGCGATTCATGGGGTCTCAAAGAGTCGGACACGACTGAGCAACTGAACTGAATTGAATTGAACTGATATTGTCACACATGTATCATCTGGTCGGGGGTGTTGGAAGTGGGAGTGGTGTGAATTGATGGTGGGGGTAGAAAGTATATTGGGAAACCTGTGTACCTTAATTTTGCTGTAAACCTAAAACTTCTCTTAAAAAAGCTGCACCGTGTTCTTGTAGAGCAGACCAAAAATTATATTGGTTATGTTTTCTTGTAGTGGCTGTATTGGTCTGCACCACAGAATACCACAAACTGGGGGACTTGAGCCATGGAAATTCATTTTCTTACGGATTTAGAGGCATAATGTCCAAGATCAGGTGTTCTCAGAGTTGGTTTCTGGTGAGGGTCTCTCCTCTGCTTACAGAAGGCCCCTTCTCTGTGTCCTCATGCAGCCTTCCCATTGAGCACACACATAAAGAAAGATGCTACAGCTGCCAAATTTGCATCTGCAAAACGTGGACTTAACATCCATCTCACAAAGTTAAGAGAATTAGATGAAATTATGTATGAAAGGGATTGGCAAAGTACCTTGAACAGAGTAAGTCCTCAATAAGTGGGCATTACAAATATTATCCCCTACAAGGAAACTCTTCAAAACATCTTTGTTTATGAATCTGAGATCTTAACAAGAACTAGATATAAAATTTTATTGATTTATAGTCACTTCAATTTTTTCTGCTTTCTGATTGGAAATGATTTATTTAAACACAGTAGTTAACACAGTTCATTTATTTCAAATTTGCTAATGGAGAAATAAGACATGTGACACTTCAGTAAACAAAGTCCTCAATAAGTGGGCATTACAAATATTATCCCCTACAAGGAAACTCTTCAAAACATCTTTGTTTATGAATCTGAGATCTTAACAAGAACTAGATATAAAATTTTATTGATTTATAGTCACTTCAATTTTTTCTGCTTTCTGATTGGAAATGATTTATTTAAACACAGTAGTTAACACAGTTCATTTATTTCAAATTTGCTAATGGAGAAATAAGACATGTGACACTTCAGTAAACAAATTAATTTCTTTTGATTGAAGTACAAAAATGAATCTAATTCTGCATTATCTAGACAGCTAAGGAGCTGTTCAATACATGTCACTTAGTCTTGCTCACCTAATTGCGTGGTCACAGCTGCATAAAACCTTTTTAAAATTCTATGCAAATCACAAGTTTAAAAGCATTGGTTATATGTATGCAGAAAGGCTACAAGAGAAAAAGGGCTTTGCTTTACTGTACCCCAAAGAAGGCTACCAGCTCTGAATATTTTACTTCAAAAGCTTCTTTCAAAATACTAAAGAAAAAAGAGTGAAAGTCAGAGGAGTGTTTTTTACTTGGAGTCTGCAGTCAAGGGCTACCCCTGCTGCCATAGCAACCGGACCGCTAGGTGGCTTTGCAAAGGAAGCATCTCACCAGACCAGCTGCCTGTGGCAGCTGCCCTCATTTGCATCTTTCTCAGTCAAGTTGCTTCCAAAATGTTTCTAGAACATTGATCTCAATTTCATGAAACCTCAGTTATAACCGCCTCTCTGTTCCTCTCTAGCACACAGCCAGTTCCGCTCAACAAAATTCAAACCTTGCTCAGCTCTCCCCTTCCCTTCCTGCCCTGGTAGAAGATAGTGATTTATCATGTGATGAACCAAAGATTGCCGGTGACCTAGGAGATGGCCCTCTTGCATCTTAAAATGGAATGATGGGCAGAGACCTGTTCAGAGTTTTCGTTTTGAGGCACTGCTCCCAGTTATTTTAACTAAGACTGGTACTTGGAGAATGGAAGTAGGAAGGAATAGTGGTTGGGGCCTTGCGCTGTAGTTATATACACCTATTTCCAAAGGTGCTCCCTGTCCCCTCCTCTCACCCCCGACCCCACCATGGGGAAAAAACTCTGAGGCAGAGATTTCTATACAGGAGTTTATCAGGGAGCACCACCTGTGCAGGACAGGGAAGCAGGTTGGGGCAGAAGGAGCAGTTCAGCCGCAGTTCACTTGCAGTAGGGGCTCAGCTGACCCTGCCAGGTGCTACGGAGCTGCTATGGCCCTTCAGGGTCAGCCACCCTCTGTCAGGAATTTAAGTGGGCAAAATCAGTGTGTCACTGAGACCTACAGCTCAAGGTCATTAGGATTGTAGGAACTCAGAGGTCCCACAGTTCTGCTGGCACCTGGAGAACAAACCACCTGGTGGTGCAGACGGTGCTGGGCTGTGAGTGTGCCAGCAAACAGAGAACGGCGCACTCAGATGGGGCTAGGTGTGCAGTACAGTGAGGACTCCTGTTCTTGCAGGTTGCTCCAGAAGCAACTCCAGACTTCTGTCCAGCACTTTGGAGCTTGATGCTGAAGTTGTAAAGAATTACTCAAAGGTGTTCTTCCAGAGAGGAAAGCCCTAGGGCCTGGGTGTTTCTATACCTACTTCCTGATCGGGAATTCCAGTTATTAATGGATAAAACTCTGCTTTTTGCGTGCCATTCACATTGGTCTTTTTAACATTGCTTTGAGCTTACTGTTTATTATACTGGGGATTTTTTTTCCAAAAATGAGTGCAATTTTCCCTAAATTCATGTATACAAAAACAAGGGAAGTTGCTTGCGGGCTGACTCAAATTGTTCTACTTAAAAACACTCTTAAAATATATATAGCAAAGTTATGCTAATACCATAGTTTTATTTTTCTTTTTTGTTTTTGAAAGTTCAAGACAAGTCCTTTATAAAGACCATAACAGTGAAGACTGGTGCGCTTCAAAAAAATCACTATAAATTCAATTTTTAATTGTATTTCACATACACAGACATAAAGTTTGGAGAAATACAACAATGAGAACTAAATTCTTCGGGTATTCACTACACTTCACACTGTTCACTGCCACTGTGCATTGTACAAAAGAAAATGGTTTCATAACTTAGTTGATTCAAAAGTAGATGCCAATGTTTCATGTTTTTGTTTAAAAAAGTAATTTTATATAATTAAAAATTTTATACAAAAAACACAGGTTGCTGGGTAGCTTTTGATGCATCAAGTTGGTTCAGGCCCCACTTGAAGGCTGCTAATTACTGGGATAGTTTTCCATTGCAGCCAAACAAATTCTCACAAACTCAGGACCAGGTCCTCTTCTTGAATTCACTTCTCATCTCTTATCTGGCTTGTTCAGTTGTAGGATTGAGGTTCCTTGCTGACTGGTGGCCAGGTGTTACTCAGTCCCAGAGGGCAGTCTAATCCCTGTACATTGTCCTCTTCATCTTCAAGGACAGCAAATGGTGTTGAATCTTCTGCTGCTTTTCTTTCTAACGTCCTCTTCTGCTACCAGCTGATGAAAACTCACTGAGGGCTCTTGTTAGGTTAAGTCTACCCAGATAATGTGAAATGCCGGGCTGGATGAAACACAAGCTGGAATCAAGATTGCCAGGAAAAATATTAATAACCTCAGATATGCAGTTAACACTACCTTTATAGCAGAAAGTGAAGAACTGAAGAGCTGCTTCATGAAAATGAAAGAGGAGAGTGAAAAAATTGGCTTAAAACTCAACATTCAGAAAACTAAGATCATGGCATCCAGTCCCATCACTTCATGGCAAATAGATGGGGAAACAATGGAAACAGTGACAGGCTTTATTTTCTTCCTCTCTAAAATCACTGCAGGTGCTGACTGCAGCCATGAAATTAAAAGACACTTGCTCCTTGGAAGAAAAGCTATGACCAACCTAGACAGCATATTAAAAAGCAGAGACATTACTTTGCCAACAAAGGTCCATCTAGTCAAAACAATGGTTTTCCCATTAGTCACGTAAGGATGCGAGAGTTGGGCTATAAAGAAGGCTGGACACCAAAGAATTGATGCTTTCAAATTGTGGTGCTGGAGAAGACTCTTCAGAGTTCCTTGGACTTGCAAGGAGATCAAACCAGTCAATCCTAAAGGAAATCAACCCTGAATATTCATTGGAAGGGCTGATGCTGAAGCTGAAACTCCAATATTTTGGTCACCTGATGCAAAGAACTAACTCATTGGAATAGACACTGATGCTGGGAAAGATTGAAGGTGGGAGGAGAAGGGGTAGAGGATGAGATGGTTGGATGGCATCACCAACTCGATGGACATGAGTTTGAGCAAGCTCTGGGAGTTGGTGATGGACAGGGAAGCCTGGCATGCTGCAGTCCATGGGGTCACAAAGAGTCGGACACAACTGAGCGACTGAACTAAACTGAACCCAGATAATCTCCCTCCATTAAGTACAGTTATCAACCTTAATTACACCCACAAGATCACGTCTACCAGGAAACGTAAGGTAGTCATGACAGTAAAACCAGGAATGGAAGGTCCTGGGGCCATCTTGGGACTCTGCCCCTCAGGCCCATGTAAAGGACTGAGCAGAATGTTGGAGTTACATGTGCTGTCTCCCACCCACTGGCTTCCTTTTTGATGCTTGGGGACCAAATAAAAGCAATTTTTCCTTGATTCCTGGAGGGACTGATTATGAATCTATCTACATAGGTCCAAGAAACTTTGCTTAGTGAGCAGACCCTGTATTTGTGGGGGGTTATCAGATCCTCCTGCAGACAAATGTGAGGATATGGCAGTCAGGGCCTTTGAAATGAAGACCCCCACCCCACCTATCAACCTGCAGGACATCATCTGCTGAGTGAACACTGAACACCAGTGGGTAGAGGCACTTGTACCAAACCTTGACCAGTTGTTGGTGCCAAATGGAAGGGAAATCTGCCTCTGCAGCACTTCCTCCCCAGTGCTCTTCCTGATAGGGAGTCCCTATGACTTTGTGGGAATGGGGAAGTACACTCACATAACACATCGGTTCCTCCCAGATACTCAAGTGCAGATGCAGCAGCAGCACAGCGACTTGGCCCAGACACCATGCAGCCGAGTTTGTGTTAGCTTCCCCTTCCCTATGAGGTCCCTGCCCAAACCTCATCAGTTGAATTCAAGTGCCCTTCTCCCTCCAGGGCCAGGTATGATGGTCATGTGGGTGCCTGTATGCAACACAGCCAGGACAGGATGAGGCACTCCCCACACTCCCACTGAAGTTCCCCAGCATGTTAGACGGTTGTACTTGATGACACCCATCCCATCTCTAATCATTGCTTTCCTTAAAGCAGCTGAGGGCTGGGGGGATCAGAGGAGAGCTGCTGTGGGCTGGTAAGCAACCACATTTATTTTCAGTTTCAAGTGGCTCCTGTTCAGAGTCAAGCTTCCTTTGATTTCAGCTCACCCCAAATTCTATGTCCTCGTTGCTGGCACCATTTATGTTTGCTCTGGGAACCCTTTGACTTGGCAGCCAAGCCCCATTGCCTTCTGGCTGGGTTTATAGGGCCTGATATCCTCCCTTCCTTCCCTGCCTGGAGGAGAGTGGGCAGTGGCCAGTGCACCAGTTGGAAGGCTTCTTCAGTTCTTGCCTCTCAGCCTCTAAACATTCATACGCCCCACCAGTCACTACCTTGCAAGAGCATTCACGTCCCAATCCCAGAAAGTCTTCATATCCCAACCCTCGGAACTTTGTTCCTCTTCCAGAAAGCCATGAGAATCCTGTCTTCTCTTCAAAACTGTCAAGATCTGTGGAGGGTCTGAGATTTTACCCCGCTGACAAGCCAACAAGTTAGCGTGTAACTGTACAACATTGTACTTACAGGTGACAATACTGTATCGTACACTTAAAAACTACTGAGTGTACATCTCATGTTGTGTTCCTACCACAATAAAATAAAAACTGTAAAGAACCCAAAGAAAAGAAGGAAGAGGAGGAGGAGGATGAGACAAAAAAAAAAAAAAATCCTTCCCAAGGTCTCTATCCTCTTCATTTTTTAATCAGGGAAATAGAGGCATGATGGTTATGAAGGTGGGCTCTAGAGACACACCTCCTGGGTTTGGATCCTAGGTTTTTTCATCTTGTCTAGCTGTGTGACCTTGGTTACTTAACTAAGTTAAGTAACCAAGTTACTTAACAGCTCTGACTCCATTTCCCCAGCTATAAAATGGGGATAATAGTATTTTATAGGGCTGCTATGAAGATTAAAGATGTCAACCCATGTAAAGACACTTAGACCCTGGCAATCAATAAATTATTACTGCATGAGATGCTGAATAAATTGTTAAAACAATGACCCATACAGAATGTGTAAACTAATTAATCTTTGTTCCTAAAGGAACAGAACATTTGTACAAGACTTTTTCTCTCATTTATTTTCATCTACTGACCAAATGGCAGTTATGGTGGTTGTCCATGTTCTTCTTTACAAGAAGGAATGGGCTTGGATTGATTGATGCCTGCTGTGTGCTCAGCACAGTGTCAACAGTTTTACATAAATTGATTGTTTTATCCTGTTCTCACAACAAGGCAGCAAACTGGGCATTTTGCCCCCGTTTTTCCTAAGAATGAAATTTGGCCCAAGGTTGAGTACTTTGTTCCAAATCACAGCGCCCAGCAGGTCTGGATATGAATTCAGGTCTGTCTGATGGCAGCACACAGTGTATTGATGCAGGTGTCCACAGCTGCTCTGGAGGCAGCCACCTCATTTCCTGGAGCCACGGGAGAGAACAGAGATCGTTATATATAGTTGAAGGGGTGCAGTGCTAGGAAGGGGTGCAGTGCCAGTTGAAGGAGTTACTCATCAATTGTCCCAGACTTCGTGGGTGTTTGTCTAGGTGTAATACTCCAGGTGGCCATGTTTTTGCTTTGATCGTTAACTGACCTGTCCTACAAGAAAGTAAATTAGAAAAAAATAAATGTGTTGGGACTTGAAGGATAAATTAATATAGATGCCTCAGAAAAAATGGGATAGGGCAATTAAGTTTGTAACTTGGGGACACATAATGACCAAAAAAGGCACTATCGCTAGTGCTGAACTTTATTCAAATGTTGACTAAACTACCATTTAGTGAAACCCACCTGTTCTCAAAAAGATAGGTCACAGAAAGATGAACTCCCCAGGTCGGTAAGTGCCCAATATGATACTGGAGATCAGTGGAGCACGAACTCCAGAAAGAATGAAGAGATGGAGTCAAAGCAAAAACAACACCCACTTATGGATGTGACTGGTGATGGAAGTAAAATCCAATGCTGTAAAGACCAAATTGCATAGGAACCTGGAATGTTAGGTCCATGAATCAAGGCAAATTGGAAGTGGTCAAACAGGAGATAGCAAGAGTGAGCATCGACATTCTAGGAATCCGTGAACTAAAATGGACTGGAATGGGTGAATTTAACTAAGACCATTATATCTACTACTGTGGGCAGGAATCCCTTAGAAGAAATGGAATAGCCATCATGGTCAACAAAAGAGTTTGAAATGTAGTACTTCGGTACAATCTCAAAAACGACAGAATGCACTCTGTTTCCAAGGCAAATCATTCAATGTCACAGTAATCCAAGTCTATGCCCCAACCAGTAATGCTCAAGAAGCTGAAGTTGACCAGTTCTATGAAGACCTACAAGGCCTTCTAGAACTAACACCAAAAAAAAAAAAAAAAGATGTCTTTTTCATTATAGGGGACTGGAATGCAAAAGTAGGAAGTCAAGAAAAACCTGAAGTAACCGGCAAATTTGCCCTTGAAGTACAGAATGAAGCAGGGCAAAGGTTAACAGAGTTTTCCCAAGAGAATGCACTGGTCATAGCAAACACCCTCTTCCAACAACACAAGACTCTACACATGGACATCACTAAATGGTCAATACCAAAATCAGATTGATTATATTCTTTGCAGCCAAAGATAGAGAAGCTCTATACAGTCAGCAAAAACAAGACCAGGAGCTGACTGTGACTCAGATCATGAACTCCTTATTTCCAAATTTTGACTTAAATTGAAAAAAGTAGGGAAAACCACTAAACCACTCAGGTATGACCTAAATCAAATCCCTTACTACTATACAGTGAAAGAGACAAGTAGATTCAAGGGATTAGATCTGATAGGCAGAGTGCCTGAAGAACTATGGACGGAGATTCATGACGTTGTACAGGAGGCAGGGATCAAGACCATCCCCAAGAAAAAGAAATGTAAAAAGGCAAAATGGTTTTCTGATGAGGCCTTACAAACAGCTATGAACTGGGATAACCCAGAGGGATGGTATGGGGAGGGAGGTGGGAGAGGGGTTCAGGATGGGGAACACGTGTACACCCATGGTGGATTCATGCTGATGTATGGCAAAACCAATACAGTGTTGTAAAGTAACTAGCCTCCAATTAAATAAATTCATATTTTTAAAAAACAGCTATGAACAGAGAAGTGAAAGGCAAAGGAGAAAAGGAAAGATATACCTATTTGAATGCAGAGTTCCAAAGAATAGCAAGGAGAGATAAGAAAGCTTTCTTCAGTGATCAATGCAAAGAAATAGAGGAAAACAATAGAATGAGAAAGACCTAGAGATCTCTGCAAGAAAATTAGAGATACCAAGGGAACATTTCATGCAAAGATGGGCTCAATAAAGGACAGAAATGGTATGGACCTAACAGAAGCAGAAGATATTAAGAAGAGATGGCAAGAATACACAGAAGAACTATACAAAAAAGAGCTTCACGACCCAGATAATCACGATGGTGTGATCACTGACCTAGAGCCAGACATCCTGGAATGTGAAGTCAAGTGGGACTTAGGAAGCATCACTATGAACAAAGCTAGTGGAGATGATGGAATTCCAGTTGAGCTATTTCAAACCCTAAAAGATGATGCTGTGAAAGTGCTGCACTCAATATGCCAGCAAATTTGGAAAACTCAGCAGTGGCCACAGGACTGGAAAAGGTCAGTTTTCATTCCAATCCCAAAGAAAGGCAATACCAAAGAATGCTCAAACTATCGCACAATTGCATTCATCTCACATGCTAGCAAAGTAATGCTCAAAATTCTCCAAGTCAGGCTTTAGCAGTACATGAACTGTGAACTTCCGGATGTTCAAGCTGGATTTAGAAAAGGCAGAGGAACCAGAGATGAAATTGCCAATATCCGCTGGATCATGGAAAAAGCAAGAGAGTTCCAAACAAAAATCTACTTCTGCTTTATTGACTATGCCAAAGCCTTTGACTGTGTGGTTCACAACAAACTGTGGAAAATTCTTCAAGAGATGGGAATACCAGACCACCTGACCTGCATCCTGAGAAATCTGTATGCAGGTCAAGAAGCAACAGTTAGAACTGGACATGGATGAATAGACTGGTTCCAAATCGGGAAAGGACTATGTCAAGGCTGTATATTGTCACCCTGCTTATTTAACTTGTATGCAGAGTACATCATGAGAAATGCTGGACTGGATGAAGCACAAGCTGGAATCCAGATTGCTGGGAGAAATATCAATATTTCTCAGATATGCAGATGACACCACTCTTATGGCAGAAAGTGAAGAACTAAAGAGCCTCTTGATGAAAGGGAAAAAGGAGAGTGAAAAAGTTGACTTAAAACTCAACATTCAGAAAACGAAGATCATGGCATCTGGTCCCATCACTTCATGGGAAATAGATGGGAAAACAGTGGAAACAGTGACAGACTTTATTTTTGGGGGCTTCCAAATCACTGCAGATGGTGACTGCATCATGAAATTAAAAGACACTTGCTCCTTGGAGAAAAAGTTATGACCAATCTAGACAGCTTATTAAAAAGCAGAGAGATTACTTTACCAACAGAGGTCTGTCTAGTCAAAGCTCTGTTTTTTCCAGTAGTCATATATGGATGTGAGAGTTGGACCATAAAGAAAGCTGAGCGCCGAAGAATTGATGCTTTTGAACTGTGGTGTAGGAGAAGACTCTTGAGAGTCCCTTAGACAGCAAGGAGATCCAACCAGTCCATCCTAAAGGAAATCAGTCCTGAAGGACTGATGCTGAAGCTGAAACTCCAATACTTTGGCCACCTGATGTGAAGAACTGACTCACCGGAAAAGATCCTGATGCTGGGAAAGACTGAAGGTGAGAGGAGAAGGGGACGACAGAGGATGAGATGGTTGGATGGCATTACCAACTCAAATGGACATGAGTTTGATTAAATTCCATGAGTTGGTAATGGACAGGGAGACCTGGTGTGCTGCAGTCCATGGGGTCGCAAAGAGTCGGAGACGACTTAGGGACTGAACTTAACTGAACTGAACCTATTCTCTGCCATTTGGGACATATAATGGAGGTTTTATGGAGACACTGTTTTAAATGTTCAGTAATAAAAGCAACCATCCACAGTTAGAAAAGTAAATCAAAAGAAAAAGTCTTCTTTTGCTGTAGAACTATCTGTTATACTAAGGGATTCTGGATATATTTCATTTATTAGCTTCTGTAACTTTTACACGCTATTTTCACTTTGTGGTAAGGGAAAAATGGGATAAGAACAAGATGATCTTTCCATTTTGTCCTAAAAGAGAAAACAGGAAGAATGAGCACTGCCTTCTTTTGGTTACACAATACAGTAATCTTACATTGTTAACAGTGAACATCTGGCAGAATGTGTTGTCATCACCAAATGAGCAGAGACAACTTACCTGGCCTGAGTCAAGTTCTAGACTTCTTCCTCATAATATCTTTCTCCTGCAAAGTAATCACAGGGGTTCCAAACTCAGATCTGTCTTTTAATCATAGAGATACAGTGCTGGTGGGTTGTTTAAGTTCTTTTGCAGACAGCTGACAGCGCTGATCATATTTAATCATTCTAAAGCATTCAGAGCGGATGAAAATGAAAGAGACTCAGAGAATTTTGTGTTTAGTCTTTAGAGCCAATTTCACAATTGCCCCAGGGCCAAGAACTTGAGAGAGAGGCTGGGCTTCCTTAGATGAAGAATGCTGTGGCCGGAGGAGGCGAGGCGGGATGGGGCCCATGTCCCCCTGCATGGCTTCATCTACACCAAGCAAGGGAGGAAGAATAGGAGGTCTGGGCTCAAAATTGGCACATTCTGGGAGTGTCCTATGTTCTAGGGAAACTGTGCTACATTTAGAAGGAAGCCTTGAGAAGTTTACCAGTAAGTCCTGTCTGGGCCGGCCTCTCTGCATTAGCTGCAGGAATACCATGGTCACCAGTGGGATATGATATGTGTTGCATTAACAATGGTCCTGAAGAAAAGACTCAGTGAGTAGGTGGAGGGTATATATATATATATATATTTTTTAATTGAAGTATAGTTGATTTACATGTTGTGAACATGGTAAGGTGTACAGCAAAGTGATTCAGTTATATATATGTTGCTGTTTAGTTACTAAGTCTTGTCTGACCGTGTGGACCGTAGCCTGCTGGGCTTCTCTGTCCATGGGATTTCCCAGGTAAGAACACTGGAATGGGTTGCCATTTCCTTCTCCAGGGGATCTTCCGGACCCAAGGATTGAACCTGGGTCTCCTGCTTGGCAGACAGATTCTTTGCTACTGAGCCACCTGGGAAGTCCTATATATATATAAATTCAGGTTATGTATATATTCAGTTTTATGTATATGTTCTTTTTCGGATTCTTTTCCAGTATGGTTTATTACAAGATATTGAGACTAGTTCCCTTTGCTATGCAGTAGGTCCTTGTTCATCTTATTTTATATTTAGTAGTATATATCTGTTATTTCCAAACTCCTGGTTCATCCCTCCCACCTTCCCCTTTGTAATCATAAGTTTGTTTTCTATGTCTGTGCGTCTTGTTTCTGTTTTGTAAATAAGTTCATTTGTATCATTTTTTAGATTCCATATAAAAGTGGTATCATATGATATTTATCTTACTGTTTAAGTAATCTTAAACATAAGATTTGGAGAAGGCAATGGCACCCTACTCCAGTACTCTTGCCTGGAAAATCCCATGGATGGAGGAGCCTGGTAGGCTGCAGTCCATGGGGTCGCTAGGAGTCAGACACGACTGAGCGATTTCACTTTGACTTTTCACTTTCATGCGTTGGAGGAGGAAATGACAACCCACTCCAGTGTTCTTGCCTGGAGAATCCCATGGACAGAGGAGCCTGGTGGGCTGCCGTCTATGGGGTCGCACAGAGTTGGACACAACTGAAGCGACTTAGCAGCAGCAGCAAACATAAGATTACTTATGGTAATCTCTAGGTCCATCCATGTTGCTGCGAATGGATGACATTATTCCATTCTTTCTATGACTGAGTAATATTCCTTTTTATGAATATACCACATCTTATCATCCATTCATATGTTAGTGGGCACTTAGGTTGTTTCCATGTCTTGGCAATTGTAAATAATGCTACTGTGAACATTGGGGTGCATGGATCTTTCCAAATTAGAGTTTTCATCTTTTCCAGATATGTGTCCAGGAGTGGGATTGCTGGATCATATGGCATCTCTATTTTAAATTTTTAAAGGAAATCCCATACGGTTCTCTATAGTGGCTGCACCAATTAACATTCCCACCAAGAGCGTAGGAGCGTTCCCTCTTCTCCATACCCTCTCTAGCATTTGTTAGTTTTAGACTTTTTTTGGTAAACTTTTTAATGATGGCTATTCTGACTGGTGTGAGATGAGTCAGTCAGTCAGTCCAGTTTAGTTGCTCAGTCGTGTCCGACTCTGCAACCCCATGGACTACAGCATACCAGGCTTCTCTGACCATCACCAACTCCCAGAGCTTGCTCATACTCATGTCCATTGAGTCAGTGATGCCATCCAACCATCTGATCCTCTGTCATCCCCTTCTGCTCCCACCTTCAGTCTTTTCCACGGAGATGAGTAGAAAGTACATATCTTTAAGAAGAGACTGGGATTTGAAGACGAAAGATGTTTGGAAAGGAAATATCCCCTTAGATTGTGTGTGGATCCAGAGAGGAAAAGTTCATCTGGGAAGCAGGAAACAGAATGTAAAACCCAGATGAGAATTTTAGGGATATTTGGAATAAAAAGGTATTTGGCAGCTTCCATGGTTTAACCACCTCTTTTGCAGGAGATCTGATTCAAAGGCTGTTTGCAATTACTGTGTTTTTTTGTTGTATGACATGATAGCAAGAGAAGATGGAAATAATTAGAACTTAATTTGGATGCCAGAGTTCCAGATTTCAGATTGGAACGTCATGCCTGTCCTTCAGTATGAACACCTGGAAGAGTGCATAAGAGGGGTAAGTAAGAAATGTTGAAAGCCGTGTGTGGGAGGAGACGTTTTTCTAACTAGGCTGATGCCAAATGAGAAACAGAAGCACCCACGTTGTAGAAGTCAGAGCTCCCTACTTCGTGTCAAAGTGGCTGCTGAGATCTCCACATTTCATCATGTGTCCATTTTCTTATCTCTTTTGGATGGCATTGTGTTCAGAGGGATAAAGATAAGCACTGGATTTAATATTTCCTTCTTTCTTGGGGGAAATAACATGAGACCGGACAACCCGGATCGCCATTGGCCTACTTCTGTATCATTTGTCATGGCGCCATTCTGACCCGCCCCTTCATTCCTTTAAGAACAGATTTTGACCAGCAGGAGACCCAGGACAGACACCTGAGGAAATCCCTGGGGGAAAAGGACTTTTCCCCTCCCTCCCTCCCACAAGTTGTTATGATGATTCATCCGTGAGCTCTTTGAGTTGATGGTTCTAGAAGCACTGGCATGCTTGCCCTCCCTTTTCAATGTTGAAATCAACTTAAAAGGATGCACTCCAATAGGGGACGAGAGATTGCACTGCACAGAGTATAAAGGTTAGAGTTGCAGTTCCACAGGAATTTGGTGTGTTTCTAAATTAATGCTCTGCATCTTTGAGAGACTGACCTGTGTTTCCTTAGCTGTTCAGTGGCTTTCCAGGGCCCTGTGCTCCCTAGCGCCTGCTGTGGGTGTCTTCTGGCCGGGGCCTCTGAGCCAGATCCACAGAGGGAGGGGGGCTCCCCAGTAATGATGCGAGTGGGGAGGCTCAGCACTCCAGCAGCCTCACCAGTCTTCAATTTCTTAAAAATAAGTGCAAATGGATTTTGTTTGTAAAAGTAAAAGTCTCGCGTTTTTCGTGGCCTGGTGACTCGTCCCTCCCTAGACAAAAGGGAGCAAGGATTCCCTTGGTTTTCAGCAGCCATTATCTGCCACCTTTATTCTGAAAATGATCTTTCCACCTGTCCTTTCGTTTACTCAGTCCTGAGAACTGTAGAATGGGCTCCCGTTTACAACATGAGGGAGGAAAGGAACACCGTGTAGATGAACTGAACACTTGCCCAAGCCCTTCCACTCCTCGGGATCAGTTTTGTTCGCTTGCCCCATCAAGTGTTCCATTCAGGAGCAGGTCTCCACAAGGAGACTGGTCCCTCCCTGCCGGCCGGTCCACCTACCCTGACAGCTTTCCTGCTTCACCCCGTGCTACCCCTCCACCTGAGTGGGGCTCCCATAGCTCCTCTGAGAGGCACAGTCTGCCCACAGGTGTGAAAGACTGAGACTCACCCAACTCAGACTCTGACTAGCTGCCCTGCTCCTGTTTCCTAGAGGCTGGCAAAAGACAAGACTCTGGGGTCAAAGACCATGGACTTTGGTGCTGACAGCCCAGCACACAACATCCCCCCTTTGCATGAGTTCCGTTTGCCCCCGTGTAGCACAGAGATGACACCAGCACGTGCAGGAGAGGGACCGGAGTCGAGTGCCCTGCACGTGACCAGGCAGCAAGCAGTTCCTGCCCCCTTGCAGTGACCTGCTTCATTCAGGGGACAGATCCGCCTGTCAGGCGCCCTCAGCAGAAGCTTGCCGGGTGTCCAGGGCCCACGACGGGCTGCCTGTCCCAGCCGGGCCTGAGGACGTCATTATGCCGGCTTCCCTCCAGAATGACGTCATGCTAAAGCCTGCAGCACCAAGTGCTGGAAGCCCGGCTGGCTCATGAAGCCCCACGGCATGTTGAGTTCTTACTGAAGGAAGATGGGACGGTAGGACGTCCATCTGTCTCCCTATGTTTAAACAGAAGCACTCCAAACCCCGCCCCCTCAACCCTGCCCTGGTTTCAGTTCCCACCAGACTGTTACATAAACCCTCAGTTCCTGTTCAATGGTAATACTAAAACAGAAACAGCACTTCCTCTCCAATGTGATGGAGAATTCAGCATGAGAAAAGGAAGATATGTACAATATAAAACTCGACCCCAGTATTCCTGAAACTAGACTTCTTGGTTGTGTTCACAGCTGGGGTTGCTCTCCATCCTACCCCCTCTTCCCTTCTGGCCTTAGCGCCCCAAGGGACAGGTGGAAGCCTGCCCACATGCCTTCCCCTGGAGCCCGGGTGCTTCTTGCTAGGTGATTAAGTGGCCTACTCCATGTTCTGTGGCTACAGCCTTTACCTTCTCACACTGATTCTCAATCCAGCAGCTGGAGGGGTCCTTGCTGAAAAAGGATGAAAAGTCAGATCCTATCACTTTCTGCTCAAAACCTCCCACTAACTCTGAACACAGCCAGACGAAAAGGACCAGCCTGGTTCCACACAGCCTGCCTCTCTGATCTGACCCTGACCCCCTCCTCACTGCCTCCACTCCCACTCCCATCACTCTGGCTTCCTGGACCCACCGCCCAGGGCCCTCGAGCTACTGCTGCTCTGCCTGGTACTCCCTGACCCCAGATGCCAAAGGGTTCCCCTCTGCTTCCTTTCAGGCCACCCTGACCCCAGCCCCCTGCTGCATGTTCATCTGTGGCACTTGTCACCATTAGACACGCAACAGACATTTCCTTCCCTCCTCCCTCTGTTCCAGGAGCCCAGGACACTGCAGCCACACAGCGACTCCCAGTGACTATTGTTAGAGCCATTAACTCAGCAGTGCTTTGTGAACTTAATTGAAGTTAAGCATCTTTTAAACTTCACTGAATATCTTCTCATTATGCCAAACTCTCCTCTAATTATTACCATTGGGAATATATTTCACAGAATTGTATGTACCTACACACCTTTTAAAAATTGCTACCTTTTCATGGACTTTTCATCGTTGCATCTGCGCGTACCTCTCTGGTGCCCAGTCTATATATGACTTTCTCACCCTCCTTTGTTCACCCTGTTTCTCTGCTTTTTCTGGTGATTTGTCTTTCTTCAAACAGCAGAGGTTCAAATAAGCCATCAAATATGGAGGCTTTCCCTGCAGACCTGGGGTCAGAGTCAGTTTTTGTCATCATTTTCCCTCGGTATCTCTCAAGGTTCCCTCTGCCTCCTCTTGTCTTCCGTTCCCAGAGGTTGCATGTTTCTGTTGGTTTTGAGTTGGCAGGACGGGGAACATAGGTCATGTGGGCAGCTTACGATTTCTTTTCCCAAAGGTCACAGAACTCCACCCACGTGCCTCTTCCACTGTTACCATCACTTTCGTCGACCTTCCTTCTCCCTCCTCTCCCCACAGATGATGGGAGGCAGGACTCTTAAAAGAAAAACCTGCTTCAGGTTTACAAAAAACAAGAGCTAATAGCTACTGCACGTTGAGTCCTGACCATGTGGCAAGCTTTCTGCACACACGCATCTTGTCTCCGCCACACACCATGGGCTTGGTCCCAAGGCCACCTCTGGCTGGGCAGGCTGAGCGCCTTGTCTGAGGGACCTGAGTACTGGGTGGAGGAACAATTTTTTTTCTTCCTTTCAAGAGTAAAAATTTTGCTTTTGAAGAACTTCATATGGACATTTTAAAGAGAGTCCCATACGAAAGCAAAAACGTCACCCTCTTCTCATCCCAGGAATAAATTTAAAAGGCAAAATATTTCTTTTTAAAACAGCATTTGAATGTTTGGCACTAGCATTCAAAATCTAAGAAAGGGGGGGAAAAGCATTTTTATATTTTAGGTTTCTTTGGTTGGGGTTCTTCCCCATGGGGTCGTGATAATAATATTTCATCTTTCAACTCGTATTACCAAAACAGTCAAAATCAGGGGAAAAGTACCACCTAGCAGTTTTTGGAACCAAAGAAGTCCTTAACGTCTTCCTTCCAGGCATCCCAGGATCTCAGCTTGCGAGAAAACTGGCTGACATGTTCCTTCTGTAGTTGACTATTCATAAGGAATAATCACAAATGCTGTAAAGTCAATGACGTGGACAGTTATTCTTCCACTTTACTGTTTGGATGTTTCTTTGGCATTGCTAAGCTCATGGTCTGCTCTGTGCCTTGTTTTAGTTTTTGGAACCATCCTAACATTCTTTAGGGCTCTTGCTGATGGTGGAGATGCCTGGGGGCCTGGTGTTACTAAACCCTGGTCCATCCACCCTGTGACTCTGGGCAGGGAAGCTGATGGCAGCTGCCTGAGAAACCCTGTGTTGAGACTGGCTGTGTTTGGTACTTGTCCTCGAAGGAAAGTGCTTTTCCTAGTCCCTAGGGTTTTGGTCTCGGGGGACCCCACTGCGTCTGGTTCCGGTTGACCATTGGGAAAGCTCCTCAGACATGGTCCCAGGAGGGTCAGATGGGCTCACCCATGAGCCTAGTGGTGAGACTCACAGGCCATGTAGGACCTGCCTCCCTCTACCCTCCACTCAGCCCAGGACTTAGCTTTCTAACATCCCAACAGGCCCCTGAGGACAGCAGGTGTACCGGCTCCTGCCCTGGTGCCTGGGCTCTCCACCAGAGCAAGGCCTCAAGGCTCCTTTCCTGGGAATCAAGCTGGCTGGAGCCTGAACTGACTGTGACACATCCTTCTCCCTTAACCAACCCTTCCCAGATGTGGCTGCACCTCTGGCTCTTGGAAAGCATAGGCTGCCCTGTCTTCTCCCTCTGCCCTTCCAGTTTGTCCAGAACATTCATCCCAGGCCTCTGAATCTCGGCTCCTCTTCGCCACATTGTCTGCTGGCATCTGGGGCCATGAGGGCCTAGTGACCACAGTGGCAGGTGCTGCTATTGGGGAACCCGCTTGCCTTGCACGTGAGCACCAGCAGCAGCTGCTACTTCCTGTGTGAAAGCTCAGCCCCGAGGAGACTCTCCACCAAGTCAGAGAATCCAGCCAGGGGACTTTTCTAGCTGTGAGCTCATCTGCACAACAAAGATGACTAGACCAGGGGCGCCTGGACCCCTCCCAGCCCAGTAATGGGTTCTGCCCCGGCTCTCGCTGAGAATTCATCTGTGGGCCCCGCAGGAGGACTGTCCCACAGAAGAGACTCCACCAGAACCAACAGAGTTTCACACTCAAGTCTTTGATATCCTGTGCTCACAATTTTGTCAATGTTGAGTACACCCTATATTACTGTGTTTTTTCTTTGAATCAGCTCAGCTTTTCACTTTTAATATTTCTCTGTTGTCTCAAACTCTGTCATTTCCATGATTGATGATCTGAGGTGCTAGTTATATCTTTTCAAATACACACTAACTAAACACCTAATTCTGAGAACTGGAGTCCACCTGTGTCAATATAATGTTGTTCAGCTGCTCAGTTGTGTCCAACTCTGCGACCCCGTGGACTACAGCACACCAGGCTTCCCTGTCCTTCACAATCTCCCAGAGTTTACTCAAACTCATGTTCATTGAGTCAGTGATACCATCTAACCATCTCATCCTCTGTCGTCCCATTTCCCTTCTGCCTTCAATCTTCCCCAGCATCAAGGTCTTCCAATGAGTCAGCCCTTTGCATCAGGTGGCCAAAGTATTGGAGCTTCAGCATCAGTCCTTCCAATGAATATTCAGGGTTGATTTCCTTTAGGATTGACTGGTTTGATCTCCTTGCAGTCCAAGGGTCTCTCAAGAGTCTTCTCCAGCACCAAAATTTGAAAGCATCAGTTCTTTGGTGTCCAGCCTTCTTTATGGCCCAACTCTCACATCCTTATGTGACTACTGGGAAACCCATAGCATTGACTATAGAGACCTTTGTTTAGACTGGGGGCTTAAACAACAAGCATTTATTCTCACAGTTCTGGAGGCTAGAGTCCACAAGCAGGTTGCTGGCAGATCTGTATCTGCTGAGGATCCTCTTCCTGGTTTGCAGATGGCAATCTACTCGTAGTGCCCCGAACATGGTGCGGGGACATCTTTGTCTTTTCTAATAAGAGCACCAGTCCCATTCGTGGGGACTCCATCCTCATGACAAAATCAAAGGCCCCACCTCCAAATACCATCACTCCAGGGAGTAGGCTCCCATTTGTGAATGTGGGGGGATAGAAACATTCAGTTGGTAGTCAGCACTTACAGTGGCTGGGATCTATTTCAGCACATCTACCCTCATTACTCGTTTAACTCTCAAATCTGCTGTGAATGGGAGGTACTGCTTTCTGCGATTTAGAGCTGAGGAAACTGAGGCTCCACAAGGTCTGCCAACTTGCCAAGGTTGCACCACCGGTGAGCGGCAGGCCCTGGCGCCCTTGCCGCCCGCCCATGTTGATAACGTTCCCGAGTTGGATTCATGACATGAAAACACGACACTGGTGCAACCCCACTGTCCTCACAGCTTCTTTGCTCATTTTCTCATCAGGACACTCTCAGCTCCCCACAGCCAAGAGGCAAGACAGGAGCTATTTTTAGCAACACTCTGTCCATTCAGGTTCTCCTGGGGTTGGAGGAGCAAAGAGGAGGGCGCAGAGGGATGAGGAGAGACTGAAGGGGAGGGGCGTGAATGCCACTGGACTCACAGATTCAGAAAGTGGCCTGGTGCTGCCAAGAGGCGGGGCGGGTGGGTGAGGGGGAGAGGGTATCGAAGGTCAGACTTCTAGTTATAGATGAGTCCTGAGGATGGAAACGCGGCCTGTGATTACAGCTAACAGTAGTATGCTATATGTTTGGAAGTTACTAAGAGAATGGATCTTTCAGAGTCCTCATCACAAGAAGAAAGATGTGTGATTTCGTGGGGTGGATGTTAACGACTCACTAGACTCACCGCGGTGACGGTCTCACATATTTACAACTGTGAGTCACTGTGGTGCACACCAGACACTGATGTAAAGTTCCATGTCAGTTCCACTTCAGTTTAAAGCAAATAAAGAAGATGGGTCCTCATCTTCTCCCCAGGCCTGCTCTGCTCACAGGAGACACCGTGGTTCCATTTGGGTGGTCACTCCCTCCAGGATGGTATCCCACTTTGAGAAGAAAAACCATGAGAGACCCGTGTTCTCCAGTAAAATAAAGAAGGCCCTGCAGAAACAAGGAAAACACTTCCACTGAGACTTATAATAAACACAATCATAAACAGAGAATGCAGAGTTCAGGCTCTCACTGGACTGGTCTGGAGAAGCAATTCTGACTGGGAGTCAGGTTTTTAATTCTTATAGGGATATTTGCAGTTCTAAGCTGTAGAAATCTGGAGCCATAAGAAAGACAAGAACTGTTTGAAAAGATGCCAGCGTAACAACACTGGCTGTTTCTACCAAAGATCCTCTGGAGAAGGGATAGGCTACCCACTCCAGTATTCTTGGGCTTCCCTTGTGGCTCAGCTGGTAAAGAATCCGCCTGCAATGCAGGAGACCTGAATTTGATCCCTGGGTTGTGAAGATCCCCTGGAGAAGGGAAAGACTACCCACTTCAGTATTCTGGCCTAGAGAATTCCACGGACTGTGTAGTCCATTGGGTTGAAAAGAGTCAAACACGACTGACTCTCACTTTCAGTTGCATGTGCTGGGCACACTGGTCTGCATCACCCATGTGCTTCTCACGATAGCTCCACGCATTAAGCATGTACAGTTTCACGTTCAGATTAGGACACTGAGACCGCAGAGGCCGACATACAGTGAGAATCATCTGCTTCGGAATTCAAAACCATGGTCACCCGGCTCCAGAGGCTGGGCCCCATCACCAAGGCTTCCAGACCACCTGGCACGTCCTCACATCAAAGACAAAGGGTAGACGGCCGACAGAGTTCCACTTCTGTGCTCTGGGTGCTGGTGGTTACCTGCCTCAGGGCATCTTAAACCTCCTATTTCAGAAACAGTGAAGCTGTTTACATACAAGGAACCCTAATCAATTTGCAATATAACAGAGATTTTTATCTGAAATTTGGGTGTTTTTTAAGAACAATAGAGCAGAGCCTTTTGAACTTTCTTGAACTTGTCCCACAGGATGAAAAGCCCTTTACCTCACGCCAGAAGATGTATAAAACATGCGTGTAACAGGTTTCAGAGAATTACATTCACCATACATGTGGGAGGCTGGTTGACATTTTAGATTCCAAGCTAGTCTGTTTTTCTTTTTTGTTGTTGTTAATAGTCCTCCTGAATGATCCCTTTTTTATTGTGATAACACTTAACATGACATCTAGCCTCTTAAAATGCTCAGTGCGCAATATGGTGTGGTTAACTACAAACACAATGTTGGTCAGCAGATCTCTGGAACTTCTTCATCTCCTGTAACTGAAACTTGACCTCCACCTCACCCCTCCTGCTTCTGGGAGTCTGACTGTCTTGAATTGTTTCTCATAGAAGTGCGGTTGTGTCGTGGAAAACTGTGGAGACTCCTCAAAAAATGAATATTTTATTTTTTAATGCTGGACAAGACCCCCTGTATTGATGTCAGGATCCACTCGTGTGTTGCTCCCACAGTTTGAAATACTTTGCAAGGGGACCTGAATTGTTTTTGCTTTAAAACAAACGGTTGAGTTGTTGCAGCTGGTATCAAAGACTTATGAAATAGGTAGCAAGGGCTGGAGAAGGAGGACAAAAAGAGATTTTTAAAAGTTAATTATTAATGGCAACTCGGAGATATCAATGCCTTTATGCATTTTTAATGCTTGAAAAGAGGAAAAGATGCAGCTTATAAATGCTGCTTATTCTTTCCTAATGGCTGATCAAAGATGATGAAATACCACATTTGCTTCACTAACCAGACATTTTGAAATTTGAAGTCCAAACCGAAACTAAAACTCAAAGGGCAATTCGTCTTGTTTTTCCCAAACAGCATTCATCAGTTCCTTACCTAACTGGAGCGAGCAATGCGTCGGAGCGGGGGTGTCATTGTCCACTAGGTGGCGGTACAGAACAGGAGTAGCCCTTTCTTATTCTTCCTGACACGTAGGCTGCAAAAGAATTTAGAAACCTGGGGCTGTCCAGTGATTCACATGAATTCAGCCTGAAAGTTTACTCATTGCTCCAGGCATATTTCTGCCTTTTCTTGGAACATCCCTGGATTTCAGCTTCATTCTTGCTGACAGCCTGGTATTTAAAATTAGTAATATCTTAGTTGTTTCCTTGTGACAATACAGATGCAGCATGTCTGTATTTGTTAACAATTTGCAAAGTTAGCGTGTGCTGGGAAACTTTATTTCTGCCCCTTCAATTTAGCATTTAAGAAGTACTGTGGATCCTTGTGCCATTTCCCTTTGCTAACAATATCTATATCTTAGTTGTGTTATATATTAGAAAGTTACTAAAATATCTAATGGACATTTTAGTTGTAATTTTTCAGCCAAAAAGAATGATCTTCTCAAATACACATCAGCAAAAAGAACTAATAGCTGATAAGTTAAATGTCTCTTAAACAAAAATGTATGCTTTTGCAATGTGGAAAGTCTTTTGGAATAATCCCATGTATGAGAGATTTTAAAATTCTCACCACGTGATGCCTGTTATGAGACATATTTATAATTATTTGCAAATCTTGCCTATCTTTACAATATTTTTTGATGTAGGTAAAGAAAAGATATTGAATAATTTTCTCTTGCTTCTTATTATATTTGTATATCGTATAAATTTTTATGAATGCATATTACTTTTACAAACAGGAAAATAAAGCTGGTTTGTCATAAAAGTAGTATGAGAAAAAAATCTAGATTTTAGTGTGACATAACCTGGTAAGTTATTCGTTGCAGGTCAGTTGAATGCTTACACAATTTAAGTCCTGTGTAGGGTAACGGTGATCATAAATTGCTGACGTAGGAAGTAATATTTCTAAATTTAAGTCATTTCTACCATGTTTCTA
The DNA here is from genome assembly GCF_029378745.1 of Bos indicus. Taxonomy (NCBI): domain Eukaryota; kingdom Metazoa; phylum Chordata; class Mammalia; order Artiodactyla; family Bovidae; genus Bos; species Bos indicus. The sequence goes on from NC_091783.1 coordinate 41,744,004, forward strand.
TCTATATTTAATATCTTCCTTAAAGTGGAAAGAATATCAAGTTGTTCATTATTCTCACAGTAATAGTAAGAAAACTGGTATTAACGTCGTTCGTTGTTAAACAGCAAAATCCGTATATCTAAAATTTTACTATTCTTCAGTCTGCAGGTATCCCACCTCTATGTGGTGATCGTAGGTTTATGGCGTAAGAAGCACTTTCACTTACTTTAGCTCATTTTGTCCCCTAATGGGGTGCAGCTTATGCAGGGCCCATGAAGTTTCCAAGGCATAAAACCGTCCATGTCAGGTCCTAATCTAGTGGGCTACGAGCCAGGGACACTGACCGTGTGATTCTGAGTTCAGGCCCTTTTCTTTTCATTCCTGTGGGCTTGCAGGCTGCCCAAAGCGCCCTGTGAGTCCATGAGGAAGAGGAAGTCCTTTTAGCAGGCACTTAAAGTATTGGATGCTCTTTCTCCCTTTCCCTTTTCCTGCAAGTGGGGAGTGTGCAGGCTTGAGGGGTGAGGGGAGGGACAGGAATGATTCTGCAAATGCCTGTCATGCTCACGCTCGAGGTGGGGTAGCTACACAGGTCTTCACGGTGCCATGTTGATTTGGACTCTGTCCTTCACCTTTCAGACTGCCTCTCCCTGAGGCATAGTTGAACATTCACTCAACAGATATTTGTATCAATTGACCCCTCCTGGGTGCTGGGGACTTGTGTCAGGGCTGTGTCCCCAGACACAGGGTTGAGCACAGCACACGGGCTCCCTGCCCACAGGGAGTCTGAATTCTAGCAGGAGAAACAGACAAACTATATCACTAATTCTACTGTAGGAGAAAGTAAAGGGAGAAAGTAACAGTGAGACATAGCTTAGATGGCGGAGGGTATGTCAGGAAGTTCCTCTCAAAATGCCTTATTTAAGCTCAGACCTAAACAATGAGTCGGAGAAGGCAATGGCACCCAACTCCAGTACTCTTGCCTAGAAAATCCCATGGACCGAGAAGCCTGGTGGGCTGCCATCCATGGGCTCGCTAAAGAGTCGGACATGACTGAAGCAACTTAGCAGCAGTAGCAGCAGCAAACAACGAGTAGGGGTTTAGCAGGAAGGATGGTTGGGAATGTTCCAAGATACACAGGCCCTGGGGTAGGAAGATGCTTCTCTTGTTGGCGGAACAGAGGCTCATGTGGCCCCAGCAGAGGCCGCAAAGTGAGGTCCATGTGGTCCACACTAAGAATGTTGTATTTTGTCCCAACCACAGAGATGGGATTCCTTGGTGGTTCAGACAGTAAAGAGTATGCCTGCAACGCAGGAGACTTGGGTTCGATCCTTGGGTCAGGAAGATCCCCTGGAGAAGGAAATGGCAACCCGATCCAGTAGTCTCACCTGGAAAATCTCATGGATGGAGGAGCCTGGCGGGCTACAGTCTATGGGGTCGCAGAGTTGGACACGACTGAACAATTTCACTTTCACCGAGATAAGCCATTGATGAGTTTTAAGCACAGAAGAGATATAATCAGATGCATGTTTTTTAAAGATGAGTTGGCATTTAAAGCTTTGATTCGATTAGAGTGAAGTGAGTCTCCGTGCAAGACGCCCTGGGAGGCGCCTGTTGGTCCAGGACAGTGGATGGTCACGGGCAGGCGGCGGCAGGAGGGATAGGAGAGAGAAACCTGACAGCAGTTTCTCTCAGCATGTGAGGGGGTGTGCCCAGAGTTCAGACTGGCACTTACAGGGATGGGACTCAGGAAGAAAGTCCACTGGAGTGTTTAAGAGTCTTCTGGATGCGAGTGGTATTACAGTAAGTGAAATAAGTCAGAAAAAAATAAATACTGTATGATATCACTTACACGTGGAATCTAAAAAATACAAAGAACTAGTGAATAAAACAAAAAAGAAGATAGATTCATGGATGTAGAGAACAAACGAGTGGTTACCAGTGAGAAGATGAAAGGGGGAGAGGCAGTATAGGGGTAGAGAATTAAGAGGTACAAACGATTATGTATAAAATAAGTTACAAGATTTCACACCAGTCAGAATGGCTGCGATCCAAAAGTCTACAAGCAATAAATGCTACAGAGGGTGTGGAGAAAAGGGAACCCTCTTACACTGTTGGTGGGAATGCAAACTAGTACAGCCACTATGGAGAACAGTGTGGAGATTCCTTAAAAAACTGGAAATAGAACTGCCTTATGATCCAGCAATCCCACTGCTGGGCATACACACTGAGGAAACCAGAAGGGAAAGAGACATGTGTACCCCAATGCTCATCGCAGCACTGTTTATAATAGCCAGGACATGGAAGCAACCTAGATGTCCATCAGCAGATGAATGGATAAGAAAGCTGTGGTACGTATACACAATGGAGTATTACTCAGCCATTAAAAAGAATACATTTGAATCAGTTCTAATGAGGTGGATGAAACTGGAGCCTATTATACAGAGTGAAGTAAGCCAGAAAGAAAAACACCAATACAGTATACTAACACATATATATGGAATTTAGAAAGATGCTAACAATAACCCTGTGTACGAGACAGCAAAAGAGACACTGATGTATAGAACAGTCTTATCGACTCTGTTGCAGAGGGAGAGGGTGGGAAGATTTGGGAGAATGGCATTGAAACATGTATAATATCATGTATGAAACGAGTTGCCAGTCCAGGTTCGATGCACGATACTGGATGCTTGGGGCTAGTGCACTGGGACGACCCAGAGGGATGGTATGGGGAGGGAGGAGGGAGGAGGGTTCAGGATGGGGAACACATGTATACCTGTGGCAGATTCATTTTGATATTTGGCAAAACTAATACAATTTGTAAAGTTTAAAAATAAAATTAAAAAAAAAAGAATATATTGTACAACACAGTTAATATAGCCAATATTCTATAATAACTATGGATGGAGTATAACTTTTAAAATTGTGAATCACTCTATCATACACCTGTAACCTATAATGTTGTACAGCAACTACGCATCAATTTTTTTTTAATGAAAAAAAAAAAACAAGCTTTGGGCATAAGAACATTCCACAACTAAATACTCCAACATCTGTATCACTGACCAGAGTTCGGTATTTGTTTATGTTCTATTTCTTTTGAGGTATACTTCTGAAAGAATGAAGAGCCGAAATCTTAAGTGGACCGGAGGATGCCTTTGGATAAACCCCTACCCTGGGTGCCCGTCTTGTCATGTTGTAGGAAGCTAGTCACTGCCGCCGTCTCTCTCAGAAAGCACAGGTGATGTCGGGGAAGAGCCTGGTCTTGGGCTCCGCTAGGAACACAGCGAGTGTAAACTCCCCTCTCCCTCTGCCGGGGGGCTCTGCTGTCCGTTGTGGAGATTCACCCACATTCTCACCAAGATAGAGATAGACATTGAACTCTTCCTAAAAGTGCTGTTGTGAACATTTCACAATACACCCTTTGTGGAGAAGGACAATGGTATCCAGTGAACCAAGCACAACACGGGAAACCGTAATTCCTTCCCCAGAATCCTGTTCTGCTGGCGCTGAGCAAGCCGAAGCCTCGGTGCTCTGGTTTGTCACAGAGGAGCAGTGCCCATCTATGTCTGCAAGTATAGAATTACCTCGCAGGTTTACTGTATGCACCAACAGAGCCCTGAGGGAAGGTAACAAGACTCTACCACCGGGCGTGACCATTCTAACTAAGCTGCCATACTTCCCCAGGTTGCCCCTTAAGCCCCATCCCCACCTCGCTGCTCAGGTGAGGTCTGTGGGTACAGGTGTGCGTCAGGGACATTCTGTGTGGAGGTCTGTACCTGCTCAGGTTTGGCACCAGCTCAGGGCTGGAGCCATTAAGTAGGTCTTACCAATTCAAAATCTTTTGTTAACCCCTGGAGAGGCTGTGGGCTTAGTGTGTTTGTCTGTCTTCATGCTTTTGTCTTCTTTTGTCACTCTGGGCCTCAGGAAGGTCCCTCACGAGCTGACTTGTTGGAATGAAGCTAGGGTTTCCCAAGTCTCAAGAACCCAGAGACTTAAGTTGACATGCCGGCAACTTCTAAGATTTAATGAAAATTTGCTTGACCAAGTCAGTGAGAGTTCTCATGATTTCCCAGATTCACTTATTAATTCTTGAGATTTTATAGACTGGTGTTCATGTTCACCCTCAGTTACAAAAGCCTGCTCTGGCTGTGCTCACATCTCTTTTGGGGGCCAGTCCACTATCTGATCTTTTCTCTGCTTGGACCAACCCAGACATGAAATTAGCCACTTTTCTTTGCGTTCCCCCAAGACAACCGTCCCAAGAAAGCCCTGGTGGAATCCACCTCTCTTTAATCTGCTTCCCGTCTGCTCTCTTGACTCCCAAATTCCTCTGGATGTTTAGATTCACAGTGGTTTAGCTATGACTTCCAGCCCACAATTGTATAATCAAGGTATTTTTCTAAACAAAGATGGTTGTCAAGAGGGACTCGGAGGACTTCCCTGGCAGTCCAGTCCAGTGGTTGGGTCTCCATGTTTCCAGTGCAGGCAGCCCAGGGTCCGTCCCTGGTCGGGGGACTAAGATCCTGCCTGGTGTAGCCAAAAGATTAAAAAAAGAGGAACTCTTGTGCAAATTTTCTGTAATATATGTTTGTATGTGTGTGTGTGTGCGCGTGCGTGTGCTTAGCCGCTCAGTTGTGTCCTACTCTTTGTAACCCTGTAGACTGTACCTTGCTAGGCTCCTCTGTCCATGGGATTCTCCAGGCAAGAATACTGGAGTGGGTTGCCATGCCCTCCTCTGGGGATCTTCCCCACCCAGGGATCAAACCCAGATCTCCTGCATTGCAGGTGGATTCTTTACTGTCTGAGGCACCAGGGAAGCTCAAGAATACTGGAGAGGGTAACCTATCCCTTCTCCAGGGGATCTTCCCAACCCAGGAATCAAACTGGGGTCTCTTGAATTGCAGGTGGATTCTTTACCAGCTGAGCTACCAGGGAAGCCATAAATATATATATATATTCATATACATCTATACACATATAAACATATACCCATAATACGTATACACTTATCCGTATGTTCTATATGTATACATAATATACAGCACTTTGAAATGTAGAAATAATACACGGCTGTGTGTATAATTGCACAGATAACACATACTATCTGTGCATGCACACACGTGTATACCCTATGGCCTATGTCTACATAGATCTAAACCACCATCACTAAAGAACTGGTGGACACCAGCTCCTGCCTCCTCTTGTTGGAGTCCTGTGGTCATCTTTTCATTTCTGTACCACACAGATCCTGCTCTGTAATTGACCCGGATCCCACCTACTTTACACTGTTTTATGTAGAAAGCAGTGACCTGTGCAGTCACTTATTTATGCAATCACATTTTCACTTAGAAGACGATAATTGAGCACCCATGACAGCCCTGGGTTGGACCCTATAGTGAGAAGAGACGAGGAGGGAGGGGCCCACGTCTTTAGATACTTGAAATCCAGCTGCATGCAACTCTTAGCACGCACGAAATAAAACGTCCTCACATGCACAGTTCTCATCAGAGGAACAGCAGAGCCGAGCAGAAAGCCCATGCCTGGCCATGCACAGCAGCGCTGCTGTTTCAGCAGAACACGCAGGAGGAAAAAACCGCTGTGGTCAAAAGAAACTGCTGGCTGCTGGATTTTTGTTTAATTACAATTTGCGTGCTCTTCTAACAGCGTGCGTTCTGCTTAGACGGCAGAGTGGCTTTCATGAAAGTATGAGCTCAGCCTTGCCTTACGCCTGCTGAAAAAAAGAGGTCAGGTAAAATGACTGTAGTGACAGCGCCAAGCTGGTGGAAAACCACACTGTCTTTCAGATGAAATGTAAAAAAGAAAGAAAGCAGACTGGAAATTTTTTGCCTGCTAAAAAAAAACCCCCTTGAAGTCATCTCAGAAACACACATAGAGGCGATTTCTTCTTTTTTCTCCTTAGCAGTGTCCTCAAGGAAAGAGCTTTCCAGACCTGAGGGAGTGGACCAGTGATGCAGTCATGTAGCCTGGCTTCATTCTGAATTTTGCTCCATGGCTGTATTCATTGGAGGACTTAATCCTTAGGCAGCTCTTCCAAATCTCATACAAATCTGCTATTTTTATCTGAACTCTACCCTGAATATTCTAATCATGTAAAATGTTTTCAAACCATTGTAGCACAGAAATTAGTAATGACCAGATACGTTTGCAGAAATCCATGCTTTGTGTATTGTAAAAGGTCTGCATGAATGCTTGCTCTCCTCCCACATACTAATAAACATGATCTGTGTATGGTTTTGATCATTTTTAAATTTAAAAATCAAATGTAATTTTAATGTACCCACGGAGAAATTTACATATGAGTTTCATAAAGAACAGCAAGTGTGAACACACTGAAGGGTGATATTCGTGTATGTAGAGGACAGATATGACGGCCTGTTTCTTGGTGGTGATGAAATTTGATAAATGACTTCTTTCCATAGAATCTCCAAAATAGAGTGATTGCAGGTCCTCACATTCCGTCAAATTAGTTAGAGCTTTTCTAGGACTTGGCTCTGTTTCTCTTTATGTACTTCTGTGGCAAAATTAAGATAAATTATTTGTTAGAGGCAATATCAACAGTCTTAATTTGAAAACATTCAGCAAGATGAACCTAGTGTGCTGGAGGTGACACTGGGAAAATGTGTGCCTGGGTTTCGAAAGCTGGCAGTTCTTCCCAAGCCGTGGAGGACTGTCTGTTCTTGGGGAGACCTAGCTCCTCACAGGCTTCTCCTTTCTCATTCTTCTTACTTATTTATTTAGGAGGAACAGACAGTCCTCCACGGCTTGGGAAGAACTGCCAGCTTTCGAAACCCAGGCACACATTTTCCCAGTGTCACCTCCAGCACACTAGGTTCATCTTGCTGAATGTTTTCAAATTAAGACTGTTGATATTGCCTCTAACAAATAATTTATCTTAATTTTGCCACAGAAGTACATAAAGAGAAACAGAGCCAAGTCCTAGAAAAGCTCTAACTAATTTGACGGAATGTGAGGACCTGCAATCACTCTATTTTGGAGATTCTATGGAAAGAAGTCATTTATCAAATTTCATCACCACCAAGAAACAGGCCGTCATATCTGTCCTCTACATACACGAATATCACCCTTCAGTGTGTTCACACTTGCTGTTCTTTATGAAACTCATATGTAAATTTCTCTGTGGGTACATTAAAATTACATTTGATTTTTAAATTTAAAAATGATCAAAACCATACACAGATCATGTTTATTAGTATGTGGGAGGAGAGCAAGCATTCATGCAGACCTTTTACAATACACAAAGCATGGATTTCTGCAAACTTATCTGGTCATTACTAATTTCTTGCCAACAAAGGTTCGTCTAGTCAAGGCTATGGTTTTTCCTGTGGTCATGTATGGACGTGAGAGTTGGACTGTGAAGAAGGCTGAGCGCCGAAGAATTGATGCTTTTGAACTGTGGTGTTGGAGAAGACTCTTGAGAGTCCCTTGGACTGCAAGGAGATCCAACCAGTCCATTCTGAAGGAGATCAGCCCTGGGATTTCTTTGGAAGGAATGATGCTAAAGCTGAAACTCCAGTACTTTGGCCACCTCATGCGAAGAGTTGACTCATTGGAAAAGACTGTGATGCTGGGAGGGATTGGGGGCAGGAGGAGAAGGGGATGACAGAGGATGAGATGGCTGGATGGCATCACTGACTCGATGGACGTGAGTCTGAGTGAACTCTGGGAGTTGGTGATGGACAGGGAGGCCTGGCGTGTTGCGATTCATGGGGTCGCAAAGAGTCGGACACGACTGAGCGACTGATCTGATCTGACTGCATAAGGAAATGAGACAATCACATGATGTTCTCTAACTTGAAAATCCTGTAGCTTGATACTTCAAATTCTATAAATTGTGTCCATATCTAGTATTAATTCTTTTAAAAATATTTGTATATAGTTTTAAAGGGGAATCTTCCATTTACAGTAATTACGAAATTTTGAGCCCATGTTACATCTGATAGTTTTTGTCTCCCACTCCCCCAGCGCAATATTCCCCCTCCCCCTCATACCCACTGGTAACCACTAGTTTGCTCTCTGTCTGTAGGCCTGCTTCTGTTTTGTTATATTCGCTAGTTTATTATATTTTTCAGATTCTACATATAAATGATATCATATAGCATATGTCTTTGAGCGGTTGTAGCTCAGTGGTAGAGCACATGCTTAGCATGCACGAGGCATCTGCTTTATCCATTCCTCTGTTGATGGACACATGGGTTTTTTCCATATCATAACAACTGTAAATAATGCTGTTATGAACATTGGAGTCTATGTATCTTTTTGAATTAGTGTTTGGTTTTTTCAGCTTTATACCCAGATGTGGAATTGCTGGGTCATATGGTACTTCTATTTTTAGTTTTTTGAGAAACCTCCACACTCTTTTCCACAGTAGCTATTCTGGTTTACATTTCCATCAACAATGTGAAAGGATTATCTTTTCTCCACATTCTTACCAACATTTGTTATTTGTGGTCTTTTTGATGGCCATTCTGACAGGTGTGAGGCGACATCTCCTTATGGCTTTGATGTGCATTTTCCTGATGAGGAATGATGTTCTAGTATTAATTATTTAAGCTTGCCTGAATGCTAGTATAGTCCCCTCCTTGTGTGATAGCTGCAGGATCAAAATGGGGTTGGGGGAGAGGGGACTGCGGACAAGCGATGTTGAGAACATCAGTGGTGACTCTTGGGGCAGTAGAATTTCGAGAAAGTTATTTGTATAGACTTCCCTGGTGGTCCAGTGGCTAACAACTTCAAGTTCCCAGTACAGGAGGCCTGCATTCCATCCTTGGTCAGGGAACTAGATCTTTATGCTGCAACTAAGAACTGGCAGAGCCAAACATGTAAATAAAAATTTTTTTTAAAGTAAGTTATTTGTAAATATTAATATATTCAATTAGAACCTTACTGAACACTATATGTGAAGCACAACTTATATACTATTAGAAGGAAATGTGCAGATTATCTTCATGACTTCGAGTTAAGCAGAATTTCTTAGGCTCCAAAGAGCATGAATCATAAAGGAAAAAACTTAGAAGTTTGCTTGTAATTTTTAAATGATGCCAAAATTAAAGTTTAGCTTGAAATTTTCATTAAAAAGAAAAAACAAGCCATGAACTCAGAGAAGATATTTGTTAACATGTATTGCAAAGTATTTAAGAACAAGGAAATAAAAAGCAACAAAACGAAACCCCCATTTTTTTTAATGGACAAAAAATTATGAACAGGAAAGAGAAAAGGCAAACAAAATCACCAAAATTCACAAAATGTTCTCCTCTTCACTGTACTTAGAGAAACATGAATTGAATTAGATGTCACATGATATTCCTCTGATTGTTTACAAGATGTTGAACTGGACAAGATGAGATGTTTGAAACGACATCGAAATAGGAACTTGGATTTCTACTAATGGGAGTGAAAATGAATACAATTGTTTTGGTATCAAATTACCAGTATCCAGTAAAGCTGAAAATTTACATTCCTTGTGATCTAGATCTCCTCTAGAGAAACTTGCAAATCTGTGTGAGACAAAGTTTGTAGGTCCAAGAACATTAAAATAGCAGTTTAAAAGCAAATTAGGTCTCTATATGTTAATCTTATTAACATAGGTCACTAAAACATAGCACTCAGAATTAAAAAAAAAAAAAAAAACAGGTTGCAGAGAATTTAAACAGTACGATACAAATGATTAAAAAAATTTTAAAAACACTATATATGATGATGTGTACATATACGCACAATAAACAGAGCTGTGTTCTGGAGGGTATTCCTGGGGGTTGTCTCTGTGGAGAAAAGTGGAAGAAGGCAAAGGAGGAGGGGAACAAAGTGGACTTGAATTTTATTTGAATATTATGTTGCTTTTATTAAAAATGCTTATAAAGTATATTGCGAATGATGAAAGTAATGAGCTCAGACTCTCATTCCTGCTTGTTACAGAGCTGACCACCTGACCAGAGGTTTCATAAACAGGATCTGTGGGGCCCTCGGGTCGGGGGGTGGGGGGAGTATACCTAAGCAATGGGAATGGAGCACGGCTGCATCCTCAATTTCTTTTTTTTTTTAATTTTAATTAAAATTTTTTTGTATTGAAGTATAGCTGATTTACAATGTTTCAGGTATACAGCAAAGTGATTCAGTTATACATACATACATGTATATATTCTTTTTTCATATTCTTTTCTATTATAGGTTATTATAGTTCCCTGTGCTCTACAGTAGGTCCTTATTGTTTATCTGTTTTATGTATAGTACTGTGTATCTGTTAATCCAAAACTCCTAATTTATCCCTCTCCCCACCTTCCCCACTTGGTAACCATAAATTTGTATTCTATGTCTTTGAGTCTGTTTCTGTTTTGTAGATAAGTTCATTTGTATCATTTTTTTAGATTTCACATATATTTGTTTTTCTCTGTCTGACTTTTTTCATTTGTTATGATAATCTCTCGGTCCATCCATATTGCTGCAAATGGCATTATTTCATTCTTTTTCTATAGCTGAGTAATATTGCACTGCATATATGTACCACATCTTTTTTATCTATTCCTCTGTTGATGGACATTTAGGGTGCTTGCATGTCTTGGCTATTGTAAACAGTGCTGCTGTGAACACTGAGGTGCATATAACTTTTTGAATTAGAGTTTTTGTCTTCTCTAGATATGCGCCCAGGCAGGCTCAATTTCTACTTGCAGTCATGATGTGAATCAAACGTTACTGCAGGCCCAGCATGGACCCAGATTATGTCACCCCCAGAGTGTCCACTGTGATGATCCAGAAGATACTAGTAGTTTCTGGACTAGACACCACAGCATTGGAGGAAAAACAGCCTTCAGCCCAAAGAAAATTATATTGAGAGAAGACATCGAAAGCCTTTTGAAGAAAAACTCAGATTGCACATGGGATTGGTCAGGTTGGTTTGAAAATGTCTCCCTGCCCCCGCAAAAGACTGCCTCTAAACATTTTTTAAACATAATCCAAAGCACACAGCCTCTCCCAGCAGGAGGAACATGTGTGTTAGGATGAAAGGGAGTATTTTCTCAGCAGAATTTCCAAGGGGTTTCCTCCCATCTCTGCTGCCAGTGGCTTGGGGGTCATGTTGGGAAGCGCCTGGCCACCAGCACCTTTGGGTGCAGACTTGGCCTCTGGCTGTGGTACACAGGGGAGATTGTCTACTGAAGGCGGCACTGAACTCTGCTATTTATTCTTTGTGAAGCTGGAACTAGAAAACCAAGGTGCAAACATTTTGGCGGAGTTTAGACGCCAAAATGTGTTTGCTTTCACAGCAGAATGGCTTAAACTTCCAGCGGTTAGGCGACAGGGACATGTCAGCTTTCTATCAGAGATATCTGCTCAGTCTGTCTCAGGCTCCTCACCAGTATGTGTGAGCATGGCATGCTCAGTCACTCAGTTGTGTCTGACTCTTTGTGCCCCTAAGGAAGGACTGTAACCCACCATCCTCTGTCCATTGGATTTTTCAGGCAAGAATGCTGGCGTGGCTTGTCATTTCCCCCTCCAGGGGATCTTCCTGAGGACTGAGAGACGGAACCTGCATCTCCTGCATTGGCAGGCAGTTTCTTTACCATTGCGCCACCTGGGAGCCTTCACCAGTGTCACTTGTTGTACCTAACCTTGTCCTTTGTGCTGAACTTGGGGGCTCTGAGAATCAGTGTTAATCTAAGCAAATCTGCGCCCACATTTTTTAAAAAACTACAAATTGAAAACATAAATCTTTGCCAAATCCTCTAGAGATTAATGTATTACATGTGGTCTAAACTTTATAAAAGCTTTTTGATTAAACCAGCAAAAAGTAATTTATTTAAAAATAAATATCTGTACTCCCACTGTGTCACTGGGGACCTTTCAGTCCTGGTTTGGGTGATTACAGCTGGAGCCAGTTGCAGCAGTGGAAGGGACCCTTGTTTTCAGCTTTTGCTCTTCAAGACCTGGGAGGATTCGGGAGGTCAAGAGGTCAGAGCGAGAACATAACCACCTCTCTTGGGACCTTGCTTGAGGCAGAAGTGGGGCTTCTCCAGGTGACCGAAATCTCCCAGTTTTGCTGAAGGAAACCAGGCTCTGTGTTGACTTATAGGTGTTAGCAACTTATTTGTCAATATTCTAAAAATTTATTGGGACATCCAAATCATTTTGGAAAATCATCTGTCAACTCTAAGATAAGGCAAAGATGTACTGTAGATTGAACTTTTCCTCTCTAGATTTCTAGGTCAGTTTAAGGGTATTTGAAACAAGCGTCATAAGTGTTGTGATTAAGCAGCTACATTTCTCAGAAGATTCCTCTGGTTTTTGAAATCTCCTCTCCTGTCTAAGAGGCTTAATACAAATTTAGCTTGATAAATATGTCTTGAAAATGGAACATTTCACCCGTCCTATATATTAATGGTTACCTGGGGCACAAACATGTGCTCACTGGAACCCTTTGACAGATAGACAGATAGACACAGGGCTGATAACTAGCAGGTACCAACATCCACTCTGGGCACCACTGCAGTCCGCCTTGATCAGTTGGTACCTGGGCCTTACCCAGAGTTCAGCACTGTGTCTGTGGCCCCCCCATCATGGGTCTTGGCAGATGTACTGTCTCAGCGCTGAAATCTGGTTGAGCTCTTCCTCTCCCCATTGCTGGATCAACCCGGTCCTTGTCACCAGCCTTGACCTCAGCCAGTCTCTGGGGTCAATCAGAGATGCCAGTGATGGAAGGAGAGCCCAGTTTATTTTTTTCCTCAGGCGACCTCGCTGTCATTACCCTGCCTTCACGCGGGGCTTCCATTAGGGACCCACAAGCTGGCACCCTGACACTCTGCAGGTCTCCTTCCCCACGGCCGCTCCCAGTCGGCCTGCCTGGTGCATGCGCACACAGGCACACCTGGGAAGAGTTGTGACTTCAGCCCCGCTGCCTCCTCCCTGCTCTACCTGGGAGGCATCACTTCAGCAGAGACGGTAGGCTGGTACAGGAAGCAGCGTGATCAAGAAAGGACGGGATGAGTTCCTTGACCATGGGTGTTTCTGAGATCACTCTTACCTTCCTTCTCGGTTCAGAGCGAGTTCTGTCTCCAGGGGCAGCGTGGCCGCGCTCGGCTGCCCCCAGTTACAAGCAGAGAAGGGACACACTCACCTCCTGCCCCCACTTTACATTTCGTTGCTAAAACCTTTCCACAGCCTTCATGCTGCCAATGAGGGAACTGAGCTCAGAAAGGCCAAACAAGCCACCTTCTGGGAAGGTGGGACCTGGATCCAAACCAGAGAGCTGTGGCCCCAGGGCCCCAGGGCTTCTGCTTGTTCTGTAGCCTGAGTTCAGTGTCAGATCCTGGTCAGCTCCAGAGGCCCCCTAGGACCCGGTTCCTTTGTTCCAGCAGCTCCTCCTCGGAGAGGGAAGCCCCTGGCTCTCACCCTGACTCAGTGCCCGAGTCCAGTCCCCCTGACCCTGGTGGGGACCACAGCGGCTGCCTGAAGGTCCAGAGACCACCCAGACTCACACCATGGAGCTTTCCCGCTGGGGTGCTGCCCTCCTGCAGGCCGGTCTCTGTAGCCTGCTGCTTACATAACTGCTGTCTCGTGGCCACTGCCTTTGGCGACGGCCCTGGAGCCCGATTTTCTCTCCATTCCAGCAGCTGGATCTGAACCCCCACGTTCATCCCACCCCAGGGAGCAAGTCAGTTTAGAAGTCCTGAACCCACCAGCCGCCCCAGCATTCTTCACCAGATCCCTCTTCACCAGGTTATGTCTAGTCCTTAAGGTGCTTGAGCAAGACAGCTTTAGCGAGACCAATGCAGCCAGACTCTGACTTTAGTCTCTGGTCTTTGTTTATTCACTAGGGTCTTCAGTTGGGTTTCCACAGAAGTCAACTTCGAGATGAAAATTTGAGTCCAAGTAGTTGATTTGAGGGGGAGTGACCCAAGGAGTGTGGTTGGATGGATTACCCATGGTGTGCCTGGAGCTCAGTGCTGCTGAGGAGCTGTGGATGAGAGCACAGAACACAACTCGGAGTCCTCTCACCGAGGGACAGTGCAGAGCTTCAGGGTCCTTCCTTCTGGTCAGGTGGCCCAGGGCTGAGGGTGGCCCTGCACTTCTGGCTGAAGCCCTCGCAGGGAGAGTTGTGGGTGCTTGCAGTAAGGTTGTTCTAAAATATACCGTGATGGTGAGTACCCCGGGGATGTGAGCGGAACACAGGCAGCATCCGCTATGGCCAGTGATTCTGGAAAGCCTCTGGAGGAAGCATGCAGCGTCACACTCAGTATGACCTGTGGAAGACTTCCAAGGTGGCTTTGTTTTACGGGTTGTCATGAGAGCCCTGGATGAGCCTGCATTGGCAGCCCCTTGTCCCTCCATCTCCATTCCATGCCCCCAGGTCTTTCAAAAAACTCAGAGGCTTTCCGTGTCCTTTTAGCTCTTTTACTGTGAGGCTGTAGTTCATCATTCACATTTTGTGAGCCCTCTCCTCATACAAAATGGCAGGAACTAGGAGATCAGCCCTGGGATTTCTTTGGAGGGAATGATGCTAAAGCTGAAACTCCAGTACTTTGGCCACCTCATGCGAAGAGTTGACTCATTGGAAAAGACTGTGATGCTGGGAGGGATTGGGGGCAGGAGGAGAAGGGGACGACAGAGGATGAGATGGCTGGATGGCATCACTGACGCAATGGACGTGAGTCTGAGTAAACTCTGGGAGTCGCTGACGGACAGGGAGGCCTGGCGTGCTGCGATTCATGGGGTTGCGAAGAGTCGGACACGACTGAGCGACTGAACTGAACTGAACTGAACTGAAGTATAAAATTCTCCCCCTACCCCCAAGTAACACATCATGAAGCAGGGCAATTCCAATGTGTACTATTATTCTTCGTTTCAGGTGGGGTACAGGGCAAGCACTAAAGTGATGGGGTTGCTCAAAAGCTTTGCCAGATGGAAAATCTATGACAGAAATCAAGTGAGCTTGAGACAAGAATTACAATACCAGAACCAGGGAACTGAGTCCTTCATTTAAACCCCTACCAAGTCATTGAAGGTGGCACTTCTTTTCACGTTGTGCTGTAGTCCGTGTTCTGTCTGACTCTGTCTGTCCTTGCAACCTCTTGAGAACAGGGGTAATTTCCACATTACACATTACTCTACTAAAACTTACCTGCTTATAACAAGTTACATACATTATGTCACAGTTTCTGTGAGTCAGGAATCTGGGCACAGTCAGCCAGGGCCCTCTTTCTCAGTCTCTTAGAAGCTGAAGTCAAGATGCTGGCCAAGTTGGAACCTCACCTGAGGGCTTGACTGGGGAAGGATCTGCTTCCAGATTCACAGGGTTGTTGGCAGCATCAAGTTCCTCAGGGACTGGGAAACGGAGGGCCTCAGTTCCAAGATGGCAGTTGGCTGGAAGCCACCCTCAGGGTCTTGCCAGGTGGGCCTCTACAGTATGACATCACCATACAGTTTGCATCACCAAAGCATGGAAGCCAAGAATACAACAGGGGAAGAAGTCATAGTCTTTCCTAACCTAGCTATAGATGTGACATCCATCACCGTTGTCATAGTCTATTGGTTAGGGCAAGTCTACACTTACAGGAGGCGATTACTTAAGGCCATGAATACAAGGAAGGTGGATACTTGAGTCTCCTCCTATAAGTCTTTATGTCCATCATGGTGGACCCTTACTATCTGGTTATAACAGGTGCTCAATAATGTTTGTTATTTTGCATATGTATTATTCCCGAAACAGCAGGATAAGTTGCAAAATTACATTACAGCAAAGAACACTAGATTTCAAAGAGAATTGACCATGTATTAATAATAGGAGAGTCTGAGATTGTACATTCCATTCCCTTCTGTGGACATATACACCTAAGAACCCAGGCGTGTGCTAGTAGCTGGAATGTGAGCTCCCTGAAGGCAGGACTGTGTCCTTAGTCTGATATTGTCAGCACCTGCGCTCCCTTCCCTGATTCATGAAAGGAACTTGGCAAACACTGAATGGATTGAGGACTGGTTCAGTGAATAAAAAAGTCTGTTCCTCTTAGAACTTTTTTCACCTGGGTTACACATTTAACAAAATATTATGCCAATTTTGAAAGTAGTCACGAAAAGAGGAAGTTTACTATTGTTGCAATCTGAACAAATACTTGGTTGAAAGAATGTCAACCGGGCAATCCCCACATTAGCTCTGGTGACTTCATTTTTCAATACCTTTCAAAATGCTATTCTGAGAAAACCTACAGTGTGTACTGGAGAAGGAAATGGCAATCCACTCCAGTATTCTTGCCTGGGAAATCCCATGGACAGAGGAGCCTAGTAGGCTATAGTCCATGGGGTCACAAAAGAGTCAGACTTAGCGACTAAACAATGTGGACTAACAGAGATGGTATCTGGTGAAATCTGCACTTGTTATTACCATCAGGTTGAACTTTGTAGCACAGTCATTGGGCAAGTACAATTTAGAACTCAAGTTCTAGAATCTAGCGAGGTTCACTAGCAAGGACTGAAGTCCTGTATGTGCTGTAAGGTCTGGCATCTCACAGACCTAAACTCCTGAATTGGAGTTTAGCAGAAGAGTGAATCCATGTGAAAATTATTGTAAGCCCTTTTCTGCACAATGCCATCTGGGCATTTTGGTAAGCCCTTGGAAGTCCAGGATTGCTGTAGGTTTTCAGAATGTGCCTTTGTTTGCCTCAGAGGAAATGC
Organism: Bos indicus; assembly: GCF_029378745.1. Taxonomy (NCBI): domain Eukaryota; kingdom Metazoa; phylum Chordata; class Mammalia; order Artiodactyla; family Bovidae; genus Bos; species Bos indicus. The sequence continues at coordinate 41,760,678 of NC_091783.1, forward strand.
TGGTTAGAAAAGAAAGTTCTTTTATTCAGGGGAAATTAATCCTTGGTGTGACAGACTCTCTCCTATTTCTCTTTCTTTCTCCCCACCTCCTTCTCTGTTATCTCCATCTCTATCGTTCCCTCTGTCTCAGGAAGAGTGGTTTCCTGATTCTATACATATCAGATATTTGTGGAAAGTCACAAACCTTACAGGACAGCTCAGCTATCTTATTCTGTTGTGGGTGGCACACATCATGCAGAGTGATCCTCACATTCCTTAGATGCTGGTAGGTCAGTAAGAATCAGATTGTGTACTTCGTGAGAATGACACGGGGGTTCCCAAGAGCTACAAATTCTGCCAAACAAATCCCTTAAGTAAATAATGGAAAATGGTAGTTTATTTTAAGTTCTTTGAAAAGCTGAAAAGTGATGCAAAAGGAAAGGGCTCTCTGTTGTTAGTCAGCTTTTGACCTTTGACTATATAAACACAAGAAGTACATGGGGCTGCAGTTAGGAAACCGAGCACTACCGTGCTACTCCCCAGATGAACAGAATGGGTCTTTTCGTTAAGCTTTACAGAGTGTGCTAGAGCACCATTTCACAGAATGTGACATTTAATAACTTATTCTTAAAGGAGAGGGCAGTTGTTAACAGCTTGGCCACCTCAGTAATTAAAAAATATATATATATTTTTTTAAGTGAAGAGATTGGACCAGATCTTGTCTAGTCTCTTCTGCTCTGAAATGCTGATACCAAGACTTATGAGATCAGGCTGTCTTGAAGTTCACACAGCCACTCCTGTCCTTCCACCTCCTGGAACCAGAGCTCCTTCTTCTCTTGACATTAATGCACACAGTTGGCACACAATTTGCAAATCCTGCCAAAAGCACCCCTCTTCCACGCAGGACCATGAAGGCCTAGCACTGGGATCAAGCGCCCTTGCTCAGTCAGTTCAGTTGCTCAGTCAGTTCAGTCGCTCAGTTGTGTCTGACTCTTTGCGACCCAGTGGACTGCAGCACACCAGGCTTCCCTGTCCATCACCAACTCCTGGAGTTTACTCAAACTCATGTCCATTGAGTCAGTGATGCCATCCAACCATCTCATCCTCTGTTATTCCCTTCTCCTCCCACCTTTAATCTTTCCCAGCATGAGGGTCTTTTCAAATGAGTCAGATGGCCAAAGTATTGGAGTTTCAGCTTCAGCATCAGTCCTTCCAATGAATATTCAAGACTGATTTCCTTTAGGATGGACTAGTTGGATCTCCTTGCTGTCCAAGGGACTCTCAAGAATCTTCTCCAGCATTACAGTTCAAAACAATCAGTTCTTTGGTGCTCAGCCTTCTTTATAGTCCAACTCTTACATCCATACATGACTATTGGAAAAACCATAGCTTTGACTAGAAGGAGCAGTGGGAGGGATTCCAGAGCTAATTCTTTTGCCTAGAATTGTAACTCCCCAAAGAGCCTAAGAAACAGCCCATTTCCCTCTTCCCAGCCCTAAACAAAGACCTGAACAAAAATCAGTAGTAGTTAAAGGAAGCAACTCTGAAGGTTTTCATCTAGTAAAAAGAAGTGAGTATAAAAGAAAATTATTAACAAAGTTATTCATTAAAACATTTTTTTCTTATTGCTCTTTTATTTTGGGTCATGTGGGATCTTAGTACCCTGACCAAAGATGGAACCCATGCCTCCTACAGTGGAAGCACAGGCGTAACCTCTGGAACACCAGGAAGTCTCCCTAAAGTACTCATTTTTAACTTTTGTTTTTTTCTTAGACTGTTTCTCAAAATTAACATAGTTTTCTTTTTTGTGTGATGAAAATAATACATATCAATTGAAATAAATTCAGTACAAAGGGTGTAAAGTTTTCTAACCCAGAGAGAACTCTTTTTAACATTTTGATGTGTACCTCTCTGCATTTTCTCCGATACACATACAAAAAATGTGCTCATGTTATACATAATATTCTGTAAATTTTTAAAAATTAAACTCTATTGTGGGTGTTTTTCTTTTATGATAAATACTGATCTTTATTAATGTTTAATCTGTAGCTGTTGTATGGCTGTACTGTAATTTGTTTAATCAGTTCTCTATTGATCATGATCATTTACATGGCAATCAGGATTTCAATATTATAAATAATACTGTGTGTCTGTGCTAAGTCGCCTCAGTCCTGTCCAACTCTTGTGACCCTATGGACCATAGCCCACTGGACTCCCTTGTCCATGGGATTCTCCAGGCAAGAATACTGGAGTGGGTTGCCATGCCCTTCTCCAGGGGATCTTCCTGACCCAGGGATCGAACGTGCATCTCTTATGTCTCCTGCATTGGCAGGCAGGTTCTCTACCACTAGTGCCACCTCGGGAAGCCCAATAATACTGTGGGGTACATACAACTTTGTAGACTTTTCTAGTCATTTCCTTAGAATAAATTCACAGGCGTAAACTTGGGGGGTAAAGGATCTGCATGTTAAGAAACTGAGTGCACATTGCTGATCTTATTTGCATTGCTGCCGTGGTGGATGATAGGTCGTTGCTCCACATTCTGATACCAGTGATGAGCAGTCTTAAAATTTCTCCAATCTGTTAGGCAGACATTATATTCATTGTTGTTTAAGTACTTTGATTACTTGATCAAATTGATCAAATTCTGAGTAGAAAATTTCACGTGAGCCGTGGAAGCCACTAGGTTCAGTCTCACAGTAGGGAAGTCACCTGAATATGTTAATGGCTTACATGACGTTTTGCTTATTATTATTATTTTTTTAACAGTCTACTCTGGGAGTCCATGTAGCTAAGTTACTGACTGTTCTGATTTTCATTCCCGTTTGGTCCACTCATCCCTGGTTAATTTGAGGAGAATCTGGAAGGACTGTGAAGAGATGATTCACTGTCCTTATCCCCACTCACCCAGGTGTGAAACAGCACAAAACAGCTGAGTGCTTCAGTGGACCACTGTGACTGGTGACTCTTCTTTGCACTCTCAAATCTTCTGCTTGAAGAACTCCCCCACCCCCGCCCACCTCCTACAACTCTCTCTTACTCACCAGCAGTAACCTTATCCCTTTTTTTCCCTTCCTTTGAATTTTGATTTTATAACAACTGGCTCTCAGCCACATTTCTTCCCTTTAAGCAGGACTGGGCCTGCATTTCCCATTACACATTAGAAAGCCAGGCGAGGCAGGCCAGTCGGCAATGTTAGAGGCAAGGTACACAGTGATCTGCTCAAGGCTGCCTTAATAAGTAGGCCGTGACCGAGGAGACCGTCACAATTTAGAACTCCCGACTAAAGCGTCCCACAGATGGAGCAGACCCCCTCTTAGGTACTGAAAGGAACTCTGTGCCAGGAGTCACCTTCATCATTTTCCATAAACTGAACAGTTTAATGTTCCCATTATACTTTCAGAAACGGAGGACCATAGCTTCACAGAATCTAGTATGTGATGATGTCAAAATGCAAATCCAGGTCCCTCTGATGACAAAGCTCATGATTTCCATTATTCCACATCCTTAATGTTTCCTGTTTGTGATGCTTCAATTGGAGAAGAAAGCATAGGACTGGCAGAGCCAAAGTTCTCACAGTTGGTCATTTCCTCTCAACTTTATTCTAGCTCTCCTGACTCCCAGTGCCCCATCTCCCACCCCAAAACACATGTATTCTTAAAGGGTTGACCAATATTGTTAGGGCCAACTTCTCTCTGCTTATGGCAATAGCACTAACTTAGAATAGTGGAATATATGCTATCCAGGCAGCCATAATGTCCATTACATGTATGTTGTTGTTCAGTTGTTTAGACTCTCAAGAGTCGTCTCCCAACACCACAGTTCAACAGTATAAATAATTTGGTGCTCAGCTTTCTTTACGGTCCTACTCTCACATCCATACATGACTACTGCAAAAACCATAGCTTTGACTATATGGACCTTTGCTGGTAAAGTAATGTCTCTGCTTTTTAATATGCTATCTAGGTTTGTCATAGCTTTTCTTCCAAGGAGTGAGTGTCTTTTAATTTCATGGCTGCAGTCACCGTTCACAGTGATTTTGGAGCCTAAGAAAATAAAATATGTCACTGTTTCCACTTTTTCCCCATGTATTTGCCATGAAGTGATGGGACCAGACGCCATGATCATAGTTTTTTGAATGTTGAGTTTTAAGCTAGCTTTTTCACTTTCCTCTTTCACCTTCATCAAGAGGATCTTTGGTTCCTCTTCATTTTCTGCCATAAGGGTGGTATCATCTGCATATCTGAGGTTGCTGATTCTTGATTCCAGCTTGTGATTCATCTAGTCTAGTGTTTTGCATGATGTACTCTGCATATAAATTAGATGAGCAGGGTGACAATATACAGCCTTGATGTACTCCTTTCCCAATTTTGAACCAGTCCATGGTTCCATGTCTAGTTCTAACTGCTGCTTCTTGACCTGCGTATAGGTTTCTTAGGAGACAGGTAAGGTGGTCTGGTATTCCCATCTCTTTCAGAATTTTGCACAGTTTGTTGTCATCTACATAGTCAAAGGCTTTAGCATAGTTGATGAAGCAGAAGTAGATGTTTTTCTGGAATTCTCTTGCTTTTTCTATGATCCAACTGAATGTTGGCAATTTGATCTCTGGTTCCCCTGCCTTTTCTAAATCCAACTTGTACATTTGGAAGTTCTCGGTTCACCTACTACCGAATCCTAGCTTGAAGGATTTTGAGCATTACCTTGCTAGCATTTGAAATGAGCACAGTTGTATGGTAATTTGAATAATCTTTGATATTGCCTTTCTTTGGGATTGGAATGAAATCCACATGTATGTAATCAACCCAGCTTTAATCATGCCTACATGGTTAGGTCACTAACATTTGAAATCACTGATGTCCATGTGGATCTGTGTTCAGAAACCATGACTTTGAAAGTAGAAGGAAGGATAGGGATTTTTCAAACAGCCCCCACAATTCTAACCTAAGGACTCAGGGAAGAAGTTGACTGTGCAGTGGGGTAGCTTTAGAAATGAACTCAGGTTAGTGGGTGTGAGAGATATCAATCCTGACATTTGCACTTGAGAATTATTTGGGTTAAGGATAAGCCAAAATCACCCTGGCCATTAACAAATCCTTTGGACTGCTGAACAAAGTGGTGTCGCACTTACCAGCAGTTAAATGTTGAAATAAAAGCATTTTACTTTGGGTACCATTGTTGGAAAAGTGTTAACAGGCTAGACATTCTCTTAACACTGAACTTTCATATTTTAAGCATTACTCTTTTCACTCTTTGGTTTCGCTCCTAAGTAACAGAAATTTGGGACACCTATTTTGCTAAGTCTTTGCTCACTGCTGGACGCCAATGAAATATACACTGTACGGATTATCACCTCCAAAGATGCTGCTCTACCATGGAAGACCCCTGCTGATGCTTACTTTAAACTAAGTACTTTTAAAAGCATTTCACAGGTGTTTCATTTTTATAGGCGGTTTGTAACCCATCTCATTTCCAGGGTAAAGCTTTGAGGAGGGTACCATTTAAATGGAAGCTCACAGAGATAATTTGCCCAGAGTCACACCACTACAAAGCCCTCAATCAGCTCTGATGCCAGAGCCTGTCCATTAACTACCGTAGCAGGAATGCCCATGAGACAAAGACATCTGCTGGAGGAACATCTGGGGCTCTTCCTTAAAAGGTAAGAGTTCTTTTTCTCCCTCAGAATGTTATCATTTCTATCCAGTCCTTGGAACTGCTGCAGTCATCTTGTGACCATCATAGGAGACCCAGCTGAAAATGGAAGAGGAAAAGACGGAAGGCACTCAAGTTTCTAAGGACTCCGTTAGTAACTGAATAATCTAATCTTGGAACTGCTCTACCTCTGGAATTCTTTTCATGTGAGATCATGAACCCAGTACTGTTCAATCAACTTTACTTAGGTTTCCTGTTCCTTGTATTAGAAAAGCGCTCTCACCAGTACCTGTGTGTGTAAGCCTGGATCCAACCAGACATACAGCCCCTTTAGAGAGGCCAAATATCTGCACCATGTATGAGATTTTCATTGTCAACAAATACTGAATTCCTCTCATGACAGGTAGAGTGTAGGTTGTTGAACCGAATGAGTTGAGAAGGGCAGGAGTCTCCACCTATGTTGGTTATAACCTGGTGGTAAATATGGTGATGAAATTGGAGGTAGGTGTATTTAGGGAAAGCAATTCAGACCAGAAGGTCAGAGAAGGCCCTCACAGAATCCAGTAAAACAGCACGCATTCCAGGTGTAAGGAACCCATGCCTTATCAATCAATATCATTCATGTATAAGTTTCTATGTATTTGTGATGTTATGAAAGAACTACAAAAGTTATGTGTATAATAGTGTTAGGTGTATTAATATTTAGGTAATGTTATAATATTATTATAAGGTGGCTCAGATGATAAGGAACCTGCCAGCAATTTGGGAGACCGGAGTTCAATCCCTGGTGAGGAAGATCCCCTGGAGAAGGGAATGGCTATCCAGTCCAGTATTCTTGCCTGGAGAATCCCATGGACAGAGGAGCCTGGTGGGCTACAGTCCACGTGGTCACAAAGAGTTGGACATGACTGAGAGACTAACACTATAATAAAACAGCTTGAATCAACACTGAGGCCCAGAATATTTTTCCCTTTTAAAGGGAAATACTGAAGCCAATTTAGAAGACGCAAACCAATATAAAAGATAAGGCAAAGGAATGGGAACCAAGGCATTTGGTGTCTATTCCTAGCTACTGGCTGGCAGCCCTCTGTGACTCGAATTCCCTCATTTGTGAAACATGACTCATAGAGTTGCAAAGGGATATTTTGGAGTTTTAAAATTAATGAAGGATATGTTTTTAAAAAGTCCCTGTTCTGATGTGAAAGTTCAGAAATCATTCACAAGTTTATTACAGCGAAGAAAATGGGCAGAAGGAAGGGAGTGGGTGCGAGACACAGGAGCAAAGCAGGCGGCGGGGTAAACCCTCCACTGCAGGAAACGAGCTCGGCACAGAACAGCTGTTACCAAGCACATATTTGCTGGAATTTCCAGAGATGACCAGACAAACAGCAAGGAGGAAGTGGCTTTTTTTCTTTATGGAAAGTTTTATTATGGAAAATTTCTAACACGTACAAAGAACCGAGAATAGCAGGGAGCACTACCACGCAGCCCGGCAGTCGTCACTCAGGGCCGTCCAGCTTGCCTTCCACCTCCCACTCTCCGCGACTCCGGAGCCAAGTCTAGACTATATTATTATCGTATTATTTCCCCCTAAACACGAAGGCTCGCACCTCAAAGCAGAAGAACGGGAGCCGAGAGCAGGCAGCCCAGTTGCCTTCAATTCTGCAATGTGTAACACACGACTGATAGGGGTTACCACGGAGCTTTTTCTAGAGAAGTACAATCAAAAGAGAGACAGCTAAATCCTCTTAAGGCTCCAGGAGAGAAACTCGCCCCATAAGCCCGGATCGGCGGAGAGCCAGGTTCCTGGATACTACTTTCAAAATGTGGAGCCCAAGCACCGCCCGCCGGATCGCTTTCCGGGCGCCAGCGGGCCCCGCCCCGGCCGGGCCCGGAAGTCTCCGCCCACTGGCCCCAGCGGTCCCCGCGCGCCCCCGCTGCCCTGGGCGCGCGGGCTGGGCTCGGGGGCGCGCACGCCGTACGTGCCGACCGCTCGGGACCGTCCCCGGCGAGGCCCGGAGGCCCGCAGTTTGGCCAGCCATGTTCCTCTCCGCGGCGTTACGGGCCCGCGCGGCCGGCCTCGCCGCCCACTGGGTAAGGAGGCTCGAGTGAACGCGGACGCCGCCCTCCCCGCCTCTCTCCGCGCCTCCTGTAGCGGCAGGCACGCGGGAGCCCGGGCCCGGGACTGGTCCCGGGCGGCGGCAAGGACACCGCGGCCTTCACCGTCTTCGGGGAGGCCGGGGGGCGGCGGAGCGAGGCCTCCCCTGGACGGGAGGCTCGGGGGCGGCGCCAGGATACCTTTGCGTGGCCGGCCGCGGGTGTCCTGCTCCGCGGAGGGACGTCCCGTGGTCCCCCGGTGGCTGTGGGGAGGTTGGCCGAGTGGGGTGTCTCCGCGCCCGAGTCCTTCGGGCCGGACGCCCGTGACCTCCGAGCATGTCTCACTCGGGGAAGGACAGTTGAGTCCCCGGGCGAAACGCTCGTTCGTGCTCACTGAACAGTATGCGCCCAGAGATGAGGAGGGGGACGGCGGGGCGTCCCCGGCTGGGCCTTGGGACGGTGGGGCCGGTTCCCAGGGGAAAGGGCCGGCGGGGCTCTGGGCGTGGGGGGAGCCCAGCAGCTCGCAAGTGAGTTCCGGTTTCGCCTGGTGGCCGCACCGCACCTTCTCCGGACTTTGGGCCTCTACGTTTGTCCCTGGTGTCCTCGGATATTCCCGTGTGCAGACTTGGTCTCTCAATAAACGCTTGAGGATGCACTCTTACCTGCTGGGCTCCAGGTGACAAAATGGGATAATAATGGTGACAGGGAACAACATTCCGCTACTGCTTTCCGTGTGCCAAGCACTGTTAACTCTTCACACTCGAAATCTCATTTAAGAGGTTGATACTGTTATTTCCCCCATATTACAGTTAAGCTATGGATTTAGACATCCCCTATTCTTGTGGAGTTGATAGTCTTATGCAGTAGGAACTTGAGGTAGTAAATACCGTACACGTGAAGTTTCAGTTGATCCTCCAACAGATTTGTATTAAGCAGGTCCACTTTATAAACGTATTTTTTTTTCTCAACAGTAGATACTAGACTACTGCAGGATCCAGAGTATATGGTGGTTTAGTCGCTCAGTTGAGTCCGACTCATTGCAACCCCAGGGACTGTAGCCAGCCAGGCTCCTGTCCATGGGATTCTCCAGGCAAGAATACTGGAGTCGTTTGCCATTTTCTTCTCCAGGGGATCTCAATCCCAGGAATTGAACCCGGGTCTCCCGCTCTGCGTGCAGATTGTTTACCGACTGGACTGAGCCACCAGGGTATATGGAGGAACCTCATTTGGAATCTGACTGTTATGTTCGTATATTCTACTACTTAGAAGTTTCACAGAAAGTTCCCTGGTGATCTAGTGATTAGGATTCCAGGCTTTCACTGCCTGTGGCCCAGGTTCAATCCCTGGTCAGGGAACTGAGACCCCAGCAAGCACTGACTGCCCCATTCCCACCCCTGCCCCCAGCTCCACCAAAAAAAGAACCTCACAAAACCAGTTAGCATACTCCCCTAAACCCCAGTATCCTTCAGGGATCAACTGTGCAGTGTTAGAGATACTCATGAATACAGCATCCAGTTTGGTTTGAAGGTGGTATAATTTTTCGTAGAAGCAATAGGAATAGATTAGGGGTGGGATCAGATGGACTGGGGAGAGGGTATTCTAGGTGGAAAGGACAAAATAAGAAAAGCATAATATTAGGAACAGCAAATAGATTTAAGTTCAAAAAATAAAAATCACCCGTAGTTTTATCAAACGGGAGATTACCAAAACGTGAACATTTCGATGTCTGCAGTGAAAAGACCTTACGGAATTTTAAAAAATTAGATCATATTGTTCATACTGTTTTTGTAGGCTGTTTTTTCTCATTATACATTTTGAGCAACTTTCCTGGTCAGTAAACATTTTGTCATTTTTAATGCTGCATGATATGCTATTGTGAAGATGTTCTATAATTTATATAATCAGGCCCTTCTAATCTTTTACAAATATTGGGATATCAGATGACCTAGCAAAAGTCCAGAAATATATGTGTAAAGAGGTTTCACTAATGAAGTTCCTTTCCTAAAAGAGAAACTTTGAAGGGAATCATTTACATTTTCAAAGAAATGGCTTATTTTGTTATAATTGCAGCTTTATTAGCTAGCTGCCAATTTCTTCAGCCACAGGCTTTTTTCAGCTTGTCATTGATTAAAAAATATCCAGAATTTAGTACTGTGTCTAGTGGAGGACACCTGTGTGACTTTGAGCCATAATTTTTAATCTCCTTGAACTTTATTTTTCGTTTCCGTGCAGTAATAACTTACTGAATGATTGTCAAGAATTGCCTAAAAATTATGAAATATGGAGCCAAAAGTTACTCAGAATAGACTTATTTCCATCTTTCCTTAAGTAAATTGCCCAGCGTTTTCTTTATTGTTGACATCACTTTACAACTGATGCTGCCTCACTGCCAAGCCACTAATTACTTTCATAGAGGTGAAAGGGTTGTGGCATTTTCATGGATTATGTTTTCAGTTTTAGAATTTTCATTTGGTTCTTTTTTTATGGTTTCTATTTCTGTCTTTTCATTCATTGAAGATATTTTTATGTCCTTAAGCACTGTTGTAGTCATTTTGAAATTATTATTTGGTAATCTCCACTGGTTGTCTTTTTTTCTTGAAAATGAGTTGTTTCCTTTTTTGTTGTGTGTTGAATACTTTTGGATTGTGTCCTGGATATTGTGAATGATGGTCATAGAGGTTATGAATTTTTAAAATTTCCTCCAAAGAGTATTTTGTTGTAGTTATTGTTGCAGGTAGGCTATTAACTTGACTCAGACTGCAGTCTGGCTCCCTTGTGGGCAGCAGCTCACATATCGGTTCAGCTCTTGTAGCTAGACTGGAGTCAGTCACAGAACTGGAGGCTTCTTTCTGGCTTTTTCTTTTCCTGGATTTCCCACTTGCCTATCCCCCTCCTGTGGTGGTGGTGGTTGTTCAGTTGCTAAGTTGTGTCCAACTCAGTGACCCCATGGACTACAGCATGCCAGGCTTCCCTGTCCATCACCGTCTCCCGGAGCTTGCTCTAACTCATGTCTCTTGAGTCAGTGATGACATTCAGCCATCTCATCCTGTCACCACCTCCTCCTCCTGCCCTCAATCTTTCCTAGCATCAGGGGCTTTTCCAGGGAGTCAGCTCTGCCTCAGGTGGCTGAAGTATTGGAACTTCAGCTTCAGGATCAGTCCTTCCAGTGAATATTCAGGGTTGATTTTTTTTAGGATTGACTGGTTTGATCTCCTTGCTATCCAAGGGACTCTCAAGCGTCTTCTCCAACACTGCAGTTTAAAAAGATCAATTCTTTGGTGCTCAGCCTACACTGTGGTCCACCTCTCATATCTGTACATGACTATTGGAAAAACCATAGCTTTGACTATATGGACCTTTGTTGGCAGTGATGTCTCTGCTTTTTATTATGTTGTCTAGGTTTGTTGTACCTTTTCTTGCAAGCATCAGGCATCTTTTAACTTCATGGCTGCAGTCACTATCCACAGTGATTTTGAAGCCTAAGACATTAAGGCTGTAGTTTTTCTCTTGGAGTTTTAGCTGCCCATCATGGGATAGACTGGGACTTGCCTTCATGTTGAAAGGAAAAAAAAAAAAAGAGTAATCAAATGGATTCCTTCCAAAGTAATTGAGTATGGTCAATTATGAGCAGCTTTCTGAACTAATACTTTTATGGCTGGATTTTCTAAAGTAGTGAAGGATTGAAAAGGGGGTAACGTTCAATACATTTTTACAGAATGAAACATGTTTATGAAGATCCATAGTGAATAAAAATTGGCATCCAATTTGATTCAGACATAAGTGAAAAGCAGTAAGTTAATGGTACATTAGCTCTGCAATTGCCTGCAAAAGAACGTAGGAGATATAGCTTGTGGTTCTGGCTCTTCGATTGACTATTGTGTGGTACTGTAGGCAAGCAAGGTAGAAACCTTACCTTTGAATCTGCATTTCCTTTACCACTCAGCCATGAGTGGTAACTTTGTAAGTTGATCCTATTATTTTAAATTACTGATCTTAAAATTTCATAAGGCATTTGATTTACTGAACTTTCTTAAAATTTTAGGGAAAACATATAAGAAATCTGCATAAGACAGCTGTTCAGAATGGAGCTGGAGGAGCCTTATTTGTGGTAAGTAATTACTAAGATTTCTTCAGAATGAAAGGACTTGAAGTGTGGTTAAATACAGCTATCTTAAAGAGCAACATCTTTGGTGTTTGCTGGAGTGGGAGTTTGTGGGAGTTTAAATATAGTTAATTGAATTCACTGCATTTCAAGTTAAATTAGTACCAGGGCCACCCTGGGATTAAGAATTTAGATTATTCCTTGGTGAAATAACCGTGAGCCTTAACCTGATTTCTTGTCATACTGTGGATTTTTCAAGATCATTTATGTTGGCTGACTGAAGATTCTGAGGCTGCAAATTGGGGAATCCCAAAATGGCACCAGCTTGAAACTCACGGATTTCAGTAATACAGCAAATACATTGGCAGTTGTCCTTCATGTTTTTGGTTTCCAGGGTTTCACTACAGGTAGATGTTGATTGGTTGCACAATTGCACAATTCAGAAAGACTAAGTATGCCCTTTCTGTGACAAGGTACATTTTTCAGAAATCAATCTAGTGTTTAAGGGCAGTTTAGTGGAGTTGTGTGATGATTCAGTTGATGGTATAGTTTTGGAAAATGAATTATTTTAAGGCTGAATCTTAATAAATGAGTTAGCCATACTGTTAATAAGTAGAGTCCTGCTGTCCATTTTGTTGTCTTCGTCTGAAAATATTTGAGATAATTGTCCAAAGAAACTTTGTTTCCTTTTCCATGTCCTTGAAAAAGCAGAACTTTGAGAGTTGACAAGGGATTCAGTTCTGTTTCACCATGTGTACAAAACATTAATTGATGTAAGTTTTAATCTCAGTGTGACTCATTTGATTTCCTGTTGACATGCTATTACTTGTCAGTGTTTGAAAAGGGCCTGCTCTTATTGGAGAAGAAATAAAGCTTGCTGTTGGCTAGTTTCTGTTATGGAAAACTATCTGTGGGCTAGTTTCTGTTGGTTGGGAAGAGATGGTGCTTTTGTAGTAGATAGTGGGTCCCTTTGATAATCTGGTACATTCTTTTGGAAAAATGTACATATTGTCACGCTCAAAATTTTGTGTCTTAATTTCATAAGGCTTCCCAATAATCGGTAATTTTTTGTAATTATACTACGTTAGAAGATCATATTCTCTTGTCAAGTTGCATTATACTTTTTTTGGTTTTTGATCCTAAAGCTACTTTTTATAACTTACAAAGGGTGATTTTGAAAATGTTTAAATTTTTTAATTCTGCTAATATTATTTTGGTAATCATACTTATCAGATATGTAGTTAATAATTAGTTTAGCCATTGCTTTTGAAGCAAGGATAGATTGACGTATATCATGTTTGAATCAAAGTGAAGAAATTAAATGATCAGTAGTAGTAAGGTACAAAGTTGTTCATACTTTTCAGGGAATTTTGATAATTTTGAGAAATGTTTTTTTTCTTTTGTGTAGCACAGAGATACTCCTGAGAATAACCCAGAAACTCCATTTGATTTCACACCAGAAAACTATAAGGTATGACTGAATTAACATTATAATTAACTTACAGAATATTTAGTGTCTTCCAGAGATATAAAAACAAGTGCTTTTTCTCTGATACAGAGGATAGAGGCCATTGTGAAAAACTACCCAGAAGGGCATAAGGCAGCAGCTGTGCTTCCAGTTCTGGATTTAGCCCAGAGACAGAATGGATGGCTGCCCATCTCTGCTATGAACAAGGTACTTCATTTTTGTGTTAGTTAAAAAAGAGGAGAGGTTGTGTATAGTAACTTCCTTATGTGGAAATTTCTTTGACGGTCATTAATGTCATAATCCAGGAATTTGAAGTTCTCCCGGATTGGGCAAACTCGGGGAGATAGTAAGGGACAAAGAGCCCTGGTGTGCTGTAGTTCATGGGGTTGCAAAGAGTTGGATACGACTTAGCAACTGAACAATAACAAATCATTTCTATATCTCATACCCTAAATTATATTTATGTTTCTGTTGGTTCCTTTAATAATGCAGAAAACTGAAAGGGTGGAGCTTTTTATCCTTGCAAGAAATAGTAAGGGCATTAGAGTGAAAGAGGCTTTTTTTCTGTCTTTGAGAGGGAAAAAAAGATCCCAAATATGTATAATTTGCTGTCAGGATATTCTGAAAAGGAATGTACTGTTTAAATACTAGAATTGCAGAGAAAAAGGTCTCACAGCTAATGTGAATCTTTTTAATACTTTGCATTTTTGGCCTCAGGCTTTAATTAAAATCCTTATAATACATGGTATTTGTGACATTTGATTATGGCAGCTTGGAATCAACAACCTAGGGAAATCTTTTGAGTGACCCATTTAAATACAGTTAGTATATTCACGCATATTTTAGGATTCATTTTTTTCCTAATAGTGTTTTCAGCAGTAATCCAGATTATAAGTTTATTCATATCCTTTTAATGTACTACATTTGTATGGTATTATGTTATAGTGTATCATTTATGAGTGTAATACAAAGCCATATATATTATTTGATTCTTGCGAGAATCACATGGCTAATAAGCCAGTGTGATTATTATTCCATTGATATAATGGAAAATATATTTTACTTTGAGCTCAGAGATCTGATTTTTCTCTGGACTTGCTCATCTGTGGTGATGATTCTGGACTAGATAGAGCTCTTCCAATTAATATATTATTATTTCTAAGTGGTAGAGCTGGGGCTGACTCATCTCTAATTCTGTGCAGTTTGTACTTGACTGACTTCTGCAGAAATTCTGCTCTGCTTCATTCCCCTTGTCACTTTCTCATTGTGACAAGGGGAATGTCTAAAGAGGCTTTCTTAGAGTCTAGGAATGTCCTCAGTTTATCTAATGGAATCTTGGATGCAAATTTTAGATAAGAGTTCATCGATCTCTTATTTACTTGGCACGGTACTCTAACAGTGTTATGGACCCTTGTTGATTTGTTTTGATTATGAAAAATGTTATAAAGCAAGTTTGGTTAGTAATATACTTAGTAAACATAAGTGCTTTTTTATTTCAATAAATAAATGTTTGGGGGCATTTCTAAATTCCTCATTATTTTTATAACAGCCAACTTCCTTAGTGATGATTTAGGTGTGTTTCTAATCATAAATAACTTTGTTTTGAAAAATTTATGTTTTTGATAATGGTAAGCTTGTTGAAAGTCTTGCTGAGTGTCAAGCTTAGCAGAGCAAAATAAATGAGAAACCAATGTGAAAAATGTTTTAAAAATATTGTCCTATTCTATGTAGAACTGGATGTGTATGTACACGAGAGGAAGAAATAGCATACAGAGAATACAATCAAAATTCTTTCCACTTTGAGACTTTTAATGTTACTGCCCTTTCCCCTCCAAGAAAAGCCCAACCTTACAACAAAAACAATATCCAGAGGCCCATGCATTGTTACTTAACCATCACCAAGGTATAGGGAGGTACACAACAGCAGCTCAGGAGAACTATTTTAGTTAGACACCAGGGCCTTACAATTATCCCATTGAGTGGATGCCAGCTTGTATATTTTGAGAGAGTTCCCCAGGTTCAGAGGTGTAAGCCTGATTTAGTACCACAGAATTAGATTCAACATAGCTATGAGCCCAGGGTTGGATGTCTTTTGAGAATACATTTCCTTTAGAATCTCTGATAAGAAAAAGTTTAATATATTTGTCGTTATTTGAAATGCCATTTAACGAGTTCTTTTTTCATGTCAAGACCTGGATATGTGTGTGATTTTTAAGTGTCAAAATTGAAGGACTTAAGCCTCGCAGATATCAAATACAGATGTAGTTTCTGCTTCTAAAGAACTTTTTTGGTTTTAACCAAATTGAAGCAGTATTGAAATTGTTTTTTATGACATATCTAAAACTCAATTAATAAACATTGTAACCGTATTATTAAAATATTTTAGGTTGCAGAAATTTTACAAGTACCTCCAATGAGAGTGTATGAAGTAGCAACTTTTTATACAATGTATAATCGAAAGCCTGTTGGAAAGTATCACATTCAAGTCTGCACTACCACACCTTGCATGCTCCGAAACTCTGACAGCATACTGGAAGCCATTCAGAAAAAACTTGGTATGGGGCACAGTATATTTATAATGTTTATAAAAAATAGATTTGTCTTTTGAAATGTGACCTCTTTCTACCTAAATTTTCCAACTTTTACTATCATTACATATCATATCTTGATGAGTAAATTTTTGTCTTACTGTGTTTGCCCACCATTATTTCTTCCTATTCTGTATTCTTTAGTTTTCATTCTCAAAGCTGAGTTTTCATATTTTCTTTCGTAATCATTGAGTATGTTTTAAAAGCTTCTTAAAATTTTAAAGTGTTCGTTGCTTAGAAAAGTAAGTTTCACTCATTGTGTGATAGCATGTGGCACGTGAAGTGACTGTATTATCCTCATTCTTCTAAACAAGACTTGGAACAAATAAGATTTGAAACAGGAAGAATGCTTCAGGAAGGGAAGTGTGGAAGAAGATGTTACTACAGGGGCAAACTGCCATTGTCACGTTTATCACTATACATATCAAATGAAGTAAAAGGAGGTGTTTCTTAATCTTATTGTTACTGAATATAAAGTACTTGCATGTTGTAAAAATAGCTGGACAGTATTAAAGTATATAAAACAGAGGCTGAAGTCTGCTTAAAATTCCATCCCCCGACCTCTAAGGTACAGTTTTGTGACGACAGTACCTCTGAGGTAAATTTGTGATGACAGTTGGGTATATCAGATTAAGAGCTAATGTTTTAATTATTTTCATTGTTGAATGTAATATGTCTGTTTGCTTTTTTGCACTTGATTTGGACTATGATAATATGTATGTCTGCCTCATTTTCTATGTAAGTTAAATTATGCTGCAATTACTTTCACGTATGCATCTCTTTGCATACTTGTCCAAGTGCACGAAGGTGTTTCCAAAATGTAGACTTGCCGGGTCAGATTTTATCAAAATGCCTTCCCTAAAGATTTGAGAGTACTTACTATCCTCACATTCTTAATGATCTTTGACATTAACTGTTTTCTGAGTCTTCCCCAGTCTGATTGTATAGCTACAATACAATAGTAGGTTAATTATCAATGATCAAAATTTATATGGTCTGATACACTGTTATGTAACAATAAACACTAGAGATAAGGCCCTTGAAATTTGACTGTTTGAGAAAGGAACAGGTCCACTTAAGAAATCCTTGAATGTTCTATAATAATTATACAGAGTTTGTTTAATTTAAGAAATTCAGTGCTCTTAAATACTTTTTACATGCCTCTGTAATGGGTTGATTTTGTTTTTTCCTTAAACTGTGTTGCAATTAAAATATTATCTGATCCTTACAGTGCTTATTTACACTTTTAGGAATAAAGGTTGGAGAGACTACACCTGACAAACTTTTCACTCTTATAGAAGTTGAATGTTTAGGGGCCTGTGTAAATGCACCAATGGTTCAAATAAATGACAACTACTATGTGAGTATTTACTTAATGTAAATTAAACTTGTATGACATTATATTTAAAATACTTGATTTCCTGTTGGTATAAATATTGAAGTTTTTTTTGTGGTTTCAAAGTTTATTAAAAATCAAATAATTATTAATAAAAATATGTCAGTTTTAGCTTCCTCATTATTGTCCACCAGAACATTTTTCAAAAATTGTCATCCAAAAAAAAGTTATCATCATTAAACATTTTTGCATTTAACTCCAGGATACATTTTAAAAACTTTTAAATAACAAAAACTTAAATACAAAAAATAAACACCACAGCTTAACAAATAACATTTTGCCACATGTGCTTCAGGTATTATAATTTTTATCATTGTTATTATACATGTACTGTGCTTGACCCCATGAACTATAGCCCTCTAGGCTCCTCTGTCCATGGGATTCTCCAGGCAAGAATACTGGAGTGGGTTGCCATGACATAGAAATAAGCTATACCTGAGGGTAAACCTCCCCTACCCCCATTCAAAATCCTGTTCCTTTCCTTTCATTCCCAGAGATAATCACTATCATAAATTTAGTATGTACTCTTCCTGTATGTGTTTTTTAAACTTTCAAAATCTATGTATCCAGGCATGGTAATCATACTTTGTTGTGTCTTTTAAAAATTTTACAGAGATGGTATCACCTTTCTCTAAAATTTGCTTTAGCTGGATCTCACAAGTTTTGATAAGTAATATTTTTATCATTTAGTTCTAAATATTTTAAAGTTTTGCAATTTTATTCCTTTGACCTATTTTTTTTTTAGAGGTGTTAATATCCAGGTGTGTGGCATTTTCTAGTTATCTTTTTTAATTGCTTGCTACCCTAATTATATCGTGGTTTTCATTCATAATATCTTGTTAGCTCATAACTCTTAGAAGTTTCTTTATGGAAATTCTTTTAGGCCCGTGTTGAAAGTAGATTCTTCCAGAAGTTGATGTTACTTCTCTCTTGCTCTTGGAAATACTACTGGCCCAAAAGAAATCTCCTCTCCTTATATCCTTCCTCTTCTTCCCCTGAAGTGTAAGGTTCCAGACTAGCAGGGTGTTTTGAGGGCAGTTTTAATTTCTGGCTTCCTTTATATTGAGAATATACCCTTTGGGTGTCTCCACTTTGTGTGGTCTGGATGCCCTCCTGTGCCCGTGACTTTGTACCTTGCCCCTGTAGGCTGTGACACCCTGAAGCCAAGTTTGTTTGGTGTTCCACTTGTCTCCCTAAAGTTTTCATTGAGTTTTGGACCTCTGAGTACTTTTTCCTTGTCAATGTCTTAATACAATTTTAAAGTTTTTGTTTTTCATTTTATTCAGCATTTATAGTTGTTAACAGCAGGACATTCAGTCAGGATAGCTAGCCTGCCATGCCTGAAATGGAAATCTATGATTTTATTTTAAATGAACATGAAATTGGACTTCTTTGGCATTTTACCTTTCTAGGATACTTCTATTACCTATAGGGATTTTCTTCATTTTAATGATGGTGATTCAAATTTCTTACCCCCTCTTTCTCATATGTAAAAAAAAATACCTTTTAAAAATATGGCAATAACTTTCCCTTTCCTACATTTCTGCCATTTACTCATAATCAGGACAATCTTAATTTAAGCAGGAATTAGACAGTCAAGGCTTTGTATGAAGCACTGTAAGTTTAAATATAGTAGACCATGGGTTTATGCAAGAGCTTCTTGCAGCTAGTCGTGGTTGGTCTTTGGTAAGGCAGGTAACTTTTATGGATCTCAGTTGACTGGTGGATAAAATGAAATAGTCACATAAACTTTGAATGGCTACCAATTAGGGAAAAAATATACATTTTGAGGATGGTTGGGTAGATTTGAATATGGTCTTGACATTTGATTTTATTAAGGAATTATTGTTAATTGGGTGTGATAATCGCATTGTTTTATTTAAGAACATTTAAGAATATTCTGGGAGTTCCATGGTGGTCCAGTGGTTAAAGCTCCACATTTTCACTGTTGTGGCCCAAGTACAATCCCTAGTCAGGGAACCAAGATCCCATAAGTCACGTGGCATGGCCAAAAAAAAAAGTTCTTAGGAGATGCCTGCTGTGGTTATTAAGGTAAAGTGTCATGATATCTGTAGCTTGCTTTTAAATGGTACAGTACAAACACAAAACCAGAGGCATATTGTACATAATTCAGATATGACAAGAAATATGATTATTCATGTGGGCCTCCCTCATGACTCAGCTGGTAAAGAATCTGCCTGCAATGCGGGAGACCTGGGTTTGATCCCTGGGTTGGGAAGATCCCCTGGAGAAGGGAAAGGCTACCCACCCCAGTATTCTGGCCTGGAGAATTCCATGGACTGTACAGTCTATGGGTCTCAAAGAGTTGGACACAAATGGGTGGCTTTCATTCATGATTATTCATGTATACTTTTCAAATTTTCATAGTAAAGAGTTGTGAGGGATAAAAATCACTAGATGAGTTTAAAGATTCCTTACAGTTTTGAGGTTCTGAGCATCTTTTGAACTCTAAGCAGTTTTTATTTCTATAAATGTTTATCATCTGTTAAAGGGCTTCTGTATGGCAAGGCACTGAAGACACTGTGTGGAAGCATGATTCTCTATTCTAGTACCAGAGGCCTCAAAACATCTTAAGGACTTAATAGAGGGGTAGAGGGGATATAACGTAGTTTAGGCATTTTCCTCTTATTTTAATCTTGCCCTGTTCTGTTTTGACTAAACCTATCACGCAGCCAGGGTTAGGAGTGTGTCTGTGTGTTTTAATTGTATTTATTATTTAAATAACAATCCTTTCTTGAGGTCAGAATTTTACACAGGTGTACAGTGTACAAAATACAAAGCTACTGTGGTTGAAATGGGGATTGGACAGTCAGAATTTTTTAAATAAATATGTCCAAAATTACTTTTCCCTTGGAAAATTAAGTGGAGTTTGAAACAGGTTGAATTTCACCTGTGAAATCAAGAAGATATCACTAGAGTATTAGGTATTTAGCTTAGTGATAGATACTAGGCATGTACTGTTTATGAATGCCAGTGCATCTCACCGATTCTTCAGGGATATAGCATTTGTTGAGCATGTGCATGCCTGTGTTCTATTTTATGTATTTTCGCTTTTAAACCTCAAAACACTCTGAAGTCAGTTGAGAAATGAAGAAACAAATTTGGGGAAGCTGAGTAATTTCTCTAAGATTGGCTAGTAAGTGCTGGAACTTGAGCTCAAATGCAGAACTGTCCCCCTCAGAGCACCGCTTTGTGCTGCCCCTTCAGCTGTAGCTCCTACTGCGATTGCATCTGGCAGGACAGGCTATGTCTAAGAGTTACTCAGGTGTGCTGCCTTGGTAAGTAACTCGTAAACTGGGACAGACAATAAGAAACTGATACTAGGGATTCACACTGATTTTAGTAGTAGGATGTAATTTTAATATGACTGTTTTATGTTTTTTTCCTAGGAGGATCTGACACCTAAAGATATTGAAGAAATTATTGATGAACTGAAGGCTGGCAAAATCCCAAAACCTGGGCCGAGGTATTTCTTTTTAATTCCTTTTTAATAAATTTTAATGGCTTAACCTAAGTTAGTCTTTCATGTAAACTTAAAAAATTTTATACTGTAAGTCTTTCGGAGTTTTCAGGAGCCTTGAATGCTGTCTAAACCAACTTGTCATTTAAAGAAATGATTTTTTTACCCTCTCTAAAACCCTGTCAGATAATCATCTGGTATATACCTGGATATTTATAATGAAGGCAGATTTACTACAAATAGAAACCTATTTCGTTGTTTAAAAGTTCATGCTGCCAGAATTTGACTCAATGTCTGTCTTCCTCTTTTCCACATAGAGGTCCCAAGATTCTCTCCTTTGAACAAACACAGGATAATTTTTAGACCTCTTCCAAATGACAGATCTTTAGTTACTCGAAACAGCTATGTCATCTTCCTCATCTCTTTTCTCATATCTTAATATCCACAGTTATTTCGTTGTTTTTCCTTACATGGCATAGTTTTGGTCTCCCTCCTTTGTATGTCTTCTAGTTGGCTGATGACTTTCTTAATGTGATACTTGGCCTAATCACAGTATTTGAGATACATACTCAGCATGTAGAACACTGTGGGACTGTCATCTTTATTCCAGACATCATGCTTATAATAATGCAGTCTAATTACATCAATTCTTACCTCACATCATTATACCATTACATTGTGCTTACAATCAGTTAGAATATCTAGATCTTTTTCAACTTAAACATTGTTTATCCAGGTTATGTTATTCTAATTATTCCTTTCTGTTTTCACCCTGAACTTTTGCTTCCAAACAAACTCCTATTCCTTATCTAAGTGTTCACATTACTTAAAATTCTCTCTTAATACTAGCAATGTTTGCATAGTTTAATAGTCGTATTCCCTTTGTATTTTTTTTCTGCTTATGTCATGAAATTTTCCTTGTCTCAACATATTTGTAGGTTTTAAAGGCCATATAGTATTCTGATATATTGAGACAACTATGATGTGACCTTTATGACACTGTATTAAAATATATTTTCCTACTTTTTGTTGTAAACAATTCTCTGAAGTTGAATTACTAGGTCAAGAGGCTGTGCATGGTTTTGTGGTCTGCTGGAAGTACTCCCTCAGTGTTCTGGCTGACAACTGACCCTACCTAGTAAGAAAAAGGGACTTCCCTTGTGGCTCAGATGGTAAAGAATCTACCTGCAATGCAGAAGAACCGGGTTTGATCCCTAGGTGGGAGGATCCCCTGGAGAAGGGAATGGCAACTCACTCCAGTATTCTTGCCTGGAGAATCCCATGACAGAGGATCCTGGTGGGCTATAGTTCATGGGGTCACATAGAGTTGGACATGACTAAACAACTAACATACAATGAGAAAAAGAGGTCAGTTCAGGATAACTTAAGTTTAGCAAAGGCAAGCTGCCCCTAAAAAACACACTGTTCTTTCAACACTTGAAATGAATTTACTTAAAAGAGGCTTGGCATTCTCTTCCTGCTTCCTCACTTTCTTGGGCTACACTGAAAATATTTTGAGGAATAAAACATTTCCACTTTGAAGAATCAGTCTCCATTATGGAAGCTGCTGAAGTGCAACCTCTTGCATTTCACATTACAGTATTTCTCTTGCTTTGTCTACTTTATTGCATTCCCTCAGCATTTGTTTCACAAATATTTCTGGATACGTGCTGTGTGCCAGTCACTATATCTTAGGTTGTGTGTACAAATTATGAACAAGGTAAAGTCGTCATATATTTTATATTCTAGTGATGAAGACAACTGGTGTAAAGTGAAAATTTAGTTGCTCATTCGTGTCCGACTCTTTGTGACCGCATGGACCGTAGCCCACCAGGCTCCTCTGTCCATGGGATTCTCCAGGCAAGAGTACTGGAGTGGGTTGCCATTCCCTTCTCCAGGGGATCTCCCCAACCCAGGGATTGAATCCGGGAGTCCCACATTGTAGGCAGACGCCTTACCGTCTGAGCCACCAGGGAAGTCCTTTAATTGGTGTAATATCTGAGTAATAAATGCTGGGAGAATGATTGGAGGTAAATTTAGTCAGGGGAGGCCTTTCTCAGGTGGTAAGTTAATGACCTGAATAAGCCCAAAGGAATCATGTAAAAATCTGGAGGAACAATGTTTTAGAGGGGAAAGATGTGTTAAGGTCCTGGAGGAAAGGTAAGACGACATTATGGTTGAAGTGAGGTGATGAGGGAGGAAGAGGTCAGAGGTAGAGACCCAGGTAAGCAATTTGGGTTGAATCCTCAGTATAAAAAACTGTTGAGTGTTTTCAGCAGGGAATGATAGGCGTGATCTTGTTAAAAGTATCATCCTAGTTGCTGTGTAAAAAATAGTTTAAAATTTAATGGATGTTGTGGGACAGAGGAATTATGAATGCTTCCTGACTTTTTAGTATGAGTACCTCTGATTCCTTTAACTAAAGAAGATTTGAGGTAGGGCAAATTTGGGGAAGAAAAGTCACTTTGTTTTAGATGTGCTACTTAGCATGTTTGAGATGCCTACTTAGACATTCATGGTAGAGTGGCTAAAAGGTAGATACAAGCTTGGAATTTAGGGAATACATTAGGGCTGGAAATACACATTGGGGATTTGTTAGTTATTGTATTGCTGCTGCTGCTGACAAGTCGCTTCAGTCGTGTCCAACTCTGTGCGACCCCATAGACAGCGGCCCACCAGGCTCCTCCGTCCCTGGGCAAGAACACTGGAGTGGGTTGCCATTTCCTTCTCCAGTGCATGAAAGTGAAAAGTGAAAGTGAAGTCACTCAGTCATGTCCGACTCTTCGCGACCCCATGGTCTGCAGCCTACCAGGCTACTCCATCCATGGGATTTTCCAGGCAAGAGTACTGGAGTGGGTGCCATTGCCTTCTCCAAGTTATTATATTAATAGATGGCATTTAAAGTTGTAAGTCTGGATGAGATTGTGTGTGTTAGTTGCTCAGTTGTGTCCAACTCTGCGACCCCAGGGACTAGCCCACCAGACTCCTCTGTCCAGGATTGAACCTGGGTCTCCTGGACTGTAGGCAGATTCTTTATAGTCTGAGCCACCAGGGAAGCCCCTGGATGAGATTACCAGGGGTAAAATTAGAGTTTGTTTTTAATCCAGGGGGTACTGTAACATTGTATTTGAACATTAATAAACAGGAACTAAGTAGCACAGTTAAGCATTTTCGACATCTAATAATAGGGATGTTGCTTATTAGTAATTTTAAATAGTTCTTCAGTGGGAGTTTTTGACATTGTTCCAGATTTGAGCCAAAGACTTTAGAATTACTGGTTTCTCAATCTATTTTTACTTCCTTCTTATTACCTCTTATTTAAAAAGTTGAGATAGGGAATTCCCCGGCTGTCCAATGGTTAGGACTCTGCACTTCCACTGCAGGGACATAGTGCGTGGGAACTAAGATCGCACATGCCACGTGGTGCAGCCCAAAATTTTTTAAGTGAATAAAATGGCAGTAATCAAAATACAGCTATAGTTATTCTTTAAATTATCCAAATCTGGCTACTTCTTATTAGTATTTTTATAATAAAGTGCTCTGCCTTAATATTTGACAGAGGTGCAAAACTGGTTCTGTGGTAACTGACTTTTGAGCCCTGCTATCATGTATACTCTGGCCAGAACTGGTAAAGATAACTGTCTCTGTGGTTCAGAACTGTTTTTATTTTGGTAAATGATGGCTAGAAAGAAAATGCTAAACTGATGGTAATGTAATATTCCTTCTTTTGACATTTATAAATATTTGTGTGCTAGGGATTGTTTTTAAAGTATTGAACATAACATCTAACCCTGCTTTCAAATTACTGATGAATAGAGGTTGTTTTTTAGTATGGATTATCTGAAACTAATTTTAAATCCAACTTGAATTCTTCATATTTAGTTTTAAAAAGATATTTTAAATTTTACAGAATTCTTTGGGGTACAGAAAATGTCTTCCACAAGAAGGAACATAGTAAGGAGAAGAAAGGTCCCTCAAAGTGAATTAATTTATTGTTTTACTGGTAGTCAAGAGCAGCAAGTGAGCCTGCTCAGTTGTGGCTGACTCTTTGTGGCCCCATAGACTATAGCCCACCAGATTCCTCTTCTGTCCATGGAATTCTCCAGGCAAGAATACTAGAGGGGGTTGCTACCAGTTAACATTAAAAAAAATTACAAAGCAAAATACTGTTTTTATAGCATTTTGCCACTTACCCTACAACTTTAATTTTAGGCTCTAACAGATAGTGTAGTGACTGCTTTTGTATTTGGTTTTCATAGTAAACCTATAATGCAGATATATTAACTGATTTCTGACTTTGTAGGTATTCTTTATTATACTAGTTACTTGCATTATATAATATAATATCTTGAAAGAGCTTATAAATGATTATGTGGTGTCATTTTCCTGTCCCCTCAACAAATGATTTTCTAGGGCTCTAAAAATAGACTTGTAAGATTGATGACAGAATGTGAAGGGCAAAGCCAGAGGGAATAAAAAGATTTAATTGAGTAAGTTCTTCAGCTGAAATCTGTGGCAGGAACAAGGTAAATGAACAAAGCCAGGGAATAGGAGGGTGAAACAGGAGTAGGTGCTGAGCGAGGCTCTAGCAGCAGAGGTCAGACAGGACAGAGGTTGAGCCTGAAAGATCACCTGGGAAAGTATGTGTGGGGGTGAAAAGAGGACAGGTTCATCTACCTCTTGCTGCCTCTCTTCATAGAACTGTAGGAGGACCTGTTCCTGTTTTCTGTGTGGCTGTGATAGCCACCCTGATCTGGAGCCTACTGTTGAAAAATACTAATAATTTAGCCTTTAAAAACATCAATACAAATTAATTTCATCTTCACTGCTTTTAAGGGACATCCTCCCAAACCCTCAAATCTCTCAAAGAATTCAGTTTCTGTTTCCAAGTATAGTATATTAAGTATGTGTTCCCTGTGACAATGGATCTCAAGTCAAAATAAAATTCAAATATAAAAAGAATAAATGTAATGCTCTAGTTTATTAAAACATGATTTTTGAAAACGTCCTCTGGGGTTGAGTTCTTAGCTTTCATCTCTGGGCAGACGCTGACTCACCCCAGCCTTGGTTTCTGTGTCTGTAAAACACTCTGGCCAGTGTCCCTTGTCTCTTGGCATTGTTGTAAAGATTTAATGAGCCACTGATACATGTTCACTGCTGAGTGAGAACTAGTATTAGGATTATTTTTATATTTTTCATATTTCATATTTTATATATCAGTTTTCATATTTAGGAAGTGAAAATCTTGCAGCAGTAGTGATGTTTGCATTAAATAGTCCATGCTAGTTCTTGGGAGAGAAATAGTTTCTTATCTGGGCTGTTGTGAGGTAACAATTATAAATGGTAATCATTAGCAGTCAGCTTAATGTTACTTTTCTTTCAGGAGTGGACGCTTCTCCTGTGAGCCAGCTGGAGGTCTTACCTCTTTGACTGAACCACCAAAAGGACCTGGGTTTGGTGTGCAAGCAGGCCTTTAATTTATATTCGCTGTAAATATGTCAGTGGAAAAATAAAATATGAATCTCCTATCTACCTAAATTTTTTATACTACTTGTTCATTTCCATCTGTGTACACTTTGCTTGTAACCTAGCAACTTACAGCTATTAAGTATCATGTCAGAACTTCAGAGCACCATTTTCAACTGCCTCTTCACTTTTATCAATATTAGGGTACTGTGAAATAAAAACTCTGTCAAATTTCAAGTATATTTTGCTCTCCCATCTTTAGCCGTAGCCAAATCTTAATATGATCTCTCTATAAACCTTATTTGTTAGTATTTTCTTTAAACATTTTTATATTGTGGCACAAAGTTACTGTAATTTCAACTGGTAAGTGATACGTCAAGCAGACTGTAGGTGTAACAACGATAAGGTAGTTGTCTTTAGATGTACTTAGATGTACTGTTTATTATTTTTAAAGAAGGAAGGTACAAAACACTTTGACATTATTCTTCACTCTTCTGACACTGCTGCTGCTGCTGCTGCTAAGTCGCTTCAGTCATGTCCGACCCGGTGCGACCCCATAGACGGCAGCCCACCAGGCTCCCCCGTCCCTGGGATTCTCCAGGCAAGAACACTGGAGTGGGTTGCCATTTCCTTCTCCAATGCAGGAAAATGAAAAGGGAAAATGAAGTCGCTCAATCGTGTCTGACTCTTGGCGACCGCATGGTCTGCAGCCTACCAGGCTCCTCCGTCCATGGGATTTTCCAGGCAAGAGTACTGGAGTGGGGTGCCATTGCCTTCTCAGACACTGCAGGTACACAACAACTAACTAGGTGAAGGAACTGGAAGTATAACTTAAGTTTGAAAGTTCAGTGGGAATGGGAAATATGCTCCTCAGTTGAATGCATATTACAAGCTTAGAAACCGAATGCATACTTCAACTTAGAATAAAACCCTTTGTATATAACATCCAGTTCAGGAAACTAGCTATGTGTTCTGCAAGCTGGAATAAAAAATTAATAGCCAGCTTTAATTCAGGGGTAGATCTAAATAATCCAACTGTTTCAGGAGTTTTCCAAGTCACTGGTTGGCCTTAGTCATATGACAGATGAGTATATGATGCTTAAAAACATGAACAAACATTTTACTTTTTGAGACTGCCTTTACAAATTTTCATTTTTCACCTAAGAAGGTAACAGCAAAAGTAATTTTTCAAGAGGCACAAAAAAATAACAGTGAAAATGCTCCCTTCTGCCCCAGAGCCCTCAGACCTTCTTCCCATAGGCAATGGAATGCTTTTATTATTATTTTTCTTTTTTTAAAAAAATAGTCTGTCTTCTCTTTGTTAGCTGTTAGGCTTTTATTTGAAATTATGAAAAAATACATACAAAAAAATTAAAAATTATGAAAAATTTAAATTCCTTTAAAGTTACTATTGTAAAAAGTGTCTAACTTTCTTGACTTTTTTTTCCCCAAGTAGGGGAAGGTTTCAGATACTGGTTGAGAAAACAAGTTATGTATTAAGGATATTGGTTATTATGTTCTATTTTAGAAGCAGAAAATTTGTTTAGGTCTTAATAGGCATACTGTTATACCATTATCAAAACATACTTTTAGATCATCACTTACATTGCACTACAGTAGTATGTATTAGGATTTTGAGTTGAATCTTGCTTAAATTTTTTTTGCCCATTCTTCTTGAAAATTGTACTAATTTTTTACATAAGAACACTGGTTTTTAATAATTACAGATAGGCTTTTAAAAACATCTGGCAGGTAAAATTTCATTACAGTAATCCACGATGGTTCCAAAGATATATGAACACACTGATTCAAAACTCTTTGCCAGTTTTCGGTTGCTAGAGATGACAGCTATAGCCTAGCCTGCTTCTTAAACCAATAAAGAGAAGCTGGCGTTGTTGATGTATCTAGCTAACACCACTTGCTCCCTCATTTCCTCTTCTCAGTTCCTAGCTCTGTGCTGTTTTTTTCAAAAAGAGATATTTAGGGAGGAAATGTTCATATTACAAAAATAAAGCAACAAATAATTCAACTTGTCATTCTTCCTATTGGGCAAAAATTCTCATACCTGGCTTTTCTGGTGGTTTTTGGAGTGGCTGCTGAATGTTGCTAGGGAAGGCTACCAGTTCCTCAGAAGTACTTGCTGTAAGTGGACAGAGTGACTGTCCTAGTAAATCCTACAGCAAGTGACAATCATATGGGTATTCACTGCCCAAGCATTATGTCTGTATAGACTGTCAATATGGTAAGCCATGACTGAGATTGTATTTTTTATTAATTTACCTTCCTGAAATATGGCAGGATTTTTTGAATGATCTAACTGAACTGCATGTAGAAAACATAACAGTAGTTGATTCTAACGGTAAGAAGTAAGTTGGAAAGAAAGTAAATTTTGCAGATGGCTTCTATTTCACATACCACATATGCACATTTTAAGTGGTAGTAATAATCCTAAATAAGTGTGATAAAACTTAACCTTGGCTAAGAGTGATGTTTATTGCTTGGGATCCTTGACCTCCTGGTGCTATTAAAAAAACATTTTGCCCACTTGCTGAAGACATTTGAACTAATCAAAGGGCTCTACAATGAAGAGCCTTAGCAACATAGTCAACTAGCTCCAGCTTCTTTTCAGGCCTCTATCCTATTATATCCATAATAAGAATTACCTTCTTGATATGTACTTCTAGTTTCACATTAAAAAGGAAAATTAGCTCCTCTTCCCTTCATAAGTTTCATTTGAACCTTTCCAGTAACTGTGGCTGATTTATAATGTGTCACATGTAATCTTAAAAGGAGTTTAAAATTTTTTTGCAAGTTGTAGAAATTTTACAAACTTCTACAATGAACTTTGTACAGATAGTGTCCTTAGTCATAGTACAATGCCTTGGATCACAATCACCCACGTAATCTGATTTTTAAGTAACAAGGCTGTGCATGTAGTTATTGCCATAAATTATGGTTAACTGATTTCAGCAAATTCAAGATTTGCTTTCAGTTTTTAACTGAGGCTTGTACTGCTGTAGAAAGTTATTGCTTTTGTCATTACATTGAGTTAAATGAGAACCAACTCAACCACTTGAGAAGTCAGACGAGTTGGTTATCAATTTTTAGTGGATTTGTTACTTCATGCCATAAATATGCAAATTAATGTAACAGTGTTCCACTTCTAGCCACAAGGTGCACTCTTACTACTCATATTGAACCTGATGTATTTAAAGATGGGAGAAATGTAGGAAAGGAAAAAATAGTGATCTTTAATGCAAGTTTATGCTTTATATAATTAAATACTGGGATGTAGCTTTCTCTGTCTGAAATATCTCATCTGCTGATTAATGACAAACTCGTAACTTCACTAAGTCACAAACCCGTGCTGTAGTTTAGAGGCCACAACGATGAGGGCCCTCTGATGGTTAGATAAAGGCATGCACAAATTGTCGCGGATTAACCTCCTTGTAAATAAAAAGCCACCAGAAGCAACTCAGAATAAAATGGTTTCCCTCCGATTATGTAATCCCTTCGGTGGTTAAATAAGGGCAAGTACAAACTGTCGCGGATTAACCTCCAGAGGAAGTCAGACTGCCAGCAGCGGGGCTGCCGAGGCGGTGACTTTTCCTTTGCGCAGTGCTCCAGCTGGCAGTGCCCCGAGCGGTTGGGGGAAAATGCACCGAAATTTGTCTAAAAAGGTTATCCGAACGTGTGACTGGGAGAGGGCGTACTGCACAGTGCGTGCGGGCCTGGGGGCAGGTGCACGTGGATGTGCTTTCGGGACGGGCCCGGGCCCACCTGGCGCAGGTGAGGGCGCGTCGCGGCCCCGCGGGTCCCCGGGATCCCGCAGGTGCGGCCGGACGGCGCGCAGGCGCAGTGCGCGGAAGCGGGTGCCCGCCTCTCCGGACGCCCCGGGCCCACCGCGCGCCGCCGGCCGGGCGGACACCCGCCTCCGCCTCCAGCCCGGGGCGCAGCGTCGGTCTCCCGGGTCCCAGCTGGCAAACTCGTCCGCCCGCCCCCGCAAAAAATAACGTGTGAATACCCTACGTAGACAGAGCCTCTTCTTCCTCGTCGCCGCCGCCATTTCCAGAAGTTTCCAGTCAAGCCACGGTGGTGGCCACTGCACAAGGCGAGGCGGCGCCTGCGCTACTCCCTCGCTCTCTCAGCCCCTGCCTTCTGGGGTCGGAGCCGGCGGAGGGGAGACGGCGACGTGGGGCTCCCGCCGACCCCACTGCCCTGCGTCCACTTGGTACGCCCCGACCCCCGCCCCCGGCTCGGGAAGCTTCTCCCGGCGCCTCTAGAGCGGCGGGCCGCGGGCGGGGCGGGCGGACGGAAGGGGCGGCGGGCCGGGGGCGGGGCGCTCACGCTGCCCTGCCCGTCCCGTGCCCGCGCGTCACGTGCCCGCGCCGCGGCCAATCGCCGGGCGGCGCCGTCCTGGGAGCGAGCAGGCTGTGGTGAGGGACGGCGGAGACCGGAGATGTTTTCGAGCCCGGCCTCGGCGGCGTTCGCGGCGGCGGTGGCGGAGAGCACGACAGCGACGGCGGCGCCGAGGCCTTCGTCCCGGGGGTAGACCCTCCCGCGCCGGCCGTGCCTGGGGTCCGTGCGGGCGAGGGGGGCGTGGCGACAGGCGAGGAGGAAGGAGGGGCGCGGTTTCGAGCCCCGGCCCCGGCGCCCGGGAGGAGCCCCTCAGTCGCGCCCGCTCCCGTCCCCTCCCCAGAACGAGGTAAGGACGCGCCCCGCCCCGCCGCGCTGACAGGACGGGCCGCCCGCCGGGAGCGCCGGGGCCGGGGCGCGGCGGGAGCCGCCGGGCGGGGACCGGGGGGGGCGGGGGCCGGGCGGGCGGCCGCGCCGCTCCCGGAACATGGCGGGGCCGCGGCGCGTGTGCGAGCGGGCGGGCGGGGAGCGGGTGTGCGCGGCCGGGGGCGCCGCCGGAGCGGAGCGGGGCGGGGCGGGGCGGAGCGGGGGCGCGCCTAGTCTGAGCCGCGGGGACCGAATGAGGCCGGGAGGGCGGCGCGGGTGAGCGGGGCCGGCGCTCGCGGACCCGCGGGCCGCCGGGCTCTCGGAGCTCGTTCGAGGGTAACCCGCCGTGACGCATCCTCGAGGATCCCAAAGCGTTGAATAAACGGTTGTACAAAGAGGTCACCGGAGCCCAGCTGACAGCTGTTTTAATAATAACAGTAAGAAACAGTTTGGGACGGGAAGTTGACACTTTTAAACCCGTTGAAGCCGTGGGGAACGCTTCAAGCGGCGTAGTGGTCGAGAGTGTGGTGTCCACCGGACGCCCGCGGCCAACCCGATGCCGGGGATTCAGACCCCGGCATCCGCAACGCTTCGGAAAATCCTCTGATCCTGAAGTTGACCTGAACCTGTGTTCTCAGTCGTGTGTCCTTTTTTATTTTAAAACGGTTTATGTGAATTATGGAAGAAGGCAAACTGGTGAAATAGCTATTTTAAAATAAATTGACTGCTGATTAAAAACATATGCTCGTGTAGGCTCTTAAAAATCTTGGGCACTGATCTGTTTCAGTTTCTTCAATCGTTATACAAAGGCTTTCCTGGAGATTAGCTCAGAACTGGCAGAACATACGCTATATTGGTGCCAAGAGGCTTAAAAAACAAAATGAGATAGTGCCGACTGTGTAAGATCAAGTCGTTATATTAACTAAGCTTGTTGGGGAAAGTCTTTAATTTGGGCTAAACGCAAAAACCTGTAAACATTTGAAATGTTTCCTAGGCAAGAGGGGGAACGTTTACTAAAAAATTTTTTATAGTTAACACAAGCTCTAACAATTTCTAAAGGTCTGCGAACGGTTGAGTAAGTAGGGTCAAGATTAACTATTCAAGATATGTATTCTATTTTAAGGACAGACAAGGTGTTAAAATGAAGTAAAACCTAACTAGTAGTCATGAAAGGAAAAGAGAAAGAGGCCTATAATGGTCATAAGCGCTCTGGTTTCCATAGTTGTTGTTAAGATGGTTTTATGAACAGGCAAAGCTGGGAAAGTGGAAATCCCATGGGTGTGTATTCCATGAAGACTGAGGAAGAGTAAGAAAAAAATATTAGATGAGGAAAGAACTTAATAGGTGGAAGTATGTTGTGCAGTCTTTGACTTTAGTTCCCTTATAATGTGAAGGGGAGAAAAGCTTGAATTTTGTTTGGCGATAAGTACCTAACTGGTGGAATGAATTTAAATGGAAGATGTTTTTATCAAAATGCTTGTATATTACTTTTTTTTTTTCGGTATAGAAGTTGCTGAAACATGTACCTGATACTCTTTGAGGGATATTTGGAAAACTCTTCATTGGAAAAGAGGTTTTTATTCTAGGGAATAAAAATAATTTAAAAAATTTTCAGTTTTTTGGTACTAGTTGACTAGTGGTTAAATTTTCTTTAAACCATTCTTATATTTTAAGAGCATCAGATCAGATCAGATCAGTCGCTCAGTCGTGTCCGACTCTGCGACCCCATGAATCGCAGCACGAGCATGGTTTCAGTCTAAAGAGAGAATGATTAGTGATATTTAATTTCCATTGTAGTCTAGAAAAGATTTAGACAGCTTTCTGTATATAAACTTGATGCTACTGAAGCAGCATCTATCAGATGGGTGTGAAGAATTTATCCAGTAATTGCCATACGTTGCTTAATAGCTAATGACACCACTTTCTGACTTGGAACTCATTGCTAAAGCTGACATCAACATGTATTTGTAAAATGCTGGTACTCTTAAAGGGTACAGTCTAGAGATTTATCCTTAGAACTGGAAGGGACTTCAAATTTTCTAATCCGTTTACCTCACTTTACAGATGAAAAAATAAAGGCCTGATAAGGGGAAATGACTTCCCCAACTCAGCACAGCTAATAATTAAATGTCTGTGGTTTGGCCTAGAGATTTCTTTTTGTGAAGGTGCTAATTTGCTTCTTTCTTTTAAGAAGTAGCTTTATGGAATAGTGGAAAGAACAGGGGAAATATAAGTAAGAGGACTGGGGTTTAAATTCTTGATTTGTCACTTCCTAACTGGTTTTTGACAAATCATATTAATTTTCAGAGCCTTGCATTTGTAATTTGCAACAAAACAAAACCTTTTGTTACATAATTTACAGCATTTTTGATGGCCCAATATGATTATATATGGAAAGCACATTATATTGTATAAGCTTTTATGCATATAAAAAGTGGTGATATTTTTAGAATAACAGTTCTATACTGTATTATCTGAGGTGTCTAGATCCCTAGGTTTTTGCTTAGTCTTACCTTCCGTGTTTTGAGCACCTGCTGTTTTACAGATTATAACTCCCTGTAGATACATTTTCTGATCCCTGCTTAGTTCTAATCTTAGTAAAGCCTCTTATGAACATTTTAAATATTGTGGTTGTTAGAGTCTGACTTCCTCTGGAGAATATGAAGTTTCTTCATATAGCATTTGAAAACATTCTCATATACACTCATGCATGCACAGTCTGTTTCTTTAACAGACAGTGACTTTTAAAAAGTAACAGTTAAAGTATCTTAGTAACAATGTTAATTTTTTGCTAGTTTCGAGATATACAACAACAGGAGATGTAATTTCCTTTGTAAACTCAGCTTTTGAGTAGTTCATGTTAAGGTTATCTTGTAGATCTAAAATAAAATATACCCTGTAGGAATGTTAGGACTAAGTGTTGACTTTTGCTGTTAGGTTTAGAGACCTTTCCTTTTAGTGCTTTACATTGATAATACTGAGAGTCAGAACATCAGTACCGTAGTGTAATGGCGTTACATGGATTATTTGTAACTTTGAATCTAAAGGTTATGATAAACATTGTTGAGCATTTAGAATCTTCAGTTTTTAAGTGAACTATTTCAGATAATTTTCATAACAAACCCGTAAAACAGATACTACGGCTGAGAAAAATGAGGCTTTGAACTGTTATGTGGTGTGCAGATATTCACAGACCCAAAAAAGTGACAGACTGTGCTGTCCTCATTCTTAACCATTTCTCTTTTCTACCTCTAATTAAGAGTGCTTAGCTGATTTTGAGAAGTTTTAAGGCAGTGTTTCTTAAGTTTCTGACTTTGTGAAAAATTTGTGGAGCCAGCATTCTACCTTCACAAAGAATTGTGGAAGGTAGGCCAGCAAGCCTTTTCATGAGATGTTGATATAGTTGTCTTTTTTTTTTTTTTTTACATTAGTTGTCAGAAGCAAATTAGTCTCACCAGCTACCGAAGGACTACAGTTGTTAACAGCTTTTTAAGAACTGTTCTAACAGACTCCACCTTGATATTAATGTTCATTGTTAAAAGGGAATATACTTTATTTTTT
This sequence comes from Bos indicus, assembly GCF_029378745.1. Taxonomy (NCBI): domain Eukaryota; kingdom Metazoa; phylum Chordata; class Mammalia; order Artiodactyla; family Bovidae; genus Bos; species Bos indicus. The sequence continues at coordinate 41,795,187 of NC_091783.1, forward strand.
TTAAGCTCTTTATTTTGTACTGGGGGTATAGCTGATTAACAATGTTGTGATGGTTTCAGGTGAACTGGGACTCAGCCATTCATATACATGTACCCATTCTGCCTCAAACTCCCCTCCCATCCAGGCTGTCGCATAGCATTGAGCAGCAGTAGGTTCTTGTTGGTTATCCATTTTAAATATAGCAGTATATACATGTCCATCCCAAACTCCCTAACTGTCCCTTCAGCCCAGCAGCCATAAGTTCATGCTCTGTCTCTGTTTCGTAAGTTCGTTTGCATCATTTCTTTTTAGATTCCACGTGTAAGGGCTGTCATATGGTACTCCTCCTCCTTTGACTTGCTTCAATATGACACTCTATAGGTCCATCCATGTTCCTGTAAATGGCATTATTTTACTCTCTTTACTTATTATTAATGAGTAATATTTCATTAAGTATCTGTATCATGGCTTCTTCATCCATTCCTCTGTCAGTGGGCATTTAGGTTGCTTCCATGTCTTGACTTTGTAAACAGTGTTGCAAATGAATATTGAGGTGCATGTATCCTTTCAGATCATAAAGAAACATACTTAAAACAAAAGAGTGAAGGAGAAAGATAACTAACCAGACTCATTTAGGACTTTTATAAAGGAATAGAGTCAGAAAGGGTAAATAGGAGTTGTCTAGGTTAGAAGTGGAACCCTCCACAGAAATACTTCCAAGTTGAGGTTAAAAAAAAAGATAAATTATGAAGCTAAGTTACACAATCATTTCTTTGGCATTTAAAAATTGTGTCTCTTTGGCTGATCGCTTAATATTTGTTTATTGCACTAAAATTGTTTCGAAATATGTAGTTGCTTACACTTCTGCGTATCAGTTTGCATTTGGGCCACAATTGGGGAAAATACCACAAATATTAGTGATTAAATACCATATTCTTAAACTCCCTTATTGCTTAAAAGTGTTGTGAGAGTCCTGTAGCTTCTTACATTTCAGACTGTTGTTCTTCCTAAATAGGAGTTTTGTTGGCATTCTGACTTAGAAAACTAAAACCATGCGTACGTGGGTCTTCCTAGAAATAGATATATAAATTCACAGTAAAAGATAATAGTATGTAAAAAATTATATCCTCAGTAGTTTATGAAGTATTTTTACGTCAGATCTCTTGAATTTCACAACTATTCTTGAGATCATCAAAATGTCCGCTAATCTGATGATATTGAACCATGGATAGGATCCAGGTTAAAATTTTCTGGAGTAATGCTAGACTGCTTTATGAAAGAGAAGTATTAGCAAATCTAAAGGAAGAGGAAAGAGGCACCTACTTTTATTTTCTCTTCTACCAAAGCCACATTGTACACAGCTTTCTTTCCTTTCTGTTCTACCACTTCTGAAGCTTTAACGAACAGGGTAGAAGTAAATACTAAAAACATTCTTTATAGCAATTTACTAATCAGTGATGGTGGTTAATGATGCCAGGTAGTTGAGAATATTTTTAATTTATAAAATATTTCCTACCATAATTTGCCCAAAAATATTGTAACGAGGAATAAAGCTTTGGTTTATATTCTCATATTGTGTACTAAACTCTTGCAACCTCTAAGTTAAAATAAGTCCTTTTTACCAGAGTTTAATTTTGACTATTTGGAAGTTACTTGTTGATCAAAGAAAAGAACTTTTATTGCGCTTTTGTACTGTTACTTTCACATGTGTTATTTTAATATATGATGAGAGTAATTTTATATATCTAGTTATGAAAATGGAGAAGGCAATGGCAACCCACTCCAGTACTCTTGCCTGGAAAATCCCATGGACGGAGGAGCCTGGTAGGCTGCAGTCCATGGGGTCGCTAAGAGTCTTGACTTCACTTTTACTTTTCACTTTCATGCTTTGGAGAAGGAAATGGCAACCCACTCCAGTGTTCTTGCCTGGAGAATCCCAGGGACGGGGGAGCCTGGTGGGCTGCTGTCTCTGGGGTCGCACAGAGTTGGACACGACTGAAGCGACTTAGCAGCAGCAGTTACGAAAAAGACTTCAGAAAGTTGTCACTGGAATATCTCCAACTCCAGACACTATTACTCAAGAACTAACTTGAAATTTATGTTATATAAATGTTCATGTATTATTTTGAGAATTATTTTTTCTTAAAGTTTGTGAAAGTGTTAGTTGCTCAGTCGTGTCCGACTCTGCAATCCCGTGGTCTGTAGCCTGCCAGGCTCCCCTGTCCTTGGGATTCTCCAGCAAGAATACTGCAGTGAGTCACCATTTCCTTCTCCAGGGGATCTTTTCGACCCAGGGATCGAACCCGGGTCTCCCACATTGCAGGCAGATTCTTTACTGTCTGAGCCACTAGGGAAGCCCAATTTTTTTTTTAAGATCAGTCCAATTTGTTTGAAGATTTTTATTTATTTTTTAATTTTTATTTTTAAAATATAAATTTATTTATTTTAATTGGAGGCTAATTACTTTACAATACTGTATAGGTTTTGCCATACATCAACATGAATCCGCCATGGGTGTACACGTGTTCCCCATCCTGAACCCCCCTTCCACCTCCCTCCCCATACCATCCATCTGGGTCATCCTAGTGCACCAGCCCCAAGCATCCTGTATTATGCATCGAACCTGAACTGGTGATTTGTTTCACATATGATATTATACATGTTTCAACGCCATTCTCCCAAATCATCCCACCCTCGCCCTCTCCCACAGAGTCCGAAAGACTGTTCTATACATCTGTGTCTCTTTTGCTGTCTTGCATACAGGGTTATCGTTACCATCTTTCTAAATTCCATATATATGCGTTAGTATACTGTATTGGTGTTTTTCTTTCTGGCTTACTTCACTCTGTATAATAGGCTCCAGTTTCATCCACCTTGTTAGAACTGATTCAAATGTATTCTTTTTAATGACTGAGTAATACTCCATTGTGTATATTTACCACAGCTTTCTTATCCATTCATCTGCTGATGGACATCTAGGTTGCTTCCATGTCCTGGCTATTATAAACAGTGCTGCGATAACTTTGGGGTACACGTGTCTCTTTCAATTCTGGTTTCCTCAGTGTGTATGCCCAGCAGTGGGATTGCTGGGTCATATGGCAGTTCTATTTCCAGTTTTTTTTTTAAGGAATCTCCACACACTTCTCCATAGTGGCTATAGTAGTTTGCATTCCCACCAACAGTGTAATAGGGTTCTCTTTTCTCCACCCCCTCTCCAGCATTTATTGCTTGTAGACTTTTGGATCGCAGCCATTCTGACTGGCGTGAAATGGTACCTCATTGTGGTTTTGATTTGCATTTCTCTGATAATGAGTGATGTTGAGCATCTTTTCATGTGTTTGTTAGCCATCTGTATATCTTCTTTGAAGAAATGTCTGTTTAGTTCTTTGGCCCAGTTTTTGATTGGGTCGTTTATTTTTCTGGAATTGAGCTGCAGGAGTTGCTTGTATATTTTTGAGATTAGTTGTTCATCAGTTGCTTCATTTGCTATTATTTTCTCCCATTCTGAAGGCTGTCTTTTCATCTTGCTTATAGTTTCCTTTGTTGTGCAGAAGCTTTTAATTTTGATTGGGTCCCGTTTATTTTTGCTTTTATTTCCAATATTCTGGGAGGTGGGTCATAGAAGATCCTGGTGTGATTTATGTCGGAGAGTGTTTTGCCTACATTCTCCTCTAGGAGTTTTATAGTTTATGGTCTTACGTTTAGATCTTTAATCCATTTTGAGTTTACTTTTGTGTATGGTGTTAGAAAGTGTTCTAGTTTCATTCTTTTACAAGTGGTTGACCAGTTTTCCCAGCACCACTTGTTAAAGAGATTGTCTTTTCTCCATTGTATAGTCTTGCCTCCTTTGTCAAAGATAAGGTGTCCATAGGTGCGTGGATTTATCTCTGGGCTTTCTGTTTTGTTCCATTGATCTATATTTCTGTCCTTGTGCCAGTACCATACGGTCTTGATGACTGTGGCTTTGTAGTAGAGCCTGAAGTCAGGCAGGTTGATTCCTCCAGTTCCATTCTTCTTTCTCAAGATTGTTTTGGCTATTCGAGGTTTTTGTATTTCCATACAAATTGTGAAATTATTTGTTCTAGCTCTGTGAAAAATACTGTTGGTAGCTTGATAGGGATTGCATAGAATCTATAGATTGCTTTGGGTAGTATACTCATTTTCACTATATTGATTCTTCCAGTCCATAACACGGTATATTTCTCCATCTATTAGTGTCCTCTTTGATTTCTTTCACCAATGTATTATAGTTTTCTATATATTGGTCTTTAGTTTCTTTAGGTAGGTATAGTCCTAAGTATTTTATTCTTTTCGTTGCAATGGTGAATGGAATTGTTTCCTTAATTTTTCTCTTTTCTCATTATTAGTGTATAGGAATGCAAGGGATTTCTGTGTGTTGATTTTATACCTGCAACTTTACTATATTCATTGATTAGCTCTACTAATTTTCTGGTGGAGTCTTTAGGGTTTTCTATGTAGAGGATCACGTCATCTGTTTGCAGATTTTTAGTTGAGGTGATCACCCAGCAGTGGTTATTCACCCTTCAGAAATTATCCCTGTCTTACAGGGTTCATAAAAACATCTCAAGAATGAAGATGAGTGTTCTCTTTAGGCTGCAGTCAAACAGGACCAAAAAATACTTCTTTACCTTCTATTAGTCCTCACACTATTGAAAGTAAACAGGAATGTGTAACAGCAAAGGGGCTCACTCACTGTTCCTTTCCAGTACACTTTCCCCCTCCTTAGCTCCTCCTCCCCCTTCAGGTGCTATTGTTCAGCAGCTTTGCAATATCCAGTGAAAATAAATCTGTCCCTATCTGTTGTTGGTTAACATTAATATTTGTGTCCTTCCATTTAAATTATCTAACCGCTTTCTTGTTATCCAAGACTTTCATCTTTAAATGTGGTGTGAATGGATTTGGTTTTAGCTACAGGAATTTGATCATTAGCTAATAACATGGAGAAATAATCATTTGCCCTTTCTCTTCTGTGAATTGATACTTCATATCCTTTGGTCAGAGGTATAGTTACAAACATCCTGTGACTGATAATGGGCTGTCCTCATAAATTCTCAATCACTCTGTTGTTATTGAAAGTTGGTAGGTCATGACTAGAATTTGGTGAGTCATGTCCACTGAGTCTGTCTAACCATCTGACCATCTCATTCTCTGTCTCTGCCTTCTCCTTCTGCCCTCAATCTTTCCCAGCATCAGGGTCTTTCCCTATGCATCAGTTTTTTGCATCAGGTGGCCAAAGATGCTTCAGCATCAGTCCTTCCAATGGATATTTAGTGTTGATTTCCTTTAGGATTGACTGGTTTGATCTTGGAGTCCAAGGAACTCTCAAGAGTCTTCTCCAGCACCACAATTCAAAAGCATCAATTCTTCGGTGCTCAGCCCTCTTTATGGTCCAACTGTCACATCCATTCGTGACTACTGGAAAAAACATAGCTTTGAGTCTAGACCTTTGTTGGCAAAGTGATGTATTTACTTCTTAATACACTGTCTTGCTCCTTCCAAAGAGGAAGCGTCTTTTAATTTCATGGCTGCACTCACTGTCTGCAGTGATTTTGGAGCCCAAGAAAATAATATCTGTTATTGCTTCTACTTTTTTCCCTTCTGTTCACATGCCCTTTTGAAGTTTGTTTTCATTGTACAGATGAGTTTAAATCAGTGATTGTCTTGCTCCTTTAAAAAATTATACCTTCAAAGAAGTTGATATTATTAAGAGAAAAAAAAGATGAAATGATATATAACATTTGAGCCTTTGTGGGGAAAATAATTATTTTGTATTATGAATTTTTACAAGGAAAGTTCTTGAATGATTCAGTTTGACAATGTGACAGACTATCTCTGGATATTGAATATGAATTTATTTTTCTGTATTTTCAAGCTTTGCCACAGTGAGCAAGTATTATGGATATAATCAAGGTTTTAAACAGTGCATGCTTAATTAACACCTTTTATTTTTTTATATTTGTTTGTTTTGGCTGTGTCGGGTCTTAGTTGTGGCACATGGGCTTAGTTGCCCTGCCTCATGTGGGATCTTAGTTCCCCAACCAGGGATGGAACCTGTATCCCCTGCATTGGAAGGCAGATTCTTAAGCACTGGACCACCAAGGAAGACCCAACAAATTTTAAATAAATGTTTTTATGAACAGTATTGCGTTTAGCGTTGTTGAGGCAGGAATTTAATATGATCTTCACTGATATTTTTCTGTAGTGTTTTTTTTTTTTAAGAATTTACGCTGAATATTTTAATATGATCTTTGCTGTAGTGTTTTGTTTTTTTTAGAATTTACACTGAATATGTGAAATAGGGGACAGTGTTCTTTAATCATGCAAATGCTTTCTAGTTGGTGTAGAATGGAACACAGTGAGCCCTCAAGGACATGGATTGTGTCTGTCTTGTTCACTGTTGTACCCCAGATTCCATCACATTCTAAGGGATCACCCCAGTGCTAATGTCAGGTGAATGGCCTGACTGGTGTAAGAGGATGAATTGGGACTAAAGGAAAGAAAATGGGTAGCAGATGAAAAAGGTTGTGATTGCGAGGAAGAGGGGCTTGATAAAAACAAATTTCCAATATGGGGAATAATATAACACAGGTTTTCTTGGAAAATAATTCAAGAGGTTGTATAGAATTCATATAGCAGATAAGAAGATCATTGAAAAAGTGCTTAGATATTAAGGTTTTAGGTACCATTGCTAAGCATATATCTGAAGAAGACAGTTTCTGCTTGTATGGAGCTTAAAATCTAGCTGGAAGAGATAATTACTTAAAACAAGGATCCATAATTACAGAGAGGCTCTGTAAACATCTGGAAGTTACATTGCAGATTTTTTAGTGGAAGGTCCTATGGCTTTCAGGCTTTGAGATGGGTCTGTCCAAAAAAGATGAAGAATCACTGAGTTGGAAATTTAAGTTCAGTTTTTGATGTAGAACTGTTACATTCTTAAATAGTCCTAAATTTATGTTTTTAGACTTAAAGGATATTTCTTCTTATAGATAAAGCTATTTAATATGGGCATCATCAGTGAGATTTGCTTTTTTACCCCCAGTTCATAATATTTACATTGTTATATTTCAGGAAATGCTTTATTTTAAAAATGAAACCAAATAGACATATACTCTTTGCCATTGGGGTTGGAGTTCCCACCATACCACCCTTTTCATGTCACATACTTAATGCTGTTAGACTGCAGGGAATTCACTGTGCTTTGTTCCCTCTGTACCACATTCCTCGTTACTCTTCCTCAGCATCCTTGGACAGGAAAGCAGTGTATGTCCTAAAATGACCTGACAAAAAAGAACTACCAATCATGCATACTATTATCCTAAGTCAACTTAGAGCACCTTTTAAATGACTCATATGCAGTTACCCTGAATTGTTGTTTTATTGCTGTCTAGTTGATATATAGTATCAGTCATGTTAGTTTCAGGTGTATAATACAGCCATTTGGTATTTTTATAGGTTATACTTCCTTTAAAGTTGGCAGTTGTCCTGAATTCTTGTGGGTAGTATTTTAAGTGGATTTATGTCGGAGAGTGTGCAGGACACAGAGGTGGTAGATCAGGACTAAAAGAAGGCCCAGACAATTCAGCCCTGGTGTGAAGTTGTGTGGAAGCTACAACTTTGGCTATAATTGAAGTAGTGTTAATCACCCACGTTATTGGTTGGGTCAGGGTGGGAATGGTGTGGTATGTAGATGAGAAATAATACTTTCATAAGTGTTGCTCTCTTGAGAGGGGTACTGACTTCAACTACCTCTAACACATAGAGATTTTGGGTGTAGATAAAGATGATTTTCAGGATTTCAGGCTTATATTGCAGAAGCTGTGATTATCGTAAAAACTATTCTAGGTTTTTATGCCATGCCTTTTATTTCAAATCTCTTTATTTTTTTATGTGCCACTATTCAAACTATATGCAATTATCTAAACAGTTAAAAGTCCTTTCCTTTCATTTAAGGCTAAAATATGTACCTATCATTTTTAAAGAAAGCTGTAAAAATGAGTTAGAGTGTATTCAGAATTAAAGGGTGAATAGTACTGAGAATGGACCAGAGGCCTGATCTCTTGAGCAGATCAAGAGTTACTTGTCTTTTGAGGGGTGAAGTTAAAATACCAAAAATGTTTTTTATTTTCACGTATTTCAGATAATTTAAAAGGTACAGAAAATAGCATAGTGTGCATATGGCACCTGTCTGCAGCCTTAGGAATTAAACATTTACAAGTTTAGTTGAAGGCCCCTGTATATCTTTGCCTGAGCCATATCCTTTCTTCCCCCAGCGAAGTCCTATCTCCCTCTTTGTGCAAACTTTTTCCAGCAGTGGCTCTACCCTTTCCCTGCTGCCACTGCTAAGTCACTTCAGTCCTGTCCGACTCTGTGCGACCCCAGAGACGGCAGCCCACCAGGCTCCCCCGTCCCTGGGATTCTCCAGGCAAGAACACTGGAGTGGGTTGCCATTTCCTTCTCCAATGCATGAAAGTGAAAAGTGGAAGTGAAGTCACTCAGTCGTCTGCGACTCCTATCAACCCCATGGACTGCAGCCTACCAGGCTCCTCCGTCCATGGGATTTTCGAGGCAAGAGTACTGGAGTGGGGTGCCATTGCCTTCTCCGACCCTTTCCCTAGACCTGTGTAAATTTCTTTCTTTGTCCAGGGTTCACCACGGTGACATTTTCCATTTCAGCTCTTTTGTGTATTGTATATAACAGTATGGGTGGGCTGACTAGTGGAGCTGAAAATGATTACCTATATACACGAGGTAGAAATCTACCTTTAAATGTAGGCAGAGTAAAGATTTCAACATTGTACTATATGCAGAAAAGATTGGCAAAGTAGATGTGAGAGTAATCTCACGAAATCATTTTAGGAAGGTTAGTCGTGTAGCAGTAGTGTGGAGCAGTGGTCTGGAAGGAGGTGTAAATTGCTAACTCATTTTGATTGGCTTTTTTCCCTTCTAATTACCCTACATTAGTGAGATTTTGTTCTGCTTCCAAATACTTTACTATTTTGCAATAAGTGAAAGGAGCTGGTGGCAGAATGCTTAATGGTGAGTGTTGCTAGTTTTCAGGATCTGGGGGATTGGTCTTTGCCCCCTTTTAGAGTCTGTTGATAGTGGAATGAGTACGTCATGGTTATTAGATCTCTACTTTCAGTATTGTAAATTTTCCACCACTCAGTGCCAGAGATGCAAGCAAAGCTGCCTGACCGTTTTCTCTGGGCTGTTGCAGCCCTCTGCTGGCCTATGGAAGTCACACATTTAGAGCCCTGTCGGGCCAGAAAGAGGTCAGTAACCCCAGCAACGCACTTTTAGACTCTTAGAAGTCATTTATGTCAACTCTCCATTGCAGATGAGTATTTTGTATATTGACCTTTACAGTTCTGGAAATAAATTTATATGTAAATATGCTTAGATATTGAGGGCAAGTAGATCATTCTAAATCCAACTGCCTGTATTACTTTTCTTTAAAAATTCTAACTGTATTGTTAGAATGTGATCCTTTATGATCCACTGTTGACAATGCCAAAAAATATTTTTACATTCTCTTTTGTAAATATTATCTAATGAAGTAATGGGAACTTTATGTTTTAAAACAATTGAGATATTGTTCGGTCATTTCTATTGGGAGACAAATACAATGGATAATTGGTTTTTTTTTTAAGTATTTTCAAAGCATTTCTGCTTCTTGTTGCTGGTGTCATTTTAGCCTGCTTGCTCTTGTGGACTGTTATTCCCATCTCACAATCTGGTTGTCATACTTGAAGTGGTCTCCATGTCTTTCCTGTTATTCCTCTTTAGTCTTTCTTCCAGAGTTTCACCAGTGGCCCCTTTTTTCCCCTCAACGGCCCTTTTAAACACGCTACTCAAATTGCGTCACTGACTTTTTTAAAGCCTTAAGTCGGCTTTTGTCGTCATAAAGATAAAACGACACAGTGACGAGGTGCTTCATGTCGATCCCTTCCTCCTCTGTTTAGCCTCTTTGTCTCCCCTGCTGTGCTTCAGTTCTTGCTGTCCTTCCCTGTGGCCTGCTCTCTGTGGGCGGGTGTAATTTCTTGGTCTGGAATACAATCATCATTTTCTTGTGGGAAAATGTTATGGAATAGCTGCCAGAAAACATTGTGCTAAAAATCAACCATGGCTTACTTTGGGAAGATACGATAAAGCAAGCATGAACCCTTGCTTGGTTGTTTATATTTCAAGCAATTTGCCTGTCTAAGTGCTGCTCTCTTTTATACCTCTGGTTTACCTTTGTGGAATTTTGAAGGTAATACACAGAGCTAAACTAAATTGACTATTTACAACGCATTTACTTGATACAGTCTTCTAAATTAATGCTGTGCTTTAGGGCTTCCCTGATAGCTCAGTTGGTAAAGATTCTGCCTGCAACGCAGGAGACCTGGGTTCGATCCCTGGGTTGGGAAGATCCCCTGGAGAAGGGACAGGCTACCCATACCAGTGTTCTTGGGCTTCCCTTGTGGCTCAGCTTGTAAAGAATCCACCTGCAATTCAGGAGACCTGGGTTCAATCCCTGGATTGGGAAGATCCCCTGGAGAAGGGAAAGGCTCCCCACTCCAGTATTCTGGCCTGGAGAATTCCATGCACAGTCCATGGAGTCACTAAGAGTCGGACACGACTGAGCAACTTTTACTTTCACTTTTAGATTTTTGAAGGAGATAATGTACAGCAGCACCAACACAAAGTGCACCCTATTTTACTGGATTGAGCTTCTGTCCCTAATCTTTTATTTGCTTTCATATTTTAATGGCTGGATTAGAAAACATAAAATGCAGAAAGTACCTCTTACTTCTTCCTCTAGCTCTGTCTGAGGTACTTCTCTCACCTGCCATCTCATCAGTCTTTCCCCTTGGGTTCTAACCAGAACACTGTGTAGTTCTCCAGAGCAAACCAAGTGGAAGTTGACTTATTTAAAATTTTTTTCATTTGTATATTATGCAAGTAATACCTGTTTATTATAAAAATTAATGTAGATAGACCATAGACATCTCTTAAGAACTGTAGAAAATATAGTCTTAAGGACAGTGCTGAAGACAGTTTATTTTAAAGGATGTGGTGGTTTTCGTCTTTTTCATGCTGTTGGTTAAATTTGTGATTTTTATGATACTAATTTCTTGGTCTGAAACACAACCATCATATTCTTGTGGGGGAAATGTTATGAAATAGCTGCCAGAAACATTGTGGTGAAAATCACCCACAGCTTACTTTGGGAAGGTATGATAAAGCAGGCATGAACCCATTTCAGAAACTAAACTCTTAACTGTTTAAGTAGTTGAGATGGTAGAGAGGTCCAGTTCTTATTCCAGAAATACAGCCATATTTAAGATTTATCTTCAAGATTTTCTGTTAGTTTGGGAGTTAAGCTTTTGGTCTTTGTGCAAATAGGAAGTGTTTAATATTTATGTCTGATGGTTTACTTTTTTTGCATGGGTAATGGTGGTTTAGTCACTAAGTCGTGTCCGACCCTTGCGATCCCATGGACTGTAGCCTGCCAGGCTCTTCTGTCCATGGGATTTTCCAGGCAGGAATACTGGAATGGATTGCCATTTCTTTTTTCCAGGGGATCTTCTAGCCCAGGGATCGAACCCAGGTCTCCTGTGCTGCAGATGGTCTACTGTATTGCAGGCAGATTCTTTATTGACTCAGCTACCAGAGAAGCCCTTTTGCATGGGGGAGCACAGCAATAAGGATGTCAAAATTGTTTAGTAGTTTAAACTGTCATTTTTGTATTCATAGAAACGTAGAATGGAGTGAAATTGTTCTAAACCTCTGGAATCAGGATTTTGGAAGAATAGGCGTTCTTCAGTGTAATCTAGCCTAACTTTACTTTCAAGAAGAAACAGAAGTACTGAGAAGTAATGAAGGTCAACCAAAAAGTCTGGTAGATCTCAGAATAGAATCTTGGACTAAAGTCTCCCAGATCAAATCACAGAGAAAATAATAGTCACTTTCCTAACTGAATGACTCTGTCTCTCTCTTTTAAAGGATGAGCTCCATAACTTTTATTTATTATTATTTTTTAAAGTAACCATTTTATTTTGGCAGTGCCTCACAGCATCTTAGTTCCTCAGCCAGCGACGGAACCACTGCCACCTGCAGTGGAAGCATGGAATGTTAACCACTGGACCACAGGGATAGTCCCTACTCTTAAGGGTCATTTGAATTCTGTTGATTTCGTCTTTTGCTAGTTACATTTTTTTCTCAAAACAGTTTTGGAGGAAGCATTTTTACTTTCAGCATAGCTGTAGCCCAGTGGAAGCTGGATCAGGCAAAAAGTTAGGAATTTCCATTCCATTCATATGGTTCCATCTTTACTTTCTTTAGTTTGAATGTAAAATTGCTGGTAAATTTAGAGGGCAGTATTTGAATATTTTATATGCACCAAAGACTGTATATGTGAAGATAACATTTTCTCGTAGCCTTATTATTTGAGCATTACCATTCCATGATGTAGATGAAGACATTATTAAGTGTATGCTCTGGGGATTTCTGGACTGTGAGGCAGACTGGGGACACTCCCTTCTTTTTCAGTAATGTATATGGAAAGCTAGATAAAAATAAAATATTTAAAAAACACATCTGAGCTTGAAAGCAAAAAAGCAGAATCAGCAGGTGCTTGAAATGGAAAAAAAAACTCAAAGGCATATTGGGAAGCAGGAATTGAAGCCCTGTCCTAAAAGGAAAACTGGAACCCGCAGGCCCAGGAATGACAGGGAGCTGTCCGCAGATCAGTAAGGCTCTGAATGGTTGATGAATGGCGCTGAAAGAAGAGTCTGCCAACCTGGGGTTGCATCTCCTAGTGTGTCTTCTTCCTGTCCTTTTATTGTTACCTGTTTTTGTATCCTTTTTGGGTCTCTTTTACAAAGTATATTGCTGAGTCTTATTTTTACCCAACCTTAGAGACTCTATCTTTTAATTAATGAGTTTAAACCATTTTCATTTATTGTAATTTTCCTAATATATATTGGAAATTATTTACATTCTATTTACTGTATTTTTGTTCATTTCCCACAGTTTCTTAATCTTATATTTTAAAATATATTTAAATATGTATATTTTCAAATATATATATTTTCTTTCTTCCAGACAAGAGAAGTACTTTACCCACTTTCTCAGTTTCCTTTCGTCTCTGCCACTACACCTCCTACCCCCACAAGGTCCCAGCAGCCACGCTGGTGTTTTGTAGAATTTTAGTTCTGTAGAGGTATTCTTCAGGCATCCATCCATCTGTCATTTTTCTTTTTGTGTGATATACTAGATCTGTTAGGTTATTCCTAACAAATAATCTAAGTCCCTAACAAATAATTAATTCCCATATAAGGGCTTCCCAGGTGGCTCACTGGTACAGAATGTGCCTGCTGATGCAGGAGACATGGGTTCAATCCCTGGGTCGGGAAGATTGCTTGGAGTAGAAAAGGACTACCCATTTTGGTATTAACTGGAAAACTCCATGGACAAAGGAGCCTGGTGAACTACAGTCCCTGGGATCGCAAAGAGTCAGACGTGACTTAGTGACTGAAAAGTGAAAGTGAAGTCACTCAGTCGTGTCCGACTCTTTGCGACCCCGAGGACTGACGCCCACCAAGCTCCTCCGTCCATGGGATTCTCCAGGCAAGAATACTGGAGTGGGTTGCCATTTCCTTCTCCAGGGGATCTTCCCAACCCAGGGATCTAACCCAGGTCTCCCACATTGCAGGCAGATGCTTTAACCTCTGAGCCACCAGGGAAGCCCTTAGTGACTGAACATGAATGCAATTACCGTATATCACCTAGTGTTCTCATAGATTTATTTCAGTTAAGAGCCTACTTAAAAAAAACAATTTTCAAACAGGGTTTTGTATATATACATTCTAAGACCTTTTTATGCCTGAAAGTATGATTTGTTAACCCTCACTTTTAAATGATAGCTTAGTTTGATTAAAGATTTTTGGTTCGAAATTCTTTTCCCTGTACATTTTGAAATATTTCTACATTATTTTCTCATCTCTGCTGTTGCTTTTTGCAGGTTCTGATGTCAGCTTTATTTCTTTTCCTGTGTGTGTGACCTGCAGTTCCTCTCTAGATTTTGAAATTTTTGTTTATATTTTTCAGTCTGTAGTGTGTCTGGGTATAGTTCCTTTTCTGTCTTGTTTGCACTTGGATTCATATTCATTCCGTCCTTCTCTCATTCAACAGTTAGCTACTTATTGGGAGTCTACTCTATGCCAGGTTGTATTCCAGACATTTTCATCCAAGATCTTTGATCTTTCCTCAGTTCTGGAAAATGATTGTCATTTTCTCAAGTAGTTTGTCTTCAATTTTTTTCTTTCTGGGAATTCTGTTAATATGGATTCTGTTGCTTCTTGTCTCTTCTCCATCTCTTAACTTTAATGTTTTTCTTAAAAAAAATTCTCTCTTGATATCTTCTGCAACTGTCCTCTACCTGATCTTCTAGCTCACTAGCTCATTCTTTTGCTTATCCATTTACCTAATCTGTGGAGTTCTTTATTTCAATCATTGTACTTTCATACTCTGCATTTCTTCTTGGTTCTGTTTAGTCCTTCTGCATATTGGAATTTTCTCTTATTTCTTTGAGAATTTTAAATGCGTTAAAAATTTCTTCACATGTCTGTTCCATTAATTCTGTTCCATATGGTTTAGTTTGAGTTGCGATTTTTTTCCAGTGGGAAACCAATACAAAAAAGCAACTCAGTGGTAGCATCTGATTTTTAGTTTTAAGAGGTCTGACCACTGATGGCTGCTTGTAGAAGGAATATGTGTGTGAGAGAGAGAAGGGAGGGGTGGGGAAAAAATAGAAACAGGGAGATAATTTGCCGAGTTTTGTCCTAGCCTAGGCGGAGAAGGCATTGGCACCCCACTCCAGTACTCTTGCCTGGAAAATCCCATGGACGGAGGAGCCTGGTAGGCTGCCGTCCATGGGGTCGCTAAGAGTCAGACACAACTGAGCGACTTCACTTTCACTTTTCACTTTCATGCATTGGAGAAGGAAATGGCAACCCACTCCAGTGTTCTTGCCCAGGGACAGTGGAGCCTGATCGGCTGCCGTCTGTGGGGTCACACAGAGTCGGACACTACTGAAGCGACTTAGCAGCAGTAGCAGCAGCAAGTGGTGATAGTGGCTTGGGTTGGTTACCAATTGATATGGAAAAACATGGATTTAATTTAAAATGTGCCTTAGAGATGGAGTCAATATTTGAGTTTTTGGCTTAAGTGATGGATGGATGAATGGTGGTGCCATTTATTGAAATGGAGAAGAAGGGTGGGGAATGTGTTGAAAGTTTGACAGAGAAAATTAAGACTTTTCTGTAGTAATTTTTTGGTTTGATAATGCCTGTTAAACACCCACGTGAAGATGACAGGTAGGCAGTTGGGTAGACAGATTCAGAATTTTAGAGGAGGACTAGAGATACAGACTTGGAAGGGATCAGGTTGTTTAGGGAGTGTGTTAGGCCTACAATCCCTGAAGCAATTTTCAAGGAGAAGCGTCTGGGCTGCATGGTGTGTGTGAGCATGCATGTCTGTGTGTGTGTGTGCAGGAGACTCAGAAGACACAGGAGAAGGCAATGGCACCTCACTCCAGTACTCTTGCCTGGAAAATCCCATGGATGGAGGAGCCTGGTAGGCTGCAATCCATGGGGTTACTAAGAGTCAGACACGACTGAGCGTCTTCACTTTCACTTTTCACTTTTATGCATTCGAGAAGGAAATGGCAACCCATTCCGGTGTTCTTGCCTGGAGAATCCCAGGAACGGGGGAGCCTCGTGGGCTGTCATCTATGGGGTCGCCCAGAGTCAAACACGACTGAAGCGACTTAGTAGCAGTAGGGATTAAAAGGGGATCCAGGATCAGGTCCTGAGTTACTCCTGACACTTCGAGTTTCTGCAGAAGAGGAGCGGTCAGGGAAATAGGAATTTTGCAAAACTTTTAGCATAAAAATATACTGTACTTTATTTAGCTAGATTTTATAAAATGAGTAGACTATTTCTCCAGTGTTTTGGATACAAGTAACATTTTAGCGAGTGCCTTTGTATATTATCTTTGCATATTTGTATAGTATACCTGTAGGGTAAATACTAAAATTGGATTATTAAGACAAAAGGCTGTGCATCTGTATTTTAATAGTTTTGCCAAATTCCTCTCCAAAGAGGTAATCCCAGTTTCTTCGTCATCAGTAGTGTATGAATATTCATATGTATGATTTTCCTTAATCCTTGCCAACACAGCCTTAATTCTGTCAGTCTTAAATGAACAGTTATCCTTTATTTTCTAGTTTTAAAATTATCAATGAATCTGAATATTTCTCTGTGTTTACTCCGTGTTTGTATTTCTTGTCGTCTCAAGTCGTCTTCTGTTTTTTTTTTTATTGATGTTACAGTTTTTTGATTACTAGTTCTTTTTCATATGTGTTGCAAATGTTTTCACTTGTCATCTGATTCCTATTAATGATATTTGCATTTCTAGTTTAATGTTATTTGCATGCGTGCTCAGTTCTTTGCAATCCCATGGACTGTAGCCTGCCAGGCTCTTCTGTCCATGGGATTTCCCAGGCAAAAATACTGAAGTGGGTGGCCATTTCCTTTTCCAGGGGATCTTCCTGATCCAGGGATTGAACCCGTGTCTCCTGTGTTGCAGGTGGATTCTTTACCACTGAGCCACCTATGAAGCCCCATGTAAAGGAATACGGTTGTTATTAAAGACTGGCGTTACAGATAGATGGGAAGAGTTAAATGTGAAAAGAAATAACAGGGAATAAAAGAAAATATATTTTCAGATCTTGGAATAGAGATAGTTTGAGCCTAAAACAGAAGAAAGGATCCATAAAGAAAATAGAGGCATAAAATGTATGTTTGATTATATAGTCCATTGTACACTCATATTCTTAGCAGAGTCTCTGTCAGTGGATAAACAAAATGTGGTTTTTACACACAATAAATGGAATGTGTTTCCACCTGTAAAAGGAGGGACACATGTTACAACATGGATGAACCTTGAAGACATGGCCAAGTGAAATAAGCCAGTCAAGAGAGGATAAATGTTACATCATTTCATTTTTATGAAGTACTTAGAGTAGTCAACTTCATAGAGACAGAGAATGACATGGTGGCTGCCAGGGACCAGGAGGAGTGGGGAATTATTGTTTAATGGGTAGAGTTTCAGTTGGGGTAGATGAAAAGGTTCTGAAGTTGGATGCTGGTAGTGGTTACACAATAGTGTGGATGAATTGAATGCTACAGACCTACATATTAAAAAAAAATAAGTGTTGGCAAGGATATGGAGAAAAGAGAACCCTTTAGCACTAGTGGTAGGAGTGTAAATTGATATAACCACTGTAGGAAACTGTATGGAGGTTCCTCAAAACACTAAAAATATAATTCCTTATGATTTAGCAATTCCACTTCTGGGTATTTATCTGAAGAAAATGAAAACGCTAATAGCCAAGATGTGAAAACAACTGCAGTGCCCATCTATGGATAAATGGATTAAAAAAATGTGATTAAATATACAATGGTAAATTATTCAGCCATAGAAAAGAATGAAGTCTTGCCATTTGATAACATGGTGACTTTGAGGGTATTATGCTAAGTGAGATAAGTCAAACAGGAAGACAAATACCATAGGATCTCTCTTAGATAGAGGACCTTTAAAAAAAAAAGTTCATAGATAGAAAGAACAGATTGGTGGTTGCTGGAAGGAGGCGAGGACAGAAATGAATGAAAGAGGTCAAAAGATTTTTTAAAAAAAGTTACGGGAAAAAGGGAATGTATGGTGACTGTCGTTAACAACACTGTATTACATATTTCCAAGTTGCTAAGAGACTGAATCTCATAAATTTTCAACTATGCATGGTGATGGGTGTTACTAACTTACTGTGATTGCTTTGCAGTATATACAAATAAAATTATTATTGTGTTGTACATCTGAAACTAATATGTTTCATGTCAGTTATACATTAAAGAATGATTAAAAGTGGTAAATTCTATATTAAGTATATTTAACCACAGTTCATTTGTGTATTCAAAAAAACAGCATGGTTTTTCATTTAGAAATCGTAGGAAAATGATGATTGCTGAAGTAGAAATGTCAAAGGAACTTGAACCCAGATCTCCCGCATTGCAGGCAGATGCTTTACTGTCTGAGCCACCAGGGAAGCCCAAAGGAACCCTAACAAAATTCAAAAGAGGAAAAATAAGTGGCTAAAGTGGAGTGACGCTTACTCCTTGGACTGAAAGTTATGACCAACGGCAATGGCACCCCATTCCAGTACTTTTGCCTAGAAAATCCCATGGACGGAGGAGCCTGGTAGGCTGCAGTCCATGGGGTCGCTAGAGTCGGACATGACTGAGCGACTTCACTTTAACTTTTCACTTTCGTGCATTGGAGAAGGAAATGACAACCCACTCCAGTGTTCTTGCCTGGAGAATCCCAGGGACGGGAAGCCTGGTGGGCTGCTGTCAATGGGGTCGCACAGAGTCGGACTCGACTACAGCGACATAGCAGCAGCAGCAGATAGCATGTTCCAAAGCAGAGACATAACTTTGCCAACAAAGGTCCGTCTAGTCAAGGCTATGGTTTTTCCATTGGTCATGTATGGATGTGAGAGTTGGACTGTGAAGAAAGCTGAGGGCTGAAGAATTGATGCTTTTGAACTGTGGTGTTGGAGAAGACTCTTGAAGAGTCCCTTGGACTGCAAGGAGAGCCAACCACTCCATCCTAAAGGAGATCAGTCCTGGGTGTTCATTGGAAGGACTGATGCTGAAGCTGAAACTCCAGTACTTTGGCCACCTCATGCGAAGAGTTGACTCATTGGAAAAGACTCTAATGCTGGGAGGGATTGGGGGCAGGAGGAGAAGGGGATGACAGAGGATGAGATGGCTGGATGGCATCACTGACTCGATGGACATGAGTCTGAGTGAACTCCGGGAGTTGGTGATGGACAGGAAGGCCTGGCGTGCTGTGATTCATGGGGTCGCAAAGAGTCGGACACGACTGAGCAACTGAACTGAACTGAACTGAAAGTGGAGTGAAAAGGTTTTAATATTAAGAAGTCAGATAACCTAAGGGATTGGAGCATGGGATAGAGATGGGAGAGAGACAAGAAAACCAAAATGGGCAGGATTTTGAGGCAGAGATAAAGGCTGTCAATGAAGAAAAGTCAGTATGGAGTGGAGTGACTGGGGGGTAGGTATGCAGGTGCTTTCTGTGAAAAGGATCAAGGCAAATGTTGCTTTAACAGTTCCCAAACCATTAAAACTACCTGGGGAACTTCTTTGTAAAATAACCTGTTTGCTTTAGAATAGTTTTAGATACACAGAAGAATTGCAGAGATAGTACAGAGTTCCTGTGTACCTCACCCCAGTGTCCTCTGTGATCAGTGTCCTCTGTATACATTTATATAATTGATACATTCTTATTAACGCCAATTCATCCTGTATTCTGGTCTCTATAGTTTTTAACCTAATTTCATTTCTTTGTTCCAGGATCCTGTTCATGATACCCGATTACATTTAGTCATCATGTCTCCTTAAGTGCTCATGGCTGTGATAGTTTCTCAGATTGTCGTTGTTTTTGATGACCTTGAGAGTTTTATAGAGTACTGGTCAGGTGTTTTTGTAAGATGTCCCACTATTGAAATTCACCTTTTTTTTTTTCCTATGAAAAGCGTGGGGTTATTTATGCATTTTGAGAAGGAAGATTACAGAGGTAAAATGCCCTTTTAACCACATGTTATCAAAAAGGTACATACTGTCAACATGATTTATTACTACTGATGCTAACTTTGATCACCTTGCTGAGTTAGAATTTGTAGGGTTTTTCAACTTATCCTTCCTCCCCTTTCCATGTTGTGTTCTGTGGAAGGAAGTTATTGTGTGGCCCACACTTAACAGAGTAGGGCGTTTTGTCCTACCACCTTGAGAGCAGAAAATCCCCATGAACTACCGGGAATTCTTCATGGAAAATTTGTTCTCTCTTGTTCTTTGTCTTAATCATTTATTTGTGTCAGTATGGATACAGATATTTATACCTTGGATTATAACCCAGTACTGTTTTACTTACTCTGTTGCTCAGATTATCGTGAGTTTGCCAACGGGGACCTCCTTCAGTTGATATCTATATCCCTTTGACATATTCCCATTGTTAACTTTATATGTTTACATATTTTTTGAGCACGTCCTTACTCTGGCAGTATGAGAGTCTCCAGACTTTGTTTGTGTCCTGCCTCAGTCGTAGGATCAGCCATTTCTCTAAGGAGCCCAGAATCTTTTCATTGGAGAAAAGTAACAATAACCAAGATCTTAGGTGTGCTCCTTGTTAGTGAGGTGGTGTTGCTTCTGGGCTCACTTAGCTGACAGGAAGGAATATATGTATGTCTACTAATTCTGTATATGTATATCTGTGAATACTTTTGTGTGTAACTGTAGCCATTGGGTTGGCCAAAAAAGATCCTTCAGGTTTTTCTGTACCGTCTTTCATCAGACTAGACCTGAATTCATATTGATATCTCAGGCAGTAATCCTCTGCCGCATTCCAGCCTTCTTCTGACCTGCTTGTCTGGAGTGTCCTGCTCCTGTGGGGAGACGACCATCTCCTACCGTCCAGTGTCCGTTTTCTCAAATGTTTGTTTCCAGAGGACATGTGTAGTGATTTCAGAATTGTTAATGTGTACTTCCAGGGAGATTTTTTTATTGAAATAAAATTCCTATAATATAATTGTACAATTCAGTGGTTTTAAGTATACTTACATTATATTTATATATAATATACTATATAATATATTTATAATATGCATTATATATATAATATATATTTATATTATAAATTTAAGTATATAAATATATTTATATACTTTACAACAGTCACCACTAATTCCAGAACATTTTCATCATCCAGAAAGAAACCCTGTACCCGTCGAGCACCCAGTCCGTTTTCCCTCTTCCTCTGGCAGTACAAAGGAGCTTTTCAAAAAGCGGTGTTTGTCTTGCCTCCCCAGGTATCGTTTCAGTGGATCTAAAGATGAAGTTAGAGTCTGTATCTTTAAAAAAATATTCTGCTTTGCTTCTGATAAGCAAGTTTGAACAGGTGGCATGAGCCTAAAAGAACAGCATATTTTGAGTAAATTGAAATGTCATAAAAGTAGTAATGTCAATCAAGGAGCACCTCATCAAACCTAAAAATACTGCCAGCACAGTTTGATCATCTTTAAATTAATATCAGCCTAGGGTTGAAATGAGGGAAAGCATTATTTTAAACTGTCACTTTGTTGCATCTGTGTTTATGTTTCAGTTGTTTTAATCTGTATAGTCTGTATTTTTCCATTACTGTGTCTTGGTGTCAGTAACTTTGTTCTGCTTGTTTTCTCTTGGGGGTATTGTTTTGCTTTGTTTTTGACATTTTTTAAACTTCTACTTACCTTAGTCCAATCGTAGGAAAATTCTCTCTTCCTGTCCCCACTACCTTGGTAAAAATGGATTCTTAAAAAAGTACTCATTGCCAAGTAACTCTGGAGCTATGCTAAAGCCAAGTATATCTGATAACTTAGTTGGGAAGACTAGCTAGGACACTTTGAGTTAGATCTCTTCTGGTTTTTTAGATGGAAGCTAAAGACAAAAGCATAGTGGTTTGTGATTTCCCAATGAAGAATTTTTAAGTCAGACTTACAGTTGAAAGAGTGACTAAAGGCAACAGAATAAAATGGTGTTTAAAGCACTGGTTCTGAGGGTCCAGTACTCACTAAAGCTGCAAGACTAGGAAGTGTCTCAAAGAGACTTTTCTTTAATTCTTAAAGGGACGCTTCTGTCGATTTTTACCATAGCATACAGCTTCACAGGTTCTGTTATCTATTTCTGTTCTCCAAAATTCTCCATCTGTACTGCCAACCAAAGGTGTTTTTTCTCTCATTCTTACCTTGCCTATAGCCCACCAGCGTCTTCTCTCTCTCCTTTGTCTTTTAACTTGCCCTCCTTTTGACATGCTGGATAGTTTTTTCCCCCACAGACATGGTGCCAAAGTTTATTTGGAGTAGCTTTTTAGAGTATCTTCTCAACAAAGTTTGGACTCTTCCTGTTGGCAATTTTATACTCTCTGCTAAAAAGATAAACTTCTCCCCAAATAGTTAGCTTTAAGCTTTAGTATAACAGGCAGTTCATAAATAAAAAAGAGAAACTTAAAAATGTTTATTGAAGAGCCAGGGTAGTTATTCTGTCTGACCTGCAGGCAAGACTTAGCATCATTGCAGTTACCTTGTTTCAAAAAGGATGTTTATCTGTGTGTACCATTGTTCTTGAGTTAGTTGTATTTGCTTCTGCTGTTCTTGTTACACCTGTTTGGTTAAACTTTGTGAGTAATGATATACATTTATATCAACAATAATATTTGGCAGATTTCCAATAAACTGGACTTCTGTGGGGCATGCATGCATTGTGTCCCCCAAGCATCAAGTGTGCATTGTGTCTCAGAATTCATCTCAATTCATCAATTCATCTCAGAAATGAATTGATAAGACTCCATTTGCTAAAGCAAATGTGTGTATAATCCAAGAGAATTTGTGGAATGATTTTTCCTACTAAAAAGAATTTGATAAGGTAGATAGACATGAAATCTTTTCCACCACCTTACACAGGTCAAGAGATGTGACATATGTAACTTTCTTCCAGTTGTGATTTTACACCTGCCCTCTCAAAAGCAGTTTCTAGAGATCTCAATGAAGGAGGCTTTGAAAAATCAGTTTAGAAAATACTGCTTAGGGAACTTCCCTGGTGGTCCAGTGGCTAAGACTCTGAGCTCTCAGTGCAGGGGGCCCAGGTTCTATCCCTGGTCAGGGAGCTAGATCCCACATGCTCCAACTAAGACCTGGAGCAGCCAAATAAATAAATAAAATTAAAAAAAAAAAAAAAGAAAATACTGCTTAAAGTTACATTTAAATGTAAAGCACAAGCTGGAATCAAGATTGCTGGGAGAAATATCAGTGTCTTCAGCTATGCAGATGACCCCACCCTTACGGCAGAAAGTGAAGAGAAACTGAAGAGCCTCTTGATGAAAGTGGAGAGTGAAAGAGCTGGCTTAAAACTCAAAATCCAAAAATCTAAGATTGTGGCATCTGGTCCCATCACTTCATGGCAAATAGATGGGGAAACAATGGAATCAGTGACAGACTTTATCTTTTGGGGCTCTAAAATCACTGCAGATGGTGACTGCAGCCATGAAATTAAAAGATGCTTGCTCCTTGGAAGAAAAGTTATGACCAGCCCAGACAGCATATTAAAAAGCAGAGACATTACTTTGCTAACAAAGGTCCGTCTAGTCAAAGCTATGGTTTTTCCAGTAGTCATGTGTGGATGTTAAGAGTTGGACCATAAAGAAAGCTGAGCACCGAAGAATTGATGCTTTTGAACTGTGTTGTTGGAGAAGACTCTAGAGAATCCCCTGGACTGCAAGTAAATCCAACCAGTTAATTTTAAAGGAAATCAGTCCTGAATATTCATTGGAAGGACTGATGCTGAAGCTTCACTACTTTGGTCACCTGATGCGAAGAACTGACTCATTGGAAAAGACCCGGATGCTGGGAAGACTGAAGTCAAGAGGAGAAGGGGACAACAGAGGATGAGATGGTTGGATGGCATCATCAGCTCGATGGACATGAATTTGAGCAAGCTCTGGGAGATGGTGATGGACAGGGAGGCCTGGTGTGCTGCAGTCCATGGGGTCCCAAAGAGTTGGACATGACTGAGCTGCTGAACTAAGCTGAAAGAATTGGATAGAACTTAAATCATTTTCTACTTGTAATCTAAAAGAAAGAAATGTTAACTGTGGTTTATAGGCTTCTGTTGAGACTATTTCAAACTTAAAAATACAAAAAAGCAATAACTAAAACAATTTTTCTGTCTAGAGGAAAAAATCGACTTCCAGGGAAGCCAGTATTAAATGTTATAATTAATAAGCAGTGACAAGAAACTAATGGTTGCTCTAAAATCTTCCTGTAAAAAATAGAAACAGATAAATGTAGGAGAAGAAAGCTGTGGAGTGTTTATGGTGTAACTAACAGCCTGTAGAGGAACAAACTAAATATACCAGTGCTTGAATGCTCTTCAGAATCCATTTCATTGTAAGTTAAAATATTCTTCCAAAGAGTTATCGTTCTGTGAAAAAAGGAAATGATAGTAAAATGATTTGTTTTGTTTTTCAAGAGACTATCAGGCTGCCTAATGTGGTTATTTTTAAATTAGATAGTAATCCACACACCCACATATATACACATTGTGTTTAGTATGGTAGGGAAATCCCCTATTTTTAATTTTTCTAAGTGAATTATTTTCTGAGATCTTTTATATGATTAAAAATAATCCATCATTTAATTTGTTTTTCAAACTTCCCTTATGATAAGAACCAGTGGGATATTTATTGAAATGACAAATTCCTGAGTCTATTTCAGACATACTAAATGTGTAGCACTTATCATCAAGGACTTCTGGGGCCATTGTTGTTTATTTGCTTGATAAATTTAAGTTGTTAATGGATTCAATTTTTTTGACTAGTAATCAAATGATGTAATGTACTAAGTACAGAGTCTGTGACTATTTAGAGAGCTGTGAAATTTCTAAGTGTGTTTTTGAGAGTAGCATGCATGTAGGAAGGGGGAACAGTGGAAGGTGACACTGAATATATAGATGGTTCAAGACAGTGATATTAACCAACCAGAAATATTCACCCATCCATTACTCACCACTGTGTAAGAAATTTAATAAATTTTTGGTATAATTTTGACTCAGCTTAAAAAAAACAACCTTTGTTCTTAAAGTGCTTACAGTAAAAGAATAAATGGCATATATGCAGTTTCTTCATCCAAAGGATGTTTAGTTTATACTCAAGTTTTTGATGTATCTATATTTACTATCTTGGTACTTCTGAATAGCAACTGGAATAGTTTATTAGAAACAAAGTTAATCAGATAGCAATACTATTAAAGATAATTTTTTTTAGTATCCCTTGAATGATCACAAACAGGAACATCATTAAAAAAAAAACTTAGAATGCTGAATCACTTTTAGAAAAAGATATGTTTTACTACTGTGACTGAGAAGAAAAACTCTTGAATATAATAGCATACATTTATGGATTGTCAGCCCCAGAATTAAGTTGCTGTCAGATGAATATGTGGTCTCCTTGGTCTATAAGAATCAAGAATGTATTTATTGTAAAGGAAGAAGCACCTTTGAAAAGGTAGAATCAAAACTTTTGCCTGTTTCTTTTAGCTGTTAGAGAGCAAAGGAAGTCTGTCATAGAGCTTGCAGACAGCTGGCCCTTAACAGGTATTGCTGTCTCTCTGCAGTCTTAGGGCAAGGAGGTTGAACAATAAGCAGTGTTGTAATAGTCACCAAAACTATCATACAGAGGATGGAAGTAAAGAATAACTCTTCTTAGCCTTGGGAAGATACCACCAACTATTTTCACTTGTAAAGCGCTGTACTAGTTTGCCTTTCCATCTAACCCTTGGCTGTATATATAAGAGTTCTGGTTCCCCTACATCTTCACCAATACTTGGTCTTCCTTACTGTTTAATATTAGCCGTTCTCATGGATATATAATGGTATTTCATTATTATGTTCCTGATGACCAATGAGGTTGGACATCTTTTTCTGTATATTCATTGGACTGTTTAAATCTTTTGTTCTTTTAAGGTTGGATTATCCTAATTGATCTGTTATTTATTTATATATTCTGGATATAAGTATTTTATAACGACATAGTTTGCAGGTATTTTCTCCCTGCATGTCTTGCTCTTCATTTGCTTAACAGTGTCATTTAAAGTGCAAGAGTATCCTCTGTGAAGTCCCACTTAATCCATATATTTTCTTTTGTAATAAATTTCTGCTTTTCATAGCCTATTTAAGAAATATTGGCTAACCCAAGGTCACTAAAATATCCTCCTGTGTTTTCTGCTAGATGTTACAGATGAATGGATGCTTTTTCTGCATCTGTTGAAATGGTTATTTCTCTTAGGCTGTTAATACAGTGAATTACCTAGATTGATTGCCAAACATTAAGGTGACCTCAAATTCCTTGTGTAAATCCCACGAAGTCATGATGTATTATCTTTTTTTATATAGTTGGATTTTTTTTTTTTTTTTTTACTAATTTACCAATTTTTACAAGTTCACTAAAATTTGGTTGACAGTTTTGTTATATGATTATAAAGTATATTGCTCTGGAATTTTCTTGTAAAAGACTGATTTTGCTATCAGAGTACTGATGGACTCGTAAAATATATTCTCTTTCCTTTCCAGGAGAGTTTTGTAGGATTTTGTAGAGTTTACCATTGATGCTAGGAGTTTTTTTTTCTAAATATGAAATTGAGTCATTTAAAAAGTATTGACCTATTGAGATTGTCTTATTCATTGAGCTTTGGTAGTGTGTGCCTTTCAAGGAATTTGTCTATTTCATTTAATTTGAATTTATTAGTATTAAGTTTGTGATGTTCCCCTATTGTCCTTTACTTATTGATATTTTTAGTATCTGTAGTAATGCTCCCCTTTTCATTGATTATTTTGATTATATAGGTTTTCTCTCTTTTATTTCAAATCAGTTCAGTTGCTCAGTTGTGTCCAACTCTTTGCGATCCAATGGACTACAGCACGCCAGGCTTCCCTGTCCATCACCAGCTCCCAGAGCTTACTCAAACTCATGTCCATCAAGTTGGTGATGCCATCCAACCATCTCATCCTCTATTGTCCCCTTCTCCTGCCTTCAATCTTTCCTAGCATCAGGATCTTTTGCAATGAGTCAGTTCTTCGCATCAGGTGGCCAGTATTGGAGTTTCAGCTTCAGCATCATTCCTTCCAATGAATGTTCAGGACTGACTTCCTTTAGGATGGACTGATTGGATCTCTTTGCTGTCCAGGGGACTCTCAAGAGTCTTCTCAAACACCACAGTTTCAAAAGCATCAATTCTTCGGCGCTCAGCTTTCTTTATAGTCCAACTGTCACATCCGTACATGACTACTGGAAAAACCATAGCTTTGACTAGATGGACTTTTGTTAGCAAAGTAATGTCTCTGCTTTTTAATATGCTGTCTAGGTTGGTCATAATTTTTCTTCCAAGGAGCAAGCATCTTTTACTTTCATGACTGCAGTCACCATCTGCAGTGATTTTGGAGCACAAAAAGATCATCTGTCACTGATTCCATTGTTTCCCCATCTATTTGCCACGAAGTGATTGGACCAGATGCCATGATCTTAGTTTTCTGAATGTTGGGTTTTAAGCCAGTTTTTTCACTCTCCTCTTTCACTTTCATCAAGAGGCTCTTTAGTTCTTCACTTTCTGCCATAAAAATGGTGTCATCTGCATATCTGAGGTTATGGATATTTCTCCCAGCAATCTTGATTGCAGCTTGTGCTTCATCCATTCCAGCATTTCTCATGATGTACTCTGCCTATAAGTTAAATAAATGGAGTGACAATATACAGCCTTGACATATGCGTTTCCCAATTTGGAACCAGTCTGTTGTTCCTTGTCCAGTTCTAAATGCCTCTTGACGTGCATACAGATTTCTCAGGAGACAGGTCAGGTGGTCTGGTATTCCCATCTCTAAGAATTTTCCACAGTTTGTTGTGATCCACACAGTCAAAGGCTTTGGTGTAGTCAATAAAGCAGAAGCAGATGTTTTTCTGGAACTCTCTTGCTTTTCGATGATCCAGCAGATTTTGGCAATTTGATCTCTAGTTCCTCTGCCTTTTCTAAATCCATCTTGAACATCCGGAAGTTCGCAGCTCACGTATTGTTGAAGCCTGGCTTGGAGAATTTTGAGCTTTACTTTGCTAGTGTGTGAAATGAGTGCAGTTGTTCAGTAGTTTGAACATTCTTTGGCATTGCCTTTCTTTGGGATTGGAATGAAAACTGACCTTTTCCAGTCCTGTGGCTACTGCTGAGTTTTCCAAATTTGCTGGCATATTGAGTGCAGCACTTTAATAGCGTCACCTTTTAGGGTTTGAAATAGCTCAACGGGAATTCCATCACCTCCACTAGTTTTGTTCGCAGTGATGCTTCCTAAGGTCCACTTGACTTCACATTCCAGGATGTCAGGCTCTAGGTTGGTGATCACACCATCGTGATTATCTGGGTTGTGAAGATCTTTTTTGTATAGTTCTTCTGTGTATTCTTGCCACCTCTTCTTAATATCTTCTGCTTCTGTTAGGTCCATACCATTTCTGTCCTTTTATTGCGCCCATCTTTGCATGAAATGTTCCCTTGGTATCTAATTTTCTTGCAGAAATTTTTCTATAAAATTTTCTTGAAGAATTTTCTATAAATGTCAATTAAATCCAGTCCACATTGATGGCATTTTTCCAGTCCTTTTCTATCTTTGTTGATATTCTGTCTTACTTAGTAGTGAGCCTCTAACTATAACTATCAATTTGGTTATTTCTTCTGTCAGTTTCATTGATTTTTATTTCTTGCACTTTGAAGGTCTGTTGCTATTTAGATATATGTTCCGTGAACTGGTCCTTTTATTGGTATGTAATATGTAATGTCCCTCTTTGCTTTGAGATCTGTTTTGTCTGATATTAATATAGTTACTCCAGCTTTCCTTTGAGTATGCTTGCATGGCATGTCTTTTTCCATTCTTTTACTTTTAATCTACTCATACCATTATATTTGAAGTGAATTTATTAGTAATACATAGTTTGATCATTGTTTCCCTCTTCTCTGACAATCTGTGTCTTTTAATTGGTGTTTTTCGTGTTTGCATTTTATATAATTATTGCTATGTTTCAATTAGGTCTATCATTTTATTACTGTTTTGTGTGTTCCTTCTGTTTTTCATTCCTCAGTATTTCTGTTTCTGCCTTCTGTTGGGTTATTTGTACATCTTTAAAGATTCAAGTTTTACTTACCCAATGTGATTTTGATCACCTCTTTGTGCATCAATCATTCTAATGATTACATTATATATCTGAGGCCCAGAACCTAATTACATATCAAATACTTGACTGACTAATATTTTAAAAATCCAGTTGTCAGTTTTCTTGCTGCTGAGATTTTCCAAATGCAGTTATTGAATAATAATAGCTTTTTCCAACAGTCTATTAATATAATATTTTTGCCAAGTTTAATTTTAATTAAAAAAATATTCATGACATTTCTTCATTCACCAGTGACTTGTTTCACTTGATCTACAAAAGAGATACTGCTTTATCTTCATAGTCTCGCCTGGGTTAGTGCATATTGATACTATGCAGCTCAGTTTTGCTTTTGAGTCAGAATTTTTCTGTTTAGATATGACTTGTAACTCTTAACTCTGTAAGCTTTGCATAGAGCTGGCTTTGAGGACAGTGCTATGTTTAAATGACTCTGTTTATATAGTAACAGTAGAAACAGTTAAATGACCCCAAGGGAAACTTTACCTCTTTGGTATAGTGTCAATATTTTCCCTTTATTTCTTGAAGTTTGCTTCCTGCTCTATAAAATGAAAGATTTGAACTATTTAAACTCTGGAAGTTTAATGTGTTGCAGTATACTCTAATTTGGCTACATTCAGGTTAATTTAAACTAGTTTTGATAATTTACCAATTAACTCAGTTCAGTTAAGGATATTTTGGTTATGTTTCTATTGAAACCACAAATTTTAAAGTACCAGTTTGAAGAATATAGATTTTTACTAATTTTCTATTCCGAATGTCTGGATTTCAGTAATTTGTATAGATCCTAGAATGTATCATACTTAGATCCAAACCCCCTTATAGGAAATTTACAGCATGAAGTGGTTAAAATTAGGGTTGTCAGTTGTTAGGCTAGTTGCTGTGGCCCAAGTTCTGCTCCCATTGGCCGACAGCCTCAGTGTAGCCGGAGGCTGTGCAGGAGAGCTTTCTGTGGTCAAGAACAGATAACGGTGCCAACAATACAGATGTACTATGTAGTGTGGGAGCAATTTTTAATTAATTTAACTTTCAACAACCCTATGTGGCTAACAGACAGCAACACAGGTCTAGCCTCATGGCTACCTGTTTTGTATTGTAAAACCCACATTTTGGAATTTTTTCTGGATCTCTCAAGCAACAGCTTCCAAGAGGCTCTTTGATCTATTAAATCAGTTTGTAGAGCAGGAGACAGAAGACTAAACAAGTTGGAAAGAAAACAATACATAAAGTGACAATTACAGTATGATAAGGATTAAATCAATGTATAGGCTATAGAGTGACTAAATACCTGGAGGTGTCTGGGAGTTCAGTGAATGAAAAGAAACCACTCTGGGGATTTTAAGTAGTGAGGACTTTATTGAAAATAGCATTAGATGTTGTAAAATTACTCATCATACCTAGAAATAATTAGAAATAATTTCCAGACCAATGCAGAACTACCAGAGAATCTGTTATGAGCTACAACTGCTGGAGCCATGCTGGGCGGGGTGACAGACACTTAACTTCCACTTCGACATGGCTGGTTACCCCAAAAACTAAGGTTAGATACTAGTCTAGAGAAGATGGAAAGTGATATAATAGTAGTTTTCTTCTTTTCAGTGGCAAGCTGAATGGACTTAAATAGGAGATCTGTGATTAAAAGCTTAGATCATTAAATGAAAGCTTACTTTAGGCTAAGATAACCTACCTAAGAAATGACCTTATAGAGACATCGAGGAAACCAAATTGCACTAATTGTGGTGCATAAACTTTAAGTAGGTTTTATTGCATACCTTTACAAATAACCCTTATATATCCATTCTTTACAGATCCAGGATGAGAAGACTGACAGAAGAAGAAGCTAGCTGAACAGCTATAAGATGCCCAAATCTGGGTTCACAAAACCAGTTCAGAGTGAAAATTCTGACAGTGACAGCAATATGGTAGAAAAACCATATGGAAGAAAGGTATATGATTATGCTAAAGATTTTGTCGACTCTTTGGAAATTGTGAAATAAAACCTCCTGATTTAGTACTTTTATATACTTTTTTAAAAACTTCTCTAGTTGTAGGTTTTATTTATTTAATTTTGGGCATACCTAGAAGCTTGCCAGATCTTAGTTGCCCTTCCAGGGGTTGAACCTGGCCCTCTGCAGTGAAGTAGTTAGATGTCCTAAACACTGAATTAAGGTGCCAGGGAATTCCCATGATTTAGTATTTTTAATATTAATAATTATCCATCAAATAAAAAGTAGTATGGAAGGCAAATCCTGGGGGTGAGATTGTTTTTCATTCCCTAAGGTAACAAAATTACTAAGATTGCACAGTTAACTTGAGAAATAATCATGGGGTGGGGGATCCAAGACTTCACAGTCATTTTTTATTTCTTCCCCCTGACTCCTGGTAGCAGAACACACAAATACAGTAGCTATTCAGTTTTCCATGTCTGTAACTTTGGATAAATCTTATGTAATTTTTCCAACTTCAGTGTAATAGAGGACAGTGGTACTTTCTAGAATTGTTGTGACAGTGAAATGACTAAACTGTTGTATCTAATACAATGCTTGTTACACAGTAACAAGTACTCAATAAATGTTAACTGTTTTTGTTCTTCGTTATTAGTCCTTGCCAGTGATTCTGCCCTTTTACAACTATCCTTCACCATTCCTATTTAATTTAGGCCCTCTAAACCTCTAAACCTTTATGATTATACAGTGGAAGTGAGAAATAGATTTAAGGGACTAGATCTGATAGAGTGCCTGATGAACTATGGATGGAGGTTCGTGACATTGTACAGGAGACAGGGATCAAGACCATCCCCATGGGAAAGAAATGCAAAAAAGCAAAATGCCTGTCTGGGGAGCCCTTACAAATAGCTGTGAAAAGAAGAGAAGTGAAAAGCAAAAGAGAAAAGGAAAGATAGAAGCATCTGAATGCAGAGTTCCAAAGAATAGCAAGAAGAGATAAGAAAACCTTCCTCAGCGATCAATGCAAAGAAATAGAGGAAAACAACAGAATGGGAAAGACTAGAGATCTCCTCAGGAAAATTAGAGATCAAGGGAACATTTCATGCAAAGATGGGCTCGATAAAGGACAGAAATGGTAGGGACCTAACCGAAGCAGAAGATATTAAGAAGAGATGGCAAGAATACACAGAAGGACTGTACAAAAAAGATCTTCACGACCCAGATAATCATGATGGTGTGATCACCAACCTAGAGCCAGACATCCTGGAATGTGAAGTCAAGTGGGCCTTAGAAAGCATCACTACGAACAAAGCTAGTGGAGGTGATGGAATTCCAGTTGAGCTATTTTAAATCCTGGAAGATGATGCTGTAAAAGTGCTGCACTCAGTATGCCAGCAAATTTGGAAAACTCAGCAGTAGCCACAGGACTGGAAAAGGTCAGTTTTCATTCCAATCCCAAAGAGGCAATGCCAAAGAATGCTCAAACTACCGCACAATTGCACTCATCTCACATGCTAGTAAAGTAATGCTCAAAATTCTCCAAGCCAGGCTTCAGCAATACATGAACCGTGAACTTCCAGATGTTCAAGCTGGTTTTAGAAAAGGCAGAGGAATCAGAGATCCAATTGCTGTAACATCCTCTGGATCATGGAAAAGGCAAGAGAGTTCCAGAAAAACATCTATTTCTGCTTTATTGACTATGCCAAAGCCTTTGACTGTGTGGATCACAATAAACTGTGGAAAATTCTGAAAGAGATGGGAATACCAGCCCACCTGACCTGCCTCTTGAGAAGCCTGTATGCAGGTCAGGAAGCAACAGTTAGAACTGGACATGGAACGACAGACTGGTTCCAAATAGGAAAAGGAGTATGTCAAGGCTGTATATTGTCACCCTGCTTATTTAACTTCTATGAAGAGTACATCATGAGAAATGCTGGACTGGAAGAAACACAAGCTGGCATCAAGATTGCCGGGAGAAATATCAATAACCTCAGATATGCAGATGACACCACCCTTGTGGCAGAAAGTGAAGAGGAACTCAAAAGCCTCTTGATGAAAGTGAAAGTGGAGAGTGAAAAAGTTGGCTTAAAGCTCAACATTCAGAAAACGAAGATCATGGCATCTGGTCCCATCACTTCATGGGAAATAGATGGGGAAACAGTGGAAATAGTGTCAAACTTTATTTTTCTGGGCTCCAAAATCACTGCAGATGGTTACTGCAGCCATGAAATTAAAAGACGCTTACTCCTTGGAAGGAAAGTTATGACCAACCTAGATAGCATATTCAAAAGCAGAGACATTACTTTGCCAACAAAGGTCCATCTAGTAAAGGCTATGGTTTTTCCTGTGGTCATGTATGGATGTGAGAGTTGGACTGTGAAGAAAGCTGAGGGCTGAAGAATTGATGCTTTTGAACTGTGGTGTTGTAGAAGACTCTTGAGAGTCCCTTGGACTGCAGGGAGATCCAACCAGTCCATTCTAAAGGAGATCAGTCCTGGGTGTTCTTTGGAAGGAATGATGCTAAAGCTGAAACACCAGTACTTTGGCCACCTCATGCGAAGAGTTGACTCATTGGCAAAGACTCTGATGCTGGGAGGGATCGGGGGCAGGAGGAGACGGGGATGACAGAGGATGAGATGGCTGGATGACATCACCGACTCAATGGACGTGAGTTTGAGTGAACTCTGGGAGTTGGTGATGGACAGGGAGGCCTGGCGTGCTGCAGTTCATGGGGTGGCAAAGAATTGGACACGACTGAGCGACTGAACTTAACTGAAACCTTTAAACTGACTTCTGCAGTTGTCTAGTAATTGGTCTCACTGTCCCTAGTCTCTCCTTCATCTAGTTTTATACATTACCTTTCAAGTGTTGTGTTTTTTTTTTTAATTTTATTTTCTTTCTTTTAAGTTCTTTTCTTCCCCTCAGCCATTTTATTGTTGAAGAACATCTGAAATATTTCCAGTTTTTGGCTAAAATGAATAAAGATTCTCTAAACATATGTGTATACGTCTTTTTTTAAACAGGTTTTTTGAGGTATAATTAAATGCCATAAAATTTACCCATATCATGTGCAATTCAATGATTTTTAGTAAGTTTATAAAATTGTGCAACTATCATCATAATGCAATTTAGACCATTTCCATCACTGTTAAAAGATCCTTATGCTCATTTGCAGTGTGTCCCTGTTTCCACCCCAAACCCCAAGCAACCTCAAATCTGCTTTCAAAATCAAACATGTAAGATTTCAACTTTGTTCTTCTAAAAAATTCTTCTGGCTATTTAGGTCCTTTGCAGTTCCATGTGAATTTTGGGATTAGCTTATCAGCTTCCACAAAAAAAAAACCCTGACATTTTTATAGGTATTTTATTGAAACTGTAGATTATAGACTGCAGTAGTACTGTCATCTTAACAATATGTCTTCCAATCCATCGCCACAGAATATCTCTCCATTTATTTAGATTTCCAGTTTCCCTGACTAATGCTTTGTAGTTTTCAATGTACAGATCTTGTAATTGTATTATTAAATTATTAATATTTCATTCTTTCAGATGCTACTGTAGATAATTTCATTTTGGATTTTTTTATTGTTTAGTATATAGAAATGCAGAATATTTTTGTATGCTGATCTTGTATCCTTTGACCTTACTGAGCTCATATATTGAATTGATTCTAAAAGTTTGTGAATTCCTTAGGATTTTCTGCATTTGGGATTATGTCATCTGCTTACAGAAATAATTTAACTTCTTTCCCAATATGAATGCTTTTATTTCCTTTCTTGCTTGATTGCACTCGCATTCTCTGGTTTTGATTGTAGTGTTTAACCCACTCACATTTAATTAATTATTGATAAGGTTGGATTTATAGTTGACACTTTGCTCTCTGTTGTTATGTTTCAGATCTTTTTCTTCTCCCCTCTCTGCCTCTTTAAAATACATATTTTTCAGTGCACTATTTAAATTTCTGTGTTTGTGACCATGTTTCTTAAATTATATTTTTAAGTGTTGATCTAGGGATTATAATGTGTATGCCAATTACATGTTATTATTGCGTTAAATGCAGTAAAATAAAGCAACTTTGCTCCAGTATAGCTGTATTACCTTCCCTTCGTTTGTGTTATCTGTGTAATATAGATTATATCTACATTTGTTATTAGCACAACAACAGAATGTTATAATTATTATTTTATACAGTTTTGTTTTTTAAAGAAGAGAATTAAAGAGAACTGTATATATTTATATAGTTCTTTGTTTTTACCAGTTCTGGCACTCTTAATTTCTTCTTATGAATTCAGGGGACTGGTGTCATTTCCTTACCATCTATAAGAATTTTCCTTAGGATTTACTGTAAGACAGGTTCTCAACTGTGATTTCTCTGTCTTTGTTGACCTAGGAACATCTTGATTCTGCCATTCTTAAAAAATGAGTATTTTGCGATATAATTCACATACCATACAATTTACTCATTTAAAATGTAGAATTCAGTTGCGCAATCATTACCTTTATCAATTTTAGTATATTTTCACCTGAAAAAAAAACCCTGTGTACCTATTAGCAGTAACTCCCCATTCTGCCCCCAAATCCCACAGCCCTAGATAGTGTGAATAAGCCTACATTGAGTCTCTATAGACTTTCCTATTCTGGATATTTCACCTAAGTAGAGTTACACAGTTTGTGGTCATTCATGACTGTTTGCCTTTATTTTATTGGATATAGAATTCTTACTTGACTTTTTTCCCTTTTAGTATTAATAGATTGTCATCCTTCTTTCTTGCTTCAAGTGTTTCTAATGAGAAGTCAGTTGTTAATTGTGGTGAATTTTTTTCATTGCTGTTCCTTTTTTTTTCTTTAAATAATTTGACTGTAATGTGTTTAGGATCCCTTTGTGATTATTCTACCTGGAATTTGTTGAGTTTCTGGGATCTGTAGATTAATATTTCATGAATTGGTGTGTTAAATTTACTGATTTTTTTTTTTTTTTTGCCATCTCACATCTGTTATTGAAGATACCTAGTATATTTTCAGTCACTCTACTTTTCAAATCCAGTATTTCCATTTGGCTTTCTTTGTAATTTTCCTTTGTTCCAAATCTCTGTTTGATAAGTTGTGGTACTTTGATTCTTTAAACAATGTTTTCTTTCATTTGGATAGTTACTTTACAGTCTTTGCCAAAGCTAGTATCTTGACCCACTCAGAGAAGTTTCTGTTGAATACTTTTTCCTTGCTTTCCCATCTGTCTTCATTTTTGTTGAAAACTAAACAGTTTGGGTCATATATTACAACTCTGGTTTCTCTTTATTTTCCACCTGAAAGTTACAACTGTTGCTAGTTTTTTGTTTGCTTTTAGTAAGATGTCAGGTGTTTTGGATATTTGTTACTTTGTCACAACCACTGGGTTCTAGTTTGGGAGGGGGGTGTTTGGTCTTGGTTTTGGGGGGTTGCCCTATACTTAACATGGGTTAGTCAGCAGCCATTGATTCAGACACTTTGCTGAAACACCAGGAGCCAGTAAGGCTCCTTCCACTGGTAGATTTGCATGTGTGTTGGGGAGT
This sequence comes from Bos indicus, assembly GCF_029378745.1. Lineage (NCBI taxonomy): Eukaryota > Metazoa > Chordata > Mammalia > Artiodactyla > Bovidae > Bos > Bos indicus. The sequence goes on from NC_091783.1 coordinate 41,831,599, forward strand.
GTGTTCAGTGTTCAGGCATTTTCAGATCTACCCTAGCATTTACTTTCCATTGGGCTCAGCCAGGTCTTCCTTCATGCGTGCAGGCTCCTTGTCGACTCAGGGTGTTGTGGAGAGCTTGGACCCTCACACATCTCCACCACATGCACACATAGTCTTGGTGTCATTGGGGGTATGTGCAGAGGTTAGTCATTCTCTGATCTTCCCCACTTGCTTTCCCAGCTACCCTGTCAGCCAGGGGTGAATGGCTGTCTTATCTAGTGCTCCCCTGGCTCTTTGATTTCTTCAATCTCCCTGTTAAATTTCTGGCGTGTCTATCGGCTGCTGCTCCCCAACAGTGGGACCACACAGCCTTAGCTAATAGAACTGTGTTTTTTGTTCCCTGCTTCCATTTGTTTCCTACCCTGTTGGCTTTTTTAACAACGACGTGACTGAGGGGTGAGGTTTGACTCTCTGGCAGCAGAGATGCCGGTTTTCACTGCCAGCTCCACCCTGGAACCTTGTCATGCAAACTAAGCATTGGCCGGGAATGAGAACAGCCCCAGGCGATCTTCTTATCCATAGTTCAGCAGTTCTTACTGAAAATGCTTCTCAATTTGTTTTTGTTCAGTTTCTGGAGCCTTGAATTTTTTTTTTTTTTTTTTTACAATTTTGTCTAGGCTTGTCGTTGTTTCTTACAGAGATGAGTTGCCAGTATCTTCACTCTACTATAGACAGAAGTTTTCTCAAATGTATTTTAATGTGCCAAATCTCAAGGAGAATGAGTTCACTGATTTACTTATTTTATCCAGCAAACCTCATGTGGGATGCTTGTTTGTGTTGCGTGCCTCTCTTGTGAACCTTTGAAACAAAACAAGTGGTTAATGTTTGGTCTAAATCTTTATGGAGACTCTTAAGTAACTGCCTTGTCTCTGTTTCTGAAATGTTTTGCTCTCAGGACCCCTTAATATTTTTCGGCATAACTGAGGAGGCTGAAGGGCTTTTTTATAAATGAGTATGTCTATTGACATTTATATAATCAGAAATGAAAACTGAGAAGAAATTTATGTGTATAATAATTGGTCTAAAAACTGTTACCTATTAATAATGTATTTTTATGAAACTGTATATTCCAAGACAGTATCAAGGAGGAGTGTCATTAGTTTTGCAAAATATCTTTAATGTGTGGCTTAACAGAAAGATATTGAAATTATTTGCTTTTGCAGTCCGTGAGTTCAGCTATCTCTTGTCACATAGTCTCAAGAGTCAAATACACACTTTTTAGAGAATGGGAGACAAAGATACACTGACATCTTATGTGTTATTGTGAGCTTATTTCTGACCTTGCAGGTCCCCTGAAATAATCTAAGGGACCACACTTTGTGAACTTGTGTACCATTGTAGGAAGCACACTAATGAAAGTGTTCAAGTGTACAGTGATGGGACAAAGGAGAAAAGCAGTCAGTTTATGGGCATTCAGGGGGTCTCACAGTGGAAAAGATATGTAATCTGGATTCTCATGGATAAGTACATATGTGACCAGCAGGAAAATGAGAGTAAATAGTAGTCTTAAGCAGGCGATGTAAAAAAGACAAGAGTCTGTTAAAGTAGTGCACACAAAGTTAGTATGTAGCCTATGAAGGATGGAGGATAGGTAATACGTTTTAGACAGGGACCAGTTCATTATGGCCTTGTGTTCCTTGCTAAAGATCTTGACATTTATCCTGTAGCCAGTGAGCCAAAGGGAAGGGCCATAGCAGAAATCAGTAGTAGTAGTTAAAAATCCAAGGAGGAGGCAGTATGGGCATTGACTTTGAGGACAGAGAAAATTGGCAGGTCTGAAAGACACTGAATTATGAGATTTACCTGTGTATGTAGAAAAGTGGTCTGGGTCCACGCTGAGGTTGATTGGACTGTTCCTTGAGAGGGCACTCAGGAAAAGCAAGAGGTTGTTTCAGGAAGCATATTTGGTTTGTACTGTTGAATGAAGTCGGAACATCCAATAGAAGTATCAGTAGACAAAACGAGACTAGAGCTGAGAACAGCTAAAAGAAAATTAAAAGTATGAGAATTTGTGGAAAAGTGACCTATAGGTATGATAATGTCACCCAGAGAGAGTGGGGCAGGAGTGAAGGATAGTATACCCTGAGGAATTCACACATTTTAGGAGGGATCGGGAGAGGACACGGAGAAGGCAATGGCACCCCACTCCAGTACTCTTGCCTGGAAAATCCCATGGATGGAGGAGCCTGGTAGGCTGCAGTCCATGGGGTCACTAAGAGTCGGATACGACTGAGCGACTTCACTTTCACTTTTCACTTTCATGCATTGGAGAAGGACATGGCAACCCACTCCAGTGTTCTTGCCTGGAGAATCCCAGGGACGGGGGAGCCTGGTGGACTGCCGTCTATGGTGTCACACAGAGTCGGACACGACTGAGTGACTTAGCAGCAGCACGAGAGGACAAGAGAGAAGCAGAGGTTGCACAGCTGAGAGTGGCCAGATGCCACAGCAGTGAATGGGAAAGATGAAGTTGTTGGGTTTTGTCAGTGCACATACCTTACCGTGATCTGGGTAGAGGAAATCTCAGAGTTGTGGGGACAGGATGCAATGTTAGGTTTGAGGAGAGAATTAGAACTTTCACTTCTAAATGCTTAAGTATAGTGAAGGTTGCATTTGTTAAATTATATGTGAGGCTACTTGATGTCAGTTTTTGAATTGATAAGGCCAAAATTGTTGAAGCTTTTAGTCTTCTAGGTACTTGTTTTATTTTTTGATGATTGCCGCTAAATACATAGTAGTCCTGAGCATTACCTTCATAAAAGTGTGATTTCTTAAAACTGTAGAGGCAAGCAAAAAAGCAAAAACTTTTACTAATATATTTCTGTTAAAACCATTCCTTAGGTAAGTTAAGAATGCTTACTAATCATTAGGTTTATAAAATAAATAGGAAGAATAAATACAAACTATTAAATTCTTTAGTTATTAACAGTTGGCTTACCCAAAGGGATATATTTAACCGTTCTCAGCCTCAGTTTAATCATTCAGTGTTTTTTCAAGAGCGCACACGTGTTTGTGTAAGGGTCAGAAGCCCTTCTGAAGCAGTGTGTGTGGTGTTTAGTACTGCCATGCTCCGGATCTCCGAGCAGCTTGACATGCAAAGCTGCTGTTAGAAGTGATTTTCTTTCATTTTAAATAAATATTTGACAGCTTAAGAGAGGAAGGGCCGTCCCAGTTTTTTGCTTATACTATATGTTACTACTGTTTCTTATGACAGAATTAGAGGGGAGGAGAGAAGGTGACATGATTACCTTTTTTCACGTATTTATTTGCAAAGCATATTCTTAGGATTGTCTTTTCTTAGTGAGTTATTGGCCTTGAAGCCAGTTTCTAGCTTCTGCTGAGTTTTTCCTTCCATAAAATTTTTAGAAATGAATCTGTAGTTGTTCTCTTATGTAAATAGAGACCATATTTATAGCATAATATAACACAAGACATTGCTGTTAAGAGATTTCTAAATTTAAAAATAACCTGAACCAAAACTTAATTTCTTAAATGCATTCAAATAGACCATATTTTAAATAATAATTCCTTAGCAGTATACTTTTTATATAAAATGATTTTATTACCTTATTAAGTATCACAATAGTTAGGGGTTCATACCTACTCAAAATTCTTCAAATATTTTATCCTTTTACTGACAGTCTATGGGATTTTCCCCCCATTGGTTTTAGTTTAGAAATTTTTCCACTGAAACATTTCTAGCTATAAGTTGGTGTTCATAATTTGCAAAGCAATATCTTTTATCAGATACTTTCTGATAGTCTAAATCTCGAGTTATATTCATGAAGTGTGAAAGAGTGGATGTTAATCATCTACCTTTTCATCATCAGTGAAGGTTCAGTCTTCATTATCTCCTGTCCTCTCCACATGATAATTGAGAACTTTTTTTATTCAAATAATGTAATACATGTTCACTGTAGAAAAATTAAACATATAAGCATAATGAAAATAGAAATTGCTTTGTTTGAGATGAAGGATCTTGAGGTTTTACTCTACCCTCTTTGCAGGCTAATTAGTTTCATGGGCTCTAGCAGAAGACATGAGACTCCTGGGTCAGGTAGAAAGGAAAGTTTTTTTTCATATAGCCATAGCAGTAGCCATGTATCAGTGTTTGTGTCTGTTGTCAGAGCCCTATTTCTCACAAAGGGATGTAGTGAAGGCCAGTGACAACTACATATACAGTAGATTGTGTAATGGGAGAGGAACCCCAAATCTTTTTAATGGGAGGTAAATCTACCTGACCTTAGCCCTAAATTAGAGAGAAGTTATATATTGAACAGTGAACAGATCTAATCTACCCTTTGCTGCAGAGGAAGACGCTGTCTCTGTCTTCCAAGGCTGTTCTGTATACAGATAACTTTGAAAAGATAGAACAAAGGGATTTATTTAGTGCTTCTGTTTGCTAGATGTACAGAAATGCAAGAAAGCCATGGTGGATTGTCTCCCAGCACACCTGCAATGCCATTACCCACAGATAGCCATTAACATTTTGATTTGTATCCTTCAAGGGTTTATATATGTATATATATTTTAAATTATCTCCAGGTATTTTTTATACTTCTTTTTTCTATCTTTTTGAGTTGGTAAAGACTACCAGCACTTTGTTTAGTATCAGCAGTGATAGAAGGTCATTCTTGGCTGTTAATACTTTCATATTGTGTGTGATGGCTGTTGTAGGTTATTTTAAGAAAAACATTAGTGTAAATGAAAAGCATTTAACATTTTAAAATGAAAAAAATCTGTTAAGTTTATTATGTCATCGTATGAAAGAAGAATGTGCCAGTGACCCTCTCCTGAATAGACAAGAGTATTTATATTAATATATAAGTACTATTTGATAATACAGAAATTTCAGGACAATCAGAAGTAACTATTTCTTTTGAAAGTTACTTTCCCCAGATCTGAAAATAATTTTTAGTGTTAAGATTCTCACAAAAACACTTTGTTTGGCTAACAGTTTTAAGGACAGTTTTACTTGAGAACAGAGTAAGTTTGTAGCAGGTAAGAATATTCACACTTAAAGTGGAAGTCGCTCAGTTGTGTCCAACTGTTTGGGATACTATGGACTATAGCCTGCCAGGCTCTCCAGCCAACAATACTGAGGTGGGTACCCACTCCCTTCTCCAGGGGATCTTCCCAACCCAGGGATTGAACCTAGGTCTCCTGCATTGTGGGCGGATTCTTTACTGCCTGAGCCACCAGGGAAGCCCAAGAATACTGGAATGGGTAACCTGTCCCTTCTCCGGGGGATCTTCCTGACCTAGGAATTGAACTGGGGCCACCTGCATCGCAGGTGGATTCTTTACCACCTGGGATATCTTAGAAGCCCTGTATGAATATTCACACTAGTCACCAAATTATTGCATAGGAGAACATGATTGATATAGTCTTGCGAACACTTTTCATGTAACATATTAACACGTTGGTTTCTTTTAACTTGTTTATGTCACAGAACAGTATCATAACGTATATGCAAGGTAGAAGGGACTTCTTAATGTTTTTCTTAGATTCTTTTGTTAATAACAAAATATTTGTATTTTCCAAGGCAGATCTCTTGAACTTTGTTGGCTAACCTTTTTATTAATCATGCCTTTTTACTTCTGATACTTGGACATCTGGGACCTCACTGACCTTGGGCAGACTGTCCTTCCCAGGGCCACTCAGTTCCCAGAGAAAATAAATAGCTCATTTGTGACCACACCTTTCATTTGCAAACCAGCAATCCAGGGTTCATCCCTAACCATCAGCTCTAGCAACTCTCATACTCTGGACCACTGTCCCCCTGCCCTGACGGTTAGCCCAGAATAACCGTCAGGTACCAGACAACTAGAGAAGTGACACGTATACCCCAGACCCTGCACAAGTTATGCGGACTAGCCAACCCTAAAAACCTGCTTGCTGTCTTAGCCTTTTCCTGTGGAAGCCACACTAAAGCATCCGCTTGCCTGCCTTTCCCTCCCTCTGCCTCCCTGAACTGGCTAGGTGCTTCCCCAGGAGAAACTGCGTTGCACATGTGACATACCCTCTTTTCTTGGGAGCTGTGAGTGACAAACTGTCTTTTCCACTGGCAGTGGTCTCCTGACCTGTTGGCCTCACTGTGCCAGAATAATAATAATAAAATCGACCATTTAAAACAGCATTGTAAGCAAAAGGCATGCCTGTGAAGCTCCATTTCATTAGCAGAAGTGAAAAGACAAGAGGATTTTCCTTTACACCTGGGAAATAATTTGATGGTTTTATTTTTCAGTAATCTTCACTACTCAATTCAATCTAGAATTCTTTTTCTGATTTATATATTTGTTTATTGGATAATGTCTGTGTTAGACATAGAGTTCTATTATATTCAAGATATTTTGTTTTATAGTTATTTAAAATTATATTACTAAATGATAGGGAATATGAAACAATTAAGAAAACATGTTGAAAGTGGGCCTTGAGGACATTGAATATGATGGTAGTTTGTAATACCCTTTCAACTTTTGTGTATGAAAATTTCCTTCATAAAGTATTTTTTAATACTGTACTGCTTAGCTAGTATCATTATAACTTTATTCATGTTTTATTTTTTAATAGAGTAAAGACAAGATTGCATCCTATAGCAAAACTCCAAAAATTGATCGAAATGATGTGGGCAAGGAGATGAAAGAGAAATCATCCATGAAACGTAAACTTCCTTTTACCATCAGCCCATCAAGAAATGAAGAACGAGATTCAGACACAGGTGGGAAAATTTGTTGTTTTCTAGGAAAATCATTATCCTTCTTTTACTGTGATTTTATCATTCCTCTTGCACTACATTTTATAGAGAAATATTTGTATTTTGGAATTTCAGGTTTATCATTGGGGCAGAAATTCATATATTCCTTGCCCAAATATAATTTCTATCATATATAAAAGCAGTTTTTTTCTTAGTCTCAGTGTTCATTACAGACCTCTTATCATTTTAAGAACTTGATTTCTTGGGGAGCATTTCATTGTTGAAAATTTACTCAGTTGCATGGATCTTTGATGTGGTAAATTTGAGAAAGAGTTGTTCAGTTTTTGTGGACAAAGTATTGAACCCACCAAAGGAAAAAAAGCTTGGACATTTTAGATTCAGAAACAAATCAGAAATATGTCCCTTCTAAAAAAAGAAGAAAAATATTGAGGCTGCCTCAGTCCAATTCATAGTACTTTTTTCCTCAAAACTCTCACTATATCAGGAATGATACTTGTCATCAGTCAATCCCAGTTATTCATAATAGATTAGAACCTTATGACCACTATCTATAAATACTAGGTTGTATTTTAGCCCTGAGATAGTCATTTCCTAAAACTCATATAAACTTGAATGTTTGTTGTATGTTTATCATGATCATTTTATCCCCTGAATGAAGTATTATTAATGAACTCTTCTTAAGAATGTTTTAGTTTTTAGTTTCACTCACAGAAAAAAATCAGTATTACATTCTAAATATATGTACAGAGATTGTATCCTACTTTTATCTTTCTAGCTACCTTTAGTCATCAGTATAGAAATAATCTTGACTCCAGAATCTTTGAAAATACCCTAAGGACTTTTGAAATGCGTTATGCTAATATAGCTTTAGAAAATAACTTAATTTTAGTGTACACTTTTGGTAGCAGCTAGGTTTCCTTTTGTGTATTTGGCTATTTCTCTTAGCTTGAATTAGAAGTTTTTCTTAAACACTTATGACATTTTTAAACCTTAAAAATTGCTTTTTTTGTGAGTAATTAAGAAATTTTGTGCTTTGTTCATTTTAAGTTACACTGCCTTCTAAAGGTTCGGATTTTTTTTTTTTTTTTTTTTTGAAGCCTGGCCCTCCATATTTTTCAGCATTGTTTTCAAGGTTATGAGGTCATTTAGCTGAGAAGAAGGTACTTATGTGAATTCAGATATACAGGCTTTAATTTCTCTCAGACTTTCTCCTTGGAAGTCCTTCTGCTAGTCATTTTTAAAGTACTTACATTAACTAGGTTGTTTTCCAGTGACAGTGTTCTACTAGTAGTTTGAAGAAGGGACTTAGAAAAATTCAAAGGTTGTAAACATGTTTTTCAAAATATATTAAGATTTGAAAATAACACACTTCCCAGGAGAACCCTTGTAATTAGATCAGCTGGGTTATTTGTCTTTCATTTGGTGTGAAATAAAGAAGACTTAGGAAGACATGAACTTTAGGCACTGAATGAACATGGTCTAATTTTATTGTATTGATGGGATTAATTTTCTCTGCTACAGTCTTTCCACTATTTGAATTTAATAGGGGGCATTGTAGCTCTCTCTCAGGCTTGCATAGTATGAACATTTTTTTTTAAAAGGTCACATGCTAATGTTAAATAAGATTTTGATGTATTTAAATGTATATCTATAGTTTTGGTAGTCTGAATTTATAAATTTTAGTAAGTAACAGATGAACGCCTTAGTTTTGCATGAACACACATAAACACACATCCAAAGCATTGAGAAGAATTTCCCCAGGCCCAAGGAAAAATGTCTTATTTACAGTTAAGCTGTCTTATTTTCATAATTTTAAAAAAGAGTCCAGAGTACCATTAATGGCTGTTTTAAATGTGAATGATAATTATAGCACCAAAACTCATATCTGACGTTGATCTTTTTAATATTCTAAACTATACAGAATAAAGTATAGAGGGGAAAAATACAACATATATGACAGTACTTAATCTAATTAAAGTGCTCTAACATGTGAAGGAAAAAACACAGAAATTGGAGAATGGACAAAAGATACAAGCAGGTAGTTCAGAACACCAGAATTACAGTTGACAAAGAAATGTATGAAATAATAGTAGTTAAGGAAATAGAGTTTGTAATTACTGAGAAAATTATCATTGGTTAAATCATACAAGGGCTTTGTTGGTGGCTCAGCTGGTAAAGAATCCACCTGCAATGTGGGAGACCTGGGTTCAATCCCTAGATTGGGAAGATCCCCTGGAGAAGGGAAAGGCTACCCACTCCAGTATTCTGGCCTGGAGAGTTCCATGGACTTTATAGTCCATGGGGTTGCAAAGAGTCAAACACGACTGAGCGACTTACACTTTCATTAAATCATACAAACTGGTCACTAATTTAGAATAGGAACTTGCTTTAGTTTGTCTAAGTTATAGAACTACCTTGATATAACAACATATGTTAAAAACTAAATTTGTAAACATTTGACTTATTCTTTCTTTTGGCATTTATTCAATATAAATGATTATTGATGAGAATGAAAATTATCTTCAAGTATATTTCTCTCAACTTTTAATAGAAAAAAACAGGAAAGGACTGTCAGGTAATAAAGGGTTTAATTGTGGTAAACACTGAGGAAATACCTTTTACTGTTAAAAATAATATTGTAGAGGAATACGCAGTATTGAAAGATGTTCATAGTATACAAATTGGGAAAACAGGTTATGAAATAATATGTACTGTTTGATTGCATTATGTCATCATATTTATATTTGTCTATATGCCTATGCACATAGAACAGATATTAACACACATACAGAAAGAGAAAATTGTTTAAATATAAAGACTGTTTCATTGTAGAACTAAACCTAAACCTAGTAAGTTATTAAGGGTCCTGAATGAAAATGTAAATATTATGAACCCTGAGTTAGTGAAAAGTAAAAGAACAGGGAATGGGGGAAAAGGAGAAAAAGCTGAGTGCTGCTCAGCTCATCATCTCTCATGACAAAGGATTAACTGAAATTGTCTAAAACTGAAATTTTTTTTCAAAATTATTGCTTAAAACTTTTAATCTTTCATTATTTAAAATTTTATCTGTATGTTTATAAATATGCCTGTGTTTATATTTTAGCAATTTGAATCTCTTGTAGAAAAGAAGTGATTCCTTTAGTTCCTTTTCTTTTTATGTTGGATTAAACTAAAGTTAATCTTACAGATTTTTATTTAAAGATCGCACATGTGTATGGTATTTTCTTCCTCTTACATAAATTGATTTCTCTCTGTCTCCCCCCTGATCCCTCTGTCTTTACGTACATTTAGAAAGGTGCTTTGCATGATACTCAGGAGATGTTAACATGTTGTTTCCAGGATTGAGGATGACTTGTTACTTTCTTCTTTGTATTCTTTTATATGCTTTGAATGTTTAACATGACAGACATACATTATTTTTATAAAACAACCATTATTATTTTTTTTAAAGACATTCATATTGTCCAAGAAAGATTCCGTGGTTCTCATAATCCGCAATAATGCCATCAACCAGATGAGTCATTCCTAGTCTTCATTTTGAGATAGCCTAGTATTGCCGGGATAAATATCAATAACCTCAGATATGCAGATGACACCACCCTTGTGGCAGAAAGTGAAGAGGAACTAAAAAAAGCCTCTTGATGAAAGTGAAAGTGGAGAGTGAAAAAGTTGGCTTAAAGCTCAACATTCAGAAAACGAAGATCATGGCATCTGGTCCCATCACTTCATGGGAAATAGATGGGGAAACAGTGGAAACAGTATTAGACTTTATTTTTGGGGGCTCCAAAATCACTGCAGATGGTGACTGCAGCCATGAAATTAAAAGACGCTTACTCCTTGGAAGGAAAGTTACGACCAACCTAGATAGCATATTCAAAAGCAGAGACATTACTTTGCCAACAAAGGTTCGTCTGGTCAAGGCTATGGTTTTTCCTGTGGTCATGTATGGATGTGAGAGTTGGACTGTGAAGAAGGCTGAGCGCCAAAGAATTGATGCTTTTGAACTGTGGTGTTGGAGAAGACTCTTGAGAGTCCCTTGGACTGCAAGGAGATCCAACCAGTCCATTCTGAAGGAGATCAGCCCTGGGATTTCTTTGGAAGGAATGATGCTAAAGCTGAAACTCCAGTACTTTGGCCACCTCATGCAAAGAGTTGACTCATTGGATAAGATCTGATGCTGGGAGGGATTGGGGGCAGGAGGAGAAGGGGACGACAGAGGATGAGATGGCTGGATGGCATCACTGACTCGATGGATGTGAGTCTGAGTGAACTCCAGGAGTTGGTGATGGACAGGGAGGCCTGGCGTCCTGCGATTCATGGGGTCGCAGAGTTGGACACGACTGAGCAACTGAACTGAACTGAACTGAGTGTGTCTTAAACTCTTTAAATCCTCAATTATTTCATGTTTATTAATTTTTTAAAAGATAGCACTTTCTAGAAAAGTATTTGCTTAACTAGACAGATAAAATTTGGGGGGAAATTATAGCATAATTCGAAGTGTTACCCATGAGTTTCTATAGCTATATCATAATTGTCTTCATTGCAACAAATCTCCAGCATAACTGCTTATATCATTCCAGTATCTATCCCACATCGTCCTATCCTATTAGAGAATTTCTGTAAATTTTGTCCCATGAAATGTTAAGAGGCTTGTCTATACAGTAACTCACTGAGCCTATGGAATTAACTACTTCTGATCTAGAAAACAAATTGTTTCTTTACAGCTACATCATCAGCTTGCTTTATCACCATTTTTTAGCTTTAACTTTCAGTCTTTCCCAGACATCCAGAATCCAGACAAGATAAGTTATTATAGTTATAACAGAGAGAAGTCAGAGCCTAGTGTTTCTTATCAGGGGCTGTTGAGTCTGACAGACCAGTGTTGAGTTCTTGCTCTGGCCAGATTAGCTGAATTCTTTGTAAGTCCCAGTTGTCTCATCTGTAAAAGTGCATATATAATACCAACTTCAGAAATTGTGATCTCTGAGTGATATAACATATAAAATCAGTTTTCAGTATATTAATTAAAATAGAAAACTGACTTAGAGATTTTTCATCTACTGCAGTAAGAGCAGGCATAGGCAGTGCAGCAGTGCAGTAATACCGACAAGGACTAGGTTCCTTTTGTATTTCTGCTCTGCCACCCTTAGCTTGTATATAGGCTTTGTCCTTCAGCATTTTGCCTTACACATCCTTCCTGGGCAGGAAAGACCAGTAATGCTTTTTACTCGTGAAACAACCTCCCTAGAGACTTTTGCCTGCACCTCAACTGGTTAGGCTCTGCTAGTTAGGAAAGTCTGAAAAGTTGAATATTTTTGAGCTGGATATATTGTCACTCTGATCAAAGTTGGGGTATTCCTATTAATAGGAAGAGGATAATGAATATTTAAAGTAGGCACCTTATAATACTGATATGGCTTCCCTGGTGGCTCACTGTTAGAGAATCTGCCTGCCAATGCAGGAGACATGAGTTTGATTCTTGGGTTGGGAAGACCCCTTGGAGAAGGAAATAGCAACCCACTCCAGTATTCTTGCCCGGGAAATCCCATAGACAGAGGATCCTGCCAGACTACAGTCAGTGGGGCCACAAAAGAGTTGAACACGACTTAGCAACTAAACAACAACAAAATATTAATAACTGATAACTGCTGTTATCTTTAATAGTTGCTAATGTTTCTACATTAGAGTGAACTTTATTCCTACTCTATCCACCATAAAATCATACTAATTTTCTTTTCTAGCCTAATGGCATTCATTGGATGCCATAACAGTTCTTTAACATAAAAGTACTGAACTTTACTGCTTGAGGCTACACATGAGTGTCTCTTCTTGGCCTCCAGCCTACATTTGAATTATTTTGTTATGAGTAATGCCATAAGAGTGTCTTTCCAGACTGTGGTTTTGTTATACCCTGAATGTTTTCTTATTCATTCCAAGAGTAGGGTTATAGGGTTAAAAGGATACAACGTTTCTATGACATTTCTCAAAAATAATTATATGTAGTTACAAAGTCTTCCAGCAGAAGACTTTAATCTCAAATAACATCAGGGGACTTGCTTTTTCTTTTTTTTTAGGTTTGATAGATCTAATTATCTATAGTGATAAACCAGTAGTATTTCATTTTAGTTTGCATGTGTAAGTAAAAAAAAAAAAAACAACATTCTTTTTAAAAAAATGTTTATTTCTTCTTAATAAGCATTATCTGTTTGCTTATTGCGTTTTTTCTAGTGGCATATGTAAGTAATGTGTGAATAAATGTGGAAGGACAAGATGCAGAGAGGCACAGTATGCCCCATTCCCCAAGGCCATGGTCGCAGTTGTAGAATGTGTTCACATGCTCCGAACTCAGTCTCTGCGAGCCAGCCATTAAGGCCTGCTTTCCTGAGGCTTTGATCCCACTGAAGGATCTACCCTATTTAATGACTCAGCGCAACTTTGGAGAGGACAACTATTTTAAAAAGAAAACAAATGTTGTTTTTCTGATAACTGTGTTAAAAGTAACAGATAAAATTAGTGTTTTGCTTAATAAGGATACTCATCTTTTGGTGATTTTCATGGAGATTGTCTATTATAGATTTATTTTTGTTCCTTCCCCCGATAATTTTCTAGCTCCTTAATTAAATCTTTATAGAATACATATACAGATGCCCCAAATATGAGCATACTTATTTGAGTAAAAGCCGAAGGGTATGTGGGGTCAGGATAGATTAATTACTTCCAAAGGAAGGTTTGGATAAACTATTAAACTGCTTCCTTATATTAATGAATATAATTGAAAGCAAGTTTATTTTATCCACTATTCTTTAATTGATCGCAATAATATGATCTGCTTTCACTTATCCATTTAATTCAGTTTGTTGGTGCAACGTATTAGTTGCCACTTTGCTTTGCAACCTGTGGAGGCCTTTTTAAATTTTTGTTTATCTTGAAATGAAATGTCAAATATTCTTCATAGAATTCTAGTTGTTAACTTAATGGTTTTGTTAACAATTACAAAAAGCAAATGTAATTGTTTATTGAAAGGCTTGTGATTCAATCTGTTTACCCATTGGCTCTAGAATTGGTCTAAATGTTATTTTATTAATGATTTCCCTTTCAGTTGAGTGAGCTTTCTCATCACTAAACTTATAGGCTTATCTTTTTTTGCAAATATTATGTTTAGGAGTTATTTGTTCTCTAAATTCTTTTCCCCCGATATTTTTATTTTTTATTTATACCTAACTGAACTCATGAATAATGTCTATAGTAATCATTCTGGAAAGAAAACAATGAGCCAATAAATGGATATTGTAAAGATTAGAATAATAATATTTTAAGTTATAGTAGCATTTGTTTGTAAGTAAAAATATTTGCTCTGGCCATACTGTCAAAAATCAGTTCTCCGTATTCTTAATTGTCTAATTTATTGAGTTGTTAGGCAGCATTCCATTTCTTAGCTAATAAATTTTGTTTTGCTTTAGCCTGCTTTCTTTCTAAGAGGTGGTCAGTGTAATAATTCATAGTATTTGAAATGTTTACAGTTTATAGAAATATTTGGTCTGGAATGATACTGTAGTCCAAAATGTTCTATTGTCTTCTGAGTAGTTTTGGCATTCATAGAACAAAAAGGATGATTCAAGTCTTTATTCAAGTTCTGTAAAGGCAAATTCTAAACAGAAAAGCAGTTACAGAGTACTGTCTCTTTTATCAATATTCAGAGATTGAAAAAATATTCTCAAGAAAGATTATATGTTTTAATAAGCAGCCTCAGTAATAGTTGTTATCGCAACCTACTTAGTTGACTTTCTTAGCTTTAAGACCAAAGAAACTGAAATCTTAGGTATTAGCCAAACCTCTGTTTTAAATGTACTTTTGGCTTTACCTTAAAAATAATCTTTTGGAAAAACAGTGGTACATCATTGTGGTCTTTTGAAAAATGTTGGTTTGTTGAATTCTGCATTTCCCTTCGTATGCTTTTTTCTCTTCTCCTGTCTCTTCTCATTCTGTAGATTCAGACCCAGGACATACAAGTGAGAATTGGGGGGAGAGACTTATATCTTCTTACAGGACATGCTCAGGTAACTAGATTATCAGGGGTTCCTGTTAGCCAGTGGTTTCTGTCACGTTTATAATTAATTCTTGTACTATAAATAACTTATTTTCAAACCAGCACATAGATGTCTGTGGTTGAATAAGTGACTATGTGAGCGACATAAAATTTTCCAGCCTCATTTGAGAGCTCCCATGTACCATGTCCAAGACATGTTCTGTGTGGATGCTGCAAGCAGGATCCTGCACAGCCACTCAAGCATGCAGCACAGCTGGGGGCCCATTCATGTAGAAGAGTATAAGAGGTGTACACCTTGGAGCTGTGCTGAGCAGTGACCCCTGTAGGAAGGTGCCCTGGTCCTCCATCTCTTAGCTGGATACCCTTCACACGTTATACCACACATAGTGATTTTCATAGACAGTGTCATCTTACTCTTCAAGCACGCAGTGTTTTTTAAAACATATTAAAAATTTTTTCAGTTGACCTCTTTAGTCTGTTGACTTTTCTGCTGACCCTGTTGAATTTAAAAATGGATTAAAACACCAAGTTTCCTGGAGAAATGCCATCAAAGAGTAAATGTATCCCCAGTATGTGAAAACTAAATTAGGTGTTTTGATTCTTTCTTTTTTTTACTTTTTAATTAGCTTATATTCTTATCTCTTATTTTTAAATGTAAAGTATTGTTTAGTCCCTCAGTGTCCAGTTTTTAGCATATGGCCTTTAACTGCAAAAACTAAAAATTTCTGTTGCCAGTATACTTTCTATTTATTTGATAAATTTGTGGAGTTGGTATACAGCAAAGTAATTATTCTTAAAATCATCCTGAAAACTGTTAGTTGACCTGATAAGTCAGTAATACATAGTTATCAAAATTTGGCAATGGCTTGTCTACAGTTAGCATTAAATTGAACAGATCTACACTTACTGTGGAGTTAGTGGTATTTTCCTAAAATGGGACCCCTGAGTACCAAGGCACACCTAAAAGAACGGTATGTGATGAAATTGCCTGTGGTCTGAGGGTCATGGCTGGAAATCAGAAGATACAAGCACTCACCTGTCAGAAACTAGATATTGCAGAACCATCTGTATTTGAATTGTAGCTACCACAGTTTCATTCTTTATACTGTGGCTGCTTTGTGGGAAAATGTCATATTTCTGAGACACTGGTAGGCTTATGAACTAGTTCCCCAAGAAAAACATGTTTGTCTCTTCTCAATATACTTAATTGAGATGTGATAATGTTGAGCTTTCTGTTTATTCTGATAAGACATGGGAAGAAAGCACTAATTTTCAGGATTATAAGACTGAGATATCTAATTCTAAAGGTCCTCTGAACCTTGAAGTAAATAGTACTGGATTATTGAAAAGGCTGTATCTGTTTTTCTTTAGTCTTAAGTGAACCACCTGGATATTTCTTTAACAGTCTCTTAAGGTGCTCTTCCCTGGTGGTCCAGTTGTTAGGAATCCATGCTTTCACAGAGTTTTATTGAATGGTTTCAACATGAAAAAGCACACTTAGGGACATACTAATCTAAGATTTATGATTTTTTAAAATGGTATAAAGTTATCTCTAATCTATCTTACACCAGCTACTGTTCACCTACCTTATTTTCCTATCTCATGTAAAGCATGAACTCAAGACAGATGGCTAAGGTAACTCGGAGAAAAAATAGTGTTCATATGAATGTTAGTAATGAGTTTTTGATTGAACATTTAGAATACATCCAATTTGTTATTCTTTTCTTCTATAAACTGAGTATCACTTTAGAGTATATTCTTTTTTTAGGAGGTCATTGCAGGTATAGAGGAACATAATTGATTTTTTCTTTTTGATCTTAATCTTACTGAATTTACTTTTTAAAAATTTTTTGGCCACTCCTTCATGGCACATGGAATCCTAGTCCCCTAACAGGGATCTAGCCTCCATCCCCTGCATTGGAAGTGCAGAGTCTTAACTACCGGACTGCCAGGGAAGTCCTCAAGCATATTCTTCTTAAAACATTGTGTTACTAAAATGCAGTTAAAACCAGAAATCAAGAGTTTGCAAATGAGAAAATAAAAGAAAATTTTTTTTCCAAAATTTTAAAAGTGTTTTAAGGATAGAGATGTATTTTTTATTTTGCTTCTTCTAATTACTAAACTGTACTTTTTTTCTTAAAACAACTTCTTTCTTTAAACCGTTATAAGTATTTTAATTTAAGTGAGAAGTACATTTATTATATTTAAAAATTTGGTATGCAGATCAACAACTATTAAAACAGCAGTTGTGGTTCCTCATTAATTCTGAGAACCAAAGCATACAGAACATTATTAGGAAAAAGAATGTATTTCAGGAAAAAATAGATTTCTCCAAAAGACCTATTTTGGGGTTTATAATAAATTTAGTAAGTTAGGTGTAACACTGCTAAAATGGGCTTTATACTAATTGGATCATTAATGAAATGAAAAGTAAGAAAATAATATATTAGGACTATTAATAAAGGCTGACTTTAAAAATCTTGGAATTTTTTATTTCTGTTATGTAAAATTTTGCAAATATCAACAGAATGGACATTTTCGGAGCTATTGAGTTTTGGGTGATTTGTGGGCAGCAGTGAGTAATGCAGGCCCTTTGATTTTTCCAGGCCTTAGGATTCCAATTTGTCCTGATTAACTTAAAGTGGCACACTACAGGATTGTATGCCTCAAATAATAATACAGTAATATATAAATAGTATCAAACTTTTATTCATTTCTTGAAAGTTACTAGATCAATAAATGCTTATCTCCTGGAGTAGCCTAACTGCTGGCCACATCTACCTGAGAAAAACGACAGTATTGACTACTAAGCCTTGCCTTCTTGCACTCATTTTGCTATTTTACATTTGTTTACAATTTTTATTAATTTATTTATAGTTTTGTAGCTCTTCTCTACACTGCAAACCTGGATCAGTAAATCCCAGATATTGATACAGGATTTTCCAGGAAATAGATGCCTAGACAGTTAACCGGCAGCTCATCTCACAGGGCCACTTGAATTAATTCCCAGAAATGTCCTTAAGGAAGGAGTAACAGGCATCTATGTTTCTTTGACCTATGGAATCCAGTTCCATCTGAATTTTCTGGCTCATAATGGGGAATATTGCCTCCATTGCCAGAGATTTGCCAAATAGCTAAATCTGAGAACTGGCTTTATGGTGGATCAAATCTCTTTGAAAAATTTTTAGACATTTTTGAATCTTTGCAGGATCTCTATTAATTCCCCCAGCCCCTTCCCACACACACATAGAATCTTTAATTTTGCTCAGTTTCAGCTTTGATTAATAGTCTTCCATGTTCAACTATCCTATAACTGCAATAGAGTGATTTGGTGTTATTTTTCAGTAATTACTCTGTGTGATGTGCTTTGTCTTAAACACCTCCTTAGAAGATGTATAAATTATTAGTGGAATTAGGGAGCTAATGTGAAGGAATATTGCTATACAGGCTTAGGAATAATTGAATAAGATTAGAATGAATGAAGGAGTTTCAGAGATGTAAAACTAAGGAATGTTTGAAGTGTTATTTAATAGAATTGATCGTTAAAATACAGATCTTACTAGGACTAAATTTCCAAATGTTAATTTTCTGAAAATTATACAACTAAGATGTTTTCTCAAAAAGCATTCAGAGAGAAAATTGCTTATATAATAAAACCCTAGTGCTCTTTTGTCTGCCTGTTGCAAGTTTCTCTGTTACTCTTGTTTCTCATAAACATGTATCATCTATTTTTAAAAAGTCTCCTTATGCTTTACTTTTGAGTGCTTAAATTTGTTTCAGATTCTTACATATTTATTAATAATTCCAGAGAAAGAAGGTCCAGAAAAGAAGAAAACAAAAAAGGAAGCTGGAAATAAGAAGTCCACTCCAGTTAGCATTCTCTTTGGTTACCCACTCTCAGAGCGAAAGCAGATGGCACTTCTTATGCAGATGACAGCACGGGACAACAGTCCAGGTGACACTCACCATCATTGAGTACCTGTGTGTTTGTGGTTTTCTTCACATTGTAGCTTTGTCTTGACAGTTATTTTTAACTACTTTAAATGTCCTTTCTTGGATTTAATCAGTTTCTTATAAATTTATAATCTTAACATGTGTTTGTGTGACAGTTGTTTATTGTCTGTCTCATCTGCTAGATGAAAAGCTATACAGGAGCAGGGATCTTGGCTCTTGGCAGACATTCAGTAAATGTTTGTCAACTAAAATGAGTACAGTTGACCTTTGAACAACACAGGTTTGAACTGAGTGGGTCCAGATACACATGGATTTTTTTCAGAAGTAAATACTATACTGCTGCATAATCCATGGTTGGTTGAATTTGAAGATACAGAATTCTGGGTTTGGAGGGCCAACTCCAAACTTTGTAAGTTGCACACAGATTTTCAAATGTGAGGAGGGTGGGTACCCCTGATCCCTGAGTTGTTCAAGGGTCAACTGTAGTTTAGAATTGGATCAGTCCACATGAGAAATCTGTTGCAGAACTGTGTGTGCTTTTACCTTACTGCAGAAATTTTTACTTCAGTTTCTGTAAAGCTGCTTCTAGGTTTATAGTTTACTTTTATAGTTATACTTTACTTTTATAGTTAGCACTCTATTGTAAGCTGGTAATCTTATCACATGCTTTTCGAAGCAAGAGTATAGTTCATGTTTTATTGTTTAAGATCTGCTAAAATTTATTTTGGGCTTCCGTGTTGGCTCAACAGTAAAGAATCTGCCTGCAATGCAGGAGACACAGGTTCGATCCCTGGTCTGGGAATATCCCCTGAAGAATGGGATGGCTACCCACTCCATTTTTCTTACCTGGGAAATCCCATGGGTAGAGGAGCCTGGCATGCTGCACTTCACAGGGTTGCGTAGAGTCGGACACTACTTGATGACTGAACAACAGCAACAACAAAATTTATTTTCAAAAGAAAAAATATCTGCAGTGTATTATGTAAATTTATTTCATGTTTCATTTCACATTTCCATTTAAGATATTGTGCTTCTTGTGTGTGTGTTTGTGTGTGTGTTTATTCAAGTATCAATAGTTTGCCCTCCAGAAATGATTAAAGATGGCTTACCGGCAGGATAAAGACAAAGAAGGAACAAACAACCAACTTGCTCATTTATTAAAAGAGTTTAAAAGGTAGATAAGGTCCAGACCGCTGGGCTGGGATAGTTACTACATTGAGCAGTGAACTTAGTTATACATTCTGGTAGCTAAAAACAAGAGTTTTAAGTTGTATAAAGTTCTCATTGAGCAATGCAAGAAGAAAGTAAATCTCTTTGGAGAAATCTTTTTCTTTGGGAAAGAAAAGTTCCAAAAATTTGGAAGAAAAATTCTTTTCTTCAGGGCACCTTTGTATAACACTTGGGATAACATGACAGACCCTGTGGAAATGCATTGACAAGAACACAATTTTTCTAGTGAACTTTTCCAGTGTTGGCTCTTTGTTATTAAAAAATGGGACAACTTGGTAAAATTCTTGGAGTTTCTATAGATCATAGTTTCCATTGAAACGTAAGTGTATCTATATCTTTCGCTAACAAGAGTGTGTTAGAACTTTCTTTTTAAAGTGGGGCATGTTGGTTATTCTTCCACCTTTCCACCCACAACTTGGGGAGACTGGCCAAATCAAAGTTATTTACAATGTTAAACTTCATATGTTTCTGAACATTTGAAAAGTGTTAACTTTGACTCAGATTTAATAGCTAGATGGGAAAACTTTTGTTTCTTAAAAGTGTTATTTAATACTATGAACCTCTATCCTTAGAGTAAATTAAAGAATTAATACAGTAAGGCAAGAAGCTAAAAATCTTTCCTCATTTCCAATAACCTCTCCCTTTAAGCTGCAAGCCCTATTCATAATTTCTTCTCAGTTTTTTAGATATAAACATGTAAATGTATCTTTTATTGCTGTTTGTTTTTAAATATAAATAAGATTAATACTGTAATACTATTCTGCACTTTGTTCTTTTCATTTAAGGGTATATCGGTCCTCCTTATTAATACATGTATAGAGGGGAAAGCTTTTGAAGTATCAACCTGTTTGCCAGCTGATAGATACGGTTGTTAAGGTTCATAATCTTATCGATTATATAACTTACCTCCCACGTTTATTCTGATTGCCATTATGGGTATTACTACTGTTATTTTGTCTGTGTTATATTATTTTGGTATGGCTGAGAAAATTTTGTATGAGTTAATTTCTTGCAAGTTGTTTGAATTTAAAAATGCCTTTTTAAGTTCAATCACTAATTTCCTAAATAAATAATTTGACTATAAATATTATAATAATCATGTATTCACTCAACAAATGTTGTGTAAGTACACTGTGTAACAGGAAGTCTTCTAAGCAGTCGAGATACAGTGATGAGTTAGACAAGATTCATGTACTTCTGGAGTGTACGTTATAGAAATTCATAGATAAGAAACTGTTACTAACTCAATGTACTTTAAAAATCAAAAGGTAAACTTTAAACTTTTTTCTTACTGAGAAAAGAGGGATAATACTTTAACATTCCCATCGTGGCAGTTTGCAAGGAAGTCATTATATGATGCTGAAAAATTATTTTCTGTAGACTTTTTTTTTCCTTAGAGCTGTTATTTCTTTTAAATAGTTGTAAATTTTCAGAATTATTAACACTGTACATATGTCTTGAATCCTTAATTAATTAAGAAACTATTTTTCGTTTTGTTTTTTTCTTAGTTCTGAAATGGGGAGGAGAGGACTTTAAATGTCACGCAGTTTAACTTTCTTGTTTTTGAGAGAGAAACTGGAACAAATACCAAAAGATAGAAATCAAAGCAAAACACTTTTTTTCCCTCCTTTATCAGCTCATTTTTAAAGGCCTTTTTCTAGACTGTTCTTATTTCTTATGGATCATAAGCTTCATTTCATACTAAAATAATCTATGACTTTAATTTGTACCTAATATTGAAATACATACTGTGAGTCCAGTACTTTGAGTAAGAGGTGTAAACTCTAGCCTTCAATGTCATTTCATCTAGGTCTTGAAATAACATCATAACATGCCATGAAAAATGGGTTTTTTGCAGTTTATCCAATTATTCATTGAGCAAGTACTTTCAGGGTAGAATTGACAGAGTGAAACATTTTTTTCTTAGTTGGCACATGCAGTATTTGATAACCCTAAAGGAAAATCTACTCTGAGTCATTATCAGATTATCCAAGTCAAGTGTCAGATTGTTTGGGTGAGAAGGTACTCCCTCAGTCCAAGAAATTAGCACATTACCTGTAGAAACCTTTACATGAATGTTACAAAATATTTAGTCTAGAACTTTAAACTTTTCTCTTTCTTACAGATTCCACACCAAATCATCCATCGCAAACACCACCAGCCCAAAAGAAAACTCCCAGTTCCTCATCTCGACAAAAAGATAAAGTTAATAAAAGAAATGAACGTGGTGAAACTCCTTTACACATGGCAGCTATTCGAGGAGATGTAAAACAAGTCAAAGAACTAATAAGTTTAGGGGCAAATGTGAATGTGAAAGATTTTGCAGGTAAGACTTGTAATTAAAGACATACTCAGGAACTAAAATTTTGAGGTTGTCACCTAAACAGACTCTGATTACAATTTAATCAACATTCTTTGTTCCTCTTTCTGAAATAAAAGTGTTCTAAAAGTATACTTTAAAACTATTTTGGAGTTTGTACATGAAACCCTGATCCACGTCAGTAATCACTCAAATTCTTAAATATTAAGCTTCTGTATTATCTGGCATATTACCATATAATTTTTTATCTAATTTAGGATAAAATTTTTATCCATTTTTTTGAAAATCAGGCAAATAACCCTCCAAAAGAAAGATCCCTGATCCATTTACACTCCCATCAAGAGTATATGGAAAAAAGAAAAAAAAAAGTATATGAGAGAGCCCTGGGTAGGGGAAAGAGAGAAATTAGTAGGAATTTGGGATTACCAGTACTCTTGCCTGGAGAAGCCCACTGATGGAGGAGCCTGGTAGGCCATAGTCGATGGGGTTGCAAAGAGTCGGACACGACTGAGTGACTTCACTTTCACTTTCACTTTTGGGATTAACATATACACACTACTGTATATAAAATATTAATAGATAAGAATCTGCTGTATACAGGGAACTCTGTTTACTATCTTGTATTATTGTAAGACCCTAACAAGCTTATTTTGCCCTTTTATACTCTTCTTATTTATAATTCAGTTGATTATTATAAATTATAGCTAGTTTATATTCATTGGGTAAGCTTAAATGTTAGTTTAATACTTTTGTCAAATAATTTAGCCCCATGGGAAATAATGGGGCTTCCCTGGTGGCTCAGAGAGTAAAGCATCTGCCTGCAATGTGGGAGACCTGGTTTTGATCCCTGGGTCGGGAAGCTCCCCTGGAGAAGGAAATGGCAACCCACTCCAGTATTCTTGCCTGGAGAACCCCATGGAAGGAGGAGCCTGATAGGCCACAGTCTACGAGGTCGCAAAGAGTTGGACACGACTGAATGACTTCACTTTCATGGGAAATAATATTATTGTGGATGAACCTTCTGTAAAATTAGTGGTTTTCTTAGGTACTTATTTTCAGTAGCTTGTTCATCATTCCTTTTTCCTTGTATTGTGTACATTTAGAATTACTGTATCACACATGGGTATATTAAAAGCGTATGTGTTGAATTAGTAGAAGTGTACCATATGTTCAATTAATATTGTAACTTTAGGTTGGACACCACTGCATGAAGCTTGCAACGTGGGATATTATGATGTTGCTAAGATACTGATAGCAGCTGGAGCAGATGTTAACACACAAGGATTAGATGATGACACTCCACTCCATGATTCCGCTAGTAGTGGGCACAGAGATGTGAGTATGACAGGAGGAGCAGTAATACACATCTTCAAAAGATACATTTAACCCAGAGTAATTTAACTCACTTCTTAGTTGTACAGTCTGGTGTCATATTTCATTCATTGCCTGACCAGCTCATTTGTGTTTTATTTTCCCATTTTCTACCTTCTAATTGCTAATTCCTATTATGAGTTTAGCATTATCTTTTCATAAAATCTATTTAATTTGATAATTAAGCAACTTGGCAAAATTTTTATTTGAAGGGCCATTCTACTGTCGGATAATTAGATATAGAGATTAAAGCATATTTTACTTATAAAAATTTTACACTGTCATACCTTTTTTAAGACATTAATATTTAATGATTCCTTTGTATATAACAACTGTTCTTGAATTTTAGCTGACATTATTTATTTAAAGATACTCAGATGCTTATGTATATAATAAGACGATTTAATCAAACTCGATTATATATGCTTGAAAATTTAATGGCATCTTTAAATACCATGTTTGATTTGTTTTGATGCAATATTATGACCCATGCTGGGTTTTAAATTCCATTTGCATTTTCAGTCTCTGGCAAAGTCTCTACCCCATCTTTGTTGTAATGAAGCTTCTGTTTTAAGCATGTTTAATGCTTAGTTCCTGGAGAAGGCAATGGCACCCCACTCCAGTACTCTTGCCTGGAAAATCCCATGGACAGAGGAGCCTGATAGGCTGCAGTCCATGGGGTTGCAAAGAGTCAGACACGACTGAGCGACTTCACTTTCACTTTTCACTTTCATGCATTGGAGAAAGAAATGGCAACCCACTCCAGTGTTCTTGCCTGGAGAATCCCAGGGACGGGGGAGCCTGGTGGACTGCCGTCTGTGGGGTTGCACAGAGTCGGACACAATTGAAGTGACTTAGCAGCAGCAGCAGCAGTGCTTAGTTCCATTACTGTAACCTGCTTATAGCTGAAGCAGATCAACCTAGGCCACTGTTAGCTGTGTCTAAAGCAAAGGATTCTGTTCATCAAAGAAGTAGTTTCTGTTTTTCACTTAATTTTGACTTTTATTGACATACTTGTGCATAGTTTAGAAAGTTGAAAAGTATTACTTAGCTCAGAAAAATACCTAAATTCTCCCTTGTGTCCCTCCACCCTTCCCAGTACCATTAGCCAAAAGCAGCTGTTGTGTTTCTTCTCTTCATTTCTAACAAGGTGTAAGCTATTTTGCCTTATTAAATTTTAGTCTCTAGTTACTGACTCCTGCAAAGGATTTTAATATATATTGCTGCTCTGAGACTCACAGAGTGTACTCTAATTTTATTTTGCCTTGGATTTTATTTATTACCTTGGTTACTACTCAGCCTTGTTCTAATTTTTCTTATTTAGTTCTCTGTGTAAATATATATTTTGTATTTCCTTACTCTCTCTTTCATAACTCTAAAATGCCCTGAATAAGGTCAGACACATCCATCAGTTCATTGTTTTTGAGAGTATCTTTGTATACAAAATATCTTGTATCCTGCTTCAGGTGAGACTAGCTGCCCTAGATCTGTGGCACAGATGCTGTCCAAGGATTTCTCTTTGCCGTGAATTTCATGTGGGATTCTCAGTCTCTGTGAGATTTCCAGTCTCTGGCTGGAGTGGTTGTGAATTTGTGAACTACATTGCATTAACTTCTCACAGCAATATTTGTGTGTTTTCACTTGGAGATAAGTGTTGTAAATGATTCATATGTATTAATCACTTTAATCATCACAGTAAATGAACATCCTTTGGTGTCTGTTGTGGAAACTGTATGACCCACTACATTCTAGTACCTAGTACCCTTAGCTTCTCCCGGAGTTTGGCGAAACAAAGACACATGAGGTCACATTGGTCTGAGACACTCCTAAGTTTATTAAACTGATAAGAGTCCAAGTTAAGGGACTAAACAAGATAAATACCAATGTCTTCTTAAGAGAAAGTGAGGTAATGATATATTAAGCTGGAAGAGCTGTTCAATACACTGTCTCTGCTCTCTGGTGAATAACACAGGACATGTTTTCTAACACCCTAGCTCGAATTTTGGTGTCATCTCATACCTTTCTGCTAGAAAAATCCCCCTTAGTTTTTTCATTAGCAGCAAACATTCTCAGCCTTATTTTCTTTTTTGACACAATAAAAATGTCAGGGTCATGCTGCCTGCCTTTTAAAAGCCGCTTTAGTTGAGAAAAAAATGAAATTTGTGAAGATAGATACAAATTCAGTTCTGGTCTGGCCAGTTTGCCATATGTGTGGTCTCAAGTTACTTTTTTCCTTTCAACTTCCTTTTTCTCATCCATAATAAATAATACCTATTTAAAGGGGATATTTTGAAGGAAAAAAAGACACTGAGCATATAAACCTACCTTGAAATCTAAAATGTTACGGAAATTTCAGAGGTCAGAGATTAAAAGGCTACTATTGCTATTTTTCAAATATACTCAAATATTTTAGAAACTAAAATTCAGAAATTAAAAGTGCCATTTTCTCACTTAAATCTTTCTAAAAGACTTTTTCATAATTCTCAAGTTCAAATTTTGAAGAAAAATAATAATGTTATTTTTCCTAAACTGATCCTTACCGTTGTTCCAGTCTCATACATACCTATGGGATAAGCCCTTAACTATATTATTTTTCACTCGTGTGCTTTTCTGTTTTCTGTATTGAATATTGAGTCTCATACATACATAATTTGTATTCTGGGTGTGCTGTGTTAAATACTGTATTCACTTCCCTTTTTTAAAAAAAGGATTATTGATAGTTTTTCAAACATGAATAGTTTTTCTTCAAATGTTGCATAAAAAGATCTCTTGATTGCTAAATGTAATGTTAAAGAATTATGCCTTATGAGTAAGACATGTTTCTATGAATACAAGTTTCTAAATATGCACATTGCTACAAAATATTTCCAGAAGCTGACCTTTGAGCTGATGTACTTACAAGGATTCAAACACTATTTCCAGTCTCTTTCCAGAGGGAGACTGGCATGCTGTTTTCAAGAGACCTTTGCTTTTCCTCCTACCAACATGCCTAGGATAGTAGGAGTCATAATTCAGAGCTGTTGAGGGCTATTTTCTCCTTATTCTTTACTTGTCCCCAAAGAGGAGGAGGGAAATGAGAGCCACCAAAAGCTCATTTGTGTTTATCTGTATCATATGATTCTCCAGCAAAGAATTAGATTTCTTCCAATGATACTCATGATGACTACAACCATCCATAAGACATTTCTAAGGTGAAAAAAATAGAAAGATAGCAGTTCTGTCCTAAATTATTTAGATTAAGAGAAGATTACTTTTCTTAACATAGCTTCAGTTCAGTCGCTCAGTCGTGTCCGACTCTTTGCCACCCCATGAATCGCAGCACACCAGGCTTCCCTGTCTATCACCAACTCCCCGGGTTCACTCAGACTCACATCCATCGAGTGACTCTTAAAAAAGCTCTTAGAAGTTAATAAAATGATAACAGGACGAAAAATACAGTATTGAAGGTTAAAGATAAAGTTGAGAAAACCTCCCAGAAACCAGGAAACAGACGGAGGAGGGGAAATGAGAAGAAAGATTAATTCAGGAGATCCAGTATCTTAAAGAGTTCTTAGAAGACAGAACAGTGAAAACACAGGACTTTATCAGATATAAAAGCAGGAATTTTCTCAGAACTGAAAGAGCAGGTGTCTTCAGATTGAAAGGGTAATTGAATGCTCAGCATGAATGTTAAAAAGATCGAGATCAAAATTCATTATCCTGGGATTTCAGAACCATAGGGGCAAAGGACGTCTTCCAGCTTACAGAGAGAAAAAGCAAGTTCCATGTAAAGGTAAAAAATCAGAATGGCATCAGACTTTTCAATAACAGCACTAGAAGCTAAAAGATAATGCTCATGCCTTTGAAATTGGAGGGAAAACTATTCTATGTCCAAAGTAAGTATTACTCAAGTGAGGATAGAGTAAAGGTATTTTCTGACATGTACCAAAAAACTCTCAGATTATTTAACCATTTCTCAAGAATCTCCTGGAGGTAGTGTTTCAACAAAACGAGGGCATAAACCAACAAAGAAGATATGATCTAAAGAATTCAACACAAAACTGAGGAAAGGGTGTTTCTAGGATGATAGGATGAAGGAAGATGACAGATGAGAAGCAAATCTAGACAGCAGCCAGTCCATTTTAAAGTAAGTGAGAAGGCTTGGAGAAGGACTTGAACAGAAACAGTGGTTGTGTGTGGAACTGAAGGGGTCTGTGCTTGTAGCAGAATGGGGGATGAGTTAAAGATAAGTATGTAGAACACTGAGCAAATGAAAAATGAAGATAGTTAACTCTGGGATCAGATGACTTGTGTAAGAATGAAAATTTAGTCATTGTATGCTACTTGGTTCAATATTTATATTAATCATAATACACACAAAATAATATGACTATTTTGGAAAGTTAGGAGGAGGGGGAATGATTATGTATAGGAGTACAGGGGTGCAGTTGGTAAACGAGAGCTGAGTCCCTGTCTTCCATTGTAAGACAGTAGACAACACCTAAAACTGAAAAATACGGAAGCAGCATGCTAGGTATGATATTTGAGCATTGAAGATAAATATCAGGGACAATTGTTTTTCACTAGCACCCTTGAATAGCTATTTGATCTTATTAAAAAATGCAACTTGATGAAAATTAATAAATAGGAAAATTGAACATTAACAGTTGATCATGAAAAAAAAAAAAAAATAGTTGATCATGGAGAAGGGAGTGGCAACCCACTCCAATGTTCTTGCCTGGAGAATCCCAGGGACGGGGGAGCCTGGTGGGCTGCCGTCTCTGAGGTCGCACAGAGTTGAACACGACTGAAGCGACGTAGCAGCAGCAGCAATTGATCATGAGTTATTTGTTTTCTTTTTGTGTTCTTACATTTCAAATGTTCTGTTTTGATGCTTTATTCTTCCATAGCCTAGAAACAATTTTTCATTTTTATTTCACTGTGAATCATTGTTACTCTTAAATACTTTCATTTGTTAGAAATTCCTGATTTGTAGCATCTTGTTTAATGTTTTTTGAAAAAGATGTGCTATACCAGAAAACATCATAGTTGTGTATTGAGAATACAAAAACGACAAAGATTTCACATAAAGTTTATGGTCTAGGACAAGGGCAGAAATGTGTTAATAAATTATAGTACAGATTTACCTATGACAGCACACACTCATGTCACTGGAAATAAAAGCTCAAAGCAAAAGAGATGTCATGGAAGCAGAATTAATAATACTTCCCACCTGTCTGACGAGGAATATGAGTGAAACGGACTTCGCTGGTGGCACTAGTGGTAAAGAATCCTCCTGCCAATGCAGGAGATGCAGGTTCGATCCCTTGGTCAGAAAGATCCCCTGGAGAAGGGACTAGCAACCCACTCCAGTATTCTTGCCTGAATAATCCTATGGACAGAGGAACCTGGTAGGCTACAGTCTATGAGATCACAAAAGTGAAGGACACAAATTAGTAACTAAACAGCAACAATGAATGAAAAACAAGAATCAGTGATGGCTCCCATCGTTCTGGCTTCAGTGACTGGGTATATTTTGGTGCTAGTCACTAAGAATAGAAAAGATAAAGGATAAGGGTGCAAGTTTAATGAACTCTGGGACCAATTGGGTTCAACGTTTGTATTAAAATATAATATATCGAAATTTGGTTCTGAAGCTGAGGAAGAGGGCTAAGAAAGAATGAGCATGAGAATGAAAATGGATGGATGGATTGCATAATTGTCATCTCATTCAGAGTGGGTGGTGAGCCCTCCAGGGAGATGATGTAGAACAGAGTATGAATCAAGGACAGAGCCCTGGGGAAATCACCTGTGGCTTAGATATTCACAGATATTAGAAGACTCATTTCACTGGACTGATGGCAACATAATTGTAGGTGGAAGGCTGAAGGGCCAGTAAGAAAGAAGTAGTCTAAGGCTGCAAGGGTAAACACTGTCCAGGAGCTTGACTGTTAAGAAAAGAAGAGAGGTTTAGGTGGAGGAGAAGAGTATAGGCTTAAACAGTTTCTTTTTTTTTAAGTCTGTTTCTTTATTCCCATTATTGTTTTAAGGCAAAAGAGAAATGAACTAGAAAGATTGGTTTCTAGAAATAAGTCAATCAAAAAAGGTTTTAATATAGAAAAGAAGTGGAATAGGAAGAAAGAAAGAAACCAAAAAAATGAAATGACTAGCCAGGCACATCTTGGTTTGTGGAGCCCAAAACTTACGTAATTTGTGGGGACAGGTTCTTTAAGAAATGAATAAAAAGATACAGGGCCATGTAAGGGGATCATGAAAGTCAGAGACGTTGCATTTTAAGCTTCATTAATTTTAAGTAATCTCATATCAGTTAGTGATAGTTTACATCCCAGGGAGATGGAGAAAAGAAGATTATTAAAGAGCCTTGGTGTAGGGCTGGTTGCCTTAAACAGGGGAAGTACTTCTTTTGAGATTTCCTGTAGCCTGTACATTGCAAGAGGCCAGGGAGCTTGTTACTCTTGTTCATTGATTTATCTGGAGAACTTGATGTAGTCCTTGTTAAAGGTACTTAGTAAATATTTGTCAAATGTTTGATGAAACAGATCTCAGAAAAATCATGAGATTCGGTACTAAGATAGCCCAACCTCAATTTTAAGGAGCAACTGTCTTGGTAGTAGATGCAGTCAGAAGGGGATGGCAGTGAAAATGGAACTTGAGAGTAATTATGATTTAGAATAGATAGTGGGGAAGGAGGCGGAATAGATGGAGCAGGAGGAGACTGTGTGTATAATCGGGAGAATGGTTGAAATAATGCAGTCAACAAAAGGACTGAGTCTTCCTACTGTTCAATGTTGCAGATTGTGAAACTGCTGCTTCGTCATGGTGGAAACCCTTTTCAAGCTAATAAACATGGGGAGCGTCCAGTAGATGTGGCAGAAACAGAGGAGCTGGAGTTGTTGCTGAAAAGAGAGGTGCCTTTGTCTGATGATGATGAGAGTTACACAGGTTTGTTCCACATGGTCTCTGTTCACCTGTTTACATGATATTTTAGTAGAATGTTGTACTTCTGCTTTGTAACACCTAGCACTCTAGCTGTTCAGAATGGTGAGTTCGGTAACCTCAGTTGAGGTCCTGTCTCCACGTCCTCCGTGTAAATGGGGTCCTGATGCTCTTGTCCTATTTCTGTGATTTCTTTTCCCCACAAATTGCTGATGTCAGAATCAAGCCTGTTGCAGACTCTCTCCCCATTAATAGTTACCAGCACTACTACACACTGCCACTGTTAGCTGTACCACGTCTGAATTCTTTTAATCCTTTTATTAATTAGAGCACTACTCACCAGACCCTTCCTGGCATTGATGAGTCACCTTTGCATTTTTATTTTTGTGTTTAGGTGGTTGAATTCTGGTCATTGTTGTAAAATTGCGACACAATTTTACAATCACAGTTTTTAAAAAGGGAAGATCCAAGAAGAGTATTTCAGAAAACTTTTGGCATACTCAAGAGTTTTTTTAAAAACCGATAAGTAAAAAACATACCTGCTCCAGGACTGGTTTCTGTCGTGGAGGGGGGAAATAGTTATAAAAGATATTAGATCATTTAGCAAGGAATATGGACAGTAGATTAGTGTTGTTTCAGTGTAAATTCACGAAGTTGGCAACTATGCTATAACAAATAATATCTTTATGTCTTGCAAAATACCCTCAAGTATATAGGGTAAAGAGCCATTATATATGTAATTTACCCTCATATAGTTAAGGAAGAAAATGTATTTATACACATATGTTATATATAGAAAGAAAGTATAATGCAAGAAGAGTAAAGTGTTAACAATAAGAAAACCTAGGTAAAGGATTTATAGTGTTTATTATTTTTTATTTTCTAACTTTTTGGGAGTTGAAATTATTTCCAAATTAAAACTAAAATACAAATTTAGATCTGTTGAAAAGATCTAAAGCTGACAAAGACAGTAGCAGTAGTCATTCCTGGTACCCAGATTATAATTGGGAAATATTTTCTCCTAAAAGAAAGCCAAACTTTGTTGGAAAACAATGGATGATGCTAAACTAAGTCTAGGGCAGGAAATATAGAACATCTACTTATTTCAGATTTTAGGTTTTGTCAGAAGGCCTTAGACAGCTTGGAACTGTTCCCCTCTAGCCAAAAATTGGAAAGTTTGAGCTTCAATAAGGGTGTTAATTGCAAAGATTTGAAACCCATCAAACATGTTTAAATTCATGAATTTTTCATGGTGAATTTTTAAATTAATTCATGGTCACCAAAGAACCAGTTTGTTATCTTTAAAAATCGGCAAAAAAGGGGGAAAAGTCAATCATTTATTTTGCTTCCATATTCCTGTATGAACTCTTACCACTGGGTAACCTCATTATGATGAGAAGAAATGTTTTCTTATAAGATTAATACAGCTAAAAGAATGACAAGAGAGACTGACCACTTTGCAGCCCCCTGTTAGTTGATGTCTGGGAGCATTGAGGATCAGTAGTTGCCAACATTAAGTTAGAAAGAGGATGAAACCCTTGCCTGCCCTCCTGCTGAAGGGACACTCTGCTCCCCTCCTCAGTCCTCTAGGTCGGATCCTGCTGCCATTGGCAGGAGGGGCCCAGACAGAGGAGTGTGCTGAGCTGCACCCAGCGTCTTCTCCCAGCTGGATTGTACGAAAAGAGGGAGGACCTGTAGAAAAAAAATAAAAATGACTTAAAACACCATATCAGACTTTAAAAAATGGACAAGACTAAAATTTTAAGTGTGTACTTAATAGGTACTTCTCCAGGGGAATTTTGTATAAAACTCAGTTAAGGTGAATAGCACATAAAAGGTTCAGGATATTGGGTTTTTTAAATACTAAGAAATTCTCAAGAATTGTTATGTTAGGGGAAACGCCTGATATGTTTTCAGTAGTTCTGAAAGGAGCCGGCAATAGTGATTGCTCTCGTATTCCACTAAGGAAAGGATCAAGGCTTCTGCTTGACTGTCACCCATCCAAAAGGCGGGCTGATTATAAGGAGAAGAGACATGGGGGAGGGAGGAATAGAGAGAGACAAACATGTTTTTTAAAGGGTTGACAGCAGTGTTTAGTAGTGGGAATTGTAATGATGGGAGCTAAAACTATAGGAGGAATTATAAAGGTGGCAACATTCCTTTTTGTGTATATTTTCTCTCCTTCACCCTCCAATAAATGTAGACTGAAGTGTTTGGTACAGACATTAACATTAACAAATATTTGTTTAATTGGAGGAAGGGGTAATTGGGCCTTAGGGATTATGCCAGAAGTTTCCATTACCCACAAATCCAGAGTCACTGAACCTGTAGACTGAGTTTGTCCGTTAAGGAGACTGGGTGAGTCTGGGAACACCTGGTCCGGCAACAGCAAGGTCTCCTCTGGTGCTTCAGCACGGAGGGGCCATCTGTGAGCTCAGAGGACATAGCTGGTGAAGGAAATGGAGATACTATCATGATTATCTCCTAACCCCTGTCACTTCTTTAATTTCAAAGTATTTGTAAATCCATCTGCCAGGTGCAAACTGAAAGTCAGTTGAACATCTTTGTGCTGTATGAAATAAGGATTATAATAACTGAATTACGTAGCTTCCATAGGAAAGTAAGAAAATAAGATTTGAAGAAGAGAAACATTTTATGTGATATGTAAATTCTCCCATTTATTATGCTTATGGACTTTGTAATCCTGGTCTCTTCAGAAAACAATAGCAGTGAAAAGCAGCTTTGGTTAAAAATCTTTCTGTGAGAAAGAAGTGCTGCAATAAATTTTTCCCATGGAAGAAGTTAGGTATTTTATTTGAACTTACATGTTTCATTAGAGTAAAGCACATCTTTTAGAACCGTTTTTGATTTTCACTGATACTGTTTCATGTGTTCATCAGCTATGTATTGATTTTTCAGCATACTTATTTTCCACATGGTGAATGTGCCTGAATTATTGCTTGATCAAAATCCCTCAAGGAATGATTTAAAAATCATCAGTAAAAATTATCCGTAAGTATCATACAAAGATTTTGAAGTTGCTGAAAAAGACTGATGAAAATACCCAAATTTATTGTTTAATTTACATGAGGTCCTTGTCAGACTAAACACCATCTAATCTAAATTTAGAATGTATTAATATTTAATCGAGTATTAATTTGACTGCCCATAGACTTTTGTACATGTAAAGCCTGACAGCATTGTTACCCATTTTGTATGTTACGTCATCCATGTGACAGATACACTTTAAGTGTTGCAAAGTTAGAGAGTATAACTGGCTGTGGATTTCAGAACTTAAATTTGGAGTAGATAAAAAGGCATTTTGTAGGAAGCATTTTAGAGTTCGGCTTATGCCATTAGGTGTTGTGCTTTGTGACAGTGCTGCTCAGAGGCACTGTTCTGCAGAGTGTCAGGTCCCCAGGGCACAGAGCTTGTGCCAGAACATAACGCCAGTGCACGGCTTCTTTCATCAGAGAGGAGGATGCTCTGACAAGAGGTGTCTGTCCGATGAGCTCAAGAGTGTGCTTGTGACATCGCTGATTTCCTCTGATATAAGCCTGTTACTTCATCATTTCATCACAGATTAGTAATAAACAATGTGCAGGGTGGCCCAAGTTCGTGAACCTCCTTGAGTAGTCATTTTATGTCATGCACATCAGATATTTATGATATTGCTGGAGGAATTCATGTCCTGGTCAGTACAACTGATTTGCATACAAGTCGACGACACTTATATCTGCATAATTCTGTGGTTTTTTTTTTTCCCCTAACCTCTGCCCTTTTTCCACAGTCTTATTCCATATTACCATCCTGACAGAAATTCTATCTGATAATAGGATTTGCTACAGATATTTGCTTCTTGCTAACCTGCTGAAAGCTGAGTCATATTCAGAGAACCAGACCACGCTCCTGAACCAGAATTACGGTAACGGAGAAGTGGGTGACTCTGTGTCTCACTGCGCCCCTCCTCATGCTTTCTGACACTCATTAATTGCCAAAGATTCTGCTGCAGGTTTGCAGACCCTGTTTTATTATGTAAACAAAGTGCCCAGCGGGTAAAGTTGAAAATGCCAGGCATTGTTAAAAATAATTGTTCACCCTTTCCTTACATTGCTTTGACTGCCAGTAATCCGGCCATATTTATTAAGCCACTGCTATAAGCTTTGCTCACTTGAATGCTTCAGATTAAGCAAGGAAATACTCCATCATAAGTAGGCAGTCTGTGTTTAGAGTCTACCATGAGACAGATTAAGAAACTTCCAAAAAGACAGTGATACGTTGTTTCCCTCTGGTGTTTGCTGAGTGCATTTCTGTGTTATAAAATACACAAAATGACCAGTAATTCAAAGCTTTATTTTCTTAATGTTAAAAGATTGTAACTATTCTAAGTATATTGTCACATTTGTTAAACTCATATCCTCA
Organism: Bos indicus; assembly: GCF_029378745.1. Taxonomy (NCBI): domain Eukaryota; kingdom Metazoa; phylum Chordata; class Mammalia; order Artiodactyla; family Bovidae; genus Bos; species Bos indicus. The sequence continues at coordinate 41,866,636 of NC_091783.1, forward strand.
GTTTTATATTTCAGGAACTATGAAAATATGACCATTCATGCAGATACGGAACTATAACAGTTAATAAATCAAGAGATACAAAAAACAATCACATAAGTCAAAATAGACCAGAAATTTTTATTAAATGGATTATGTGATGTTAACAGTTTAATTGTAAGTAGGAAGAAGACACACCTGAGGAAGTTTTAAAACAAGCTTCTTTTAACCTTGGAAGCATAAAGACTACAGGTAGAGGTCACATAGAGTAAGCACTGTACTTGGTGTTCAGCAACTTTTATTCTTCACCCACCACTGTGGTATAGGTGCTTACAAGAAATGAAAAGGCATGTGATGTGCAGAGGGCTGAGCATACAGCATAATAGGCAATAGATATTCTTTAGTGATCAGTTAAAAGAAATTCCGTCACCATGTTTTGCATACTCTGCTTTTTCTCCTCTGTTTTGTGATATATATGGTACACTTTATACACAGAGTTCTGGTTTTAATTCTTCACACGTTTCTCTAAATATCACCAACTACTTCTACCTGAATCTTAAACAACCAAAACCTCTATAGTTCTCTTATTTGAAAGCCAATACTTTAAAATCAATACAGGTTTTATCATGTGTTTTATGTAGATTCATTATATCAACCTAACTCTAAAGCTTAAGAGTTTTAATTTCAAGATTGAGTGTCTTTTTAAAATTTTATTTGTCAAATTTTGTTAAGTGGAGAAAAAGGGAAAGAAATTATTATACCTAAATTACCATTTATTATAAGCATTTGCTCTTTAGTAGTGTCTATAAAAATTGCATAGTTCTATATTTTTTACTTACTCATATATCAAAAAAGTAAATGGGAAATTGTGACTACAGCTGGTATGTTGTTTGGATGTCTGCAAATGAATATGTCTTTAAATTTTTATGTTACATAAAATAATAATCTCAATATCTCTCTTTGAAGTTTATCTAAATATAATCAAGAAATTTTAAGTGTATTTGCCCGACATATATAAAATGGCTTATTGCAAATTCAGAATGAATCGATTTTTTGTTAAAAATATATTAGCTTGATGGTTTGTCTTATAAACTGCATTTCTACCAGTGCCTAGCAACTTAAAGTGAGTCTGTCACATTATTTTAGTCCTTGAGATATTGCTGAATATTTAAGACTAAAACTCTCTGAAGGGTACATTTGGGCAGAACTCTTAAAAAAGACCTTTGACTTAAAATATTGTATGTATACGAATAAATGAGTTTAGCCTTAGCTATATCATCCTGTTTTACCTACTCATGGTTTAAAGGACCTCCATGTAATATATATATAAATATATATATGCATATATATATATACACACACGTATTGATGGAATAGCCGAGACTGGGTGATTTTTGTCAGTTTCCTTTAGTGACATCAAATTTTTTGTAGTGATACCAGTCATATTTTCAGAGGGGGACAATCTTGATTAATTTATACTTTATAGACTTCATTTTTTTGTGACTGATACGTTGGTAGAAAGGCCATGTATAACTAAGGGAGTGTACAGAGTGGTGTGGTACTTGGTTTTACTTTTTATGTCAATTTCGCTTTTAGACATAGTGTTTTCACCTATTGATTATACTCTCTTCTCTCCCCAGCTCACCCCTAAATTCTTTGCTGTAACTCCTTTACCTGTACCTGTTACTGTAGAAATACAGTGAAAATATATTCCCATATAGCATACTTACTTCCAAATAAATGTACTAAACATGACTACTTTTTTCCTATACAGTAAAATTAAAATAACTAACCTTTACTTAGGAAAATTGAGGTTTATTTTATTTTATTTTAAATTGAGTTTTAGAAATGGAGATTTAGAAGAAGCTGTATAAAATTACCCAATATTTTATTTTCCTGTCTCTAGACTGCATTTTACAATCAATTTAGGGATATGGAAGCTATAAAGATATGTTTCCTAAAATGCGGTGTTTTTTTTCTAATGTTACTTCCTTGACTAGAATGTAAGTTATATTTATGTAATCAGGTTCAGTATACTGGTTGTGGTTAGGAGAGTATTGCGGAGCAAAGCAACAACTCAAATATCCCTCCCAGTGGAGCCCCGGGGGCTCTGAAGTTCAGAGCCAGCCTGTTGCAGGCGCATTCTAAGCAACAGACTGCGGTTCGAGGGACCAAGGAGCACACATGCAGGGGATGCCTGCTGTAGAGGTCCTCCATTAAACTGCTAAAAGAACCAGTTTTTCCGTTTATCAGTATGAAAAGAAATCCAGAGAGTTGAGGAAAATCAACTGAAAGACAAACAAGAAGGGCCAAAATGAACAAGCACAGCAGTTGATCTGGAGAATGAAAATTACGTAGGAAGCAGAAGGGTAAGTTCTCAGTGCGCTTGGAGACGCTGGGATGATGGTGGGGGCTGTCGATCCAATAACCCTAACAGAAGGCCACCTTGAAAAAGTTGGCCAGGAAAGTCCTTGAAATTCAAAATGTTTTTCATTACTGAAAGTAAGCATTCCATATAGAGTTAAAGAATAAACTGGACATCGCTGAAGATCTAATTTGAGATCTAAGAGAAGGGCAACACATAAAACATTGAAAAATGCATTGGGAATATGAGAAAAATGGTTTAAAAAAAACCGTACCCAGCATATCCAATATTATTTTTACAAAGAATAATAATTGTTGGGAAGAAAATAATTTTTTTAGTTGAAGAAGATGTCTCTTAACTGAAGAAAGATATTTATAGATCAAAAGGGAATGTACAAAGCAAAAACAAGCATGGAAAGGGAAAACCCCACATCAAGTTACATCACGACTTCAAGGATAAAGATTGTTTAAAATTTTACAAACTTCCAGAATCAGAGGCACAGAATCAGAGTCAGAGTGACTGATTTCTTGTTCTTAAAAGCTGTTGTGAGAAGATGGGTGCAGCTTCAGGCTCAACGTTGTATGAAAACTGTTTTGAACCTAGAATTTCATTTGCAACTAAAGTGCAAGGTTAAAAAAGTCTAAGAGGAAAATACAGACATTCAGATTTTGATGAAAAATTCCCAAGTGACAGCAACGAGCAATTGTCATACTTTAGAACAAGGTGTCAGAGATATTTGTGAAGAATTTATCAAGAAAGGAGTAGATTATAGTACACAGTGTGTGAATTAGATTTTGAGAATTCACTGTGTCATGTAAATATCCTCTTCCATTCTTTTGTTCTTGTAATTTTTTGTTGTTGAAAAAATCATTTGCCTGGTAATTTTTCTCAAAATCTGGATTTTGCTTACTGCATCTCCATGATTTCAATTTCAGGAAAACTATTTTCCAAATAAGGCCTTGAGATGTACAAGAGCAACTTTCAAATGTATTGCATTTTTAATCAATTAAGTTTTGTTATTTAGTACTTTTTCACAGGTAACAAAATGCTTTAATGAAAAATTTAATGCTTTAGTGATTGCTTATTTCTCACTTGTCTCCCTAATTTCCCAAAGAAGATTCTTGAGATGATAAACATAGTATTTTTTTAAGGAGCTTTTTTATCAGAAATAATTCAGTAAACTGTTTTAAATACAAATTCAAATCTAGTAACTAAATAGATAGTAAAAACAAAAAAGTTGGAAACAAATTGAAAACGGTGTCGTATCACAATGACCATGGCCATTTTCAGTACAGGGGCTTGAGGATTTGGATTCTTAGGTGAATTTCTCGCTATCCTAAGAGAGGTGGAGCAAACATGTTTGTTTTTACTACTGCGCCAGAATTCCAAAACCAGCTTTATCCATAGTCCTGGGTAAAGTAAATCAAAAAGGTTTAGGACTCCTTAGGGAAGAAAAGGGATTTGAACCTGGTCTGCCAGCAGAATGGCATCACAGAGAAGTAGAGTCATCGCTGGGGTCCCAGACTGGCCAGCTTTAGGAGAGCCATACAGGGTTCTGATTGGCAATACTGAGAGCCCGCATGCAGAGAATCGAGCCTGGTGGACGGGTACAACTCAGTGACCAGAGCCAGGCTGCCATCCTCCTCCCGGGGTAACTCCACACTGTCGTCATGGTATATCGTGATTACATATTAACTCCGTGTAACATGCAGCCCTGAAAAACAGTAATAAAGAAAATGCAACTTTAAAAGAAAATGTCTGCAACTATTGAATGAAAAAAAGCTGTATATGAAATGGGGCATGTTGTGTTTGAGCTGCCTTTTGTTACGTTAGTTGTTTTCACACCCTGAAGTCTGCCTGAAGTTCCTAATATCCTTCCCACCCCATTCGGTGCTGTTGCTGTGAGAAGCCTGCTCCCCTTTCCCAGGTACTGACTGGAGAAGGGTACCTGCACCCTTTAAACTGGGTGCCAACAGCCATCTGAGCCATCATCAGGCTGAGTCACTGTTACTCTGCAGAGCTGTGTTCTTTTCATCACATCACACCTCCTGCTGAGCACTTTGTGCCTAGAGAAGCATACTAAATGTTTACTTAAGATTGATTCTAGTGTTGACTTGAGGTGTTAAGAAATATACAAGGGAAAAAATCATTCCCAGTTTCCAGTTAAACTTACCTAATGGGAAAAAATATAAATAGAATAGTTGTATACAAACCATAAAACATCAACTCCTTAAAAACTGCAAGGGGAGAAAAGTCCTCAAGAACAAATTGTAAATAAGGTGCCAACAAGGAAAATAACACCTGTCATATAAGTACATATTCTTGTATTTATTTAATTGAGGAGCAGAACAAATACTACTTCCAAAACAGTTGTTCCCTTTTTTGCATCATAAAGTTCTACAGTTTGATGCTTTGTGTTGCAGTGTTAAGAACTGGGAATGGAGTTACGCTTACAAGCAATTGTCATTCCAGAAATGTTCTTTTTTTTTTTAATTCCACGTGTCTGGCACTTAATAGTATTAGAATATTACCACATCTTCTCCACATCTCTCCAGAGCTCTTGTCCAGTGCTCAGAACCTTACAGACACTCTAAAATGCGTCTGCAATTTGAATTTCCAGGTAAAGAATATTTGAGAGCTAGATCACTTTTAGGGGAAACTTGATGTATTCAAATAAATTGATTACCTTTATATTGTTATATATTTAGCCAAAAAAGTGAAGTTTGATGTTATCCTCTTTTGGTTAGAGTCTTCAGTTTTCTTTTAATTTTACAGGCCTGGGTTTTCTTTTCAGTTACAGGCTCCATGCATACAACATACATTTCAGCTAAGAAAAGATGCCCAACTAGGAAGGAAAAAAATCTATAAAAGAACTAAAGAATAAAGTAGCTTTTTTCAAATTATATATCAGTCTGTTACAATCTTGATTTTGTAATTGGGGGATATATTTCTTTTTTTCTTTCTTTTTTTTTTTTTTTTTTACAGGTGGTAAAGCTGACAATCATGTTTCTTGTATAGTTACAACCGTTCACCTTTATTCAAGTTCTGTCCTTTTGGGAATCATTTGATCATTTATGCTTTTAGTAGTAAAAAAAATTCTGAAGCATATAAAATAAACTAATTTTTATTAAACTTTTTAAGTTAGTGATTATTAATCTTTTCTGCATCAAAGAATTTTACTTAAATATCTCTCTCCAGGAAATATGAAAATGTACATATATATAAAATTTTATAGGGGACTTCCCTGGTGGTTCAGTGATTAAGTCTCTATCCTTCCATCTCAGAGCACCAGTTTGATCCCTGGTTGGGGAACTAAAATCCCACATGCCACATAGCATGGCCACAAAAGGATTTTTTTTTAAAATTTTTTACATTAGTAGCCAATGTTTACCTGAATCCAGTCCTTTTGGAGTTTTAATTATATTGTTCATACATTTTAATATTAGTTTATATATATATATAGTATATCCAGTGTATTGTGTGCTTTACAGGTGTCATGAGGTATCATACTGAAGCAGAGTCTCTGAAGCTTTTCCACAAAACTGTAGCAAAGCTCTTACATATTTTTCCATTGTATTATTTACATATAAATATGAAAAATTTTCAGAATTGAAGTATTTGCTGTATATGCTATGTTTTTCTCTCAGTATTATTTTCCTGACAGTTATCTCTTGACTAACAGGAGATTTTCTTTTTCATATTCTAGATTCTGAAGAGGCTCAGTCTGTAAATCCTTCCAGCGTTGATGAAAATATTGACTCTGAGACAGAGAAAGACTCTCTCATCTGTGAAAGTAAACAGATAGTTCCCAGTAAAGCACCTCTTCCATCTGCCCTTGATGAGTATGAGTTCAAAGATGATGATGAAGAGGAAATAAATAAAATGATTGATGACAGGCATATTCTTAGGAAAGAACTGCGAAAAGAGAATGAATCTGAAGTAGAAAAGAGTAGTTTATTTGCAAAACAGGAAAAAACCTTCTATCCTAAATCATTTAAAAGTAAAAAACAAAAGCCATCTAGGGTTTTGTATTCAAGTTCTGAAAGTTCAGATGAAGAAATTCTTCAAAACAAAAAGTGTTCTGCTCCATGTTCTGTCCCTGAAACATCAAATTCTGATATTCAAACCAAAAAGGAATATGGAGTTTCAAATGAACACAAACAGAAAGGCAAAGTTAAAAGAAAATTAAAGAACCAGAACAAAAATAAAGAGAACCAAGAGCTGAAGCAAGAAAAAGAGGGGAAAGAAAATACCAGAGTAACAAACTTGACAGTTAATACTGCACTAGATTGTTCAGATAAGACCAGAGATGAGGGGAATTTTAGGAAATCTTTTAGCCCGAAAGATGATACTTCATTACATTTATTTCATATTTCCAGTGGTAAATCTCCCAAACATTCTTGTGGACTCAGTGAAAAGCAGTCAACACCACTAAAACAAGAACATTCTAAAACCTGTTTATCACCAGGAAGTTCTGAAATGTCATTACAGCCTGATCTTGTTCGGTATGATAATATAGAATCTGAATTCTTGCCAGAAAGTTCAAGTGTAAAATCTTGTAAGCATAAGGAAAAAAACAAACATCATAAAGATTTCCACTTAGAATTTGGTGAAAAGTCAAATGCCAAAATAAAAGATGATGATCACAGTCCAACATTTGAAAATTCAGATTGCACACTGAAAAAAATGGATAAAGAGGGTAAAACATTAAAAAAACATAAGTTAAAACATAAAGAAAGGGAAAAAGAAAAGCATAAAAAAGAAATTGAAGGTGAAAAGGAAAAATACAAAAGTAGGGATGGTACTAAAGAGCTGCAACGGAGTGTGGAATTTGATAGAGAGTTTTGGAAAGAGAATTTTTTTAAAAGTGATGAAACCGAAGATCTATTTTTAAGTATGGAACATGAGTCCCTAACGTTAGAAAAAAAGTCAAAGTTGGAGAAAAACATAAAAGATGATAAATCAACTAAGGAAAAGCATATCTCCAAAGAGAGAAACTTTAAAGAAGAACGGGAAAAGATTAAAAAGGAAAGTGAGAAATCTTTTAGGGAGGAAAAAATAAAAGATTTAAAAGATGAGAGAGAGAACGTACTTACAGATAAAGAAACAGAATTCAGCTCTTTAGGTGTAAGTGCCACTGAAGAGACTATAGGGTTACATTCAGTGGAAAAGGAAATAGAAATTGAAAAGCATATGAAAGAAAGTAAGGAAAAATCTGAGAAACGATTTCAAACTAAAGATAAGGACATTGAGAGGGCTGACAGAAAAAATTCTGAAAAAGAGAAGAAGATAAAACATGAGCATAAGTCAGAGAAAGACAGATTAGATCCTAGTGAATGTGTCGACAGAATAAAAGAAAAGGACAAGCTATATTCACATCACACAGAAAAATGCCATAGAGAAGGTGAGAAGCTAAAAAACATTACTACCATTAAAAAAAACGATGACAGAGATAAAAGTAGAGAAAAGATGGATAGGAAACATGACAAAGAAAAACCTGAGAAGGAGAGACATCCAGTAGAGAGCAAAGAGAAGCACTTGATGGAAAAAAAAAACAAGCCATCAGATAATAGTGACTATACTAAATCAGAAAAAAGCAAAAATAAAGAAAAAGATAGGGAGGTAGATAAAAAGGACAAATCTAGAGACAGTGTAAATATAAGTAATTCCAAACACTTCCAGGAAGAGAGAAAGTCAAGTATAACAGACAGTAATAAAGCACAACATGAAAAAACTCTCTCTCTCAAAGAAAAAACAAAAGATGAACCTTTGAGAACTCCTGATGGAAAAGAAAAAGATAAAAAAGATATAGATAGATATAAAGAACGAGACAAACATAAGGATAAAATTCTGAGTAGTTCACTCAAACTAAAATCTGAAGCAGATAAGCCTAAACCTAAGTCATCACCAGCATCAAAAGATACTCGGCCCAAAGAAAAGAGGCTTGTGAATGACGACTTAATGCAGACCAGCTTTGAACGGATGCTGAGCCTTAAAGACTTGGAAATAGAGCAGTGGCACAGAAAACACAAGGAAAAGATTAAGCAAAAAGAAAAGGAACGGTTGAGAAATCGCAGTTGTTTAGAACTTAAAGTAAAAGATAAAGAAAAAACAAAGCATGCACTAGCTGAGTCCAAAAATAAAGAACTTACTAGATCAAAGAGTTCTGAGTTGACTGATACTTACACTAAGGAGAAACACTGTAAAGATGCTGTAAGTAATAGATCCCAATCTGTGGACACCAAAAATACGATGAGTTTAGGCAAGTCGTCCTTTGTTTCAGATAATAGCTTGAACAGGTCTCCTAGATCAGAAAGTGAAAAGCCAGGTCTCAGCTCCAGGTCTGTCTCCTTGATTTCAGTGGCTAGCTCAGAAGATTCCTGCCTTACTACAATGACAACCCCAAGGCCTCCAGTTGAGTATGACTCAGACTTTATGTTAGAGGGTTCGGATTCCCAAATGTCCTTTTCCCAGTCACCGTTTTTGCCAGTTGCCAAATCTCCTGCCCTTCATGACAGGGAGCTGGATAGCCTGACTGATCTATCAGAGCGGATTAAAGCATCGTATGCTAGCAGGCTTCTGACCTCCCATCTCCGGGCATCTTCTGTCGAAGATGCTAAACTAGTTACAAATGAAGGGAGATCAGCTGCAGAAGCCCGAAGATGTAGCATGCCCTCTGTCATTTGTGAGCATACAAAGCAATTCCAAACAATATCAGAAGAGGGCAGTCAAGATGGCTCAGCTGTGCCAAGAGAGATTTGTCCTTCTCCCAAATCTGAGGTATCCTCCAACGTGCCTGAAAGAGAACTTTTGAGCGTGTCTAACATACATTCCAGTTTTGCAGCCTCTCCAACTAGATCTATAAACAGCAAATATAATTCTACTGATACAAATGTCATCAAGGGCACTGCTCCCTTGGGCATGCTGATGGGCAGTCCTGTGCACTTAGAGTCCTCTAATCAGGTTGGTGTGATCCAAAGTAAGTCATGGGAGATGGAGTCATTAAACACCGGAGACTTTAGCTGCCCAAATTCTGCTGCACCTGATCAAGATTCTTCTGTTCAGGGTTTTTGTAATCCTGAAAACAAAGTATTGAGAGAACAGAATATTGATTTTGTGTCCGTGCACCAGACTGAATTGCCGGCAAACACTTGTGCTCAGGATCCAGCGTCCTTTCTTCCTTCCCAGCAACCTTGCTCTTCGCATAGCCAATCACTTTCAGATGCTGAATCTATTCCCAGACATACTTCTTTGTCCTATGTCACCACTCAAGAACCAGGTATTCTACAGCAGAAAAATGCAATTCAAATGATCAGTTCTGTTTTGGATACTGATACTGAACCTACAAAAGATATGGAAAATACTTTTGTCCTAACAGACGTTCAGAAGACAGATGCCTTTGTCCCAGTGTACTCTGAAAGCACTGTTGAAGAAGCAGCACCAAATTTTGAGAAAGCTAGTACTTTGCCAGTATTGCCATCAGAAAAGGACTTTAATGGAAGTGACGGGTCTTCCCAGCCAAATCCTCATTATGCATTTAGCAAGCTAATGTTTAAGTCTTCCAGTGGCCATGAGGCTGAAAAAAGCACTTCTGATACTCAGGATACTTCACATGAAAAGGAAAACAAACTGGAGAGTTTGGTTTTGACTCACTTAAATGATAAGTGTGATTCTGATTTATGTGAAATGAATGTAGGGGTGCCAAAAGGAAACCTGAGTGAACCAGATAATCCAAAACATTGTCCTGAAAGTGAGAAGTGTTTGCTTTCCATCGAGGATGAGGAGTCACAACAAAGTACTTTATCGAGTCTGGAGAACCATCCACAGCCATCGGCTCCACCAGAAATGCATAAATACGGACACTTAGTTAAAGTAGAACTAGAGGAAAGTGCTGAAGATGATAAACCTGAAAGCCAGATCCCTCAAAGGATGACCAGAAACAAAGGAAACACAGGAGCCAGTCAAAGCAAGCAGCTTCTGGCCAGCTGTGCACTGTTGCCAGACAAAGACAGTGAGTCTGCGTCCCCTCGAGGAAGAATAAGATTAACTGAGGAGGATGACCCTCAGATTCACCACCCGCGGAAAAGGAAAGTGTCCCGGGTGCCTCAGCCGGTGCAAGTGAGTCCTTCTCTGCTGCAAGCAAAAGAGAAAACCCAGCAGTCCCTGGCCGCCATTGTAGACTCGCTGAAGCTCGATGAGATTCAGCCATACAGCTCAGAGCGCGCAAATCCCTATTTTGAATACTTGCACATAAGAAAAAAGATTGAAGAAAAGCGCAAGTTGTTATGTAGTGTGATCCCTCAGGCACCTCAGTATTATGATGAATACGTGACGTTTAATGGGTCGTATCTCCTGGACGGAAACCCCTTAAGCAAGATCTGCATACCCACAGTAAGTAGCCTCGCTTGACATACACTGAGAGCCCCATTGGTAGGAATGTGATGGAGGTCACGTGTGTAGTCTTCACTTTTCTAGTAACCACATTTTAATGGGGACTTCTCTGATAGCTCAGTTGGTAAAGAATCCACCTGCAATGCAGGAGACCCCAGTTTGATTCCTGGGTCGGGAAGATATGCTGGAGAAGGGATAGGTCACCCTCTCCAGTATTCTTGGGCTTCCCTGGTGGCTCAGCTGGTAAAGAATCTGCCCGCAATGCGGGAGATCGGCGTTCATTCCCTGGGTTGGGAAGATCCCCTGGAGAAGGGAAAGGCTATCCACTCCAGTATTCTGGCCTGGAGAATTCCATGGACTGTGTAGTCCATGGGGTTGCAAAGAGTCGGAGACGACTGAGTGATTTGACTTTTGACGTTTTAAACAGTAAAAGGAGATGGGTGAAATTAATATTTCACCCAATATACCCACAATTCTATGTGAAAATATAATCAGTATAGAAGAGCTTTTGAGATAGTCTACATAAGTGTTTTTTTTGGTGCTGAGTATTTGAAACCAGGCTGGCTTGCAGTACATCTCAGTTCAGACCAGCCATGCATCAGTCAGTGCTCAGGAGTCGTGTGTGGTCTGTGCTGCCTTATTGAACAGCACTGGTCCTCGGTATTTTGTTCCTTACCCGCTGCTGCTTTCAACCATAAGGAGTTAATGCTTTTATTTCTCTGAAGGGTAACTCCTTTCCTTGTCGTTTTGATTCCATTCCCTCCAGCCTTCTTTGGAACCTTTCTGTATGAGAACACTCCTTGCTACTATATTTACAGTTTCTCTTTTCAGTGGCCATTACCCATCAACTGAACATATTTGGGTCTCCTTCATCCTAGGGAGAAAAAAGTTATCCCTTGCTTGTGGCACTTGGTCACGCCTAGTGAGTGATCTCACACCGCACCTTAGAGAGTGATCTGTGCCCAGTGTCCCCTCTGTGTCACTTCCTGTTCATACTCTTACTGTGTGTGCACTGGCAGAGATCCCCCATGAGCTCCGAATTGACTCATTGTTTGACCTCTCCCTTTTTCTTTCTGCTTGCTCTCTGTCACGTTCGACTTCATGACCATCTGGTTCTTCATAAACTCCTCACCTTCCTGGTTTTTCATGATGGTGTGCTCTTCTGGTTCTCTTACCTCACTAATTTTTTTCTGTCTTCTTACGGCTCTTGTACCAACCCGTTAAACATCAAAGTTCTCCAGGAGTTAATTCTTCAGTCAGCGAGGTCCTCTCTCTTTTTGTGGTTTCAGCAGCCTTCAATGCACAGTTAGTCCCAAAATGTCCTGTCGAGCTATGTCATCTCTAGAATCAGATGGCAGGCGCCTCCTGGGCACAGTCAGTTAAATGACCTCAGGCACATGTCCCAGGCTTGGTTTCCCAGTATGCTGACCCTGAGGGTTTTCCAGGAGGGTCGTAGGTGGGAGTTGTCAGGAGCTGTGCCTGCGTGTGTGCGGGAAGTAGAATTGAGGAGAGCAGGCAGGTGCCCTGAGGTGAGTGCAGTGACTGCCTGCACCTGTGGGAGCCTCAGGTGGGGAGCATGCCCTGGTGGGGGGTGGGATGGGGATGGTTATCTTGAGCTGCTGCGGAGCCTTGGCCTCCAACTCTGTTTCCAGAAGGCAGGTCTAATGGCACCCACTCTGACCTCAGACCTCGGAACAGGACCCCCCAACCACTCCCTGAGAAATACGTTATTTATTGGTGGTGACACCACAGTAGAAACCCATCAGTTAACCTGGTTCTATCCCTTAGATCTGAGGACTCATTCCAGAATCGACGTTCTCTGCTGCCTGTCCCAGGGCCCTTGTCAGTATCTCTCACTTCAGCATTGCAGCAACTTTTCCACTGCTTCCTTCTCCTAGTTTCTTTCTTTTGGCACTTTCCTTTTGTTATTAAACTTATGTCTCTTTAAAAACAATAAAAAGCTGTTTCCTTGTTGAAGTATCTCAGCTGTGATTTGCTGGCTCCCCATTGGCCACACATAAAAAAACCCACATCTGAGCACAGCAGCCGATTGACCCATCTCCCCACTCCTGCTTCATCATCTCACCACTTGTCCGAGTCACTCAGCCTTTCAGCCACACTGAGCTCCCTCTTCTGTGGAGTCTCTGCTCACTGCCTGGGTCCTTTGGCTGTGCTCTTCGCTCTACATGCAATGCTTCGCCAGGGCCATTTTTCTCTCCTCTTCCGTCATCGAGTGAGCTGTGATGTCACTCTGGGCAGGATCTTGTCGGAACAGAATTGCTTATATCTTCCTTAAACCTACCCAGGATGTTACAGTTAACTGTTTACAGGCCTGCCTCTCCCTTTGAGCTATAATCTTATGAAGGGCTGGGACACTGCAGGTCCCTTGGAGAATGATGCCTGCCTCTGTCTTCAACCCTGAATACACTACTGACTTCTGTAACTGTGTTCTACCTGCTTCTGGATGTCTTCTGAATGTCCCACAACATAGGACAAGATGAGGAGAAAGCAGAGGGAAAGTGTCCTCAAAAAGCCTCCACATACTCCTTCTCTACAGACGCATGTATTTTGAGAATTCCCAGATTTGTATATTCTGCACAAACCTCTCTCCTTGGCTTCTTTTATACTAGCTGGTCTACTCAACATTTCAGCACTGAACTTGCCCCTAACCTGCTTCTCTCTCCTCAGGTCCCCTCTTGTGGTCTCTGTTAGCAGCCATCCAGTCCTGTGAGTCCTCAGCTGCTCCCTCTTTTTTATCCTCAGTCACCCACAGTTTTAGACCCCATCCCTTTCTCTGCCTCCCCCTCTCACACCAGTGCAGCAGTGACCTGCTTCCTTCATTCCTTGCTTATAGTCGCGTCCCCCAATAGCTGTTCTCCAGTACAGCTGTGAGCTATTAAGACCTTTCCCTGGTTCCCTATTACATATAAAATTTACCCCAATGTGTTACACATAATGTGATCCACAGCGTGTTAATTAAATACCTTCTTCAGTGGGGAAAGAGGGATATTTTTCATGACCAAATAAGTTTGGGAAACATCATTAATCAAAAAATAGATTTCTTCACTGTAGGATTCCTAAAACTATTAAAATTTAATTTGTTAATTATGAGATATGTAAATAAATGTGTGTGTGTGTGTATATGTGTGTGTGTGTGTGTATCCATACACAGTGTTTCCCAACCTCACTTGTTCTCGGACCATTTCCTGTAAACCATGTTTGTGGACCCAGCGTTCTGTGAGTCACGCCTGGAGAAGCACAGTGTGCAGGGTAGACTACAACCTGTAGTACTGGGTCCTGCTGCTCTCTCCATACTGCCCTCTCTGCTCTCACACTTGATGCTCCAGGAACTCAGGCCTGCCTGTAGGTGCCTCCTGACACCAGACTGCTTGTCTCAGGCAGTGATCGTATTGTTCTGTCCTGTGTGAATTAGCTCCCTCCCTCCTTTCTCTTTTCCCCCACAACTAACTTCTCTGAACTCTTTACTCTGGCTCTTCCTTTAAGGTGGAGCTCGGGCATGACCCTCTCAGAGAAGCCTTCTCTGACACTCCAGTCTCAAAGGAGGAGGTGTTTTCCCTGTGCCACTTGAAGGATCACCTGTGTGACTTTTCAAAACTGAAATAATAGCACCAAAGTGTACTCTTGCCTCTTACTAAATTTAAAGAAGTTTTAAGACACAAATCAAATGTATAATTAGAGACCTGAAAAATGATCAGTCCCAATAAGCTGTTTTATAGAATAGTCTGCATTGACTCAACTGATTGAATCCTAGTGGTGTTAAACTGTTTACTGTTTATAGAGTCTTGATTAGGTCCAATTTTGCGTCTTCGGCAAGTGTTTCAGGTATAGTACTGCACTGTCCCTGCAGCCACATGTCAGTATCTCCTTGTGCCCCTGCCAAAAGAGTCCCCCAAAGTTATTGCTTTGTGCCAGGATGTTCTGAGAAACCTTTGTTTCTTCACTCGAGTACGTTGACAGTTAATAAAAGCTGGGGGCAGAGGGAGAATATGCAGGGGTCACAGACAGTTGCTGCCATACTTGGGTGTCTCTGTATTTACGCTCAAGAGTGTGCTCGAGACTGAGTCAGCTTTCTTAAGCTCCAGCATCTGTCAAAAAGCACAGTTCATGATAATGATCAAATCAGAGGTGAACTACCATAAGCTCTTTGGAGAATGGATACACAAAGTGAGATATCACATTTGTAATGAAGTTTGAAAACCACAGCTCTGTTAAAAGACAGTTTCATCTATTTTTATAAAAGTTAATTCACTAAATATAAGACTCTGCAGTTTTGTGTTTGGATTTTATCATGTCTACGGAGAGACTTTACCTACTGTACACTCAGACTGCCATCATCTTTAGGACTGTTGTGTGGTGTCTTTGTGTGTGTGTTATTCCTTCCTCCCTCTCTGTGAACTGTCACATACTGACGCTCTAAAACGTGTCTGCGACAAACAACTCCCTCCATCCTCATTTGTTCTTTGGGATTTGCTGTGGCCTCAGAAGTAAAATGTGTACGTTTTGCTTTCTTTCAGAGCATTTCAAATGTGTAATGTTTTGCTTTCTTTCAAAGAGTTGAAATTGAAAAGTAACAACCAGTTGTGAAATTGTTACTTACTGTATTATTTAATTCAAAGAATGTAAGAATTTATGTTTTCATTACGTTCTGCACTACAAAGTTTTAATTTTATAGAAATAGCTGATTATTGTAAATGTAATCTAATATTTTCAACTTTTTTTTTTAATTAGATTACACCCCCACCTTCACTGTCAGATCCACTTAAAGAGCTTTTTCGACAACAGGAAGTTGTCAGGATGAAACTACGTTTGCAGCACAGTATTGAAAGGGTAAGAAATGTTTAAATTCACTTATGCAAAAAATAACAGTAGATTATGATGGCCTACAGTTTTTTATTAGTGAATCTTCCTTATTTAGAACCATTTTGGGAAATGGCTTGATTTTATCTTTGTTCTTCTGCAGTTAGAGAATTTTTAAGCCTGTTTTTGGATAGCCATTCCTGTGTTACAATTTATGTTCAGTATTTATTTGATATACAGAAACCTCTTAAAATTTCTCAGTGGTATTTGCCTAATCTGCAGGCTGGTAGCAGTGAATTCCTGTATAGGTATATGGGTTTCCAGGTTCTGAGATTGTTGCTTGGTACCAGCTGCCATGGTGCAGAATCATACTGAGGCTGCACTCCTTGGTCCTTTTGGTCTGCTTTAGTATTCCAGTCTCTGGTGGTTAGTTTTGGCATGAATGACAAGAGAACAAACCTGTCTATTTATAGAAATCATCAAAGTAACTTGGATTGATAAAAATAATAAATTACCTTCTATATCTCTTCTGGGACGATCAGGGACTTTCTGAAAATGTGATGTAAGTTATGACCCTTCTTTACAGACACATAGATTCTTATACAAGTAAAACCTTGTATGTAATTTCTTCATTCATGATTGATTCTCTAGGGTAGAGGTTCTTAACCTTTTTTGTGCCATGGATTCCTATATAAAACCTTTGCTCAGAATAATGCTTGTAAATGAATGAAATAAATTTATAGTATTACAAAGAGAAAAGCAAATAAAGACGCACTCAAACAGCTCACAACACTGCATGACCCACATCAGTGAACAGTTTGTTAGCAGAAAGAAGGTAGGTCATATAACCCACATCAGTAGCCATTTCAGCCACAAGCTTGTGGTATATTTCATCTGTGCATGTAGCCATGTTACAAATGCCTTGCTGTTACAGAAGAGAAGCAGCCACCACGCCACCACAATGGAGTACCACTTCAGAACACTTAGAATGCATATAATAAACAGACAGATAATAACAAATGTTGGCAAGGGTTTGAAAAACTGGAATCTTCTACTTTGTTGGCAAGAACATAAAATGACACAACTGCTCTTGAATTAGTTCAGTCACTCAGTCGTGTCCAACTCTTTGTGACCCCATGGACTGCAGCACACCAGGCCTCCCTGTCCATCACCAGCTCCCGGAGTTTGCTATTGAATACATTTTGGCAATTTGTTAACAAATTAAACATAAACCTACCATATGACCCAGCAATCCCACTCATAGTTATTTACCCAAGATAAATAAAAACACACATTCAAACAAAGAACTGAGCATGAATGTTCATAGCAGCCTTATTCTCTGTGTCCCAAAGGAGCCATCAACTGATGAACAGATAAATAAAATGTAAAAATGAATGGAAGTGATGTGTGCTACAACACAGATGAACCTTGAAAACATGTGACATGAAAGAAGCCAGTCACAAAGACCACACACTGTTTGATTCCACCTGTATGAAATGTTCATAACAAGTAAATTCATAGAAACCAGAAGTAGAGTTGAGGTTGTCAGAGGCAGAAGGGGAATGCAGAGTGACTGCTGGTGGGCCCAGGGTATTTCTTCCTGGGGTGACAAAAATGTCCTGGAGTTAAGTGGTGACAATTGAATATCTTGGTAAATACAGTGAGCCCGCCATATCCACAGGTTCCATATTCATGGAGTCAATCAACTGTGAATCAAAATACTCAGGAAAAAAAATTCCAGAAAGTTCTAATAAGCAAAACTTGATTTTGCCACATACTGGCAAATTTACCTAGCGTTTACATTGTCTTAGGTATTGTAAGTAATCTAAAGATGACTTAAAGTATATGGGAGTATGTGTGTAGGTTATATGCAAATATGGTGCCATTTTATATAAGGGACTTGCACATCCATGAATTTTGGTATCCACAAGGGTCCTGGAACCCATCCCCCACAGATACCAGCAGATGACTGTATGTTATTAATGAAAGCCATCATTGTACATTTTCAGAAGATCATTTTTTAAAAGAGACTGCCAATTTTGGAAAGAAAATTTACTTTTAGAATTCTCAAAGTTATCAAATTTCTCAGCCTTACTATGAAAGAAAAACTGCTCTGAGATTCAAGTTCTTTTAACATTTTAAGTGATTTTTTTTTTTTTGAAAAACAAGTGGTTGAAGAGTTTTTGTTTTTTTTTAAATTCTTTGTTCAACTAGGAAAAACTCATTGTATCCAATGAACAGGAGGTTCTTCGGGTTCATTACAGAGCTGCAAGGACACTGGCAAATCAGACACTGCCATTCAGCGCATGCACGGTTCTCCTGGACGCGGAAGTGTACAGCGTGCCCCTGGATGCCCAGGTAAGGTCTCCCTGCTGCCTCAGTGCCCCCAGGACAGCAGCACCTCTGGCAGTTGGTATCCTCAGGACAAACCTGAGTTCAGCAGTCAGTAAAGCACAGAGACGAAAATGAGTGAAGCACTTCAGATCACCTGGCTCTCTGAACGTCAGGTTTATATCATTAAATCAAGACAATTACAGAACAGATACGTGTGTGTTTATGATAGCCTCATTTTATAGATAACTTGTAAATTGTTTCTGTCATGGATTTTATACCCCGATCCTGACCTTCAAGTAACTGGGAAGCTTAAAGCTGGAAGCTAAAAAAAATTGGCAGGTAGAACCCGGGTTGAGTCAGTGCTGAGAGAAGGCTAGGCTTTATTTGGATCTTGGGTGTTGGGATAAATTAAAAGAACTATGGGAAGCTGTAGCTGTAGTTTGAAAATATGTACTGCCACATATAAATTTCAGGAATCCAGAACCAGACATCAGTCATCAGAATTTTTTTGTGGTTCATAAACCAGAATGAAATTTACCCATCATAAGAGAATATAATAGTATAAACAAGACAATGAAGGATTATCACCAAAAAAGACTAGGAAATGCTGGATTTTTTTTAAAAAGTTATTTATTTGGCTGTGCTGGGTCTTCATTGCTATGTACAGGCTTTCTCTAGTGCGGAGAGTGGGGGCTACTCTCTGGTTGCAGTGCACAGGCTTCTCACAGGCAGGAGCTTCTCATGTTGAAGGGCCTGGGCTCTAGGCAAATAGGCTTCAATAGCTGCGGCTCGAGGGCCAAGTTACTCTGCAGCTTGTGGGAACCTCCTGGACCAGGGATCAAACCCATGTACCTTGAACTGGCAGGCAGATTGTTATCCACTGTACCACCAGGGAAGTCCCAGGAAATGCTGTTATAAATCAGGCCAACCATAGAAACACAAAGTATACACAGTATATTACAGAGAAAATTACTTAGTTCTTTCTGGGCTTTATTTTTCTCATCTGTTTAAAAAGAAAAAAAGGAGTCCCAGACAGGTCATAAAGAGAATTTCTGAAAAGAAGTGAATTTTCCTAGTAAATCCAGAATGATCAGAGACTAAAAAGGATCATGCCACGGTCAGCAGAAGAACGTAGTCATCATCTTGAGAACGACTGTGGGCCTGTTGCCTGTCCTTGTACAGCTGGCCTTACAGTTGGTAGACAGTCTCTCTCGACTGAGGAGCAGGCTTGTCCAGGTGAACAGAGCTGCAGAGGGTCTAAGGAACAAGTCCACTTGCTTAGGTAGGCTATTCTCTTATCAGACCTCTTCATTTTCCAGATAAACTTGTAATATTAAAAAGGATTGAATGACAAAATTTAAAATAGTCAACACATCTTTCCTGAAGACCAGGGCAAAAGTGGTCACAGCTCAGAATGCGGGCAGTGTGGTAGTGGGGCTGCCTGAGGCCTGGATACCCCTGTGGCGGTGCTGGTGGTCAGGTTGGGTGGGGCAGTCATGGAGGCAGCTGCCTGGTGGGCCTGGTGCTGCCTGTTGCCTGGGCATTAGAATGAGGCCTTCACAAGTCAATTCTCAAACAAGATGTAAAGAGATGCTCTTAACCCCATTTACAGAATAGAAAATTGAAGGAGTATGTAATCAATTTGAAATTACACAATAGGATACAAAGCTGACATTTGAATTGCCTATCTTAAAGAAATACCAAAACTGGTATTACTAAGAGTCGGTGTAGTATTTCCTTATAAACTCTTCAAAGAATAGGTCCTAAAAGGAATCAGTCCTGGGAGAAACACCAGCCCCAGAGCCCTGTGTGCCTCCGTGTTGTTGTTTCCTCCCAATGTGTGATAAGCGAGAGTTGTTAGTAGCTCAGTTGCGTCCAACTCTTTGCGACCCCACGGACTGCAGCACTCCGGACTCCTCTGGCCATTCCCAAGCAAGAATGGACTTCCCAAGCAAGAATACTGGAGTGGGTTGATATTACCTTCTCCAGCGATCTTCCCCACCCAGGGATCAAACCCAAGTCTCCTGAGTTGCAGGCAGATTCTTCACCAGGTCTGAGCCAACTGTCACATTAAAATGAGTTTCATTATCAGTTATATGTTAATAAGGTCACAGGCATTTAATACATCATATGACATGCCTTTTTGAGACATTTTTGACTCACAGAGCAGTAGGGTTCTCTCTAATTACTTACTAAAACCAACATCCTAATAATTCTAATAACTAATCAGCTCAGTATGGAAATATTTTATTAGCCTGTTTAAATACTCAGATTAGATGTTATCTTTCTTTGAAATATACTTTGATCATTCCTTTAAAAGTAGAATATACTATAAAAAGATACAATGGCATATAGATTTTTTTAAGTAGGTTATTTTATTTTGTAATATCCAACTATTTTATACTGTTTCAGTCTGATGACAGTAAAACTTCTGTGAGGGATCGCTTTAATGCAAGACAGTTCATGTCATGGTTACAAGATGTGGATGATAAATTCGACAAATTAAAGGTATGTATGTTTAGAAGTTCACTAACTGGATGCTTCCCCTTCGTCAGTAGAAACTGTTGCTGTGTGATAGAGGAGTGGTTAGGAAACGAAAGATGGTAGGCTGTGAATCCTCATGCTGGTCGCACTTTGGAAGATAAATGAAGAAAAGGATCCCCCCCATTTTTTGAGTCCAATTTAGTATCAAAGGTGCAGCTGCCACAGAAAAAGCCTTTTCTAAAGGGGGTCTTCGTGCTTGTTAGGAGGGGGGAAAACAGGGAGAGAAGAAATGTTATTTTGCCAGTAGTCTGTAAAGAAAATTGTTTGGCTTGAATTATTTTTAAAAATCACTCTTCCTTAGATTTTCATAATTCTTCTGATAATTTGAAATTGTATTGCTTGAAAGAACAGTTTCAAATTGAAGTCTGTTAGATGAGTATGAAGTCACAGGCCCAGAAGGATTTGGTATATGGATACAGATATAAGACAGGGTAAACCAGAAATGGACGTTAACTCAGAAACTTCACATACCCTAGTATATCCATCTTGCTCCCTAAAGAAACAATGCATGAGATTAATTTTTAAACAAAGCAGTTAAATAATCAATTCTTCTCTTCTCTTAAATAGACCTGTCTTTTAATGAGGCAACAGCATGAAGCTGCAGCTTTAAATGCCGTCCAGAGGTTAGAATGGCAGCTCAAACTCCAGGAACTTGATCCTGCCACCTATAAATCTATCAGCATCTATGAAATTCAGGAGTTTTACGTTCCGCTGGTTGATGTTAACGATGACTTTGAATTGACTCCTATATAGCAGCCGTTACTTCCTGATGGTGTCTTAAACAAATGAGGCTCAAGAGTGTTATGCTGTGGAATGCTGCCTTTTGACAAAAATACGATATTATGCCTTCACAATTGTTGGTAAAGTTCAACTAAAGTTGGTGATGTAGTAAACACTGTCATTTTATTAAAAATGAAAAGAATTATTTTGGATCTTAGATCCAAGCAGTTTCTAACTGAACCCTACTATTTATATTGGTGGAAGGTGACTCACATTAGAGCCTGTTGGCAGATGTCATAGTTGAGTAGGGAGCAGAGGGGCTGCTAATGGCGCTGGAAGCTGTTAGCGCTCTGTGTACGAGATGACTGCAGGTGTTCAGGTTCTGTCACAGTCTGCTAAAATAGATCAACAAACTAAAAGGCGCAGTTCCTACCAAATAGTTTCTAATGTGGAAGGAAAACTTGGCACAAAATTTCTTCAGTTTATTTTATCTGTAAGTTAATTGTATAGCTTTCTTTTCGAAAGTTTTAATATTGTCTTCCTTTTTAATAACTTATTTTATACATATTGTGCAGATGTAAATCTTGTAATTAATGGTCAAAATGTATACAAAGGGATTGGTAGTCAAAACATATACAAAGAGATAATTGTAAAACTGTTTTGTCTAATGTTTTATTGGACCAAAGTTGTAGTTTGTATGGTATGGAGTGTAGTGATAGTGTGTTGAGGTAGCAGGACCTTTAAATAAGGCATGCGTGTCTGCGTTAGCTTGTTGCCATCACAGAATTGTAGAGACTGTGACTTAGCTGCATGCTCCCTGTAACTTAACCCTCTCCACAGTGATGCCTGGCGGTGGTGTAAGGTGTTTCACACCAGTCTCCCAGGGTAGGGCCTTTGGCTTACTATGTTGGACATTTTATTTAGAATTAGTCATGCAAAGAAACAGCTCTTTCTTCATCTCACGATAGAGCCTATTCTCCCTCCCCCCAAAAAATGCCTTTGAATGAAAATTCTGAAATTATAAATGTCTATTTTAATACTCAAGTATGAAAGAATCTGTGAATATATGTAAATATGTTTAATAAATTTTATTGGTCATGTTAAATCATTGTAAAACTTTTTTACATTGCTCAAATATAATGTTTTAAGCTTAATAACCTTTGCACTTTTAAATAAAAACTGAGTACTCAAGAAAGAAATACTTGGTAGTCACAATAAGTAAAAACAATGGGCATATTCCTATTGACCTCTGCAGTGTTTATGAAAAATTAATATGTTGTATTTTTTCCTTGTATCAAGATACAAAACATATACTTTTCAGAATTTTATAATTAAAGTAAGATTTGGTATGCTGTTTTTTAGTAAAATAATTAGCAATATACGTAGAAAAAGTCCAGTTTCTCCTATAACATGATGTCAATTAAATGTTCAGGAATATTTCAGATTTGAAACCTGCTGCTAAACTTATTAAACATTTTTGGAAAGAAAATTAGGTTATATGTAAAATTGATCATAAGTATATGAAATAAAATTTACAGAACTTTCCATAATACCTTCTTGAATTATAATACTGGATGTTTTTTATTCCAGTAGAAGTAAAGAGAATATATAAGGAATAAAGTGATTTAAATTCAGCTAGCAAGTTGGAAGTCCCAGCTAATGGGAAAGAATGTAAAATTGAAGTTTTTGAGTGCAAAGGTATATATTAAGCTTAGGGGTTTTGAATTTTTACTTCAGTTTATATTTTAATTCATACTGTACTTGGCATGCGCAATAAAGCAGCACATGTGAAAAATACACAGTGCAAGGACTTTATTATAAAGATTGGATGTAGTAGTCTTTAGAAATTTAGATGAAAGATTTTGGCCTTTTTTATTGGATAAATGAGGCCAAGAAAGGCAGGGTAGATTTTAAAGCACTGGTTTTGTTGAAGTTAAGTTTATTAAGGCTGGGAACATTAAAAGCTAATTTATAAAAGCAATACTTTTTAATATGAAAAAATTAATGCAAATTTTGTTTATACTTTGCCTAAAAGTAAAAAAACCAGATTACTGAGCATTGAAGTCA
This sequence comes from Bos indicus, assembly GCF_029378745.1. Taxonomy (NCBI): domain Eukaryota; kingdom Metazoa; phylum Chordata; class Mammalia; order Artiodactyla; family Bovidae; genus Bos; species Bos indicus. Next base: position 41,889,851 of record NC_091783.1, read on the forward strand.
CAGAAAATACAAGAAGGGGAAGTTCATACAGCATTTTGTTCTGATGGTTCAACCAGAGATGGGGGACGGGGAAAAAAATGAAATCACTGTTTGGCCAAACAGAACAAGCTGCAGAAGAGAAAAACCAAGCAAGCGGAAATCTGGCATTTTTTAGTCACCCCAGCGTCTTAGTAAACAAACCACAGTTCTCTCCCTCTTCAACGGTACCTCAAGTTGCTGGAGCCTGTCTGCCATGATTCTGCCTCTGCAGATTTCCTCTGTAAAGTGACTCAAAGCTAATTGGAATAGCTTAGGAAAAAAAAAAAGTGAATGCCTTGTCCGGAGGAATTTATACTTAAGTAGTTAAGGGCTCTTGATATTAAAGATATTCTGAAGCTCTGAAATGCTAGAAAAAAACTTGGAATGAAGTCTATGCCTAAAATGATATAGGATTCTGAAAGAAATAAAAGGATGGTTAGTTTAATCAGTGATTTTTTTTAACTATTCAAATATCATGAACAAGATACTAAATTGTACCTAAGGATTTGTATTTCTTTAAATCTTGTTCTAAATCATATCTGTTTAATAAATGACTAGTTGATATTTGTGCATGTTATTTAATAAAGAGTTATATTTTTATAGAAAAAATAAGAGTGAAATGTGTGATAAATGATTTATTTTTAATTTTTTATTTTCCACTCCTACATGACTCCAACACCAGTGTTTACTTGAGCAGGTGGCAAAATGGTAAAATACTCATTTGGGGGGAAACAACCTTTTTCTAAGACAAAAACTAGCCTTGTCTACTCAGTAATGAGGTCTCAAAAAGTTAACAATATTTTTTTTTCTATCTCGGACACATAAAAGCCCAAAATTTTATGTAGGGACTTTTTAAAATTCATGAGGTAGTCTTGTCTTCTTGTATTTTTGAAAAAAAAAAAAAACATTTTCACAACTTCTTAAAAAATCCTTTTCAAACCTTAAAATTTAAATAATTCCCAATTAATCAGATGGCTAAAAAGGTTAGTTTAAGCATTAGCATTTAAACAGTGAAAAAGTACATTTGGAAAGACTGACTTGTCAGTCTTCAGTTTTAGCGGTTTTGACAGATATGTAGTGGTATCTTCCTGTGCTTTTAATTTGCATTTCTCTGATGACTGGGGAGTTTGAACATTGCTAATATGTTTAGTGACCATTTATACATTTTATTGTGTGAAAAGTCCTCAAGTGTTCATTGTGTTGTCTTTTTATTACTGATTGATTTGTAGGAAGTCTTTATTCTGCACACAAATCCTTTGTCAGGTCTTTATTAATGTCCATAAGAGTTTAAGGAATGTGTGAATATCCATGCATTTAGGTTTTAGTTATAGGGATTTAAGGCAAAACATTGTATCATTGCGAACATTCTTATGTAAGCAGTTTTGCTAAAATAAATTATAGTAGTATATTTTTAACTATCACAAAATGCTTTAATTAAACTACTGTGTAACCATCCCAACTGGAATATTTGGAGAATACAAAAATTCTGTTTTCCTAAAAGGGAAAGAGAATCACAGCAATATGCTTTGTGAGAAGGAAATGATATTTTAAAATGAAAGAGATTAATGTGACGTCTGTATTTTATTGGAGAAGACTCTTTTTTTTTTTTCTCATTTCATACATGATATTTTACATGTTTCCATGATGTCTGTATTTTAAAGAGCTTGAAGGAAAGAAAAGAAAAACCTCAGAACTTGTAAGTTTGACGGGCTTGAAGGCAAAAAGCTTAAGCCATTGTTGAAGGGCAGAGAGCAGAAAACCTTGAACGTACAGTCTAATCGGAGATACTTCAGATGGAAGCCCTGTTAAAGCCATCTGGTTCCCTGAACTAGTGACACTGCAGGCTGGATATGGTGGAAGGAGCAGTTTGTCCTCCAGAAAGCATCAAGAAGCTCTGGCTCTTAGAAGTAAGCACTGTGGTGGAAGTTTCATGAAGAAACATCTTAATTAAATGTGTACTCCCAACATGTAACCAGAAGTGGGGCCCGGCTGCTCCCTGCTCAGAAGGCAATAAAGAGGCAAAAGCTTGCTTTATTTTGGATGCTGACAACTTGAGGGGAGGATAGACTTCTGTCCAAAAGCCCACTCTTTCCTGACCATTAGTGGGCTAGAGCTTGTATAGGCTGAGGGTGGGGGCTATGTGCAGAAACAGCACAGCTCTGATAGTCACCTTGAAATTGGTCATCAGTGTGACAGCTAGTCTTGAATTCCATGGTCAGTTTGTTCCCATTTCCTTGAGGCCAGTTCTAGGAATTGTGACAGCTATGTCATGGTTACAGTCGGGTCGTCATATACAGTTTAACTTCTACCTGGTGGGGGTTTCAGTACCTAATAGACAGCTCACAGGATATAGCTCAGAATATTATCTGTAGCCCTGGAGGAGGAACCAAAGGTCCTTGACTATGCTTAATGACTAAACTATTATTATTTGGTGTCTCTTAACTGTTTTCCTTGTTTCTGCATATTCTCATTTCTCTGATTAACTTATTTTTTGGCTAGTTTTTCCACAGACAGAAGGAGGCAGAGGACATGGGGACAAGGACTGTAGGGTCCTGCTCCATTTCAGACAAAGAAGTAGACAAAAGTCCAAAAACGTCAGTAATTCCAAGAGTGTGAACAAGCAGATGCTGGCAAGCAGGTAAAAGTAGGAAACCAACTGCCTTCCTGTGGGTTTTTTGGCGTGGGTTGGTTTTATTGTTTTAATATTTTGTTGTGTTTAGCCCTCCCCAGTTCAAGTCTCGAAAGAACACTTGTCTCAGAATTGCGCTGTCTCCCCGTGGCATAAAACATCATCACAGCTGTGATACCGTCTTATGTCCCCTCTTACCTGCCTGGAACCATTCGCCTCTCAGTTCATACCCATGAGTTTCAGAGTGGAAGCAAGGTTTCCAGACAATGAAGACTGCTCATACTAAGTGAAGTAAGTCAGAAAGGGAAAGACAAATACCATATCATTTATATGTGGAATCTAACATACAACACAAGTGAACTTACCTACAAAACAAAACAGACTCGCAGGCTAGAGAACACACTTGTGGTTGCCAAGGCGGGGAGGGTTCGGGAGGGGTGGACTAAGTTTGGGATTAGCAGATGCAAACTATTATATATAGAATGAATAAACAACAGAGACCTCCTGTAGAACACAGGGAACTAGAGTCAATATCCTGTAATATCCTATAATAGAAAAGTCTGAAAAATAGGGATATTAATAATATGTATAACTGAATCACTTTGTTGTACACCTGAAACTTACACAACATATTGACACAACACAAACTCAACTATACGCCAATAAAATAAACTTAGAAAAAAAAGTGGATAGGGTTTATGCAACAAGGGAAAAAGAATCCTGTCCGAAGCCAAAGGAAAAATGTGCAGAATACAGGAGTGGAAAAGAATGAAGCATGCAAATAGAACACCTTGGCTTTATGAAGAGTATTTGTATAACCTCTAAAAAAAGATCTACATTTAGTAGCGTGAAAAGATGTTCTAGATATGCCAGGTGGGAAAAAGCATGTTGCAGTAAAGTATTCTTAGCATCATTTCATTTTTCACAAGCATGTCACTACATGTGACTTAAAAAAGAAGGAATACACATAAAATGAGGTGCAATCTCCAGAGGCTAAAATGGCCAGGGCAAGAGGTTCCATAATTTTTTAATTTTCTGTAATCAGAAAAAAAGGAAACAGTTGAAAAAAGTATTTTAAAGAAGCTACAGAGTTTGGACCTAATCTGGTAGGCAAGAGTGAGCCATGAGTAGTGTTTACTCATGATTTGAGAGGCCTTAGGAGCTTTCCAGAATGATTTGTAAATCTCTCAATAGCCCTTGATAGTGCTGTGCAAACATCTTCTGCCAAGACAGCATTTTCTCCCAGCAGGTGGGCCGGCAGCTTCCCCAGAGGTTTGCTGGGCCCTGAGCCTTTGAAGAGCTCCCTTGGGTGTCCTGCCTGGTGGATTCACAGCCGTTCATCACAGAGGGAATTAGGATCTTAAGAACTTGAAACAAAACAGAAATTGCCTCAAGATTTTCTACATTTCTTTATGTTTAAAACAGGAAGAGATGAGAGGCCTTTGGAACTCAGTGTTTTCTTTTGAGAGCTTCCTGGTAATTCCCATCACAAAGCAGGGAGGGAAGAGCAGGGCCAGGATGGGGGAAGGAGGCTTCTCCCCAAAGGGGCCTTCCCATCCCTAGATCTTACCCCCACAGGGCAACTGAGAGGCTTGTAGACTGGCTCCCTTCAGTTTAGATCCATAAATCAAATCCGCGAATTCAGCTGAGTGTCTTGGGTGCAAAGCATGAAGAGGGGAGTGGTGGATTCCAGACCGGAGTACCCAGCCTGGGGCAGTTGGCTGATTCCAGGACAGTGGTTTTCCTGTCTCCACTGGGCTGTGTGGTGCACAGGCTGGAAGCCTCCTCCAGGCAAGCCCAGCTTCCTCTTCCCATGGGCTGGACTGGGCGATCTGCCCACACTCCTGTAAGGAAGCTCCAAAGTGGAGACTCCAGACCAACTGGAGTGCTTAGCGGGGGCACGCAGCACTGTGCCTTGGTGACCCTTTTGCTCTCTGTCTCCTCGGGTGGATTGGTTGGAGTGAGGAGAGACCCGGAGGTAAGAAGCTACAATTGTCCTTGTTATCCCTCTATACTGGGCAGGACAACTTTCCCCTCCCCAGCCCACAAAGATGTCCACATCCTAATCCCTAAGAGCTGTGCATGTAAATTTACATGGGAAGAGGAACTTTGGGAACATGATAAAGTTACAGATCTTGCAATGGGAGAGTGTCCGAGAAGGAGATGTGTAGAGGAGCTGAGAAACAGGAAGAGAGAAGCAGGGGATTGAGGGAGAGTGAGTGTGGAAGAGAAGTGGGTTTATTCACCTGAAGATGCTGTGCTGCTGGCCTTGCAGATGGAGAAAGGGACACAAGACAGGGAATGCAGGTAGCTTCTAGAAGCTAGGTCACGGAGTCTCCCCAAGAGCCTCCGGAAGGAATACAGCTCTTCTGATCCAGCCTGAGTTTAGGACTTCCAGCACTGTATTAGACAGTGATTTGTTAACAGCAATAGGAAACCTCTTCACTGTGGTTGTTTGACAGTCAGTTGATGCATCTACATCAGATGATTGAATGAATCACCTTAGGTGAAGTGGTGACATTTGACCCTATCATCAAACCCTGTGCTGTACCAAGTCGCTTCAGTTGGGTCAGGCTCTTTGCGACCACAAGGACTGTAGCCTGCCAGGCTCCTCTGTCCATGGGATTCTCCAAGCAAGAATACTGCAGTGGGTTGCCACACCCTCCTCCAGGGCATCTTCCCAACACAGGGATCAAACCTGAGTCTCTTAATGTCTTCTACATTGGCAGGTGGGTTCTTTACCACTAGCACCACCTGGGAAGCCTATCAAACCCTACTAAGAGGCTATTGCATTGGTCACTGGTGAAATAAAATAGCCACTATAATAACCCTTGCAGCTCTCAATTCCGAAACAGGTCCAGAACCACCTGATAGCCACCTGGAAGCTCAACCGACATTTGGTCTTCTAGAGCATATCAAAGAAGGTCTTCAAATTAAAAAGAACTATCTTTTTCTTATTACCCAAGTAATGCAAGCAAAGATATGAGAAAATGCAGACAAGCACAAAGAAAAAAAAACAACACAAATTGCTCATAATCTCACCAAGAGACAACCACTCCTTACACCACAGTTCTCTTTCCAGGCCTTTTAAAATAATTGTATGCAGTTTTAAATATTAGTCATTTTAAATACATGCACTGCTGTAAAATGTTAACATGTCGTGAATATCTTTCTGGGCCAATGGTATTCATCTGCAGTGCTAGTTCTCCAAGTATGAGCTAGAGATCCTGGGAATTCCAAGACTTGGAGTCCCAAGACAGGTAGTTCCTGAGGTCAGAACTATCCTTAGTTTAATTCTAATACCTTATTTGCCTTTACATTCTCCTCTCACATTATATTTTTTTTAGTACATAATATGTGAAATAAGGAAATTTCTGAAGTTTCTTGGTTTTAATTTCAAAAGTTTTGAAAGATGTAGCACACATAAGTAAAATAACTTTGGAGCACTCAATAATTTTCAAGAGTGTAAAAGGGTACTGAGAATATAGAATTTGTAAACCTCTGATCTATAATACTATTTTTCATAGCTGGTTTAGCCCTTTGCACTGGAGTATCATAATCATTTAACCAGTAAGTAATGCCAAGAATAAGATCCTTAAATTTGTGTACACTTAATTATTGCTTTCAGATAGTTTTCAGGAATAGTTTTTGAAATGTATACTTACTTACTGACTGCATAAAAATGGACTAATATCAATAATGTAATCCACCCCGTTAGCCAGTCTGATAGGGACAGAGTAGGTGATTAAATAGTTAATCCTACTGTGCTTAGTTGCTCAGTCGTGTCTGACTTTTTGTGACCCCATGGACTGTACCCCACCAGGCTCCTCTGCCCATGAGGATTCTCCAGGCAAGAATACTGGAGTTGGTTGCCACGCCCTCCTCCAGGGGATCTTCCCAACCCATGGATTGAACCCAGATTTCCCTCATTGCAGGCACATTCTTTACCATCTGAGCACCGGGAAGCCCAGTTAATCCCACTCAGTTCAGTTGCTCAATCGTGTCTGACTCTTTGCGACCCCATGGACTGCAGCACGCCAGGTTTCCCTATCCATCATCAACTCCTAGAGCTTACTCAAACTCATGTTCATTGAGTAGGTGATGCCATCCAACCATCTCATCTTCAGTCATCCCCTTCTCCTCCCACCTTCAATCTTTCCCAGCATCAGGGTCTTTTCCAATCAGTCAGTTCTTCAAATCAGGTGGCCAGAGTATTAGAGTTTCAGCTTCAGCATCAGTCCTTCCAATGAATATTCAGGACTGATTTTCTTTAGGATGGACTGGTTGGATCTCCTTGCAGTCCAAGGGACTCTCAAGAGTTCTCCAACACCACAGCTCAAAAGCATCAATTCTTCAGCACTTAGCTTTCTTTATAGTCCAACTCTCACATCCATACATGACTACTGCAAAAACCATAGATTTGAATAGATGGACCTTTGTTGGCAAAGTAATGTCTCTGGTTTTAATATGCTAAGTGGGTCATAACTTTTCTTCCCAGGAGCAAGTGTCTTTTAATTTCATGGCTACAGTCACCATCTGCAGTGATTTTGGAGCCCAAGAAAATAAAGTCTGTCACTGTTTCCACTGTTTCCCCATCTATTAGCCGTGAAGTGATGGGACCGGATGCCATGATCTTGGTTTTCTGAATGTTGTGTTTTAAGCCAACATTTTCACTCTCCTCTTATACTTTCATCAAGAGGCTCTTTAGTTGTTCTTCGCTTTCTGCTGTAAGGGTGGTGTTATCTGCATATCTGAGGTTATTAATATTTCTCCCAGAAATCTTGATTCCAGCTTGTGCTTCATCCAGCCCTGCTTTTTGCATGATGTACTCTGCATGTAAGTTAAATAAGCAGGGTGACAATATACAACCTTGATGTTCTCCTTTCCCAGTTTGGAACCAGTCTGTTGTTCTATGTCTGGTTCTAACTGTTGCTTCTTGACCCACATACAGATTTCTTAGGAGGCAAGTAAGGTGGTCTGGTTTTCCCATCTGTTGAAGAATTTTCCACAATTTGTTGTGATCCACACAGTCAAAAGCTTTGGTGTAGTCTATCCCACTGCTGCTGCTGCTGCTGCTAAGTCGCTTCAGTCATGTCTGACTCTGTGTGACCCCATAGACAGCAGCCCACCAGGCTCCCCGTCCCTGGGATTCTCCAGGCAAGAACACTGGAGTGGGTTGCCATTTCCTTCTCCAATGCATGAAAGTGAAAGTGAAGTCACTCAGTCATGTCCGACTCCTAGCGACCCCATGGACTGCAGCCTACCAGGCTCCTCCGTCCATGGGATTTGCCAGGCAAGAGCACTGGAGTGGGTTGCCATTGCTGTCTCCAGTCTATCCCACTAGGGGATTGTAAATAGAAAAATATGGGAGACCCCTGTAATTTAATGGTTACTCAAGAAAGCAGGTTTGCTTAACCACAAAACCAAGCAGGCCTGCTTAGCAACAAAACCATGCAACAAAAGCATGGGACATGACCCCCAAGCAATAAAACACTGGTGGAATGAGCCCCACATCCTCCCCAATGAGCTCAGTAAGTTAATGACCCCTCGGACATGCTCTCTGCACACATAAAAAAGTAATTTGTGGACCTAGCTTGACAAAACTCCCCTGCCCAGCCTGAAGGAGGAACTGATGATGGAAGCATGATGTCTACTCAAGAAAGACAAAGAAGTTCTCCCTCTCCCCACTTTTCCTTTGATTATAAAACTATGGCCTAGGGATGTGACACCCTTTTGCCCACTCTTTTGTAAGCCTTACAAGCATCCTAGTCTAATAAAACACTTCTTATTGATCACTTTGCCTCTTCCCTGAATGCCTTCTGTGAAGAGAGGTAAAGGATTGTGTACCGGAGCCCTTTAGAGCCCCCGAACGACACCAAACGGTTTCACTCTTCTCTGGCCAAGCACCCTCTGGACCAGCACCACGGGGCCCCCCGCCCTCTTCCAGGGCTGAGCACAGGGCCAGGGGCCCTCCAAGGGTGCAGCATCCAGTGCTCTGAAGGCTCTACTCTTGGAGACCCTTATTCAGTAGGTGAGGGCAGACCCCAGAAGCCTGCGGTTTTTATAAATCCTCCCTCTGACGTCAACCTTGGGCTCAGGTGTCAGCTGCACTGGGTACCGGCGAGTTGCCTCGATGAGTTGGGCATCCCCATAACCAGGCGGAGACCAGCTCCCTCCCAGGATGGCCGTGAGGACTCGAGGAGCTCGTGCACATCACGTCCCAGCTCTGGGACCAGGACAAGTCGAGCCTGGAGCAAGAAGAGCCCGACAGCAGTGTCTGTGGGAAGAAGAAGCTGCCGGGCAGGGGCCGGAGATGCTAACAGGGAAGAGGGAGAAAGGACAGAGCGCGTGGGCCGGGCCCGTGTACCCTGTCGGGGGTGTGGCCTCTGGTGGGCGGAGCCCTAGCGGGGCGGGACCCCAGGCGCGCTGGGCCCGCGGGCGGGGGCGGGGCCTAGTCGAGGGGCGGAGCCGGGCCGCGCACTGACAGGAGCGCGGGGGGAGTGAGAGACGCCTCCTGGCGGGAGCTGGCGGCTGTCCAGGCGGGAGCCGAGGGGGCGGAGGGAAGCGGGGTGCGGGGGTGAGGCGGCGACTGGCCGGTCTCTGCCTCTTTCGGTGCAGAGGTTTGCGGGCGCCGCGCGGAGGACGGCGTGGAGGCGCGGCCTGCCTCCTTCCACAGCCCACGGCGCGCCCGCTCGGCCAACCCGTGGGGAACTGGGACCCGGCAAGCTCGCTGCGCACGGTGAGAGGCGGGGGGCAGGCGGGCGGGGGCGCTGCTCGGGGTCTGGAGGCCGCGGCTGGGCCGGCGCGGCGGGAGGAGACGGGGCCCGCGCGGCCTGGGCGGCCTGCGGGGGACAAGACGGGCCGGGCGCGGGGCGTCGCTCCAATCGCGGGCCTCCGGGGCCGCTGTCAGCGCCGCCAGCCGGGCCGCGGCGCTTTGTTCCCGGGGCCCCGGAGGCAACCGCTCCCGGCTAAGGAGCCGGCTACCTGCCTCTCGACGCCTCGTTCACCTGGACGCCCGCTAGAGGCGGCTCGGGGAGGGGCGCGGGGACAGCCGTGAGGTGGGGAAATACCCCCTGTTCAGTGGTTGGGGCTGATAACTAGTTCAGGAAGCTTCCATTTTCCTACGCCTTCTTGGGCCGCCACGAGTACGGGCCGGCGGCTCCGGATTCAGTGCAGCGGGCGGTGGGTCCGACGGTCCTGGAGGGGCCCCGCCTTGGCCCCGTCCCCGGGCTTTCTCGTCCAAAACCGAGCCGCCCGGGCACAGAGCCCCGGTTCTCTTTCTACCTTCTGTGGTTTTGCTTTATTGTTCTTCCTCACACTAAGGAAAAAGGTTTACAGTGATCTGAAAGGCCCATAAATGTACCTTTTATCCGTCTCACCTCACCTATTTATTTCATTGATTCCATTTTGAGTGTGTGTTTTAAACCCTAGGAAGTTTTATTTTCTCCTTTTTGAAAATTTAATGACCGTGTTGGTTGTTTTTACCACCGTCAGAATTTGTGCTGGTCTTTCTCGTTTTGGACTGTAGCATCTTTTTCAGTAACTTTGAAGAATCTCTGATAGCTAAGGTAAAGAAGTAAAAGAATATCGTCACATTTTGATAAATCAGAGTTCTTAATGCAGTCAATAATTTACTCTTCCCTTTGTTAATCGCTAAAGTATGTCAGGAACAACTGCCCACTCCTTCCGTTGAGCTGCTTCATTCTAGCTAATTATGTTAGACAAAATGAGGTAGTAATAAGTAACCACTAGAATAGTTTGCATTTTTAAATTTTATTTTAATTGTGGAAATTAAAATATCATTAAATGTTTTTAAAAATTTATAATGCAATATTAATAGTTTTTTGGGTTTTTTGGCTGGCTTAAAGTTGAATAGTAGGCCTGAAACTAAAGCTGAATAGTAACGGTGTAGTATTAGAACTACTTATTTGCTTTAACTTTCACAGTCACCATTTCTGGGTAGTCTGAGGAATTTCAGAATTGTATACATTTGAAGATGGCTAACAAGATGTTACTATATAAAACTGTAACTTTTTTTTGAGTGTATAAGTAATCTTTTGTTGAGAATAATCTTTATAAATGATCACTCAGAAGTCCTAACACAAACAACGAGTCTCGGTTTACTTACTTGTTTTGCATTTTTGTATTTGTTTTTACCTTAGTACTTGCCTTTGAATTAAAGTTTTTTGTTTGTTTTTTTGTTTGTTTAGCTTCCTGGGAGTTACTGATTGTCTTTGAAGAATCATGAAGTCACCCTCTGTTGTTATGCTTACTCTCACCGTTCTGGTGTTCCTGACATGGGTCCCTATGTCACTGAGTTGTAACAAAGCACTCTGTGCCAGTGATGTGAGCAAATGCCTCATTCAGGTAGGACTAAGAATACTCTTTTTACTACTATTAAAATTTATTGTATAGCAGATATAGAATGCAAATACACAGAGAGTGTCTATGTAATACAGTGTAAGAACCATTACACTAGTCTGGGGTTTTGCCCCCATACTTCACGAGCAAACTCAGACTCAAGGAGTTCAGTACAGGAAATAATATCCAGCTTTGTAAACAGGCCGTTACAAGGTGATGAGCTATCTATTCAGGTGAATTAAAGGGTTCTGTTGTACAATCTAGTTTACATAGCAAAGAGGCTCACTTACTATATTTAGGAAAAAAAATTTAGCTAGTCAAATCATAGACAGACTGTTCTCTAAATATAATGTACTAATTGTCTGTTCTGTGTAACAAGTTACCCCAAACAGAGTAGCTTAATGCAGTAAACATTTATTATTTACACAGTTCCTGAGGGTTGGGAACCTAGGAGCAGCTGAGCTGGGTGGTTTGGGGTCAGGGTTTCTCAAGGTCGCAAGTGTGGGGAGAATCTGCTTTCAAGATACTTGACAGTGATCTCTCTCGGCCGTCAAGGCAAGCCTTTCTGAAGAGAAAAGTGGGGTTAAGCGATTGACTTAGTTCATAGAGCTAAGAAGTGACTGTGGAACATGGCCTGTGTCTGAACACGAAGGCTATGGCCTTTCCATACGCATACTGATTATTACTGTCCATAAAGTTGGGTTAATTAGTGGTGAACTTCATGTCTTATATAGCTGTTCTCCCTTTCCCATCCTGTTAGACCATCAGCAGTCTTGTGTCTGTATTAATTAGCCTCTGTTCTAGCTGTTGGCTAAGAAATTCAGTGCACTGCTGAAACTATGTATATGTGAATTCTGTATGAAGTATGACTCAACCAACTTTTGCCTGTACTCCTGATACGAGAGCGTTTGTGCATATGTACTAGAAGTGATCATGGGTTTTGTAGATGAGAGGTATTCTGTGCTGATCTGTGACGTTTTGGTGCTCATTAAAAGTTAACATTCTGGGAAGCCTGGCCTTTCTGTGAGTGTGGTTACCACCATCTCATACTCCACGTACCATCACTTTGCATTTTAAACCAAAACTTTTAACTAGAGAGGCTGGTTGGTTGGTTGTTAATTTTTTTTTTTTTTTTTAACTCTGGATGTTTTTAAATAGAAGAGAGAAGAGTATAATGAACAACAGTAACCATCAGCAGTTACAGCAGTCGTTAACCCAGGGCTTCGCTTGCCTCATCTCTGTTCCCCTGCACTGTTAGGGTCCCCATCTCTGTTAGTGTCAAGCAGACCCCTGACATTATTTTATCAAATTCTAATGTCTATCTCTGAAAGATAAGAACTCTTGAACACAGCTATCAGCAATTTAAAAATTAATAATTCTTTAATATCATATAGTTTTATACCTGGAAGTTTTGATTTGACACACTGGCTTAATGGTGGCTGAAAATTTTGTAGTCTTCTCGTGAAGTCCAGCTTTATGCTGTGGTCATAGGGGAATCCGTGCTACTTCCCATATTGTTTCAATGTAGCTTCATTATTCACTATTAGAAACAGTCTCATAAAAATTGCTATATTCATGTTTAGGTGGAAATCTACTTAAATCTCAAATTATTTTTTGACTCTCCAAGACTATGATTTCCATTATTCAGCTAATTAAAAATTGGATTTTATTTAAAGACCTTGCTTGGTAAGGCAGTATTTAAAGAAGAAAGCTTTTGGTTACTGTCAATAAACACTCTTAAAAGTTTTTGTTTTGTGATTTAATTTAAAAAATCTGTAATACAAATGCTTCCAAACGTAGGTTAAAAAAAATTTGTAAAAACTGGAAAATCAGGTGCAGCTTCTCCTATTAAATGGTGATTCTGGTAAACTCATTACAAGAACGTAGGACTCTTTAAAAAAAAAAAAACAAACATGGTTCACTCATGTGAGCATTTCTGATTCCTGTTCCTTCAGAGCCAGGAATCATCTACTCCTTTTCTGGAATAGTGGAGATTGCCCTTGGTAGTACGTAGTGGCAGAGTGTGTAAGGTTAAAATGATAGAGGCCTTGAGTATTGAGGATTTTCTTAAAACCTTTTGAATTGAATTTTAAAATTTTAGCAATAACTTATTTTCTGCTTGGTAATTTTTCATATTAACACTTTTACTTGTATCGAATATGCCATTTTCTCAGATATCTCTGAGAATTACTAGAAGTTTTATTGATGGAGATGGAGATATGTCTCTCCCCCTCCCCCACCCCATTCTGTTACCTAGGTTTCTTTTTCTTCCAAGATAATTTTTTTCTTTCAATGTATATTTATTTCATGCAGGTGGCTTTCCTCAAATGTACAATATTCCTTTGATTCTTTTATAGTTAAGAATGAAGCGTAAAAGCCTGATTGGCCAGACTGTTTGTGGCAGGGCTGGCATACATAGACTGGAGGGTATCGCTTGAGAGTCAGAGAAGTTCTCGATGCTGGATCTGCTCTGAGGCTGATCATTTTCCTGAGGTGAAGTTTTTGGTTTGTTTGTTTTGAGTGGCTGATGTTTGTGCTGTGTTTGGGGTGGTAGTTGATTGGTAGATACCTGGTTCTTGTCTTTTTTGCCCTTGTGTGGAGGGTAGTCTGACTGGTCGGGTAGAAACTTGAACTTTAATGCCCTCTTCTATTCCTCTTCTCTTCACTTGAAGAATAGATTGGCTATTGACCTTTCACGTGTTAAGAATTGTCAGCTTGGGGTCTTTGGGCCTCTTAAATGCTTCTCTTAAAGGGAATCCCCAGAATTATATTCAAATTTGCATATGTACAGTTTTCTAAGAAGAGTCCCTAGCATTCAGGAGGTTCTTAGAGTGGTTGATGGCCCTGAGAAGGTGAGGAATTGCTGGGGCTTTGTTTGTCATCACACATACTGAGTTATTAAAATTCCACATTTCCATTCAACATAGATCAAGGCACGTTGACATTTTAGATGGCAATGATAGCTTTTCTCCTTAAACTTGCAGAAAAACATGCACAGAAACAGAGATGGGAGATAAGAACTTTAAGGAAGGCCATGCTGTAGAAGAAACTTCCTTCCTAAGAGGGCATTTAGCTTTGCTTTTTGTTCTTTTGGTTTGGTTTGAACAACATCTGTAGTGTTGAAATGATGTACTGTGAGGATAAGTTAGAACATTTGTTTATGTTTGAGCCCTCGGCAACTCATGAAATAACTAAATATAAAACATTTTTCCTGGAAGCTCAGAGTTGTATAAATGTGTTTTACCAACACAGTCATTCCTACCCCTCCTACAAGTTGCTGCGTAGAAGGGTGGTCCCTGTGTAAGTATTTATTTTGTGCTGACAGGAAAGAAATCTAATTTTAACATCAGGAAAGCAATATTGTCATCTTGGTGTATTCCTTTGTTCATATAATGGGTGGTTGAGCTGTCCTCTTTTAGGGGAAAAATGGTAATACAAGATTTTGCTTTTAACAAAATCTTTCCTGTTTTTTTCTTCTGCCTCTTTGAAAAGAATACTTAAAATTTGGATCAATATTATACTTCTACCACTGAAATCTCCAGACCCTTTTTGTTTTAAGAACTGAAAAACCCCTTATTGACTTGTATTTTTAGCTAATATTTATGGTCATATTTAGGATGATATAAACATTATATTTCATGAAGTATTCAAACTTGGGTTCAGAGATCACTGATGCATTCTTTTAGCACTTTGCCAGTTGTCTGAATATTTATTTTGCACTTTTATGAACTAAATCAACAGTCTGGTTTTTTTTAATTCTAAAAAGTGATTTAACTACTCAATAAATCTTAGATTATCTGAAATAAGTTAAAATTTCAAAGTAGTTTCTCACTAATAATTCTAGCTTTTTTAAATGTATTTCAAGTTAAAATTGTAAATAGTTCAGGTATCTTCAGGGTTTTCTTAATTACAGTAAACTAAAAAATTAACTTCCTCTCCCTTGTGCCTTAACCAGTGCTAATTAAATTCCATGTTAGTTTTTTCCTGCAGTTATCTTGCTTTATTACTAGACTAGTAATATTTGGTGTATAATATGCAGTGTTTTTTCTTTCCTTTTATGAACATTACTATGTTTTCCCTCTTTTTTTCCTACTTCTCTGTCTTTAAAGGTTGTGACTCTGACTTATTTTTGTCCTGTTTTGCTTCAGGGAACACCTCCTGAAAATCTTTGAAATTAATATCCAGAAATAATAAGTCAGACCTAATGTAATTTAAGGGAAGAATAAGTCATTGTTTCCCTTCAAAGCAAAGTTGCAGGGGACTTCCCTGGCAGTCCAGTGGTTAAGACTTCATGCTTTCCTACATGCTGCATGGTGGGGCCGAAAAAAAAAACACCCCAAAGATGAGGATTTTATCAGGACACTTGGAAGTTTTTAAATGTAATGTTCATAGGGAGAATAGTAAAATAACTCCCCATTCATCCATCACTTAGCTTCAGCAGTGGTCAGCACTGCTCCACCTCCTCCCATTTCACCTCATCTGGATGATTTTAAAGAAATGCTTTGGGGTACTTTTGAAGTAGGATTAAAGTTTTGTTATGAGGTTTATGTAAGAAATGGGTGTAATTTAATATATTTTGGTAGTTCATGTATATACATGAACTTGTATGTTGATCTATTTAACCAAAAGGATAAATTCTGTTTTCGTAATGTTAGTAGTATTTCACTTAAGTTTATATTATTTTCAAGGCAAAAGTTTGCCAATTAGAATTTAAACATGTTGATAAGATTTGGGTTAGATATTTCTGTCCCAAGTTTGAAAGTCTGTCTGATGTCCTCCTCAAAGAGTATTCGTATGTCAAAACAGATTTGTTGTAACTAACATAATTATAATTATGTTTATTCTTTCGAATAAAGGTTAATTATTTGAAGATGTGTTGTTTATATTTGGTTTTTAAACACTCATTTGACCTAAGTAAGGGTTGTGAAAATTGTGTCACCACAGGTACAGGCTGATGCCTTGTTGGTTACTGATGTTCCCACAGTGTTCATTTTCATAATTACCTTTGTTCTTACATTCCTGGGGGTTTTAGGTCATGATATTACAAATAGTTACGGTTTGTTTAGTTTAATATTTAAGGACCTTAGCTTATGTTTTTGAGTGTCTTTTTTTTTTTTGTACTGTATGCAATTAAACTATCTTAAGTCCTACTACTTAAATTTAAATTTATTTGCCTTGATAAAAATATTGTGTTCTCAAAGGGACGCCACAAAACACACAGAAGAAGAAAAAGGAAAGAAAGCAATTTATAGTCCTGTTTAGAATCTAAATACTGACTACTCTTAATATTTGATACAGTCCTTTTTATTCTATGTTTAGGTGATTTTTAACCCTTAAATATAGAATAAAGGTTGTTGTATATCAATACAACTTTCACATTCTGCATTTTTCACCAGCATTGTTTTATGTTTCTTTGTTTTTTAAAAAATATATGTTAGAGGAATTTAGTTTGAAATTAAAATAGAGAAATGTATTTTCAGAACTATCTTCTGCATTACTTTTTTTAATACCAGTTTATGTTTATATAATGCTTTATACTTTTCAGGTCAGATTTGTTTAATAAATTTATGGGCCTCAGTGTACTATACTGGTCCTTCAAAGATGAGATGAGATATTCCTTAGTCTCCCAAAGCTTTTGGGGGGTAAGATTGGTCACATATGCTCATGTAACCACTACAGCAGTTGAGATAGGAAATGTCTTCATCACCCTTAAAAGTCCCTTCTTGCCCAGGGAGTCGAGACTAACCTCCTCCCCATCCTCAGTACCTTCCCACCGCTGGATGATTTTTGTTCCTGTAATTTCACCTTTTCCAGAATGTCTGCTAACAGGATCGTACAGTGTGTTCCCTTTTGTGCCTATTGGCTTCTTTCAGTTAGCAGAGTGCTTCTGAGATTGACCGTGCAGCTGTGTGTGTGTCAGGGAGTCCTTTCTTGGTCTTGCTGAGTGACGTTCTGTTGTGTGATTTCTTCATCCGTTCACTCGCTGATTGACATGGATTGTTTCTAGTTTGGGGTGGTGATGAATGAAGTTACTTACTTTCATGGATAGGTCTTTGTGTGGATGTATGTTTTCATTTCTCTCATGTAAATACCTAGGAGTGGGACTGCTGGATCACAGAGCATCTGAGAAACTGAGACTTGGTGTGACATGCTGCTTTTTGCGGGCTAGGACTTGAATCCAGACCCTGTAAATCCAAGTCGTTGGCTGTCCACTAGACTCTAATGCTGTTTCCAGTGATGATATTTCCCTGTTTTAACAATGGTGCTAACAAATCTCTCAGATTTTGGCAACAGTTCAGGAGTGGAGATACCTTCCAGCGAATTTACATCAGAATATAAATAAAAATTTCCCTCAAGTGACCAGTTTCCATTTCTGACCTGGAAGTATGGAAGTTTATAAAATGAACTCTTTCATAAAGAGTTTATAAAATGAAACTGTAAGTCTTGGCTTAGTCTTGGATGAATAATGCCCCCAGTTTATTTTGCATAGAGGATTAAGATCTCACCAGCACCTTAGTCATACAGAGAATAAGATTTTCCACTAAAGATTAAATAATCATATGAAATCTGTCTTTTGGCATGAAAAAATTGAAATTCTTTGGAATATTCAAGATTTTCACTGATACTAACATAGTAAAAATACATTTTAAATTAGACTTGTCCCACAACTTTTCATCCTGCCATGTTTTCATTTCATAGAGGCTTTTGAAGCAGATTTCCAAATTATCTCTAAATACTCGTGCTGGTCAATGTCGGATAGCTGAAACGTATAAATTTCTGTTTTCTATTTAGTATAAGGTTTCAGTTTTTTCCACTGTAAATGTATGGAACGGTGTGATCGCCATGTACCAAGAACCTCTGCTGTGGTATTTTGCACAGAGGTGGAGATGCATGTCCCCTGGCTCTGGCTCGCGGAGGCCTTGGGGCTGGAGCAGCCCTGAGGCAGAAGAAGGACACTGGAGCCTTGGGTTGGGTTGCTGACCCGCCCCCTCCAGCCTTTCATCTGCACCAGGAGCAGCACCCACACTTTCCCTGAGACTTGCAGACCAGGGAGGCAGTGATGTGATCTTTAACTGGCTGAAGCAAAAACAGAATTAGGTATTAAATCCCAACTCACTGGTTTTGCAGCTCATGCCAATGATGCTTATTTTACCTTTACAAACAATGATTAAACTTGGGCACTAGCACTTGTCGTTATATTCAAGTACTGAGGGTGAAAGATGTAATAGTGCCTTTGATTAAGCAACCTGAAGGGTTAGCTGTTTAATTATGGGTTTGTTCTAAGAAAGTAATAACTATAATTACTGAAATGCTAAATTAATGAGAAGCTTTATATTATTATTTATATTAATAAGCTTTATGTTTTAAAAGCAGGAATAGCGATCCAGAACCGGGGTCAGATCTCAGCCACTTACTAATTGAATGATGTACAAATTCATAACATTATATTAAAATAGAGATAAATAATAACTTGATAAGGGCTTTATGAGCTTTAACATAATGCGTATAAAACTCTTACCACGGTGCCTGTTTATGTTACATAAAACCCACTTAGGAATTCTGGGGGAGGCAGTGGCGGGATAAAAGCGGAGGCAATAGGGCAGACTTTCTTTCCAGCTCTGTGGACATCCAGTTTGGTTGGGATCCTACATTCAGCCTACAGAGTGGTGCTCAGGGTTGGTCACGGGCAGTTTAGTGAACTAGTAAACAGCCAGTCCACATAGAAATCCCACATCTCAGCACAACCGGCTCTCTAGTTAAGATGGTGACTTTGAAGTAAAAGTGATGTAGAAGATAATAATCTTTCTGAAGCTGGTACTGGAACATGGACAAGCTGTGAAAGGGGTGAAGAATTTCAGAAGAAAAGGGAACTTTGTGCACTGTTGATGGGAATGTAAATTGGTGTAGCCACTGTTGAGAACATTTTGAAGGTTCCTCAAAAAATTAAAAGTAGAACCATCGCACATCACATGGTCTACCAGTTCCACATCTGGGGATATATTTGAAGGAAGCAAAAACCCAACTCCAAGAGGTATCTGCACCCCCATGTTCATAGCAGCGTTACATACAACTGCCAAGATAGGGAAACAACCTCAGTTTCCACTGATGAATAAATGGATAAACAAGTTGTGGTGTGTGTGTGTATTTGCATATATTTGTATACATATATATGCATACACACACACACACACACACACACACACACACAGATGTGGAATATTATGCAGCCATAAAAAATGAGGAAATCCTACCATTTGCAACAACATGGATGGACCTTAAAGGCATTGTGCTAAGTGAAATAAGTGCAAAAAAACCCCAACAAACTCATAGAAAATGAGGTCATATTTGTGGTTACCAGAAGTGGGTTCATTGGGAGGGGAAATTGGAGGAAGATCAAAAGGTACCAACTTGCAGTTGTAAGTAAGTCTTAGGGCTGTAATGTCCCACATGGCGACTGTAGTTACTGCTGCAATATGACATACAGGAAAGCTGTTGAGTGAGTAGATCCTGAGAGTTTTCATCATAAGGAGAAATCTTTTTTTTTTTTTTTCATTTTATCTATATGAAATGATGGATGTTAGCTAAACCTACTGCAGGGATCATTTCACAATAAATGTAAATCAAACCATCATGCTGTACACCTTAAATGTGAGAGTTTAATGTGTGTCAGTGTTAATTACAGTGAGTGATGTATGTCAGTTACCTCTCACCAAAACTGGAAATATCATCTTGCAAAAAACTATGTCATATAAGAATGATGGACTGACTCTAATGGTCTAGAAACATAGTAAGATTAATAGGGATGAATACTGTGCTATGTTTATATATGTATATTTTATATATATATATATATATATAATGTCACCAACTGGAGAAAGCCAAGTAAGCCATGTGTTCACGGAGTTTCCCTTAGGTTGGGTTTGTTTAGCAGTGACTCTAGTGGCCAGAGGAGGGGTAGCTGCTGCTGCTGCTAAGTCTCTTCAGTTGTGTCCGACTCTGTGTGACCCCATAGATGGCAGCCCACCAGGCTCCGCCGTCCCTGGGATTCTCCAGGCAAGAGTACTGGAGTGGGTTGCCATTGCCTTCTCCAGAGGAGGGGTAGAGGAGAGGCTAAAGGAATTACCTTGAAGCTTCATGTACAAAGCAAGCTGCGTTAATTAGTTTCCTGCAGTAGCAAACCATCCCAAAGCTTTGTGACTTGAAACAATAACCATTTATTTTGCTTTTCTTTCTGTGGATCAGCAGCTTGGGCCTTTATCAGCCGAGTAGGTTTTCTGGGCTTATTCTTGTGGCTCTTGTCAGCTGCTGGTTGATTGGAGGATGGCTGAGCAGGGGTGGCTTCGGATGGACTGACTTGTCCATGTGGCCCTCTCTGGGGCTTCACATGGCAGCTGGGCAAAATTCTAAGAGAAGGAGAGGAAACATCCCAGGTCTATTCAGGCCCACACTCAGAACTGACACTAAATCACTTCCACCAAATTCTGTTGATCAGGGCAAGTTTCAAGATGACTTCCATTCAAGAGGTCTGGAAATAGACCCTTGTCTCTTGATCAGAGGAGCTGCAAAGAGGGTGACATGGGGAGGGGAAGGATTGCTGCCCATTTTGTAAACAGTCAGCCACGCCAGGCACGCTTAGATCAATGAAAATAGCTGTTAAAAGATGCTGTTAATTTACACTTTACATATTGAGGAGCCACAGCTCCCACTACAAGTCAACTGGCCATGCATTTGACAGTGAATCTAATAGCTGGAAAGTGGATTCTGTTCTTGTACTGAGTGTGTTGCGTTCATATGGGAGATGAAGTTATAGGTTATGAAGTAAAATCTCTTTATTTTGTTTCAAAATAAGATAAAAGGATCCAAAATGCATTCATTGAATGTGTCCAAAAGAAAATCTAAATCTCCTGAGATCTAAGTAGTACTTGAATCTAATTCCAAGTCTAAATATCTACTTTGTAGATATTTATTTCCTACAAATAGTTAATGATGTTAAATTAAACTAATGTGCCAAGAGTAAATGACTATAAATGCAGTTATTATGGAGTGCTTTTTTGCTGCAAAAAAGTAGCAGTTTTAAATGTAGTTATTTGGAATTTTAAGTCTGAAAGTCTGCTTCATTTCTAGGAGCTCTGCCAGTGCCGCCCTGGAGAAGGAAACTGCTCCTGCTGTAAGGAGTGCATGCTGTGTCTTGGGACCCTCTGGGATGAGTGCTGTGACTGTGTTGGTAAGTTGATGTTACGTTTCTTAATATTTCCTATCACAGAATCCTTGACTTTAAGAGACTTTAAATAGTATTTTATGTGCATAGACTAGGGTATGTATAAGATATTGTAGGTGTATAGAACAGCATTGCATTTGCTTGTATCGAATAGTATTTACATATATATGTGTTTGTATTTTTATAGAAAAGGTGTGGGAAGAAATTCTTGTGAAATAAGAGTGGAGGAACAAGTGGAAGATTTTTTTTTTTATCCTTTATTTTTTTTTAATTTTATTTTATTTTTAAACTTTACATAATTGTATTAGTTTTGCCAAATATCAAAATGAATCCATCACAGGTATACATGTGTTCCCCATCCTGAACCCTCCTCCCTCCTCCCTCCCCATACCATCCCTCTGGGTCGTCCCAGTGCACTAGCCCCAAGCATCCAGTATCGTGCATCGAACCTGGACTGGCAACTCGTTTCTTATATGATATTTTTCATGTTTCAATGTCATTCTCCCAAATCTTCCCACCCTCTCCCTCTGCAACAGAGTCCATAAGACTGATCTATACATCAGTGTCTCTTTTGCTGTCTCGTGCACCGGGTTATTGTTACCATCTTTCTAAATTCCATATATATGCGTTAGTATACTGTATTGGTGTTTTTCCTTCTGGCTTACTTCACTCTGTATAATAGGCTCCAGTTTCATCCACCTCATTAGAACTGATTCAAATGTATTCTTTTTAATGGCTGAGTAATACTCCATTGTGTATATGTAACATAGCTTTCTTATCCATTCATCTGCTGATGGACATCTAGTTGCTTCCATGTCCTGGCTATTATAAACAGTGCTGCGATGAACATTGGGGTACACGTGTCTCTTTCCCTTCTGGTTTCCTCAGTGTGTATGCCCAGCTGTGGGATTGCTGGATCATAAGGCAGTTCTATTTCCAGTTTTTTAAGGAATCTCCACACTGTTCTCCGTAGTGGCTGTACTAGTTTGTATTCCCACCAACAGTGTAAGAGGGTTCCCTTTTCTCCACACCCTCTCCAGCATTTATTATTTGTAGACTTTTGGATCGCAGCCATTCTGACTGGTGTGAAATGGTATCTCATAGTGGTTTTGATTTGCATTTCTCTGATAATGAGTGATGTTGAGCATCTTTTCATGTGTTTGTTAGCCATCTGTATGTCTTCTTTGGAGAAATGTCTATTTAGTTCTTTGGCCCATTTTTTGATTGGGTCATTTATTTTTCTGGAGTTGAGCTGTAGGAGTTGCTTGTATATTTTTGAGATTAGTTGTTTGTCCGTTGCTTCATTTGCTATTATTTTCTCCCATCCTGAAGGCTGTCTTTTCACCTTGCTAATAGTTTCCTTTGATGTGCAGAAGCTTTTAAGGTTAATTAGGTCCCATTTGTTTATTTTTGCTTTTATTTCCAATATTCTGGGAGGTGGGTCATAGAGGATCCTGCTGTGATGTATGTCAGAGAGTGTTTTGCCTATGTTCTCCTCTAGGAGTTTTATAGTTTCTGGTCTTACGTTGAGATCTTTAATCCATTTTGAGTTTATTTTTGTGTATGGTGTTAGAAAGTGTTCTAGTTTCATTCTTTTACAAGTGGTTGACCAGATTTCCCAGCACCACTTGTTAAAGAGATTGTCTTTAATCCATTGTATATTCTTGCCTCCTTTGTCAAAGATAAGGTGTCCATATGTGCGTGGATTTATCTCTGGGCTTTCTATTTTGTTCCATTGATCTATATTTCTGTCTTTGTGCCAGTACCATACTGTCTTGATAACTGTGGCTTTGTAGTAGAGCCTGAAGTCAGGTAGGTTGATTCCTTCAGTTCCATTCTTCTTTCTCAAGATCGCTTTGGCTATTCGAGGTTTTTTGTATTTCCATACAAATTGTGAAATTATTTGTTCTAGCTCTGTGAAGAATACTGTTGGTAGCTTGATAGGGATTGCATTGAATCTATAAATTGCTTTGGGTAGTATACTCATTTTCACTATATTGATTCTTCCAATCCATACTGTTTATACATATATATTTTTTTAAGTCATGCAAATTTTATTTTACTTTTAAAATTTATTTATTATTTTAAATGAGATAGGTCAGGAATAGGTGCCTGGGGGCCAGGGGTGGGGGTGGGTCAGTCTTGGCAGAGAGCAGAGTTGTTTGTTGGCTTTTCTTTTGGCTACACTGTGCGGCATACAGGATCTTACTTCCCTGATCAGGGATCAAACCTGTGGCCCCTGCAGTGGAAGTGGAGAGTCCTAACCACTGAATTGCCAGGGAATTCCACTGGCTTTCATTTTTAATTTCCAAGCGCCCTCTTCTGATTGTCCTTGTAAGGGGGCTTGCAGTTCTTGTTTTATAGATAAAATAGGTCTTCTGCTCCTGAATCTTCCCAGAGTTCCATGGTGACATGGGCCTGAGGGAGACTGTAGCGGTGACATTCAGCTCTTGGACTCCCAAATAGGAGTTAATGTTTCAGTGTCTTGTTCTCTTTTGCGCTGTACTGAGTTGAGACAGCTGCAGCCAATGTGCCTTCTCCTGCCCCTATATCTCAGAATCTAAGATAGTCCCTGGTACAGTGTCTGGTGCACAGAAGGCATGCCAGTGTTTTTGTGACTGTCAAATAAATGAGTTCTTACTGCATTGTCCTCCCAAAATGGACAGTTTATTCTCTGCCTTTGATGGGTGTAGTTTTGTGTGTGTGTGTTTGATGTTAACTGAAATAAAAGAAGTTTGAATTGTTTTAGAGCATTAAATATAGGTTAATTTAGTATGTGTAATGAAAGCAAAAAAGAGACAGTGGTATCAACCCCTGATAAACATGGAGAAGGCAATAGCACCCGACTCCAGTACTCTCGCCTAGAAAATCCCACGGATGGAGGAGCCTGGTGGGCTGCAGTTCATGGGGTCGCTAAGAGTCAGACACGACTGAGCGACTTCACTTTCACTTTTCACTTTCATGCATTGGAGAAGGACATGGCAACCCACTCCAGTGTTTCTTACCTGGAGAATCCCAGGGACAGGAGAGCCTGGTGGGCTGCCGTCTATGGGGTCACACAGAGTCGGACACGACTGAAGCGACTTAGCAGCAGCAGCAGCAGCAGCAAACATGTAAAAGCATTTATCATAAACATGGAGGCCATATACACGAATGTACTTTTATCATTACCTAAAATACTGTGTGAGTGAGAGAGAGTGTGTGTGTGTGTGAGAGTGTGTGTGTGTGAGAGAAAGAGGTTGTGTGTGTGTGAGAGAGAGTGTGTCTTTTAACCGTCACACAATAGTGCCATTAGGCTTTTCTAGGAAGAGTTCTTCCACTGAGAAAGATTAGTTATACGTGTTCATATCTCTACAATTTTAGAAGTAACTAGTGTGCTTCTTAGCTAGTTGCCCCCTCCAAAATAGTATTTACCTTTAAGGATTTAATGACTGGTTTTCAACTTTGAGTTAATTCATTACATAACTTCAACTCTCATTTTAACTTCAGCTGCTGTTTCTAGCATAAGGTTTAGATATTCCAGTTCTTTTTGTGCGGCAGTGGTCTCCTCCTTGTAGGCAGCTCTCCTCCAAGTTGGGCTCCCTTGGTGTCCTTTGCAGACCTATGGCTGCACCTCCCTTCTAAGTGGAAACACGTCCCATACTTTCTGTGGGTGGGGTCCAGACTTCTGAGGGGCCCCAAATTAGAGGGCAGACAGGCTTCCTGTCCCGTCTCCTACTGTGGACTTGAACCATGCACTTTGTCTGGCAAGCTTTCTCCTCCAGCTCCTTGTGTAAGAGCATCTGTTCCTCTTTTCTGATTTTCTCCTAAGAGGAACTGCCATAGCTTATTTCATCTTTGCTGTTCAACGTGCTCCTCAGATGCTATGGTGTTTAATCCTGGATCTCTACCCACAGGCTTTGTTTTGGGTATGTGTATGTTTGTTTTGTTTTTACTTTTCCAAATATACACAGAAATAGAGAGCACAGTGAACTGCTGTTTAATGGTCCCCAGTGCCATCAGCCACGCCTGCTCCCCCATCATCTGTCTGTGTGTCTGTCCCCGCCTTGTTTGCTTGGACTGTTAGAAAGTAAATACATAGTTTTACTGTACCTTCAAACTGCTTTAGTTATTCATCTGAAGAAAGAGCGAGCTTCCTGACGTAACATGGTATCGGTGCCACAGCAGCATGTTTACCAGCACTTCTCCGTGTCGGACCCCCAGCCCTGCTCAGGCTGCCCAAGTTGCCTAAGGGCTGTTTACTGTTGTTTTAGTCAAAGCAAGATCCATCAGAGCCCACTTAGTGTATGTGATTGTTAGGTTTCTTTAGTTTCTTTTATTCTAAAAAAGTTCCACGTCCCCTCATCACCTTTTAAAATTCCATTGACTTGATGAAGGCACTAGAGAGTTCTGGTGGAAGATGTGCCACCTTCTGGGTCTGACTGAGAGCTTCTTGTGGTTATTTAACTTGTTGCTCTGTCCTCTATATTTCCTATAGACTGGAAGACTAAAAGGAAGAACTTTCCCTTCTCTTCCATTTTTAAATTCATTTATTTATAAGGACTCATAGATCCCTATTTTATTCATAGAGTGGTAATCCATTATTTTCAGTATTTATTTTAATGTTAAAATTGTCAGTTTGGTCAATGGGAGCCTTTTCAGGTTGCCTCTTGTGTCTTTTGGCATGTCCATCATTCATTAATCACTTCCTTACTTTCTGGCACAGAAAGGTGTCCCAGGGTCATTTTGAACATTCCCTAACTCACCCCTGGAGTCACTCTTTTCCCCAAGGAGCTTTGTTCCTCTTAGCCAAGTATAGGTATTTAGAACACAAGATCTGGGCCCTTGGTGTACTCAATGTTACTAGGGTGTCATTGCCTCTAGCCCTCTTAGCCAAAAAGCTAAGAAAGGGTCTGTGTACAATGTTAGAAGGCACCTGACTACTATTTTGCAGCTTGGGTTTCAAGTTACTACCTAATAATATCTCAACGACATTTCAATCAGTGAGAAAAAGAAATTTTATTCTCTTTGCCTTCCTTCCCATCTCCCTACCCACACCGCCAGGTATGTGTAATCCTCGAAACTATAGTGACACGCCACCAACTTCGAAGAGCACAGTGGAGGAGCTTCACGAGCCCATCCCTTCCCTCTTCCGAGCGCTCACAGAAGGAGACACCCAGCTGAACTGGAACATCGTCTCCTTCCCTGTTGCAGAAGAGCTCTCACATCATGAGAACCTGGTTTCATTTTTAGAAACCGTGAACCAACCCCACCACCAGAACGTGTCTGTTCCCAGTAACAACGTCCACGCTCCATATTCTAGTGACAAAGGTAACTGCCAAAGTCGACTTTTTCTCTCTTGCCCGCCTTGCTTTCTGTGTGGTCTGTGAAGCCTGTTTTAACCTTTTAGAGCAGCTTTTTGGTTTTGAGTATGTATAGTCTTAAGTAAGTTATGGACTTTAATAACTCCATCCCTGAGTAAACAAGGAGTTGTTCTCACAACTCCTTCAGACTCTCAGTGATAAAGGCTACACTGAAAAATAGATAACCTGGTTCTAATTTTATTTGCATTAGGCTTTCGTTGTTATTTTCATGAGACAGCAGCAGGGTTGCTTACCTTATGCAGAGCTGTTCATCATCGGGTAACATCCAGAGCGTCCTAGGAGCCCAGGTTCCTGTAATAACATTGATGTCATGAATGATGCCAGGCCATCAGCTCAGTTTCATAATGAGCCAGCTGGTATTACAGACACCTGATTTCTGGGGGTAGCCTGAGCCCAGCCACTGCTCTGCAAGTGAGTGTTGTTGGTCAGCAGGGAAACTGAATGAGAGAGTTACGTGTAAGATTCAGAGAAGCGTGTTTAGGAACATGTCTTAGTGAGCAAAGTCATACCTGAACTTTGGAATGTAAGAGGGATGTAACTTTCATAAAGTCTGTGATGTTTCCAAATACAACTCTCCACACAGGTCCACTGTGGAAGGATAAGACAGGTTTGAGTATTACAGTTGTTTCTTAAAATTTGAGATGCGTTATGCACAAGCAGTGTAATTTGTGCTTTTTTGTTTGCCTTTCTTGTTGTGCCCTCCATTACAAGCCTACCTATCTGAAGTAGTATGAACTTCAGCCCTCAACAGTAAAAGCAGATCAGGTGTTGTTAATAAAGAGTAAGAATCCGCGATTCCCCTCAGGTTAAAGTGCTTTATAAGACAAATTCTGGGTCTTGGGAAACTTCAGAAATGCACGAATGTCTTACTACCACTTTCCCATCATTAGAATACAGATAATCAACATGCTAGATGTTAAATAATTCGTAAGTTTTTCTCAAAGATTATTCAAATTTATGAACTAATAATAAGCACGAAGCTAATTACTAGAGACACCAACCAGGGTAATTTCTAATAACCAATGCTGAGTTGTGCCACATTGCTAACCACACTGCATCCTTTGAATTTCTTAAGTTTATTTTATTGTAAATTTTCAGTATAAATTTAGAACAGTATTTCCCAAACTTGTTTTAGCTGGAGGATCCTCTCCTTATTGGAGGTGCCCAGTGATCTCCTTCCAGGTCAAAGTGAAATTTGAGGAAGCGATAAAGGAAGCCCTCTGTGTCTGAGCTGGAGCAGGAGACTCCCTTCTCGATGTGATTAACAGATGTGTTCTTTTCCCCACACCTCACCCACCGTCCTGGGCAGGCTCACAGCAAGAGAGCTTAGATAAATAACTTGTTAGTAGTGTTCAGCTAGGTGTTAAAGCATTTCCTGCTTTTCCTGCTTATTGCTCTGAAACCTTACTTAATCTTTGGTTTTTCAGAACACATGTGTACTGTGGTTTACTTTGATGACTGCATGTCCATACATCAGTGTAAAATATCCTGTGAGTCCATGGGTGCTTCCAAGTATCGCTGGTTCCACAATGCCTGCTGCGAGTGCATTGGTCCAGAGTGTATCGACTATGGTAGCAAAACTGTCAAATGTATGAACTGCATGTTTTAAGGAAGGAGAAGATGTACAGACAGAAGCAGTTTCGTCAGAGGTATGATAGGGAAAGCTATTCAGTGATGTCTACTGGTTGCATCCAAATGCAGCAGGTTGAGAAAATGTAAAGAGTTTGGACCGAGTTACTTTTAAAGTCTGACAAATCGAAGATTGTGCTGACTTCCAATTCTGACTGCTCTTCCTGCCTGCTGCTGGCGGGAGCCCTTTCTTCTAAACACCTACAGCCTTGGTCATGTGAGGAGCAAGTACACAGAGAATGCCTGCAGAGAGGAGAGGCTTCTAACACAAAGCCTCTTGTCGTTTTCTGCCACATTCCAGAAGCCTCTTGTGTCAAAGGTTTAGAGCATGTTAATGAGTTATGATTTCTTCATTGTACCACTCCTAGGACACTGAGTTTTTAGAGTTGTTTGCCATTTTCCACTGTGCCTGGTATTATTTACCCGTTCTGTGCGTAGGGTAGATATTCATATAGATCATTCTGAGATCTCACCAAAAGATCACCATAAAATGGTATTTTACAATGTAGAACTCTCTGGTTCTGGCTCAGTCCTGCACTCCACATATGACAAAGCTGTAGGGAGAGTCTCTCCTCCTCCAACCCAGGCCCAGAGTGCTGGTGTGGGTCATATGAAGCATCTTTACAAGAATTGCCTGTCATACCTGAGGCTTTGTGAAGAGAACGGCTCAGTAAACAGGAAGGGAGAGCTTTCTCTGACTTAAGGTACCAGCATAAAGAGCTCCAGGAATGGGAAACCACTGCCACCTGGACTCCAGGAACACAGCACCCCTTGTATGGAGATGGCAGTGCTGTGCTTGCTGGACAGGGGAATGAGCCCGCTCAGGCTTAGTGCCACATCCTCCAGTGGACAGGTGGTCGGAGGGGACAGAGCAGAGAATCCAGGTATGAATGGGGAGGGTTGAAAATGCCTGGATTCTAATAGAAACAAACTTAAAACTATTTACATTCATTATTTTGTTATTTTGTAACCTTTCCTTTAGGTTTGTATCTGAATCAAGTGTTCTCCTTAAACATAGGAAATCACACACTAGGAGGTTAAGATTATGAACTGCTGCCTGCCCCCCCCCAACCCCCAGGTAATTCTGTTCAAGATGACATTAACTCTAAATACACTACAGAACATTGTGTCAATGAAGATAAGCTTAAATAGTATGTGCCCTTCTTGGTAATAAAATCTTGATCTTCAAGGGTGAAACTGAAATGTACATGTTTATGTTCAGAGACTCTTAGCTTTACAAAATTATTAATTTCTCACATAGTATATATTTGAATTATAAATAACTTTCTAGGAATACCTCTTTGTATATCTAAATATTTTAGTATATAAAAATAGATAATGCTTTTTGTATTCATTATCTGAACAGTAGTTACAAGATCATATGTGATATTATGATTAATTTTCATAAAATATGAAGACTTGATACCTTTTCTGTCTTTCAGATAACTCTAATGAACACTCAAGGTACTTTAGCCTTTTAAAAAGTTGAAATTTAGCTCATGGATGTATTTTTCAGATGAGAAAACTTTGGGATGTCTTCTTTTACCTAGAATGCCTCTGTTTACAAGTGCCTTGAAAACAAACATTAGCTCCCTTTCTTCACTAATAACTATAAAACCGAAGTTTTTCTTGAACTTAAGGGAGAAAATTTTAAAGAAATCTGCAGCCAGCTGCTTCATTTCCACTTTACTGTTTTTCAGAGTCACTTATACTAAGGAATAGAGGAATGCTTTTGTGTTTATTGACAACATGCTTAATTTTCCATAAATATGTCAGCAAGCTTTTTTTTAACTGCATTTATCTTCCTTTTTTGGTTTTCATTATTAAACTCTAAAATATAATATCACTTATTGGAAGAATAATTTCTTGAACCATGTTGTGTTTTAACTGATTTTTCTTATCACTATTTCTCCCAATAGAAATTATCCCTAAATGTAATGGTAAGTTTTACATTCAAATTTACTTAACTTTTTGACTTATGAAGGAGTTAAAAGAAGGCATTCACCTAAACAATTCCATTTCCAGTTCTGTAATGTATTTCAGGTTTTGAACAATAGTTTTCCAAATTAAAAGTATAGCGTTTGGGAAACTGATAGCTCTATACCATCTATTATCATTCTAAGCACAATTCACTTCTATATTGAAGCTCTGGTTTAAAAAAAAATCAAAAGTCATTTTGGTACCTTTTTTATAACTTGATCCAAAAAAATTAAATCTTAAACCAGTAGGTGTTCTAAAAGTCATATATAAAAGTTTCTGTCCTTTCGTAAGACATGTCTGTGCTTTTCTGCCCCTCCATAACATCTAATTACTACTAAGACTGTGCTCACGACAGTAGTACCAAACCAAATGATAATCCAAGTGCAGTGAGATACATAGATGCTATAAAAGAGTCATTCATTTAGAAATATGATTTCTGAAGTTTCAGAAAGCAAAATTGATAAAATGTTAGGATATTTGAATAACTTTATTAATAGAATAGCATCACAATAGAGAAAAGAAACCAAGGCTTCTGGAAAATGAGGTAAATGTAAAAAGCCACATATTTAAAGTTTGTTTTTAATGAAATCTTCATTGAAGATGTTTAAAATCTATTCTTTCCCAAGAGTTTATGTTTATTGTATTTTACATGATCTATGACATATAAAATTATGTATTTTTTCCTTTGGTTGTCCCTATTAACAAAAAAGTATTTTAATAAAAAATTGAAATGAGTGTGCAGTGTTCTTTGTTAATGTTGACGTGGCAAAGCGGAATAAGTTTGCTATTTCTGGCTGGTGCAGTTATTGTTTAAGGGGTCAGCTGAGACATGTCGCCCTCTCTCTGGACGTCCCCACAGATCTGTTGAAACAAAGGCTTTTTCACAAGTTTGCTGTCTGCTTTTTCATGGGCTTTACTCCAACATGGGGAAACCTTGGAAATGAAATACATACATTCTCCTTGCCCTACGGGCCTTGTGAGGCCACACAGCCTCATGTGAACTTCCAAGGGTTGGTCGGTTGGTCAGCAGGAGCACTGGGAACGCCGTGGGTAGAGGCCTACCTATCGGCCCCACCCTGACTCAACAGGCAGGGCTGCTGGAGCTGAGTGCCCTAGGCTTCTCGTGCAGTGCGGTCAGGGCTGTTCCCAGACTCTGCGTTGTGACAGCCCGCTGGAGAGGAAAGGTCCAGGGGACAGGCTGTCCTTGCCCGCCTGCTTGACGTCAGGGGTGATGGACCTGAGGGGTAGAATCAATTTCAGGAAAGGTTATTCATTTGATCCAGAAAGCTGTTCTTTTGCTGATGGTGTCCAGGGCCGGCGGTTGTGAGGAGCTGACATAGCGGGGGTTGGAGTCAGGAGGGGGACCTCTGAATTTGAGAAGTTGATGGGGCGGACCCCAGGCAGCAGGCTTCTATCGAAGACCCATCAGCTCCAGGCCACAGTGCCCACAGACAAGCCTGCAGCTGCTGGTTAGGAGTTGCGGCTCTTGAGTTTTTCAAGGTTTTTCCTAACCTCCAAAAAATAAATTCACGTCTTTTTATTTTGAAGTCATGCTGGCAGGATGGAGGCAGCTACAGCTCTGCCATCTGGCTTCTGAAATGAGAGCTCGAAGAGCAGAGATGAGGAGAGAAGGGCCCCCAGTCGTCCTGGTGCTTCTGGGACTGATGGAGGAAGCTGGAGAGTGCAGAGACTCTCTACCTGAAGGTAGCCTCCCTCCCCCACCCCACCCCCATTCAGACATGGTCACCCCTGCATTGTCTTGATGGTTCCTGCCCCTGGAGCTCACTGCTTCACACTGAAGCCAGGGCAAGCCTCTGAAACTGTCTGTGTGGTCATCAGCACCTAATCCTAGCTCCAGTTCCAGGCTGAGAGCCAGGCCTCAGTGCTCCTGTGCCCCAGAGGGTTGAGGTGCCCAGGAGGAATCAGGCAGGCAGACTTCCTGCTTTTGTTTCCCAGAAGCCTCACCTGCCCCTGGGGATGCTGCTGAGGGGAGGGGAGAGAGCGCAGAGCAGGCTGCAGAAGGGGTCTGGGCCTCGCCAACCTTGGGGCCTCTGCAGGCCCTGGACAAGGCTGGAGCTCTAAGAGGGCCGCCAGCTCATGCAGAGGGCCGGGCTCCTGAGCCTGCAGATGCCTCTTTCTGGAGGTTTCAGCCCTCATTGTTCAGGGCCCCCCACACTGGCCCCAGGGCTCTGTGAGACACAGGGCAGGTGACAGCCTCTCAGGCTGACGTTGGTTGCCACAGAACTCAGGGTCAGACTTGATTTAAAGAAGGAAAGGAGACATGAGGCGTCCCTGGGTCTATGACCGTAACTCCCTAGCCCCACAGCCTGCAGCCTCAGCAACCTCGTCGCTCAAACCACCTCTGTCTGTCCACCCCTGCTGGCTCTGCCCCCAGCCCAGCAGCTTCACTCCACCCTTGGGTTTTGCAGGAGTTGTTTCCTCAGCCACTTCTGCTGTTTGTGCAGATTTTGGTTCCTTGTTCTGACTCAGACCTCAGCTGAGGCCTCTCCACCTCTGTTTCTAAAGCAGCAACCCCTCCCCGTGACCCCCCTCCAGTTCCATTGTTTTAATAGGCAGTGAAAGTGCCGCCCACGCCGCCCCCCCCAAAGTATCTACCCAGTCAGTCTCTTGTTACTCATCTCTTCTCACCCAGCATTCAGAGCCCATGAAGAAGGGGCCTTGTTTTTCTGTTCTGTGGTTGCCTTAAACACAGTACCCTGCGCCCTGGAGGTTGGCCCTGACTGGGTTATGGATGAATGAACTCAGCAGATCCTATCAGATGTCCGCTTAAAACGGTGGCTCCGCAACGGACTCAGATAAAGACCCAGCTCCTCAGCAGGCCTCTCATGCCTCTCAGTCCCCCAGTCTGATCCCACTGACCCCGCAGGCTCGCCTCATGCCTCTTCATCTCACCATCAAACAACAGAAAATCTGCATTAAAATGTTTTCACACCTCCAGTTTTTCATTTGAGGTCTGGCAATTATTTTTTATTTGCCTGCTAAGTCGCTTCAGTCGTGTCCGACTCTGTGTGACCCCATAGACAGCAGCCCACCAGGCTTCCCCGTCCCCTGGATTCTCCAGGCAAGAATACTGGAGTGGGTTGCCATTTCCTTCCCCAATGCATGCATGCAGGCTAAGTCACTTCAGTCGACTCTGCGACCCTACGGACAGCAGCCAACCAGGCTCCTCTGTCCATGGGACTCTCCAGGCAAGAATACTGGAATGGGTTGCCATTTCCTTCTCCTTTATTTGCTTAACAGTAAAAATTCTTACTAATATAATTTAGTAAATCAGTCAAGAAATAGTACTTTAGCCAAAGTACGAAAAGAACTTGTCTGAAAGCCAGTTTGACTCTCAAGCACGATACATTTTCTGAGGATAAAAAAAAAAAAAAATGTGCTTTGAGTTTCAATAAAGGACATTCTAAACATTAATCAACAAGGATTTACTCCTCCACTGCTACATCTGTTATTTTAAGCTCATTCATAATTCACAAGAGGATAATGCAGTAATAATTTGTTATAATCTTTAATTTTATAATTTAGTAGGTGCTAACTCTGGGGCTTTCCTGGTGGCTTAGATGGTAAAAAACCTGCCTGCAATGCAGGAGACCTGGGTTCAATCCCTGGGTCAGGAAGATCCCCTGGAGAAGGAAATGGCAACCCAGTCTAGTATTCCTGCCTGAGAAATCCCATGGACAGAGAAGCCTGGCGAGCTATAGTCCATGAAGTCACAAAGAGCTGGACATGACTTAGCAACTAAACACCCACCACAACCAGGTGGCTGACTCTTGGCAGCCAAAACATTCAGGATCGTACTTAGCGCCTATACTTCAGCCACAGGGAACTCAGGAAATACTAATATTTCTACACTCTCCATGTTGAGTACAAACACCTGTGTTGAGTATTCCTTCCATCTGCCAAGTCAGATCCTGTATTCCCTGCCTTTGGACAGAGTTTGGGGTCATGTTCTATAGTTTTTGTAACGCTTTTGGCTTTGCGCTTGTTTAAGTGGCTTTTCCCCCTGGATTGTTGCTGAGATTTTCCTCCAGGTACTGCTAGTAGGTTCCTCAAGTTTGGGGGGTTTTTTAAGAAAATAAATTGGAGTATTGATAATTAAACTTTTGAAACATGCCTATGGGCATTTGGGGAATAAAGCAAGTACTGGTGGAATTGATGTCTGTACTGATCTGGGGTACAGATCTCACTGACAGGAAGTGGTGGCATTTCTGAGTGTCTTTACTCTTAGGGCCCCTCAGCATATGTATGAGTTGGACAGACAAGGGGGGCGGCCAGTCGGTGAGGCGGCAGGCAGACCACAGGTGTTTGTAGTAGGTTTTGCCTAAAGGAGCATTCCGATGCGTTTGATTCCAGTGGTTACATCTAGTCCCATTTCCACTCACATTATCCTTTCGGATCAGGAGACCTGGGTTGCTGGGAATATTTTCAGGGGGATGCCAACTGAGGAACCCTAAAATGTATGGTATTGTACAATGTTCACATTCGCTTGTACACACGAAATACCTGGAAGGATTCACAGGATGAAAACCTTGGCTGCCTCCGAGCAGGCGAACGTGAGGCTGAAGGGCAGGATGGAAAGGGACCGACCCTTTTACTCCCTGAACTCTGAGCCATGAGCATGTGTTGCCTCTTCAGAAATGCATACCTAAAACTAAAATTTTCAAAAAGACACTAGCAGAATTTTTCCATAAAATATTTTTCCTTAAAAAAATCTATTCTGTCGCCCAGCAAAAACTGAGTCCCTCTCAATGACTAGCTACCTGATCTCTAATAAAGATGCTAACAACATATGACAAGGACAAAATTTTCTTTGTCAGCAGGAGTCTTGATAGTAACTGAAAACCCCCCAAACTGTTGATCTAGTCACCTTTTTGACAGACCAATGACATATATTCATTTCTCAAATTCTAATAAATAGTTTCCAAACGGGATCTAAGATTCGAGCAGTAAGATTTTAGGACAGATAGTCCTATGGTCTGTGTTTTTTCTTACCTGGGACTTACTTCATTATCCTTATAAAGGACTTTAAGAATATAAAGTCAGTATTCATTTAAACAGCCACATCTCAACTTCCTTAAACTAATCAGAATAAACAAAAACCTCGTCAAGAAACTCCAAACCTTGATTTTTAAAATCCAATGAGAACGATCTTTAAGAAGAATGTACTTTGATCAAGTAAAGCACACTGACCTAGGGCTCGCCTCTGCTGCTACGTCGACCGACCAGCTGTGGAACTGCCGCCTTCATGGCTATACTACATCCCCTTCCCTCCCGCCCAGCAGCGGGGCCTCCGTGACATTCTTGAGCTGGAGTGTCCTTGTCCATGCCTGTTTTCTAAAGAGCCCAGCAACTTTGGCAGCTCCAGTACTCTTGCCTGGAAAATCCCATGGACAAAGGAGCCTGGTAGGCTGCAGTCCATGGGGTCGCTAAGAGTCGGATATGACTGAGTGACTTCACTTTCACTTTTCACTTTCATGCATTGGAGAAGGAAATGGCAACCCACTCCAGTGTTCTTCCTGAAGAATCCCAGGGACGGGGGAGCCTGGTGGGCTGCCGTCTATGGGGTCGCACAGAGTCGGACACAACTGAGTGACTTAACAGCAGCAGCAGCAGCAGCAGCAGCAGCAGCAGCAGCAGCAGTGCCCTGGGGGGAGGAGGAAGCAGAGCCGTGTCATTGTTCCAAGGTGATTGCTAGTTTCTTAAAACAAACCTTTGTCTCCCAGAGTGTTTAAAAACCTCCTTTTATGCATCCTCTGAGCCAGGGACCTTCTGACATGAGTACAGACACAAAGAGCTCCTTCCACAAGGGCCCAGAGCACAGACTCAAGGAATCCCTGGGCTGTGGCAGGGCGCCAGGCAGGCTCCTCTCCAAGCTCCAGAAGTGGACCTGACCCCTTTAAAGAATACATACTCACTGATCAGGAATCTTGAGTGATGTTCAGGAGGTGCAGGTGTTCGGCGACTCTGGAGACGGTATTCAAACAGCAAGGCCCCGGCCTTCCCACCGCCCAGAGGTGTGGGCTTTTGCCTCCCATCCTCCGCACTCAGGTCTCCTAACAGCCATGTCTTTGTGAACAAGACTCTCCCATTCTTTTTCTCTCTTTGATTTCTAGATAAAAAGAAAAGCAAACATCCACTGAACACAGGGCAAAGGAGAAAACTATTTACTGCTTGATTTTCCTGATAGTAATGGATTCACAGAATGGATTTGGGGTGGGGGGGGATGATTAAATTATTTCTCGAATTCAGATGTTTCTCCTGAGAAATGGGGACAGACGGGTCTGGGGCTCTTCTGGATGCTTCCAATCCACACTGAGCACAGAGCAAGACAGCAGCGGGAAACTAGCCTCGCTCCACACTCTGCAGGACAAGGGGTGTGTGAGGGGCGTCCACCTGCTGGTCTGGAGCCTGCGGGTGACGACCTCCCTCTAGGGGGCGCCACGGCACCATGCGGAACTGCGTCTTCTCCCATCATCCATGGTTAGGTCAACGTGTGTGTGCATGATCTGAGCGCACCTGGAGTTACCCCGCCGGTCAGGTGACCCTGGGACCCGGGTCCCATGCCGGCTGGACCAGGGAGCAGAGGTGTCCCACCTAAAGCAGCCTGCCTCCGAGCCGCGGTCTGACAGTGAGGCGGACCCCACGATGTGGGCCCCAGCTGTTCTCTCCCCTTGTGAGGTCCAGGAGCTGCTTGCAGTGGGGCCTAGCTGAAAGAGTGACGCCAGGAGGACCAGTGCAGCCCGGCAGGTCCTGTGCACGCCAGAATCAAGGAGGAACAGAAAGGGGTGTCACAGGCTGGCCAGTCACAAGACAGAGCGAAGCCCCCATGGCACGGGCTCAGGCCTGCCCGAAACCAGAATGATCTCAGCCTCATGTTTTCTGCTTTTCCTGTATCCTTGTGTGGGTGTTTTCTTGCAACAAGCCATTTTTCTTGAGAAATGTCAGTGAGTCTGTTCTTCAAAGCCCCAAAACCCAAGTAACCCAATGTTCTAGTGTTTTTATCTACCCACATGTAACTGTGTACTTTTTCTTACAGAACGGGGCCAATGAAATGCAGTCTTTTATTTTTTTTAAACTTGACAATATATTGTGAGAATTCTTATAAAAATGGCTAAGGCTTTATAGAATTTCCTTGACAGGCACCCAGACTTCTGAACAGCCATCATCATAGCCCAGTCCAGTTTGCTGCCCACCTACTGGAAACCATCTGCCACAGAAACCCACCTCCCAGTTGTGTGAAGTTGTCCCCTCCAGAGTCTGTCCAGCCCCAGTCCTGGCCACCACCTTCACCCTCCCCTGGCCCTCCCAAGACATCTAGCTACAGTTCTCACTGTCTCGGGCCAAAACCAGTTTTTCAAGAGCAGAAACATATTGGAACTATCAAAAGAATATGAAATGAGCCACAGAGAGGCGTAAACCTAACTTCCAGTTCTACTTGTTTTGTGACATTTTTAAAAGAACATATCTGTCATCAAGATAAGCTGCAACAGAAGCCATGTCTTTTGGTATCAAGTGCTGTCTATGGTGAGGATGGGCCTGGCAGTGACCTGGGCCGAGTACCGTCCTGACCCCTGCGTTTGTGGGACTGCCAGCATCACTAAACCCCAAGCTCCTGTCACCCCCGGCTCCAGTGCACATCCACGTTTGTTCCTGCCCTCCAGCCCTCTGCAATCTCTCTAGGGTCATCCAGATTGGAGGAAAAAAACTGCAAGGCTGTGGTGCTGGCTTTGTCCTCTCCCTCGTGTTTTCGGGACACGGCAGGAGAAAGGGAAGGAAAAAGGTGCTCACTCCCCCACGTGTTTGCACCTGAAGTCACTGGCCAGCCACCCTCCTTCTGCCCACATGGCTCTCACAGCTGTCAGAACTGACCTGGCTGAACACTGAATACCTGTCGTTTGGCTGTTTGTTCATTATATCTTAAATTTTTTCCAATAAAAAAGTGAAACCAGGGAATAGTGCCACATATTATTCTGCCTAATAACAATAGCGTGTGTGCATGCTAAGTCACTTCAGTTGTGTCCGAGTCTTCGCAGCCCCATGGACTGTAGCCCATCAGGCTCCTCTGTCCATGGGATTCTCCAAGCAAGAATACTGGAGTGGGTTGCCATTTCCTCCTCCAGGGGATCTTCCCAAGCCAGGGATCAAACCCACGTCTCTTAGTCTCCTGCATTGGCAGGCGTGTTCTTTACCCCTAGTGCCACCTGAGAAGCCCAATATCATTAGGATGCAAATAAGTCAGCATTTCCCATGGGCTCCCCTGGTTGGCCATGGGGTCTCATGTCCCGTCCTGCCCCCCTCAGCCCCCCGCCCCCCGCAGCTCTCACTTGGCCCAGGAGCAGCCACAGGCTACTCTTTCTGCCTCTGGTCCTGGCACCTTCAACCCGTCCTCCTCATAGTCACCACATGACCTTGGTAAAGTGCAAAATCTCCAAACTTGTGGCTTTAAATCCACAGTTACTTTTCCCCTACTCCCTAGAGGATTAAGAGCCAAGATCCTAATGGTGTATAGTCTACTTCCGAGAGTGACTCCTGCCCACCTCCCTAGTCTCTGCTGTCGCCCCTGCTTGGCTCCCATCCTGTGCTCCAGAAGCTCAACCACTTGTAATCCTGCACATGTCCTGCTTGCCTCCTGCTGGAAATGCCCTTTCCTGAATCAGCAAATTAGAACTGGTGCCAGAATAAACACATACTGTACTCACGGGCTTCCAACACCATGGACAAGTTTTCTATTTTCACCTTAAATCGGGACACGTGCCCAGCTTCATCTGTGAGCCAGACAAGATGTGAAGATGGTGCGCTGGGCGGGGCCTCAGGCCGTGGTTTAAGCCCCAGCATTGCCTGGATGTCCTGGGCAGGTCTGAATCTCATTCTCTTTTATGTAAAACCAGGGTTACAAGCACACGCCCAAAAAGAGGAGGAATCTGTGAACTGTTGGATGTAGAGAAACCTACAATCTTTTCAGTGCTACACAAAAGTGTTGTGAGCTTAAGGTGACCTA
Source organism: Bos indicus (assembly GCF_029378745.1). Classification (NCBI taxonomy): domain Eukaryota; kingdom Metazoa; phylum Chordata; class Mammalia; order Artiodactyla; family Bovidae; genus Bos; species Bos indicus. Next base: position 41,929,069 of record NC_091783.1, read on the forward strand.
CCTGCTGTGAGCCCAGGGACAGAAGCAGAACCCACGGGGTGTGGGGTGGGGGGGCCTTGGTGATGTTTCATCAGACGGGTTCTGTCGGAGAAAGTCTTGAGTCCTGGGAATAGTTGTCTGTGGCCGATTCTGCACATGAAACACACCATTAGCCGTTCCATCAAACGTTCAATGGCAGATGCTTAGGATTCCTCTCCAATGGCAAATTTCAGAGCCTGCAGCATCTGCCCTCAATTACAGGTCATTGCAATGCCTGTCACATGGACTGAATGTGCTCCGGCACGGACAGGCCTGTGAGAAGAATGTAGGACACTCGGTGGACAGAGAGCTGGACGTGGGAGAACCGGATTCTGAGCCCTCCTTTGCCACCAGCTGTACCTCAGTTTCCTCACTCGCTGGGGCTCCAGGAAACTAGTGCTGAGGCCCTTCTTGTTCTTACAGTTATCGTGCTGCTGAGGCAGAGGTGCACAGCGTGTGCTTTAAAACTCAGTTTTGATTAGTGTCTGTCTTCAGGTGATTCCAGGATCAGTGGAGTCACAAATATTGACTGATCTATAAGTATAGTCCAACCTGACATTGTCACCATGGGTGCCGTCAATGAAATATACCAAGTTCAGTATACTGATTCATATGTTGATTTCTTAGGTGAAATCTCCTTTTCATGGAACGGAGAGGTCCTCCATTTAAAAGAATTTAAAATTAGTTAGAAACGAGTTATAATCGTTGCCTCTGGGGGTGGGGCTTGACTGCAGGGAGGCAAGCATTGTGTCCAGTCTTCCTGACTTTGCTGTCTAACTTCTGAATCAAGTGCTTTCTGTTATATAAGCTGTTCCTTAAAACAATCACATGAGCAGTTACTGATGAACCGGTCCTGTATCTGAGACTTGCCAGATGGGGGATGAAAGCGAAATGGGATTGGCCATGTATGGAGAACTCTTGGCTGGGTGATAGTTACATTGAAAGTGAGAGTGTTGGTCACTCAGTCTTGTCCGACCCTTTATGACCCCAGGGAGCCCACCAGGCTCCTCTGTCCTTAGGATTTCCCTGGCAAGAATACTGGAGTGGGTTACCATTTCCTTCTCCAGGGGATCTTCCTGACCCAAGTTGAGTCTCTTGCATTGCAGGCAGATTCTTTACTGTCTGAGCCAATGGTTTTAAAAAATATTTTCAATATTTGTTTATTTTATGTATTTGGCTGTGTGAGGTCTTCAGTCTTCGTTGTGGCATGCGGGATCTAGTTCCTTGACCAGGAATAAAACCCAGGCCCCCTGCATTGGGAGTACGGAGTCCCAGCCATTGGACCACCAGCAAAGTCCCTGGAATATGTTTGAAACGTCCTCTTTTATTCACAAGGAGGTATTGTGTAGTCTGCATTTATTTCACAAAGTTATAAAGTGCAAGCTCAGTACTTACTTTCTAAGTTCATACTTCTTATGTAATATTTTTTATTTTTTTATTCAAACGTTGCCATGTTGTTACAGAGCAAGGACTCACTGCCCGGCTGCACAGGAGTTAGTACCGCGACACCAGCCTTGAGAAGAGAAAGGTTTACTGCCGGGTGGACCGGCACGGAGACAGAAGGCTCTCAAATCTGTCTCCTTGCTGGCTGACCCCACAATAAAGTTCTTTCTTTTCTCAAAAGCTGGTGCCATAACGTTGGCTTCAGTGTGTCCCAGGCAGCAAGCTGTTGCCCAGGAACAATTTCGGCAACCACAAAGGGAGTAAAGTCTTGTGACCACCTGCCCAAGGCACTGTAGCCCCCGGTGGGCATGGGCCCTCACCACTGATCCTGACCAGCCAACTCAGACTGAATTTGCCTGGATGGTGGGTGGTTGGGTTCCTGCTTCCCCGTCGTGGTGCTCCAGGTTTCTCAGAGCTACTTTGCTTTTGAAAAGAACAGCTCCTGGTTCAGCCTCAGGTGTCTGTGGGGGTGAGTATCCGTGTTAAAATGTATGTCTGCCTAAATTGTCTAATACCCTCATCGGGCTTGCAGATTAGAGTCCCACCCTGGAGAGACATGGTAAGTTCCAGGCGCTGAGGTTCTCAGAGGGTCTGGTTAGAGTCCCGCGTCCCAGGTCATGGTCCCAGCCTTTAGGTTTGTGCACTTGTCTGTGTTTGCCTATGTCTGACTTTTATTTGTTATGATAGGCATTGCTTCTTGAATGACTTTAGCAAAACTTTTAGCAAACCTGATATTAATGAGGGTCTGCTGAGTAGAAACCTTGCTTCATGGACGTGTCGGGCTTTCACCTAACCTAACACGATCACCTCGCGGGATTGATACAGGTGAGTATTCCTTTTTTTAATAGCTTACTTTAAATTTTTATTGTATATTATTTATTTAGTTAGTTTGTTATGCAACTTTCAGGATCTTAGTTCCCCCACCAGGGATTGAACCCAGGCTCTGACAGTGAAAGCGTGGGGTCCTAACCACTGGACTGTCAGGGAATTCCCAGTACAGGTGTGTGTTCTTAGTGGAACCAGACTTGACTATCTTCCTGGGGTGAGAGGGCAGAGGAGCAAAGAGAGCTAGGAGAAATCATCTATTTCCGAATGGGCGGTCACTATGGATTAAAAAGCACAGCTGTGCGTCTTTAGTGACTTAATGAAAGGCAGAGATTAAAGAGAAATGAAACAGGCAGGGCCATGTTATTAGATGAATAGGTATTTAAGGAAGATTGAGATTGTTAAGGCAGTAACAGAACAAACAGGGATTTTATATAATTACTTTCAGTTGAAATTAAAAATACAGTTGTCAAACTTGGCCTACATTTAGCCAAGGGTGAAACAAAAAAAATCTTCCAAACACAAACAAAACTTGTTAAGAAAAATTTTAGTGGGGTTGGTGAAAATAGCTTCTAGGAGAAGGAAATGGCAACCCACTCCAGTATTCTTGCCTGGAAGAATTCCATGGACAGAGGAGCCTGGCGGGCTGCAGTCCATGGGGTTACATGACTGAGCATGTGTGCATGAGGGTGGACGGTGATGGGTTGGTAGCAATAAACTGGTAGAACTAAAAAAAAAAGAAAAGAAAATAGCTTCTAAATGTTAAACATGTCTAGGGAGGGACCTGAGAAGCTCTGAGTATTTTGAAGATGGAGGTGATGTGCCTGATGCGGGTCAGATCTAAGAATCCCGTAGCTGTGGAACCCCATCACCAAGTGTGCTCTTCGCTCTGTTTGTACCTTTTCTGCTCCGTTTGTGTCTTTTCTGATCACAGTGTGGTTCTTTTCACTGTGTGCTTTTCTTCTATAAGTTTTAACACTACGTTCTTGTTTTCTATGTCTTCCTACTATAAATGGCATACTGGAGTTATGGAAAAGAGAATGATTTTCTTTTGTAGTATTGCCTGGTCCCAATGTCAGCTGGAGTCGGGGCGGGGGTGGGCCGCGGGGTGGGGGGTGGGAAATGGTCCAAGAATGGGTCTTTGCATTGTAATACTGTTTTACAATTACACTTGTTTGCAAAAGAGAGGAGAAATCAGATGAAATCAGCTTTATCCCCATTTCCTGCCAGGGAAGAGCCTTCATACGATGGGACACGTTTTGGGTTTTCCTCACTGACAATTCTTTAAAAATTGTATTGAAGTATAGTTGATTTACAATGTTGTATTAATTTCTGCTATATTGCAAAATGACTCAGATATACACACACACGTATAGATATAGATATAGATATATTTTATATTATTTTCCATGATAGTTTATCACAGGATATTAAGTATAGTTCCTTGTGCTGTACAGGAGGACTTTGCTGCTTATCTTCACTGACAATTTTAACCCTTTTGTATGAGCCACACTAGCAGGTAGTTAACATTGAACTGCTCGTGTGCTTTTATATATATATATATATATATACACACACACACATATACATACACACCTGTGTATATGGCTTGCCTCATAGCTCAGTCAGTAAAGAAACTGCCTGAAATGCAGGAAACCTGGGTTTGATCCCTGGGTCAAGAAGATCCTCTGGAGAAGGAAATGGCAACCCACTCCAGTATTCTTGGCTGGAGGATCTCATAGACAGAGGAGCCTGGCAGGCTATAGTCTGTGGGGTCGCAAGAGTCGGACACGACTTAGCAACTAAACCACCACCACCTGTGTATATATGTACCTGTATGTATGGATGGATATAGGCTAAGTTGCTTTGGTCGTGACTCTGTGCAGTGCTATGGACTGTAGCCCACCAGGTTCCTCTGTCCATGGGATTCTCTAGGCAAGAAGACTGGAATGGGCTGCCATGCCTTCCTCCAAGAGATCTTCCTAACCCAGGAATCAAACCAGCGTCTTTTAAGGCTCCTGCATTGGCAGGCAGGTTCTTTACCACTAGTGCGACCTGGGAAGCCACACACACACACACACACACACACACGTTAAAAAAGAAAGCTTGCCGGAGGAAGAAACACTGGTCATGGTGCCAACAGCCACTGGCTCTATGGAGACCTTGGGCTGAGTGTACTGTACCTGGAAATTGCCCAGATGTCTAGGTCACCTTGTCTGTGACTCTGCTGAGGAGGTGAAATGTTTTGTCATCTCCCAGGAAGAGTATACCCATACAACCTCAGAAAGTAGGGGAGGGTTGAGTATCTCACCCCATGTCCTCCTGAATTCCTCTCTTGGATTAGGCTCCGAATCTAAGGCAGCCCCTCATCTGACTTTCTCTCAGGTCACACAGTCCCCTCTTCCACCCTCCTCACCATCTGAGGGTGCTGAGTGAGACCGAGCCTGGACTCTCTGACTGTGACAGGCCTCCCCGCCCTCAGCACACAGGGACTGTCAGAAGAGGTGACCCACTGGCTGCAGTCTTGGAGCCGCCAGGACAGACTGGCAGCCAGGTCGCACGCATGACCTTCAAGGCACAACTGTCAACAGTCTCCTGTGGGGAAGCTCTCCAGGGTCCCCTCCGCGAGCCCACAGCCGCACTGCTCCTCGTCCAGATCCTCTGTTCTCCTCACAGCTAAGCTGTGGACAGTCACCCCCGCGTCTGCTTGCTTCTTTCCAGAAACCACACTAGCAGACGGAATTGGTTGCTAAAGCCTAAGTTTCTAGTTTTGCCTCTACTTCTGGTGGGGAGTGAGAGAAGGCCATTTTCCAGAGATCTGCAGTCCACAGAGTGTTTGGAACCTGGGCTACTGACTCAGCCTTGACTTGAGGGCTGCTTGCACGCTGTCTCTCTAGTTGGCCGTATTTAGAGGGGCGGCTCAGCCCTCGAAACAGCGCTCTGAGGCCGGGGGTATGCTAGAGGGGCAGACCCCCTGTGCCCCGGTGCTCCCCACAGGGGCAAGGCGCCCCCTGCGGCGCGGATGAGCGCACCCGGCACTTCCCTCCGCCGCCACCCTGAATGCTCCCGAGGTGCAGCCAACATCGCGGCTCCAGGCAGGCCTCGAGTTTCCGATGAGATGTGGCTGACTTCGGCCGGATCCACAGAGGCGGGCAGGAGACAGGCGTCCACTGGAGAGTTGTTCCGGGCCGTTCTGTGCTTTTTGCCGCCAAGAAGTGAACCGTCTTGAGCACCGCAGTGGGGGAACCCCGGTCGGCCTTCAGAGGATGGACTCCGGCTGGAGAACGCAGGGCTGCCCTACTGTTGGCCGACCTCACGGGACCAAGTGTCACAGGAACAAGTTCTGGGCTCACAAGGCTTGACCTTGGCTGGTTTTTCCAGGTTGCTTTGTACATTTTTCAGCAGCAGGTGGGGGGAAGATCAGAAAGCACCCTTCCTGCCTGAGCCAGGGCCTAATGACCTTGACTTACGACATCTGCTCCTCCTTCAGGCCTCCCGAGATCCCCCATCCCCACCATGTGAAGGGGGTACCCTGCCCCTAGAGCCCAGGCTTCCACCAAAAGCCCTCCCAGGGCCCCAAGTCCTGCTGCAGCCCCATACCTTCCTTACCAGACAGTCAGGGGGAATTCTCCCCTCCATGAACCCGCCAGGGCGCGCAGGTCAGTCCAGGGGTCCTCTGCCCCAGGCGGGCCAAGATCCCTGGAGACAAGCCAAAGTCACCCCTCCTTCTTTTAGAAATGAACTTCTGAGTCAAAGCCCATATTGACTTTCTCTGTGACTTTCTCTCTGACTTGCTTTTTGCACTGAGGGTAGTCCATGTCAGCATATAAGGAGCTATCTCACTCTTTTTAACAACCATACTTTCAAAATTAGGAGGTGGCTGTTGTGTTCTTTCTGCTGTTGTTTTTGCTGCTTTTGACCTTTTTTTAAATGTATTAATTTATTTATGGTTGTGCTGGGTCTTCATTGCTTTGTGGGCTTTTCTCTAGTTTTGGCGAGCCTGGGCTACTCTCTCGTTGTGGCTTGCCAGCTTCTCATTGAGGTGGCTTCTCTTGTTGCGGAGCACAAGCACAGGCTTCAGCAGTGGGGGCTCGTGGGCTCAGCAGTTACAGCTCCCAGGCTCTAGAGCACAGGGTCAGGAGTTGCGGCGGCACACAGGCTTTGTTGTTCTGCAGCATGTGGCATCCTCCCAGATCAGAGATAGAAGCCATGTCTCCTGCGCTGGCAGGCGGATTCTGAACCACTGAGCCACCAGGGAAGCTCTAGTGACGATTTAGAATTAGGAGGGAGGTGATGTGACCGGGAGAGAGACTGGCAGGGCCTCCTACCTGGACTGGATGTGTGCTAACCTGTCCAGCAGAAGTATTCCTATAACCAGTCCAGGATGTGTGCTAACCTGTCCAGCAGGAGTATTCCTATAACCAGGCTGTGTCTTGGGGGTGCAGGGGTCCCCTAATATGGATTTGGCCTCTACATCTCTGCAGAGGAGGGTGAGGAAAGTTGTGGTCCTCCATTTCATTCTAGGTTTTCATGGCACTAGCCTATCACACCTTCAAAGACGTTTTTAATGATGTTAAATGGCCCTCCTTTCCCTTCCATTTCTCTTTCTCTTTTCTGAATCAAAGACGAACTTCAAATGTTTAGAGTGGCAGTTTCACCCAGTTCAATGCTTTTGTAAGTTTTGGCGAGAAAGAAATTCCCAAAGCAAAACATGTCAAAGTGATCTTTGTGAAATGGACATGGTGGAGAGTGTTTTTCAAATGCTGGCAATCAGCAGAATTCTTGAAATAGAATTACAGCCTTTGAAATCACGTCTTATAATTAATTGTCCCAAGATCACAGCTGGGCTTTTCTCTCACAGAACTTTCAAACAGCCACAAGTATAATGCTACCTGGTGCTTTGTTTTTCGTAATAACAGCACAGAATCTCCTTCCTAGTTAGCTCGTGTATGGTTATTAACCAGACACACACTGGTCGAGTGTGGGGCTCAGGGCAGGGCCAATGTTCATCTGAGGTCCTGGCTCTCGCCTGGAACTTATCCAGGGCCGTGCTGCTCCCCAGCCTCAGATTCCACTTGTTATAACAACTGCTGAGCTGTCAGGGAGACCCCTGAGCCAGAGACCAAGACTCAAGGTCTGAATCTTCCTCAGGTTAAAAAGGGGGTAATTCTTTTGGCAATATGCCGATATCATTTTTAAAATAATTTTATTTATTTTTGGCTGTGTTGGGTCTTTGTGGTTGCACAGGCTTTTCCCTAATTGTGTGCACCACCTTCTCATTTCAGTGGCTTCTCCTGTGGTGGAGCACAGGCTCAATAGTTGTGACACATGCACTTAGTTGCTCTGTGGCGTTTGGGATCTTCCCGGACCAGGGATCGAACCCATGGCTCCCACATTGGACGTTGGGTTCTTTACCTCTGAGCCACCAGAGAAGCCCTGATGTCATCTTTAAATTCTAAAATTGTTTTTCCAAGTTCTCACCCATGTGGAGGTGACAGAGGACTCCTGTGAATGGCTCAGCGCACAGAGTCTGAGAGGGAGGAACTGATGAGGGAACAAGGGAAGCCTGATAATTCTAGAGCAGCTCCCACTCTGAGGAGGGCACCCAGTGAGTCCTGGATGATGTCAAAGCAAAGACATCAAAAATCAGATTCATTGTAGCAGGCAGTGCTTCCCAACTGAGAGTTCAAAAGATTTACTCTGTTGGAAGATAGAATGGCCACTGTTTCTATTTCAATTTTAAAAAACAGCACAGTATCTGCTTTTTAAAAATTTCAGCCTTAGAACAAGTTTGAGAGCCACCAAATGCTTAGGTGGTGCACAGACTAGCTGAGCTGGCTCTGTACCAGCTTCTAAGACGGCTCTTTGAGAGGACTGTTAAGTCCTTCTCAGGCTTTTATCCTTACTTCTGTGTCATTTACCTTCTGGAAATGAATCCCTTATCAGATGTGTGATTTGTAAATGTTCTCTCCCATTCAGGGGGTTTGCTGTTTTGTACAGGGCGACAGAAGATGAGAT